>NC_064615.1:318772666-319419094 GCF_023898315.1 Schistocerca nitens | reverse complement strand
GGAGGGCGGCCATCTCTACCTCAGCAACCACGTGTCGAGCCGCAGTATTGTCTGGTTGTATGAACCTACACGACTCGGCTTGTTTACTCTTTGTTCCTGTAAGGTTGTCGTCTTACACTGATTTGGCTTTTGTTTATTACGTCGTATGCCGTGTCACTTGATTTAACAGTGGGCAGTCTCTTGGACTTATCATATCCATATACACTCCTGGAAATTGAAATAAGAACACCGTGAATTCATTGTCCCAGGAAGGGGAAACTTTATTGACACATTCCTGGGGTCAGATACATCACATGATCACACTGACAGAACCACAGGCACATAGACACAGGCAACAGATCATGCACAATGTCGGCACTAGTACAGTGTATATCCACGTTTCGCAGCAATGCAGGCTGCTATTCTCCCATGGAGACGATCGTAGAGATGCTGGATGTAGTCCTGTGGAACGGCTTGCCATGCCATTTCCACCTGGCGCCTCAGTTGGACCAGCGTTCGTGCTGGACGTGCAGACCGCGTGAGACGACGCTTCATCCAGTCCCAAACATGCTCAATGGGGGACAGATCCGGAGATCTTGCTGGCCAGGGTAGTTGACTTACACCTTCTAGAGCACGTTGGGTGCCACGGGATACATGCGGACGTGCATTGTCCTGTTGGAACAGCAGGTTCCCTTGCCGGTCTAGGAATGGTAGAACGAGGGGTTCGATGACGGTTTGGATGTACCGTGCACTATTCAGTGTCCCCTCGACGATCACCAGTGGTGTACGGCCAGTGTAGGAGATCGCTCCCCACACCATGATGCCGGGTGTTGGCCCTGTGTGCCTCGGTCGTATGCAGTCCTGATTGTGGCGCTCACCTGCACGGCGCCAAACACGCATACGACCATCATTGGCACCAAGGCAGAAGCGACTCTCATCGCTGAAGACGACACGTCTCCATTCGTCCCTCCATTCACGCCTGTCGCGACACCACTGGAGGCGGGCTGCACGATGTTGGGGCGTGAGCGGAAGACGGCCTAACGGTGTGCGGGACCATAGCCCAGCTTCATGGAGACGGTTGCGAATGGTCCTCGCCGATACCCCAGGAGCAACAGTGTCCCTAATTTGCTGGGAAGTGGCGGTGCGGTCCCCTACGGCACTGCGTAGGATCCTACGGTCTTGGCGTGCATCCGTGCGTCGCTGCGGTCCGGTCCCAGGTCGACGGGCACGTGCACCTTCCGCCGACCACTGGCGACAACATCGATGTACTGTGGAGACCTCACGCCCCACGTGTTGAGCAATTCGGCGGTACGTCCACCCGGCCTCCCGCATGCCCACTATACGCCCTCGCTCAAAGTCCGTCAACTGCACATACGGTTCACGTCCACGCTGTCGCGGCATGCTACCAGTGTTAAAGACTGCGATGGAGATCCGTATGCCACGGCAAACTGGCTGACACTGACGGCGGCGGTGCACAAATGCTGCGCAGCTAGCGCCATTCGACGGCCAACACCGCGGTTCCTGGTGTGTCCGCTGTGCCGTGCGTGTGATCATTGCTTGTACAGCCCTCTCGCAGTGTCCGGAGCAAGTATGGTGGGTCTGACACACCGGTGTCAATGTGTTCTTTTTTCCATTTCCAGGAGTGTATAAAAGGAGATGTCCTGGTTAATTGACTGTTCATCGCCCATCCCAAACCGCTAAGGATAGAAACTTGAAATTTGGAGAGGGTGTTGATCTTAAACTTTAGGTGTTGTTTAAGAACGGATTTTTCGAAATTCCATCGCTAAGGGGGTGAAGTAGAGGATGAAAATTTTTGTGGAAGTATTTCGTTATATTAAAATATTTTTAAAGCGAAATCTATGAAAATTGGCATTTCATTTGTCGGTTGAAAATAGTTTCTGTGGAAATATCAAGACAAGAACTCAAAAGGCATGATTAACAAAAATCCAGAATCACTTTTTGGTCAGAAGTAAATTCGGGAAAGACAGTGCTTCTATGGCCTTAATTGGCATGAAAAATTTAGGAGGTGTTACAATTTATGAACTAAATCAATGAAAGCTATTTAACAGTCACTACGACAAAACGGCTTTGCCAGAGTTGCATAGAACAAGAAACGGATCTTTATTATACCAATTTTTCAGTGGGCCTCATATATAGGTTGATCAAAAACAGTCCGAAAAACTTGTAAGGGTGCTGCAGGATAGGTTGTACTGAGAAATAACTGTTAAGAAAAAAATCGATATGTTGCGCCGTTTCCCATTTAATTAGCGTTCAAGGCACTCAATCAGGCCGTTGCACGCGTAAATTCAAGTGGCCCGGCAGATACAATTAGTGTCAATTTTCTCGTAGCGTAGATGAAAGCGCACGAGACTGCTCAGCCTTTGGCTTGGGTTCGATCCTTACTGCCGTTCTATGTCCAGTTTTTGCACCGCTCTCTAGTTCGGGTTTAGGAAATCAAACGAAGCACACTCTGGTGACACAGTCTCTGGGGTTAGGGGTGGGGGAGTGGGGGCTGAGGAGAAGGGGGGAGGGGAGGTACGGCGCTTGAATTTGCGCGCCAGCAGCCTGACTGGATAACTTCAATACTAATTAACTGGCAAATGACGCAACATACCGAACTTTTTTCTTAAGACTTATTTCTCAGCACAACACATCCTGCAACAGCCTTACAATGTTTTCAGACTGTTTCTGACCCTGTATGTCAACAAAATTATTTTTGTTGTAATTACTATGTAAACTAATAACTACTGATGACAAAATAAATAGCACACTCAAATGCGATTTCATGTACAGGAATAACCGTTTGAGATGTGAGAATTCAGTACCAGGTATAAGACTGCGACTAGTAATTATGGAACCACTTATCCGATATCTCTCTTTTTTTTAACTTGGTGTATCAAATCACATTAAACTCACTGAACTAATTATGCAAAACCTGGCAGTTATGTAAAGGGTCACTAACACTTTTATTAAGTTTTAATACTCGCTCTGTAACTTAGTTTCCATAGACTAGATACACTGTTGACACAGTGTATAGATTTACACATAAGCAATGAGAGTAACAACATATAAATCTAATCAAAAGAAAACAAAATCTTTGCAGACCATACAGTCGACGCGAGCGACGCTGCGGGCGCTAAGCTAGTCGTTGTGGCAAGGAGCGAAAGGAAGAGGCCAGAATCTACGCTGCTTGACAAAAAAGAGGAACACCCAGAACACATGATCGGATGACAACCCAACTTCGAACATTTACCCACCATCGGTGGTACGCAAATGATTAGAGGTGCAATTCTCTGCGACAGCTAGAATGACCACCAAAGTGCATTCGCGTCGTTCGCGCTTAGTGCTGTTACCAGGACTGGTCGGGTATACAGGGGCCATGAACATCGTCAAAATGACTTCAGAATCGTCAGATGTTGACTGGCCGTTGTGAAGGAGATGTCAAGTACTCGTGTGAGACAGCGCTATCAGAGTTCGAAAGAAGCCTATTTGGCCAGCTGGTCGAATCTGCAGTATCCAGATTTGTGGAGAATTCGGATGTGACAGTGGCCCAATGTTGGATGTGGTGGTAAAGTGGGGGCAGGTTATTCTCGTCGTCAAGATTTCGGTCGTCCACCTCTGATTAGACAAGGGAGGATCACAGTATTGTGCACCAGGTACAGAGTAACCGCTTCACACCTGCTCCTGCCATGAGAGAACAAGTAACCGCTTCCTGCAACATTCTTTGTCACCTCGCAACATTGTTCGGAGACTAGCAGCAGCCGGATTAAGGAATTACTGTGCCACGCGTAGCCTGCTGTCGGCACAAGAACATAAACAGCTGCGCTTGGAGTGATGCTGTGACCGGGAAACATCGTGTTCAGTGACGAATTGCGGTTCTGCTCCACCCCGGATGAGCCGGCCGGGGTAGCCGAGCGGTTCTAGGCGCTACAGTCAGGAGCCGCGCAACCGCTGCGGTCGCAGGTTCGAATCCTGCCTCGGGCATGGATGTGTGTGATGTCCTTAGGTTAGTTAGGTTTAAGTAGTTCTAAGTTCTAGGGGACTAATGACCACAGCAGTTAAGTCCCATAGTGCTCAGGGCCATTTTTGAACCACCCCGGATGACTATCGTTGGCGTTTGCGGTGGCAGCTGAAGAGAGGTACCTTTCCTTCAATACTTTGGAGAGGCACAGCGGTGTTACTTCTGGCTTCATGAGGTGAGGAACCATCGGGTATGACTTCAGGTCACGGCTGTTACAAGGTGTACAGCTTTGCTTCCGCCGTTTTTTCCCCAACATTTGAGGCTGTAATGAAACAAATTGGTTACACATGTATCATTCATAGTATTTTCCATCGCTGGCCACTACTGTCTCCCAACTTTCTGGCAGTGTGCGAATCCCGCGTCGAAAAAATTGTTCATCTTTTGAAGCGATCCACGAATCGATCCAATTTGTGACTTCTTCATGAGCTCGGAAGTGTTGGTCAGCCAGGCCGTGCGCCATTGATCTAAACAGGTGAGTCAGAGGGACAATGTCTGGAGAATAAGGCGGGTGGGGTAGGGCTTCCCATTTTAACGTTTCTAAGTACGTTTTGACCTCTTTTGCAACGTGGAGTCGAGCGTTGTCGTGCTGCAAAATCACTTTATCGTATCTCTCGCTGTATTGCGGCCGTTTGTCTTTCAATGCCCTGCTCAAACGCATTAATTGCGTTCGATAAAGAGCACCTGTGATTGTTTGACTTGATTTTAACACCTCATAGTACACGACGCCGAGCTGGTTGCACGAACTGCAGAGCATGATCTTGGAGCCGTGAAAATTCGGTTTGGCCGTCGACGTGGAAGCATGGCCGGGATATCCCCATGGTTTTTTGCGTTTAGGGTTATCGTAATGAACCCATTTTTCGTCCCCAGTCACAATGCGATGCAGAAATCCCTTCCGTTTCTGCTTCTGAAGCAACTGTTCACAAACACACAAACGCCGTTTAACGTCTCTTGGTTTCAGCTCACACGGGACCCAAGTTCCTTCTTTCTGAATCATGCCGATAGCCTTGAGACGTTTTGAAATCGCTTGCTGTGTCACTCCCACTAATCGTGCCAATTCTTCTCGAGTTTGACGCGAGTCTTCACTTAGCAATGTCTCCAACTCTGCATCTTCGAAAACATTCTCTCTTCCACCACTATGCCGGTCTACGACGTTAAAATCACCGTTCTTGAAGCGTTGAAACCACTCGCGGCACGTTCTTTCACTAATAGCTTCCTTAACATACGTACTTAAGAGCATTCGATGAGACTCAGCCGCTGTTTTCTTCATATTGAAACAAAACAGTAACACATCCCGCAAATGACGAGAATTAGGCTCGTAAACCGCCATTTTCAGTCAAGAACAACTTTATGATGCAGACACACATCGAATAATGTTTGAATGAGGTTATGTTGGCTGAGGTCCAAGGTAACTGCCTGACTCTGCGACCTGTTTCTTCCGACCGCTACTTACCGTTGTCGCCACCTATCGGCAAACGGCGGAAGCAAAGTTGTACACCTTTTAGTAATTGAGGGAATCCTGAGGGTACAGCGGTACGTCACGAGTATCCAATGTCCACATGTGTTACCTCTCATGTGACAATATCGTAGAGCCATTTTTGAACAGGCAGCTTTCGTTCACACGACAGCTGTGTCTATGATCTGTCTGTCTGATATGAAACATCCTGGCAGATTAAAACTGTGTGCAGGACCGAGGCCCGAACTCGGGACCTTTGCCTTTCGCGGGCAAGTTCTCTACCAACTGAGCTACCCAAGCACGACTCACGCCCCGTCCTCACAGCTTTACTTCCGCCAGTATCTCGTCTCCTACATTCCAAACTTCACAGAAGCTCTCCTGCGAACGTTAGCATTATATTCTCTCAAATAGTGAAATTTCATTTCATTGCCTTCTCTCCTTCAGAGTGCTTCGCATTCTCTACTCAGGCAGTGCAAGTTGCAGTATTCAGTCTCTCCTGCACGTTGCAATTTATTGACTACCAGTTTTAGCCGGCAAATATCCGATATTAGATTTCCTACAAGATAAATTTAAAGTTACTGAAATTAATATTCAAATACTATAAAAATCTATTTTCATAATCGAAATGGTTGAATATTTACAAACAGTGATAAAGCTAACATATCGTCACAGAGATTTTATAAAATATTTACAGTGGTTTTACAAAGAATTTATACTATAAAAGGAAAGATAAAATTATAATAGTCATGACGTAAAAATGTGGGGTTCAAGTATCACATACGACGAAAGAATGTAATCTTAATTCGTTAATCAGGAATAAGGTGCTAAGGCCCTCTTCCCGCGTCTGTTTCAACGGGCAAAGACAGTCTTCACTTTACAGTTGCTGTAGCTCTTTATTCGACTGAGGACATCACAGATATTTAGAAACATAATGGGCACAGGTCCGGCCGGCCGGAGTGGCCGTGCAGTTCTAGGCGCTACAGTCTGGAACCGCGAGACCGCTACGATCGCAGGTTCGAATCCTGCCTCGGGCATGGATGTCTGTGATGTCCTTAGGTTAGTTAGGTTTAAGTAGTTCTAAGTTCTAGGGGACTGATGACCTCTGAAGTTGAGTCCCATAGTGCTCAGAGCCATTTTTGACACAGGTCCCTCGTATTGCGTCTTTCACGTTAATTATGTGAAATATTTTTTCCTGGCTTGTTTGCATACCGAGTCCGAAACACTACTTATTCTTTTCCCACAACAGTAGCCTCTGAAAGACGTAATAAAAACTGCTCACTTTGCACTCAAAAAAAAATGGCTCTGAGCACTATGGGACTTAACATCTATGGTCATCAGTCCCCTAGAACTTAGAACTACTTAAACCTAACTAACCTAAGGACATCACACAACACCCAGCCATCACGAGGCAGAGAAAATCCCTGACCCCGCCGGGAATCGAACCCGGGAACCCGGGCGTGGGAAGCGAGAACGCTACCGCACGTCCACGAGATGCTTTGCACTCATCCTGTCCATTTAGTAGTGATGCAGGTTTTCTTCTTTTGGCTGCAATACACGGCGACGCACGGGTCTTAGTACCTTTTCATATCGTTATCATGAGGAATAGCATATATTTATACCAATATAATTTATACATAGCAAGATCAGGCGTTGCCCGCGGGGGAAATAGCGACTGTTGAAGTTATTTTTTCCAGGACTGGTAACTGTTCTACACACATCGCCATTACTAAAACACCAAATACAAGATTATTTCTTAAATAGTAAAACGTAAAAACGACTTCAGTCGTTGGTGACGCATTGCTGAAGACGTACGCGAAAGCTCCATATTACGTTACCAATCATTTTCCGGATTGCGCCTTTCATCTCACAGCAATGTGGACTCACCATGAAAAAGAACTTTGTTCTTGAGATGACCACACAGAAAAAAAATCAGGCGCTGATAGGTCGTGTGATTTCGAAAGCTATCATATACCACCGAATTATGAGAGTAATCGACGTGCAAAGCGGTGCTTCGAAACAGTCATTGACTTACGGGCCATATGGACTGTGGCCCCATCTCGCTGAAGTCATATTGCGTTTCATCATGGCCGCTTAACGCTCGGAACTGACATTCCCTGGCCAGCCGTTGTTGTCTTAAAAGGATGGTGCAGCGTTCCAGTGGACTGTTCAGAAGAATATAGACGACGAAATGTGAACTCCCTGGGCCTTTTCATGAATGAGCTGCACGTTTCCATCAGAGTAATTTTGGAAGTTTTGTTTAGTGGCAATCCCATTCAGATGGAGGTTTGTCTCATCAGACATCGCAAGATTTATCACAAGCGCGCCATCCTTGTCATTTCCGTCCAGTAGCGTTGTGCACAAATTGCGTCTTTTAACTTTATCAACCAGCAGTAACTGTTGAGCCATTTGCAGCTTATAACGATGAACTTTAAATCCGGTTTCATAACCCTCTGCAAAGAAGTGTGAGGGATTTGTAATGTTCTCGAATGGCAACGTACAATTCGCTGTTGGCTCCGTTGCAGAGTTGCACGAACTCGTCAGATATTGCAGAATGAGATTTTCACTCTGCAGCTGAGTGTGCGCTGATATGAAACTTCCTGGTAGATTAAAATGTGTGCCGGACCGAGGCTCTAACTCGGGACCTTTGCCTTTCGCGGGCAAGTAGAGCACTTGCCCGCGAAAGGCAAATGTCCCGAGTTCGAGTCTCGGTCCGGCACACAGTTTTAATCTGCCAGGAAGTTTCGTGAGGTATTTTCCTGCGTTCAAACTGTCATTTCAAGTCCTTGTGCTTCACGTTGATTACAGAACCCGTCTCACGCCATTTTTTTATCCAGCTGATGTTGTTCTTTTATCTGGAACATGGAAATGACCGTCTCTTTCAGGGCGCACCGCACCTTAGACAGCGGCAGCGCTCTGCATACGATAGGGCTCATCCACGGTCTCAATACGCACGTGCACTTGCCAGCGTTCCATACTGAACTGAATAACAAATTATGTGGGTCCCATTAGATGAGGCAGATGGGTCGAGCACATCTACATCTTAGCACGGACGCCAACTGGAAATGTACTATTTCCCCCATATTCTCATTTCCTCAACTACACCAAGTGCTGGCAACTGTGAATATTACCGAAGTGTCACTTTAATCAGCCACGGTTGCAAAACACTACCGAGCGAGGTGGCGCAGTGGTTAGCACTCTGGACTCGCATTCGGGAGGACGACGGTTCAATCCCGCGTCCGGCCATCCTGATTTAGGTTTTCCGTGATTTCCCTAAATCGCTCCAGGCAAATGCCGGGATGGTTCCTCTGAAAGGGCACGGCCGACTTCCTTCCCTAATCCGATGAGACCGATGACCTCGCTGTTTGGTCTCTTCCCCCAAAAACCAACCAACCAACCAAAACACTAACATGAATTATTTACAGAAGAATGGAAAAACTGGTAGAAGCCAACCTCGGGGTAGATCAGTTTGGATTCCAGAGAACTGGAAGAACACGCGAGGTAATACTGACCGTTAGACTTCTCTTACAAGATGGTTAAATAAAGGCAAACCTACTTTGGTAACTTCTGTAGATTTGGAGACAGCTTTTGAGAATGCCAACTGGAATACACATTTTGAAATTCTGAAGGTATCAGGTTTAAAATACAGGGAGCGTAAGTATATACACAGCTTGTGCAGTAACCAGACGGCTATGATAAGAGATGAGGAACATGAGAGGGAAGCAGTGGTTGAAAAGGGATGAGACAGGGTTGCAGCCTGTCCCCGATGTTATGCAGTGTGCATGTTGAATAAGCAGTGAACGAAATCAAAGAAAAATTTGGACAAGGAATTAAAGTTCAGCGAGAAGAAATAAAAACTTTGAATTTTGCCGATGATCTTGTATTTCTGTCAGAGACAGCAAAGAACTTGGAGAGCAGTTGAACAGAATGGACAGTGTCTTGAAAGAAGGACGTAAGATGTACATTAACAAAAGCAAAACAAAGGTAATGGAATGTAGTCGACTTAAATCAAATGATGCTGTGGGAATTGAATTAGGAAAGAAGACACTGGAAGTAATATTGAGTTTTATTACTAGTGCTGATGGCCGAAGTAGAAAGGATATAAAACGTATTCTGGCAGTGGTAAGAAATTTGTTAACATTCAATATAGAGTTAGGTGTTAAGGAAGGTACGTTTACACCCGTGCCTCTCGCGCCTAGTCGCCGTGCGGCTGTGCTTGCTCCACATCCAAGGAGAGGCACGCGTTTAGGTGCGTCTGTTCCACAACGTGTGCCCACGAGTGATTCCAGTCACACCTGTGTTCACGGTGGGCGCGTCTACTTTCGATTGGCGCAAACACAGCCGTACGGCAACCAGCTGCAAGTCGCACGGTTGTAAACGCACCGTTAGGAAGTATTTTCTGAAGGTACTTGTATGGAGTCTAGCCGTGCATGGAAGTGAAACATGGACGATAATCAGTTTAGACAAGACGAGAATAGAGGCTTTTGAAATGTGGTGCTACCGAAGAATGCTGAAGATTAGATGGGCAGATTAAGTTACTAATGAGGAGGTACTGAACGGAATTGAGGAGAAAAGAAATTTGTTCCACAACTTGACTGGAAGAAGAGATCGGTTGATAGGACTCATCCTGAAATACCAAAGGATCTCCAATTTAGTATTAGAGGGATGTGTGGGGGGGGGGGTAAAAATTGTAGTAGGGGACCAAGTAATAAATACAGTAAGCAGGTTCAAAACGATGTAGGTTGCTACAGTTATTCAGAGAGGAAGGGATTCCACGGCATAGAGCAGTGTGGCGAGCTGCATCAAACCAGTCTTCGGTCTGAAGACCACAACAACAACAGATCCATTAAACTCATTTGTGTGTTTCTACTATCGCGGCCTACATTTCGGAAATGGGTACCATTCGTACATTTCTCAGCTTTACTACCTCCCGTGTGCTCCACGCATCGTAGTTTAATGTTCCGTTCTGTGTGGCGCCCGTTGTACGTGAATTTAAACTGTAGTATAATAAATTACTTTTCGAAAGGAAAAGGAACTATCGGAATTTATGGTAAATATTGCTGTTTAAACATACGAGTCAGGCAGTGGGGAACGACATAGCTTGCTCCCTGTGAAAAATCAGCTTCTTCAGTGGGGAGCTGGTTGACGCTCATGTACCGTTCCTCGTCTGCACTGTGGGTGCAGCTGAAATGGTTAGATCAATTGGCGTCTGCGCTGAAGTCGCGTCAGATAAGTGCTATGCATAAATAAGGCAGCTGGTGGACAGCTGGCGCCGGCATGCCCCTTGATAACCTGCAGACAGCAGCCGGCAGGCCACGAGCTCAGCAGCACATCATACGACAGCCACAAGTCACCTGATGTGACGGTTTCCGACCTTAAAACGTCTGCGGTTACAAAATAACACGCTGTTATCCACTGTTCTACTGTGAACTAAGTAAGGTTTCATACAGCCTCTTATCGCAAATTTCGTAATGAATGTCATTCGATTACGATTACTCAATATCTTAGCTACGTGGGGCGTTCAATAAATAAAACATTTTTTTTTATCGGGCAGTTTCGACTGAAAAAATGCGGAATTTGTTGTGGGTCTTCATGGAATATTCCTGCTTCTGTTCCTCTTTCATGAAATTCCTATAGATTGCGGCGCTATACGTAGCTTTCAAAATGGCGTCTCTAACGAAATGAAATGAAATGTCGTGTGACGAGGGCCTCCCGTCGGGTAGACCGTTCGCCTGGTGCAAGTCTTTCGATTTGACGCCACTTCGGCGACTTGCGCGTCGATGGGGATGAAATGATGATGATTAGGACAACACAACACCCAGTCCCTGAGTGGAGAAAATCTCCGACCCAGCCGGGATTCGAACCCGGGCCCTGGGGATTGACAGTCTGTCGCGCTGACCACTCAGCTACCGGGGGCGGACGGCGTCTCTAACGGAGACGCATTCCAAGCGGAGCTTTCATTGAGTATCTTTTGGAGGAATACCAGATCAACGCAGATATTCATAGGTGCTTGCAGGATGTCTACGGAGACTGGAAGTGAACAAAACCACGGTGAGTCGTTGGGCGAGGCGTCTGTCATCATCGCAACAAGGTCGAGCAAACCTGTCCGATCTCGTGCGTGCCGGCCGGCCGCACACAGCTGTGATTCCTACCATGTTGGAACGTGTGGACACTCTCATTGGAGGTGATCGATATATCAGAATCAAACACCTCGCTGTTCAGCTGGACGTCTCTGTTAGTAGTGCTGACACACTTGCTCACCAGTTGGGGCACTCAAAGACTTGTGCCCGCAGGGAAATGGAAGAAACGACTTCAGTTTGTTCGTCGCCACAAAAATGAAAACGAACTTCTCCTTCCCCATGACAACGCAAGACCTGACGCAACGCTGCGCACCCGAGAGAAGCTCATGAAGCTTCATTGGACTGTTCTTCTTCATCCATCCTACAGTCCGAATCTCGCACCTTCCGACTTCCGTCTGTTTGGCCCAATGAAAGATCCACTCCGTAGCAAGCATTATGTGGATGATAGGGAGGCAAGTGGGCATACCGACTCTCCCAGTAAGATGGCGTAAGAACGTCGCACAGAACGGAGGCTATGTTGAAAAATAGGGTTATGTAGCCAAAAGAGTGGGGAATAATGTAGTGTACAGAAATTATGAATAAAACCAAAGTGTGTAGCGTTATCTACTGAATGCTACTCGTACAATGGGTTGTTGCTATTTGTCGCCAGTGGCGGCAGAGAATGTCAACGTCGATGCCGTTAAAGATGACTTAGTATGTGAACTTTGACGTAGGAGAGTGGAAAAGGCCATCTTTTCAAGGAAATTTCTCCGTTACTGATACTGAAAGGCCTTAGATTAGCATAGTAAATTTTGCTGATATGTTGAGACTAGCAACTACACAAAATTCAGTACCCAGACACTCACGCACAGACAAAAACTGATGTCGAAATTAGCAAAACAAAAACTGAAATATCGATTTGTCTTCAAGTGTTCCATCTTTCACAAAGCGGAATAAAGAAAAGTTGCAATTATTCAGTAGCTGTACAACAGCAAAGACGCCGAAGAGAAACGTTCGAAAAAAATGGTTCAAATGGCTCTGAGCACTATGCGACTTAACTTCTGAGGTCATCAGTCCCCTAGAACTTAGAACTACTTAAACCTAACTAACCTAAGGACATCACACACATCCATGCCCGAGGCAGGATTCGAACCTGCGACCGTAGCGGTCGCTCGGCTCCAGACACAGCGCCTAGAACCGCACGGCCACTCCGGCCGGCAGAAACGTTAGAAATGTAGGAGGAACATTAGTGTTAAACGTCCCGTGACAATGATGTCGTTAGAGACGAAGCACAAGCTTGGTTTGATTAAGGATGGGAAAGGCAAGCGGAAGTTCCCTTTCGAAGGAACCATCTCGACATTTACGGGACGATTTAGGGAAATCTGGAAAAACGTAAATATTGGTGGTCGGACGCGGATTTAAACCGTAATGCGCATCCAGTGTACTGACCATTTCGCCACCTCACTTGGTGGAGGAAATGTTCGCAGTGATTGGAAAGTGGTACAGGTTATATCCATCACGAAGAGGGGATTTTAAGTGACACTTGTAACTATTGCCACTCACATTGAAAATAACCTTCCTCATTTAGCGAAATATCATTCGTACACTTTACATACAGTATGTGATCAAAAGAATCCGGACACCTCCAAAAACATACGTTTTTCATTTTAAGAGCATTGTGCTGCCATCTACTGTCAGGTACTCCATCTCAGCGACCTCAATAGTCATTAGACATCGTGAGGGAGCAGAATGGGGCGCCCCGGAACTCACGGACTTCGAATAATGTCAGGTGATTGGGTGTCACTTGTGTCATACATCTATACACGAGATTTCCACACTCTTAAACATCCCTAGGTTCACTGTTTCAGGTGTGATAGTGAAGTAGAAACGTGAAGGGACACGTACAGCACAAAAGCCTACAGGCCGACCTCGTCTGGTGACTGACAGAGACCGCCGACTGTTGAAAAGGGTCGTAATGTGTAATAGGCAGACATCTATCCAGACCATCACAAAGGAATTCCAAACTGCATCCGGATCCACTGCAAGTACAATGACAGTTAGGCGAGAAGTGAAAAAACTTGGATTTCGTGGTCGAGCGGTTACTCATAAGCCACACATCACGCCGGTAAATGCCAAACGACGCCTCGCTTGGTGTAAGGAGCGTAAACATTGGACGATTGAACAGTGGAAAAATGTTGTGTGGAGTGACGAATCACGGTAAACAATGTGGTGATCCAATGGCAGGGTGTGTGTATGGCGAATGCCCGGTGAATGTCATCTGCCAGTGTGTGTAGTGCCAACAATAAAATTCGAAGGCGGCGGTGTTATGGTGTGGTCATGTTTTTCATGGAAGTGGCTTCATCCCTAGTTGTTTCGCGTGGCACTATCACAGCAAAGGCCTGCATTGATGTTTTAAGCACCTTAATGCTTCTCATTGTTGAAGAGCAAATCGGGGATGGCAATTGCATCTTTCAATACGATCGAACACCTGTTCATAATGCATGGCCTGTGGCGGAGTGGTTACATGACAATAACATCCACGGTCCGCCCCCGGTAGCTGAGTGGTCAGCGCGACAGAATGTCAATCCTAAGGGCCCGGGTTCGATTCTCGGCTGGGTCGGAGATTTTTTCCGCACAGGGACTGGGTATTGTGTTGTCTTAACCATCATCATTTCATCCCCATCGACGCGCAAGTCGCGAAAGTGGCGTCAAATCGAAAGACTTGCACCCGGCGAACGGTCTATCCGACGGGAGGCCCTAGTCGCACGTCAGCACAGAGTCCTGACCTGTATCCTATAGAACACCTTTGGGTGTTTGGAAAGCCGACTTCGTGACAGGACTCACCGACCGACATCGTTACCTCTCCTCAGTGCAGCACTCAGTGAATAATGGACTGCCATTCCCCAAGAAAACTTCCAGTACCTGACAACGTATGCCTGCGAGAGTGGAAGCTGTCATCAAGGCTAAGTGTGGGCCAACAGCATACTGAATTCCAGCATTACCGATGGAGCGCGCCACGAACTTGTAAGTCATTTTGAGCTAGGTGTCCGGATACTTTTCATCACATAGTGTATAATAGCCTCAATGCCATAGGTGTAGGAGTTTGCAGATCACACCGAAGTAGTATATAGTGTGTTCCAAGCAAGTGTAATAGGATCATTTCTGTTCTTATTATAAGTTAATGGGTAAACGAATATTATTAGTTGCAACCTCAGAGTTTTCAGAGATGATGCCGTTTATCTATGAGGAATTTCTACTGGCAGTAATTGCACTGTTATCCAGTTAAATCTCGATAAAATATGATGCTATGATTGACAACTAGTTCATAAACTAGACACTGGCAAAGTACTGAAGTTCAGCAAACGTAAAACTAGGATATCCTTCGATTATTGGCTTAATGAGTCACAACTACTCACTAATTGAAAAGACATATTTTCGATTAACAAAGCATAGATACAAGAAATGGTACGACTTCATAGATAAAGGAGATGGGAGATTTTAGTCTGTTAGTAGAATACTGCGTGCGAGAGACATTATTTACTAAACATTTGCGGGGCCGATTCATGGCGAGCTAACACTGGAAAACGAGTGCATTCAAGGAAGTGCAATACAGAAATGTTGAAAAATCTTAATAGGCGGATACTGGAAAAAAGACGCTGTAGAAGTCGAAAGAATCTGCTTAGAAAACTCCCAGAACTGGCTTTTGGGGCAAAAACTGTGTACATCCTTCAGTCCCATAAAAAAACAGCAATGTATAGATAAAACAAGACAACAGCATCTTGCACGGTACAGTAAAATTTTGCTTGAGTGCTTTTTGATTAGGCTACTCAAAATCAACTTGAAACATTAACTCATGGAGATGGCAGCTGAAGTTGCATTTTCTCGTCTGAAGCTCATACATAATTTATGATGGTCCTAATTCATAGGACGCCTGACGTTATGTCTCGAGTTCCCTCCCCTTCAAAAATGGCTCTGAGCACTATGGGACTCAACATCTATGGTCATCAGTCCCCTAGAACTTAGAACTACTTAAACTTAACTAACCTAAGGACATCACACAACACCCAGTCATCACGAGGCAGAGAAAATCGCTGACCCCGCCGGGAATCGAACCCGGGAACCCGGGCGTGGGAAGCGAGAACGCTACCGCACGACCACGAGCTGCGGACTCCCTCCCCTTCATTATGCATTACTGATATACTGTAAGATATGTTTCAAACCATTTCTTGGGCGCGACAGAAAACCTTAAAATTTGCATTTTCGCAATTAGTATGTCGAAATCGACATTGTCGAGAATTTTCCTGAAAAGAAATAAGATCAATATACGGGGTTGTTATAATTAAACTTTCGCTACTTGAGCCAGTGTAGACGGGAAATTATTTACTGATTGTTTACCTAACTTCATAGTAATGACATTAAATGAATTCGCAATTGCGAATAAGAACAACCATCAGCTGTGAAATGGAATGGCGACAATCTACATCTACATCTACATCTATACTCCGCGAGCCACCTTACGGTGTGTGGCGGAGGGTACTTATTGTACCACTATCTGATCCCCCCTTCCCTGTTCCATTCACGAATTGTGCGTGTGAAGAACGACTGCTTGTAAGTCTCCGTATTTGCTCTAATTTCTCGGATCTTTTCGTTGTGATCATTACGCGAGATATATGTGGGCGGTAGTAATATGTTGCCCATCTCTTCCCGGAATGTGCTCTCTCGTAATTTCGATAATAAACCTCTCCGTATTGCGTAACGCCTTTCTTGAAGTGTCCGCCACTGGAGCTTGTTCAGCATCTCCGTAACGCTCTCGCGCTGACTAAATGTCCCCATGACGAATCGCGCTGCTTTTCGCTGGATCATGTCTATCTCTTCTATTAATCCAACCTGGTAAGGGTCCCATACTGATGAGCAATACTCAAGAATCGGACGAACAAGCGTTTTGTAAGCTACTTCTTTCGTCGATGAGTCACATTTTCTTAGAATTCTTCCTATGAATCTCAACCTGGCGCCTGCTTTTCCCACTATTTGTTTTATGTGATCATTCCACTTCAGATCGCTCCGGATAGTAACTCCTAAGTATTTTACGGTCGTTACCGCTTCCAATGATTTACCACCTATGGCATAATCGTACTGGAATGGATTTCTGCCCCTATGTATGCGCATTATATAACATTTATCTACGTTTAGGGAAAGCTGCCAGCTGTCGCACCATTCATTAATCCTCTGCAGGTCTTCCTGGAGTACGTACGAGTCTTCTGATGTTGCTACTTTCTTGTAGACAACCGTGTCATCTGCAAATAGCCTCACGGAGCTACCGATGTTGTCAACTAAGTCATTTATGTATATTGTAAACAATAAAGGTCCTATCACGCTTCCTTGCGGTACTCCCGAAATTACCTCTACATCTGCAGATTTTGAACCGTTAAGAATGACATGTTGTGTTCTTTCTTCTAGGAAATCCTGAATCCAATCACAAACCTGGTCCGATATTCCGTAAGCTCGTATTTTTTTCACTAAACGTAAGTGCGGAACCGTATCAAATGCCTTCCTGAAGTCTAGGAATACGGCATCAATCTGCTCGCCAGTGTCTACGGCACTGTGAATTTCTTGGACAAATAGGGCGAGCTGAGTTTCACATGATCTCTGTTTGCGGAATCCATGTTGGTTATGATGAAGGAGATTTGTATTATCTAAGAACGTCATAATACGAGAACATAAAACATGTTCCATTATTCTACAACAGATTGACGTAATTGATGAAATTTGTGGTGGACCGGGACTTGAATCCGGATTTTCCGCTAATCGGGGGCGGTCGTCTTATCATTTGGGTATCCGTGCACGACTCATGGCTACATCCAAACTTCCATATGTCGTCAACGATCTGTACTCGTACATCCATCATGTATATTACTGTATATGTCAGGCGTTGTACTTGAAAGTCGCTCGCCCAGTATGGCAGATAAATTCAAAGGAACTTTGCATCGTAAACAGAATAACACAGGTACTGCAGTATCCTAAATATTGTATCATAGGAATGATGTCCAGATTGTGCGTTGCAGGATTTGCGTTGTTAGTAGTGTTAGTGTCTTGACTTCCAGTTTAGCGCCGGTACTGGTACGGCGACGTCGGGTTGCACACAGGCATCAGTGTGCATTACAGTTACAGATTGTCAACATGGGTCAGGACAAGGTGAGCAGGGCTTTACTTGTAAAGCTGTTTCATCAAAACAACAGCAGTAATGCTGCTGCTCTTCGCGAGAATCGACGCGTTAAAGGATTACGGGGAGGTCCTCTTTCCGCACTAGGGTTGAACAAGTTGCTGTTGCCATGCCTAAGAACTGCGGGAACAACGTGCGATCTTCAAGCAGGGCACGAGCTGTGTCACGACAGCTGAACATTCCATGGCCCATTCCACCTGAGATGTTTCGGGTAGCAGCAGAGCAATTGTGCGGCTCCAGCTGTCATGGCCGGCCGGAGTGGCCAAGCGGTTCTAGGTGCCACAGTCTGGAATCGCGCTGCTGCTACGGTCGCAGGTTCGAATCCTGCCTCGGGCATGGATGTGTGTGGTGTCCTTAGGTTAGTTAGGTTTAAGTAGTTCTAAGTTAAGTCCCATAGTGCTCAGAGCCATTTGAACCATTTGAATCCAGCTGTCATGGATACAAATGGTCGTGACATTGAGCAACGTTTGTAACCTGGAACGTAAACATGATACACAGTTAACTAAAGTTATCCTCTCACGTGGGAATTAAAATATATTTTTCTCAATGGGCCATTCGATATTTCTCTTTCACATCTCCTTACGTTTCAACGAAGTTTCGTTGTCCTACACACACTCGTTTTTCGTGGGGCCCCCCTCGAGGAGCGAAAGTTTAATTGTAACAACCCTGTACTTATTTATTTCATATTGCCGATCACTTGCATAACAGCAGTCGAGACGGTAGTATGATTTTTCCGAGAGCGTTACGCACAGAGCATGTTCTCGTCCTGAAATTGAGTGGACGCTGTGAACGGGACGATATTGCTAAGACAAATCCGCGTCATCGATGCATCTCCTGTGGCTGGCGCGAGGCGACTTCACTGTTGACACGAGACTGAGACCTGCAAGTCAGCTGACGGGTGGCAGCTGGCGTTGGGCACCTGTCGGCCCTGAGCAGCCAGAGAAAGCGACCGGCTACCGTCCCAGTTGCAGCACATGCGCCACCCATAACTTGCGTCATGCGCTCAGCGAGGCCCTCTTCTGTTAGCGGAATTCCGAAAGCCTCATCCGATTACTCTCGGCAGGGACACCCATTTATCAAGTCGTTACGACACACTATGCCTCAGCTACACCACACTTTTGATTTTGAGTTTTCAGTTTATAAAAATTGGGTAGCTTTGAAATGACGCTACGAGACGAGAACTGCCATCGGATTTACATGTATTTACCAACGAGATAATTTTCCACACAACAGCTGCTAACTTTTTCCCATTTTTCGCGCATTCATCGATTTACTTAGTCTGACCACTCTCCAGACTGAATCTTGCACTATACGTCGGAGTGGTAATAGCGAAAATCAGGGATTTGCAGTATGCACACTGACAATTGTTGAATAACGATGAGACGATCAGTTGCAGAATTTTGGAACATGTATTATGTTCGGGTATAATGACTTTTCTGGAGACTAGAAATCTACTCTGTAGGAATCAGCATGGGTTTCGAAAAAGACGACCTACATCTACATCTACATTTATACTCCGCAAGCCACCCAACGGTGTGTGCCGGAGGGCACTTTACGTGCCACTGTCATTACCTCCCTTTTCTGTTCCAGTCGCGTATGGTTCGCGGGAAGAACGACTGTCAGAAAGCCTCCGTGCGCTCGAATCTCTGTAATTTTACATTCGTGATCTCCTCGGGAGGTATAAGTAGGGGGAAGCAATATATTCGATACCTCATGCAGAAACGCACCCTCTCGAAACCTGGCGAGCAAGCTACACCGCGATGCAGAGCGCCTCTCTTGCAGAGTCTGCCACTTGAGTTTGCTAAACATCTCCATAACGCTATCACGGTTACCAAATAACCGTGTGACGAAACGCGCCGCTCTTCTTTGGATCTTCTCTATCTCCTCCGTCAACCCGATCTGGTACGGATCCCACACTGATGAGCAATACTCAAGTATAGGTCGAACGAGTGTTTTGTAAGCCACCTCCTTTGTTGATGGACTACATTTTCTAAGGACTCTCCCAATGAATCTCAACCTGGTACCCGCCTTACCAACAATTAAATTTATATGGTCATTCCGCCGTGTGAAAACCAGCTCGCGCTATTCGTCCACGAGGCTCAGAGGGCCATAGACACGGGTTCCCAGGTAGATGCCGTGTTTCTTGACTTCCACAGTCGTTTAATGAACAAAGTAAGAGCATATCGATTATCAGACCAACTGTGTGATTGGATTGAAGACTTCCTAGATAATAGAACGCAGCATGCCATTCTAAATGGAGAGAAGTCTTCCGAAGTAAGAGTGATTTCTGGTGCGCCGCAGTGTCGTAGGACCCTTGCTATTCACAATATATATATATATATATATATATATATATATATATATATATATATATATATATATATATATATATATATATATATAAATGACCTTGTGGATAACATCGGAAGTTCACTGAGGCTTTTTGCGGATGATGCTGTAGTATATCGAGAGGTAGTAAAAAGGGAAAATTTTACTGAAATGCAGGAGGATCTGCAACGAATTGACGCACGGTGCAGGGAATGGCAATTGAATCTCAATGAAGACAAGTGTAATGTGCTGCGAATACATAGAAAGAAAGATCCTTTATCATTTAGCTACAATATAGCAGGTCAGCAACTGGAAGCAGTTAATTCCATAAATTATCTGGGAGTAGGCATTAGGAGTGATTTAAAATGGAATGACCATATAAAATTAATCGTTGGTAAAGCAGATGCCAGACTGAGACTCATTGGAAGAATCCCAAGGAAATGCTATCCGAAAACGAAGGAAGTAGGTTACAATACACTTGTTCGCCCACTGCTTGAATATTGCTCACCGGTGTGGGATCCGTACCAGATAGGGTTGATAGAAGAGATAGAGAAGATCCAACGGAGAGCAGCGCGCTTCGTTACAGGATCATTTAGTAATCGAGAAATCGTTACGGAGATGATAGGTAAACTCCAGTGGAAGACTCTGCAAAAGAGACGCTCAGTAGCTCGGTACGGGCTTTTGTTGAAGTTTCGAGAACATACCTTCACCGAGGAAGCAAGCAGTATATTGCTCCCTCCTACGTATATCTCGCGAAGAGACCAAGAGGATAAAATCAGAGATTAGAGCCCACAAAGAAGCACACCGACAATCTTTCTTTCCACGAACAATACGAGACTGGAATAGAAGGGAGAACCGATAGAGGTACTCAAGGTACCCTCCGCCACACACCGTCAGGTGGCTTGCGGAGTATGGATGTAGATGTAGAGACAAACTGCAGAAGGGATTCAGTTGAGCCGTGCAATAGAAGTCATTAATGTGCATAAAACATGGAAATTTCTGCAGTAGTTATTAACGCTTGGCCGTGTACTGCGCGTATCATTAATTTTGTCCCGGTTGGTGTGATGTAGAGATTTTAGATTCTTAGCTTTTTCTTGATTAGCAGATAAGTCGTTCGCGAACACTCTGTCGATCGTTATTAGAATGGCATAACTTACAACTATAACAACTTTTGAAATGTGGTGCTACGGAAGAATGCTGAAGATTAGAAGGGTACATCACGTAACTAATGGGGAGGTACTGAGTAGAAATGGAGAGAAGAGGAATTTGCGGCACAACTTGAGTAGAAGAAGAGATCGGTTGGTAGGGCTCGTTCTGAGGCATCAATGGATCACCAATTTAGTACTGGAAGGAAGCGTGGAGAATAAAAATCGTAGAGGGGGGCCAAGAGATGATTACACTGAGCAGATTCAGAAGGATGTAGTTTGCAGTAGTTACTCGGAGATGAAGAGGCTTGCACAGGATAGAATAGCCTGGAGAACTGGCTGCATCAAACCAGTCTTTGTACTGAAGAACACAACAGCAACAACAACAACAACTTACAGCTTCTTCCCTTGCTGTGAGCATCTACAAAAAGAACGACCTTTACGTGTTGTATATTAAGGGGAATTTCATTTGCGTACATGAGAAATAGAAGTGGACCTAAAATGGAAAGTATTTTTCCTATCCAGAAGAATCCTCCATGGCCACATAAACTCAAGGCGGAAGATTCGGGTTGTACACTAGCTGGTTCTGCGACTAGTATCGAATGTTGTAACACAAACAGGGTGTCGTGATCGCCGGGTAAATCGCCTCATTATGAGAACAATGCCTTTACTTCACTCCCACGCCTCTTGTTTTTTCACGACTCTGCATGATGAGCCCAGTGTGCGGTGCTAAGTAGCAGGCATTAATTGTTTGCGAATGTGATATCCTTCGTTACGGGACATTAAGTTTACTGTCTTTTTATTTTTTTCTGTTTTCTGATATATTACAAAACGTACCTTCGGCCGGCCGAAGTGGCCGTGCGGTTAAAGGCGCTGCAGTCTGGAACCGCAAGACCGCTACGGCCGCAGGTTCGAATCCTGCCTCGGGCATGGATGTTTGTGATGTCCTTAGGTTAGTTAGGTTTAACTAGTTCTAAGTTCTAGGGGACTAATGACCTCAGCAGTTGAGTCCCATAGTGCTCAGAGCCATTTGAACCATTTGAAAACGTACCTTCTTTTTTTTTATCGTCAGATAACAGAAAGTCCGCTGCAAGCCTCAGACACGCATTTACAGTATGTGCCTAATTCGAAAAGTAGTATTGTGTATCTGCGCAACATTTTGTTGGACAGCCTGTATCATCGTTTCCAGAAGTCCGTTTTCTGTCTGAATGATATGATGCGGTCCGCCACGAATTCCTCCTGTGTCAGCTTCTTCAGCTCAGAGTAGCACCTGCAACGCACGTACTTAATTATTTGCTGGATGTATTGCAATTTCTGTCTTCCTCTACAGTTTTTATCCTCTACAGCTCCCTCAAATACCATGGATGATGATGATGATGATGTTTGGTTTGTGGGGCGCTCAACTGCGCGGTTATCAACGCCCGTACAAATTCACAACCTTTGCTCAGTCCAGTCTCGCCACCTTCATGAATGAGGATGAAATGATGAAGACAACACAAACATCCAGTCACATACCATGGAAGTTATTCCCCAATGTCTTAACAGATTGCCTACCATCCTGTCCCTTCTTCTTGTCAGTGTTTTCCACATATTCCTTTCGTCTCAGATTGTGCGGAGAACCTCCTCATTCCCTGCCTTATCAGCCAACCTAATGTTCAACATTCGTCTGCAGCACCGCATCTCAAATGCTTCTACTCTCGTGTCTCACTGCGATACAATGCTGCGCTCCAAACGTACATTCTCAGAACTTTCTTCCTTAAATTAATGCCCAGTTTGATACTAGTAGACATGCTGCGATACAATGCTGCGCTCCAAACGTACATTCTCAGAACTTTCTTCCTTAAATTAATGCCCAGTTTGATACTAGTAGACATATCTTGGTCAGGAATGCCCTTTTTGCCAGCGCTAGTCTGCTTTTTATTTCCTCCTTGCTTCGTTCGTCATGGGTTATTTTATTGCCTAGATAGCAGAATTCTTTTACTTCATCTACTTTGTGATCACCAATTATGATGTTAAGTTTCTTGCTGTTCTCATTTCTGCTACTGCTCCTTGCTTTCGTCTTTTTTCGATTTACTCTCAAATCATATTCTGTACTCAGTAAACTGTTCATCCCATTCAGCAGATCCTAATTCTTCTTCACTATGACTGGGTATAGCTAGGTCATCAGCGAATCTTATCATTGGTATCCGTTCACCTTGAAGTTTAATTCCACTCTTGAACAGTGCTTTTATTTCCATCGCTGCTTCTTCGATGTATAGATAGTCCTTACTGAAACTAAAAGCACTTGCTGCCACCTCTGATATAAGTTCGTGCTGCGTTGTCAAAACAATACTCAAAGCAGCATATTACTTCCGCTTAACGTACCACGTGGAATGTCTATGACAATCTAACACCACACCCTGTTTTAGTGCTCGTACGTCTCTAATGACCGCGGCGTCGTCGGGACATTAACTCTAATCTTCCTTTCTTTTCCTGTAGTGTTTGCCGCTAGACTTGGGCGAGTATTGTTGACAAAGCAAAGGTAACGTTACATCAGCGTTTGCAGCATGTGCATTTAGTCTGCAGATGACCACTGGCATTGTGAAATTCTCATGTGGCTGTGACTCGTATAAAACATAAAAGAACATAATCAATCAATCACTTAATGTCCATTGACAGCTTTTAATTTTTTCCAAAGATATAATTATGGCTGTAATGAGAATGCAGATGATAGATACACTAACGAAGCTCTTTGCTCAGTTCGTAGAAATAGGAAAAGGCTGAGATGATCCAAATAATGTGTCTAGAAGATATAAAATACACACGAGTAGCGCGGATGCGTATCGCTGAAGACTGCAGTACACGTAAAAGTGTAAATGAGCCTTCCTTCCAGTAGTTTCTTTCAGATGGTTCATTATGATGATGACGTCGTCGAATATGATCGAATAAATACTAGAATGAATCTAAATAGTGATAGATATTATTTCCCTAACAAAACTAACGTAGAGTTTTCACTAAACCATTATCAAACTGGCTTTGCTTTTATATTTCCTGAGATATCCTGTTACTAACCAGGCGGCAGCTCTAGATCTACATCTACACAAGCCACCTAAAGGTGTGTGTAGTTGTAGCATTACCTCCCACCCCCTCCACTCCCTTCCCTGCCCCCCCTCCCCCCGCATTTCTGTTCCCCTCGGGAAGAACGATTATTGGTAATCCTTTGTGTGACCTCGAATTATTCCGACTTTACCTTCGATGTCTTTTCAAAAAGTACACGTAGGAGGAAGTAATATGTCTGTTGACTCTTCTAGAACGTACGCTCTCGGAACCTTAATAGTAAACCACACTCAGGACGTCTTTCTTGTAGTGTCTGCTGCTGGAGTCGGTTGAGCCTGTCCTTGACGCTTTTGCATATACTAAGTGAAAACGTAACGAAACGTGCTGCTCTTCTTTGGATTTTGTTTATTCGTCTTCCAGTTCCAGTGAAAGGATTCTTCCAATAAATCTCAGTCTGGCATCTGCCTTACCTCCGATTGACGCAAATGCTTCCACTAACTGTTCTGCAATCGTGTAATCATACAACATTGGATCCTTCTTCCTATTTCTTCGCTATATGTTACATTCGTTGATGTTGAAGGTCAAAAGCCAATCCCTACACTGGGCGTCGATCCTCTGCAGGTCTTTCTGCATTTTGCTGCATTTCCCTAGCGCTGCGTTGTATACAGTAGCATCATCCGCGAAAAACGTCATGAAACTTCCGACGTTATCCGCTAGGTCATTCACACATATCGCGAAAAGTATAGATAGTGTTATCCCCAGACACAGAATCTTGGAATTAGAACACCGGAAAAACCTGAACTTTAGCGTATGCCAGTTTGTTAGTGGGTTACATACAATTTTTGTAGATTCTTTCCGTCGGTGGTGAATCAATGAGTTTCCACTGCTCTCTTTGCCTCTTTGTCCCTTGGTTATTGTGATTCACCCAAAACTCGTCCTTGGTAATTAGGCTCCCGAAGAAGTCATCTGCATTGGTCTGACGCAGCTCCAACATTTCCCCACTTCCTCGGTTCGATGGGCTTTCTGTATGGGTGTGGGCAGTCACGGAACTTAGCAGGCGACGACGTTTCTCAACAAAATGTCGTGCAAGATGTTGAAAAATGAACCATGACTGGTCTTCACTTTTTCCACTATCTTTCGATAATGATACGCATGTGTTCGAAAACCACGGTGTCAGCTTCCTTTGCGATTTCTCGTTCTTTACAGAGAAATGGTCTGCCACTTCGCTCTCCATCATCAGACCTGCCTGAGCAGGCTGGAACCGTCTGCACCATCTACCCACTCTGTAATGGTGCCTTGTCGCCGTGCACTTCCACCAGACTGCTGCCAGTGTTTTTCCCTTTCAGTGCGGAAAAACGAATCTCCGCACGGTACTCCACCTTTCTAGTGGGTTCCGCCATATTGCTTTTGTACGTGCACAGAACCGTATGTTCACTCACAGCTCAGCGGCAGAAGTACACCAGTCGGACGTGCCATTGGTTGTAACATGTGAAGTACCTGTCTCTTCATGATCTTTGCGTACGCTAGGATATAGACATTCAATATTTTATAATAAAAAAGAAAATGAATGTTGTTGCTCTTCGGTTCAATCATTGAAATTTAAGGTGTCCTCTTAGATTCCTGGTTCGGAAATTGTCCCGTATTTGAAAGTAAAGAGCCAAATACTTGTGAGAAGGAAGAACATGAATTTTACCGCTCCTCATTTCTCTCGCAGCAGTTAAGGCAATCGTCTTTGGTTCCTAGCTAAACATATACACGTAAATCGCCACATATTTAAAAATAAAGAACCAAATACTTGTGAGAAGCAAGGACAGCAATTTTATTGCTCCTCTTTAAGTCGCAGCAATTTAAGCTGTTCTCTTTGTTACGTGCCTAACCACACACTCGGACGTTGGGGTATATTTACAAATAAACAGCCAAATATTTAGTTCATCCTTCGTCCTCTAAGCAGAATAAACGTAAATAATATCGATTATTGCGCAACATACTTATATTAAATTCATAAGAAAGTCTCAGAATGTGTTAACAACTCCAAGATAAAAAAGTGTATAGCGTGACGCAGTCTACAGCTCTGCAATCCGGAGCATTATCCATTACGTTAGGCCTAGGTCATAACGTAGTCTCCAGTATCGGTTACCATAGTATCTCTTGAAGGCTTATATTGTGATATTTTATTAACTGGCATTTAATAGTAAGGGTGACGTATTTGTGGTAAATTTTCAATTCGCCGTTGCCTTGAAATGGCGTGGTGATGATACAAAACAGTTAATATGCCAAAATGAATGTGGCGCCCACTGCATCGAGTCAAAGATAATACCAGTACAGCGTAATAGTCTCTGACTCTAAACGGAAGTGGTATAATTTTGCCGTTAACCATGGAGGTACATTAGGGTTATTCGGAAAGTAAGGTTCGATCGGTCACGAAATGGACACCACAGTGAAAATACGATGAAGTTTTGCACAGGTGTGTTGGGCAGTGTCTCTAGTATGCCCGCCGATCGCGTTAAGTCGCTATTTTTAGTTCTGAGCACACAGGGTGTTGGGTTGGCAGAAGAGCCAACACCGTGTTACGAATGGAGGCCGAAATGCACACGTTTTAGCTCACGCAGGCTGGCGTGAGGAGGGATGAACTATACTGACGTGAGTCTGGAACATGACAAGGAATTAGAATTCAGAAAGCGGATGTAAATAGTGTGATACTTGACTTTAATCCATTAATGATGAATTACGCTCTTGACGGTACATGATTCACAATATCAATATCAATAGTAACTGAATATGGTGCCTTGCTAGGTCGTAGCAAATGACGTAGCTGAAGGCTATGCTAAACTGTCGTCTCGGCAAATGAGAGCGTATGTAATCAGTGAACCATCGCTAGCAAAGTCGGCTGTCCAACTGGGGCGAGTGCTAGGGAGTCTCTCTAGACTAGACCTGCCGTGTGGCGGCGCTCGGTCTGCAATCACTGATAGTGGCGACACGAGGGTCCGACGTATACTAACGGACCGCGGCCGCTTTAAAGGCTACCACCTTGCAAGATTGGTGTCTGTCGGTGACACCACACAGGGAGCACATAAAGATACCTAGAACAATAGTGTCCCCCGCCAAGTGCGAGGGCCTGGTGACAAATTTCGCCTGAAGCTATGCAGCCAACATTACATAACTGTCGTGCATTTTATTCTTCAAGACAATTCTTAGCCGCATTCTGCAGGGGCAATGAAGATGCTCCTGCATCTTTTCAATTGGAAATGTTTGATTACCCACAATATAGCTCGTAATTGTCTTCCTCTGGGTTTCATCTCTGCTCACATGAACCGCTGGCTATGAAGACAACATTTTGGAACAGACAACGAGCTGTAGGCCAGCGTAGAGAATTGGCGGAAAGCACTGGCGGCTGCCTTCTATAACGACGGTATTCGAAAGTTGGTACAATGCTACGACAAACTCAAAGTCGGATCGCCGACTATGGAGATAAGTAGCTGGAAGTTGTAGCTAACTGTTGCAAATAAAACAGTTTTGATTTTCACAGTAGTTTCCATTTCGCGACCTATCGTTCCTTATTTTCCGAATAGCCCTCGTACAATAAGTGGACTCGTCGTGAGGTCACACACTTGAATCCAACGTCCGCCATGTCTGTTGCCGCAAACTGTAGTTTCTGATGAAAGTATTTTGATCAAAAATGCCAGATTGTGTCATTTACTGGTGTACTAATAGTTCTCATTATAGTATAAAGTCTAAAGGAATCACATTTCATTCGTAAGTGGATTTGTCCAACTAGTATTTTCTTTTATACACATGTCTTTTGGTTGCACTGTTTACTTTTACTGTAATTGGTTTTGTTGCTGTCATTTGATTTTAGATTTCCTATCAGTCCAACTCGAAAAGCTCTCTGGGTGAACGCTATGAGAAGGAAGGATTAGAAACCGACCAAACATAGCAAATTACCGTCTCATCATTTTTGGAAAGAGGACGTAGATCGAACATCAGTTTCGTGAGTCCATATGAAGGGAAGTGCTGCACTACGAAAGCAGTCTTTTCACCTCCTACCCTTCTTTTCTTGGATATTCGAAACGAATAACAAAAAGAAAGTTACATTAATACGCCTTATTACTAGATCAATTATGTGTTTATGACCAGAAAAACCTATGAAAGTTCCTTTTTGACGCACGAAAACTCTGTAACATTTTCTTTTTAAAACAACTACTGCGTAAGCACTATAGAAAGTGAGAACAAATAGCGATTGTGAACTAGTTTGCTAATATTGCGACAAAAGCAACGTACAGTGTAACTTTGTAGTGGTGGTGCGGTCTTATGGGACCAAACTGCTGAGATCATCGGTCAAGTTTGTAGTGCCATCTTCGTTTGCTATACCTCCGTGCTATTAACGTATATTTGTTACTCCATGGATACAGCTACTCTGTCGCGTTGTAGACTGGTGCCGTACAGTAGAAATATTTATGGATTGAAGTTTGCGTTCTGTGCATCTTGTCAAAATTAAACTAGAATTGTCACGTAACCTTAGAATAACGCTGTTTATTTACACTTCCCACAAAATTCGAAACTTAAGTATTACACGTATTTTCTGAGATTTTACAATTTGTTTATTGGTAAAAACGATGGTGAATTACCAATATTTGAACATATGGAATGAATAGTGTTTGTTTTTAAATGGCGCACACGGAATGTTTGTGTTTTATGAATAGTTTTATGTACAGTATTCTGCTGTTCTGATTTCATGCTGAAAGTCTGTTTTAAATCTGTTATTATACGCGCAAAATGTGTAAGATCATTGAGCTAAGTCTTCGGCTATCTGCAGCAGTCGTTTCTAATAGTGAAGTCCATCTTGTTGTTGACACACACATATTCGGCTGCTGAAGTTGACAACTTGAAAAATGTACATTTCTTTTGCCAGTGGCGAACATCCAAGGAGAATGTGTAGGAGTTAGGTGAGTTTCCTCTTAATACTAATTTAATTTATGGTCAGTTTTGTTATTTTAAACTAGAATATAATTATCATATTGTGCTCTGTAACATGAAGAAACAGTTCTGTGTTTCATTCAAAACCGAAGTGTTTGTGCAATATTTTTCTCTTGTGCCAAGAGGTTTCTGCGCGCCAGAGGAGAAAAATGATTTTTTTTTTTTCACTTGTTACCTATTATGTAATGTGGTGGGCGCTTGCAAATAAAATTCGCTAAGTGCGTCAAAGGGTTACCGGTAAGCAAAATTCTGTGGTAACCTGAAAAAAAAGAGAAAATGTATACGCAAAAAAACTGAGGAAAAATAATGTAGGAACAATTAGTACGATCGGTAAAGTGCAAATTCGTTTTTCGGGCCACTTTCAAAAATATTGGCAGGTGTATTTGCAATATACATACTGCAAAATTTTACCGGAACAGACTGAGACATACAATAAAGTGCCTCAGAAAACATTAAAAGTAGTGGTGGATGTCCCTCAAACCAAAAAAGGGTACATCTGACTCGTATGTGAGAATTATCACAAAGAAGTGAAATGCCACTTCACATTGGTCTTCAAAGTTAAAAACCCAATTTATTCCAGGTATCTAACGCAAACTGTTAGAAAGTCTATCAGACGCCTATACCAAATCCAAGGCACCTACGAAGGAAATCTGTCTCTACTATATAGCGATGTAATCACATTCAAAATCTACAACATGCTTTACGGACAAACGTACGCCCTCTCAAGGTCACGTGCCTGGGGTAGCAAGTACGTTGACAACACAAAGTCTGTTTTTCGAACCTGAACGCTCAGTCCAGAGATATTTCTACTCTGACAGTCATAGACAAGTGACAGGCTGGTGATGGCAGTGGGAGCGGCGGCAGCAGCGTTGCTCGTTAGAAAGGCGGCAGCTGCTGTCAGGACTACTAAAGCCAACGATGAAGAGAAGGGGGCGGGGGGGGGGGGGGAGAGGAGGAGGGCATATCGCAGATATGCCGTCGCCGGAAGTGCCGATAGCGTCGGTTCGCCCAGAGCTGTAGAGCCACATCGCACCTCTGCCGCCAGCGACTGCTGAACTTCTCACAAGCAACACGTAGCTTTCTTGAGACGTATCAAATGGTTCAAATGGCTCTGAGCACTATGGGACTTAACTTCTAAGGTCATCAGTCCCCTAGAACGTAGAACTACTTAAACCAACTAACCTAAGGACATCACACACATTCATGCCCGAGGCAGGATTCGAACCTGCGACCGTAGCGGTCACGCGGTTCCAGACTGTAGCGTCTAGAACCGCTCGGCCCCCCTACTGGCTGAGACGTATCGACACTGGTCAGCATGCAGTTGTGGCTGTTTAGCTGACTCGCTAGCCTGATTGTTTGGCTTCATCGTGATTGTCTGCAACACATAAAGTCAGTTTTTTATTACGCTTGTGGAAGGAAAACATGAAGGAATAGATAGTAAATACGATCAGTCTCTATAAACTGACAGATGTTGATGATGTTAGGACAGCAACCAGCCACAAATTTACTTTCAGTTCCTTTATTCAAAGGGTACCGTTACCGGTTTCGAATCGTTGTGATTCATCCTCAGACGGTTTACACGCTTTCTTTATGACATGTGGTGTGTTTTTTTACAGATTAATTGACTTAAAATATAAATAATACATAATTATAAACACGTCACACGCAGATGGTTGCGTTACAGATTTTCGTTGCATGTGACTTACGTGAAACGTTAGTTTGGAGTGTTTGTTTTCATAACATTCGTCCAACAGATGTGTTTGTTTTCATAACATTGGTACAACAGATGTTGGACGAATGTTATGAAAACAAACACTCCAATCTGACGTTTCACGTAAGTCACATGCAACGAAAATCTGTAACGCAACTATCTGTGTGTGACGTATTTATAATTATCTATTATTTATATTTCAGGACAATTAATCTGTAAAAAACACACCACATGTCATAAAGAAAGCATGTAAACCGTCTGAGGATGAATCACAACGATTCTAAACCGGTAACGGTACCCTTTGAATAAAGGAACTGAAAGTAAATTTGTGGCTGGTTGCTGTCCTAACACCATCAACATTTGTCTTCAAACAACAGCCACGGTCTCCATCATGTCATCATATGACAAAATTGCATTCTATAAACTGAGTTGACAAAAACGTGATGTAGCTTCAGTTTGATGACAACCTATTTCAGTATGTAGATTTCTCCTTATTGCTGCCGACTTGTGCTAACTGCTGAGTCATCGAATAGTAGAAAATAGACTAATTGGTTTCTCTCAAGCCGAACCATAAATGAAGATTGCACTTTACAGATCGATAACCAAGTGTGGAGTTGAAAGGACTACGGCAACGCCGTCTTCATATAGAAAACCAGGAGCTGTATTGTGTGTTTTTGCCAGCCAGTTGAAGTCAGAAGTGAAAATTTTTTATGCTGCCTCTGTCGAATACCTGAAGAAGTTGTATTTTCGTAACGGTCTTACGTCAGATACGCCCGCCTCCTTGGCTGAGGTGTGAGCGCAGTTGGCTGCCATGCGGAGAACCCGGGTCCGATTCCCGGTAGTATCAAGGCTTTTCCTTTTGTCGGAAGACTGGTATGGGGTGCATTCAGCCTCGTGATGCCAACTGAGGAGCTACCTGACGGAGTAGCAGCGGCTCCACGGTCCGGGAAGTCTGCAAAGCGGCTGATAGAACTGTGTGCTCACCACCACAAGCCCCTCCATATCGCACCCCATTATAACATTACAGGTCGGGATTGATCTATGAGGCCTTGAATATCATATTTGTGTCTGTCAGTTGGTATGCAGAAATTGAGATTTGGGGGATTTCTTTATACAGGGTCTTACAAAAAGGTACGGCCAAACTTTCAGGAAACATTCCTCACACACAAATAAAGGAAAGATGTTATGTGGACATGTGTCCGGAAACGCTTAATTTCCATGTTAGAGCTCATTTTAGTTTCGGCAGTATGTACTGTACTTCCTCGATTCACCGCCAGTTGGCCCAGTTGAAGGAAGGTAATGTTGCAATTGTGCAATCACGTCATCAACACAGATTTTCTGTGAACGTTTGGGCAGACATTGTTGGTGATGTCTTGATTGGACCCCATGTTCTTCCACCTACGCTCAATGGAGCACGTTATCATGATTTCATACAGGATACTCTACCTGTGCTGCTAGAACATGTGCCTTTACAAGTACGACACAACATGTGGTTCATGCACGATGGAGATCCTGCACATTTCAGTCGAAGTGTTCGTACGCTTGTCAACAACAGATTCGGTGACCGATGGATTGGTAGAGGCGGACCAATTGCATGGCCTCCACGCTCTCCTGACCCCAACCATCTTGACTTTCATTTATGGGGGCATTTGAAAGCTCTTGTCTACGCAACCCCGGTACCAAATGTAGAGACTCTTCGTGCTCGTATTGTGGACGGCTGTGATACAATACGCCATTCTCCTGGGCTGCATCAGCGCATCAGGGATTCCATGCGACGGAGGGTGGATGCATGTATCCTCGCTAACGGAGGACATTTCCTGTAACAAAGTGTTTGAAGTCACGCTGGTACGTTCTGTTGCTGTGTGTTTCCATTCCATGATTAATGTGATTTGAAGAGAAGTAATAAAGTGAGCTCTAACATGGAAAGTAAGAGTTTCCGGACACATGTCCACATAACATATTTTCTTTCTTTGTGTGTGAAGAATGTTTCCTGGAAGTTTGGCAGTACCTTTTTGTAACACCCTGTATAGTTTTGCGTGATTAAGTCCCGACGCTATGCAAAGCTGTCATTTAGTTAAGTCCGATTTGCGATGTGTTATGTTTTACTTTCCGATAATAAATCATATTTTTTTTCTGATTACCGTTAAAATAGAATGACGATAAATGTGTGAGATCATTTGGAATAATATTTTAATAACTATGTAGATGACGTGACGTCATTCGTTTACTCTTAGACAAAAGTGTGTTAATTATGTTTTTATGGACGGTCAGTGTCGAGATTAGTGATAACGATTCCAGAAATAATTGATTGGACGAAGTTCAATTGCACACAATCGCGCACGGCGAATTATGACCTTGAAATGATTGTAGATGTATGCAGGTCAATTTCGTGACAGGCTAGTAAGCGTCGCGAGTGTGTCGCGGTATCAAGACTGCTTTCGCGCCGCCGATGGTTTGCTTTAAACTCGCAAAAATACAATTTACGCGAATTCTTAACTATCGCGAAAGGGTATAATATTTGATGAGCCATTGTGGAGGACGTAAGTTTGGATAGAAAGATCATTTTGAAAATCCAATATAAATCCTGTTGATCGAAGTAGCCTAGCAACCCAAAAGCTCATACGTGGTTATCAGCAGTCACAGTGTACTATTTTTCATGCACACGTTTACAATCTACATCGAGGTATGGATGATTTGTGGGCATGAAATAAACATTTGAAAGCATTTGATTAAATAAAAAGGAAAAATATAAACAAGTTTATTTGTATATTTTGTTATTTCATGAACAGTGATATTTTCTTATAGTGGCGTAGAGCCTTACGTATTATTAATATTGTGACAGACTCATCGCAAGTGCTCTCGTTACAAGTCGAGTTTGGGAACTGATTAAGAGTAGCTGGTTCTTAAAGTCTCAAAGGTTAAGTGAAGAATAATATCACACTTAAATAACGCAGCATCGAAACCCGCTATCTTTATACTATATTAACTAGCTATTCCGGAGTCAGGTGGTACCGTGACCATGTAGTTGTGTGTTGTCGACAACAAATAGGTAAACACAAACATAAACATTTCTCATGCTGTGATATCGACGAGGGAAAGAAGAGACGACAACGAGGACATACACGTATACATATACAAACTATATACGTGGCGCCTTACAACAACACAACTGACGTTACGGTATACCATGACGTCGAAGCCAGAGGAAGACACGGCAGTTGGTAAGCGTTCCTTAGTCCTTCAGGCCCTGGCGAGGAGCTCGTTCCGTTTGTTAGCGTGAAATACGCTGCCTGGCAAAAATAGTGAAGCAGCCAGAAGACGTGGTCGGGTGTCACTGTAGCTTCGTACACGGACATACCACTGGCGCGCCTGTAAATGATTAGAGTTGCAATTCTCTGTAAAAGGTATAACAGCCACCAGAGTACATAAGTGTTGTTGCTGTTTAGTTTTATTGCCAGAGCTGGTAGGGAGTATAAAGGGCATGAATAGCGTTAGGTGTAGAGACGGAAGAAGACGCAAAGACACAACTCGACGACTTAAGTAAGGTAGCCAGAAAGGTGGGACTGAGGATCGCCTACAACAAGACAAAGGTATTAAACACCACTGCAGACTGGGAAACACCGGAAGGCACTGTGCAAATGGTGGACAAATTTAAATACCTGGAAGAGTTTATAACAGGAATGAAAGGGAGCAAGGAGGGAATAACAGAGAGGTTCAAATGGTTCAAATGGCTCTGAGCACTATGGGACTTAACATCTATGGTCATCAGTCCCCTAGAAAAATGGTTCAAATGGCTCCTATGGGACTTAACATCTGTGGTCATCAGTCCACTAGAACTTAGAACTACTTAAACCTACCTAACCTAAGGACATCACACACATCCATGCCCGAGGCAGGATTCGAACCTGCGACCGTAGCAGTCGTGCGGTTCCCGACTGCGCGCCTAGAACCGCTAGACCACTCCCCTAGAACTTAGAACTACTTAAACGTAACTAACCTAAGGACAGCACACAACACCCAGTCATCATGAGGCAGAGAAAATCCCAGACTAACAGAGAGGATAAAGAAGATGAGGTCAGCCTTCTGCATGACGAGAGAGATATACAATAAAAAGAATATATACACTGAGGCAAAGATAAGCCGCTACAAGGCCACAGTGAGGAATGCAGTATTATTTGCTGCTGAGACGATGACACTAGGAAGAAATGGGGCAGAACAACCAGAGAAAGAAGAGAGAAAAATACTGAGAAAAATACTAGGTCCCAAAAGAGGTGGAGAGAGGTGGATGCGAAGACCTAGGGAAGAATTGTACCGGAACATGAGAACAATATCCGGGGAAATCAGACTCAAAAGGGCAAGGTTTGCTGGGCATGTAGTCAGGATGAGTATGGACAGAATGACGAAGAGAGTGTGGGAAACCACAGGGAGGACAAGGGGAAAGACAGGAACCAAGTGGGTTGTTGAACTTCGGAAGGACTGGTTGAAATTGGGGATCAAGGTCGAAGGAAAGGAAAATGGGAGGAACAAATATACACCGACAAATATGCCGGAGATCAATGACAGAGAAGAGTACAGGAAAAGATTAGAATGTCACCAGTGGAGCCGCCAGGAGAAACGGAAACTGAAGATCTCGGAAGAAGAGCGGGAGAGAAGAAGAGAAAGAATGAAGAGGTTCTTGGAGAAGAAGAGGAAAATGCAGTCCACGAAGAGGCTACCCGTGGTCCTACAGAGGCCGTAACGCAAGAAGAAGAAGAAGCGTTAGGTGTATAGTGATCGTTATCAAGGACACGCCGATGCCTCGTACTCGACTGAGACAGCGTTATCGGCACCTGACAGAATTTGAAAAGGGCTTCATTCATCTGAAGACGAATAATGGACTCCCTGTAGCGTTCTTTGTCATCCCGCAACATTGGTCGGAGACTAGCAACAGCCGGACAAGCGAATTAGCGTCCCATGCGTAGACTGTCATTAAGGGGCTCCGGAAAGGCTCAAAATCATGAAAAGTTCAATTTTTACTTTTTTGCGTTTTCTGAATCTGCAGACTATTACCTTTTAATAGATATATAATTTATTCAATCCCGAAGACTACAACTATTTTTAAATGTTTTTTGAAATGTGTTCTACATGGGCGTGACCCACTGTGGCGTTGTTAAACTGCTGTCAAATGGTGTTATTATTAACGTCCGTGTTCATCAGGTACATTTTAGTGATGTGAGATAAAGTATGTGTTGTGGCTAAGCTGTGATGGTTCAATATATATCGCTGGTGTGATTGTCGATTGTTTCATGTTTATTTACTCTGTCGTTATCTCGAAAATATTCGTAATTAATTCTGTTTCTTGAGTCTCTGTTTTGTTGAAGTATAATAATGAGTAAAAGTAAAGTTATTAGATATCCTCTGAAGGCTTTTAAGAAAAGGAGAAATGTTGGAAAGCCAAAGGTATGTGTTATTACTGTAAACAATAAAGACGATAGCCAAGTGAGTGAACCTAACCTCTCAAGTACACCTGCCCATAGCAGTCAAAGTGGGAAAGAAAATACTTCACAGAAGAAGCTTGGTTCAATGAGTGAAAACTATGAATGTTTTATGGGCGAATCGGATGTGAATGAAATATTTGATATGTCGGTTCTCAAAGGAATTTTTTCAAACTGTGTAAGATGTATTCATTGTAGTGAAGTTGGTCTGGAACTCTCCATAATAAAGCACGTAGGACTTGCTAGTTAAATACAACTGAAATGTGATAAGTGTTCATACATGACCACCTTTTGGAACAGTGTTGCAGTAACTGCAACTGAAGAAAATGGTAGCAAAATCTACGAACACAACATTAGATTTGTTTATTCCTTGCGTTCAGTTGGTAAGGGTGCTACTGCAGGTGCAATTTTCTGTGGCATCATGAATCTTCCAAATCCCCCAACCAAGTTTACGACCTATAATAAATTAATAGGGTCTAAAGTAGAAGATGTCTGTATAGAATCTATGAAGAACGCTGTGGAAGAGGCAGTAATGGAAAATAATGGTAACAGAGATTTGACAGCAGCATTCGATGGTACCTGGCATAAACGGGGACACACATCTCTTCATGGTGTAGTATCTGCCACCAGTATGTATACAGGGAAAGTTTTAGATGTAGCAGTAATATCAAAGTATTGTAGATGTCCACAAAAATATAAAGGTACACATGAAAATAATTGCAAAGCTAACTATAGTGGCAGTAGTGAAGGAATGGAAGTGGCTGGTGTTGCCAGTATATTCCAGCGTTCTGAGGCGTGTGATAAAGTGCGATATGTTAATTACCTTGGTGACGGTGATTCTAAAAGTTTCAAACATGTTCAAGGACTGAAGCCCTATGGTGATGATGTTGTAGCGCAGAAATTTGAGTGTATTGGACACGTACAGAAGCGAATGGGAACAAGACTTCGGCGACTGAAAGCTTCGTACAAAAAACAAAAACTCAGTGATGGTAAAGGGTTGGATGGGAAGGGAAGGTTAACTGACAGTGTAATTGACAAAATACAGAACTATTATGGAATGGCTATTAGGCAAAATACACAAAGTGTCGACGAAATGAAGAAGGCTGTTTGGGCTCTTTTTTTTTCATACTTCTTCAACCGATGAAAATCCCCAACATAGCTTGTGTCCCAAAGAAGAAGACAGTTGGTGTAAATATAACAAAGGATTGCTAACTGGTGAAGTGTACACTCATAAGCATAGTCTGCCTCATGCAATAATGGAGGTGATAAAACCTATTTTCAGAGATTTAGCAGCACCTGAACTGTTGAAAAAGTGTATTCACGGAAAAACTCAAAACCCCAATGAAAGTGTAAATAGTGTTATATGGTCGAGAATCCCCAAGACTGTATTTGTTGGAATAGAAACACTTCACTTTGGTGTGTATGATGCTGTTGCGACTTTCAATGATGGCAACATTGTAAGGTGCAAGGTATTTGGAAATATGGGAATGAAGATAGGTTCTAACATGGTACGAGCGATGCTTGCTTTAGACAAGGAACGCCTTCGGGCTGCAGACAGGGCTGTAAAGAGTCTAGAAATACAAGCAAGAGTAAACAGGAGGAGGAACAAGAGGAAGCTGGAGGAGGAGTTTGCAGAGGATGAAGATAATCCATCCTATGGACCTGAAATGCACTAAAAAGTTAATCCAATCTTTGTCGCTCGATTCCCAAAACTTTTATTTTCTCATACTAATTACATGTTTTCTAAGGATCTTCCAAACATATTTGTTTCAAACTTTCAGTAAATGTTACACAGTACCTTCTGCATAATTTAACACAGCCTTTTTCCAAAAAACGGCATATTTTTTAATATATAAATAAAAAATTGCAAAAAAATGTTGTGAATTTTCATTACAATTGAAAAAAAATCATCTTTAATAACTGAACTAAAATTTTGTAAAATCGCTGTGTTAAGTTGTAGCCCATATTCCAATAAATAATCTGTAAAAAGTTCAACTTCCTACCTCAAATACTTTGTGAGGAAAGATGTAATTTATAAGCGTTATTTTAACATTGCAAGTATAGGGCGTTCCGGAGCCCCTTAACACCGCCATCGGAGTGGTGTCCTCTCCGGGATGCATGGACTCCTGATAAATGGTGTCGCTTTGTGTTCAACGATGAAACGCGGCGCTGCACTCCCCTGGATGACCGTCGTCGGTGAGTACGCCGTCGACATGGGAGCAGTGCCAGACTTGCAGAGTTACTCCTAGCGTCATGGAGTGTGGAACCATTGGGTATGACTTCTTGTCACGGATGGTAGTGACTGAGGAAACTGGTGGCACAAAGGAACGTTGCGGGCTTCCTGCGTCCTCATGTGTTACCTCTCACGTGACACTATTGTGGTGCAATTTTTTAACAGGATAATGTTCACCCACATATGCCGAGTGTCCCCGTGTGCTGTCTGCATGATGTTGAGGTGCTCCGGCGTGCAGCAAGATCGACAGATCTATCCCTGCTAGAAGACGTGTCGGACCAGCTAGGCCGTGAAGCCCGTCGAAGTGCCAGCATCAAGGATACGAAACACCAGTCACAAGCCTCAGCAGAGAATACAACTGATTTATGAGATCCTTCTCAACGGAATCGGTGCATGCATCCAAGCCAGAGGCGTCCAATATCTTATTGATAAGTAGGCTCTCACGGCCAAGTTCTTTGTGAACATGACTCGATTCTGCAATCAGTGAAGTAACATCACATTTCGTCTCGACCTGTGAAGTTTCATTGGCTTTCCTTCTCCTCATTTGTTGTCAAGCAGCGTATTTTGATTTCTGCTTCATCTCTTAAAGTAACTCGGTATATTTGCTTCAAACGTCGAAAATAAAGCTCTTTTCGGCGCCGCTAAAGCTGTTCGGCTGTGGGAGGGGCGATAACCTCAAAAGGTCCACAAACAAAACTACAGTGGCGGTGCCAAACACGCGCACAGCACGAAAATGGTTCTGAGCACTATGGGACTTAACATCTGTGGTCATCAGTCCCCTAGAACTTAGAACTACTTAAACCTAACTAACCCAAGGACATCACACACATCCATGCCCGAGGCAGGATTCGAACCTGCGACCGTAGCAGTCGCGCGGTTCCGGACTGCGCGCCTAGAACCGCGAGACCACCACGGCCGGCGCGCACAGCACGCCCATTCATCTTCGCATGCAGAAACTGCTGCATCCCGTCCTCTGAATGAAGAGGATGCACACCCAAGGCGACACGGCAGATCGCGGAGGGCAAACGGGCCGAACAGCAAAAGAGAAACAGAGCTGCTGTAATAACTGCGACGAGGGCCATATCGCGTGTACCAACCTGTTGCGGAAGACGTCTTCACACTGCTTAACGCGCATAGCGCCGCCGGCTCACGAGACAGGGGGTTGAGCCACACACACCCGGGTCGAAGCTGCGCGCAGGGTTTGCGACCACTGGTTTCTAACACCGGCCCTCCAAGAATGTGGTTTTTAGGAGGTTTCTCAGTCTTATTTAAGTAAATGTCGGGCTTGTGTTTCCAGAAAACGCGATGCACCAACAACGCTACTCTCCGCAGTTACGATAACTGACGACTACGGCTGCAAGAATGGCATCCGGCCACAAAGTTCAAATCAGTTGCCAGGTCATGAAATAAAATGCGAGAACCAGAGACAGATGGCAGATGAGTTGAGTCTGCGCACTTCGTAGTACGCAGCAGCAGCAGCAGCAGCAGTAGTAGTAGTTTATTCATCCGTAGTTCACTTTTACAAGGATATTGGACATTATTAGCTATTACAATTTAAGAACTATATAAAATAGGTGATCAGGAAGTTTGCGTTCGAAGGCCGTATAGTCCAGAATCAGTATGCCAGTCGGAAAAATCGAGGGGTTTGAGGCAATCACCTCACTGACTCATCAGATTGAAGATACCTGTCAGTAAAACACCGTGTCCTGCTGCATGAAGAAATCCTTAACCGTCTGCTGCACGTCCTCGTCCCACATGAATCGTCCACTCTTCAACGCCTACTCTAAGGGTCCGAAGGTGTGATATCGCGTGGAGAGGGATCAGGACTATAGGGCGGGTGCACGAGTATACCTGACTTGGCGTAACTTCTGCGTTACGACATTTACGACGTGGTAATGTGCGTTACCATAAAGTAGTGGCACCCCTTGATGCACCATCCTACAACAAACGGTGGTTTTCTACAGACATCCTTTCTCACACCTTCTCCAATGGATGTCTACCGCCGTTTATCCTTCGGCAGCCAAGAAAAATATAACAACACATTCGTCCTGTTTAAAGGCATCTGGTAATAATGTCGCCATAACTGTCATTTTCGCTTTTACCGCACGCACCTCAGAAAGACACAAATGCCACACTAATTCCTTGCCTTCATGTTAGTTCTTAGACACCTTATTCAGAGTCGTGCTACAACAACACCCTCAAACAAATATTTCTTGATACCCCTTATATAGTGTTCAGACACAGTAATGTGACCACCTGTCAAACACTTGAATAATCAGTTTTTACAGTGTGAGACGTGCAGAAAGAGAGTGAGTGAGGTTCTGGAATGAACCGACAGGGATATTGTGCCAAGCCGAGTTCCTTGAGATGGCCAGCTGCGTTAGGTTTCTCGGTTGAGGGTCCATGGTACGAACAGTGAGATTCAGGTGGTCCCACAGATTGTCGATTGGGTTTACTTTCGGGGATTTTGGTGGCCAGGTACTCTTCAGACCATGCACATACACTACAAGCTGTGTGACACTTCGCATTGTCCTGCTGGTAAATGCCATCATGCCGAGGAAAAACAAACTGGATGTAGAGTGGACCTGGTCCCCAAGGATAGATACATCTGTTGATCCATTGTGCCTTCCAGAATAACGAGATGACCCAGGGAATGCCCTTTGGTCCGGACCCTTCTGATGGTTGCTCAGGATGTTTGCTTTCAGGTGTTTCACACTGTACATGTCAACACCCATCAGTCTGATAGATCATAAAACTTGATTCATCTGAAAAGGCAACCTGTCGTCGAACAGTGGACGTCCAGTTGTGGTATTAGCGTGTAAATTCCAGCCTTCATTGCCGATGAACAGTCAATCAGCCTGGGTGCATGAATCATCACTTTCTGTGTAAGGGAGACTCATGCACAGCAACACTCACTAAACAGTTGTCTCTGGGATACTGCTGGTAGCCCCTGGGTTCATCTGGGTACTCAGTTGGAGAACAGTTGCACGTCTATTCGTCCATACACATCTCCACGACGGTTGCTCACCCACGTCATGTATGGCCCCATGGTGCACCGCAGTAGCGTCAGCTTCAGCTTTGGATAGCACCATTTTGCCACGCACAGTATACTTAAATCACGGTGGCACGTGAACAGTTTAAACTTAGCCTTTTGGAAATGCTTCCTCCTTTGGCTTGAAAGCCGTGCAGGTATTTCTATTGTTGACTGAGGAGCCAAAAGCATTGGTCGCTACGACAGCACAGCTTTCCTCCACCAGTGCGTAGTTTATGGATATGTAAGGGTCGGCCGTAATAGTTTCATTCCTTGGCTCTGCGTCAGCAGACTACATATATGATGATACAAAATGCTCAATTTTCAGTATCTATCGATTCCGTGCCGGCCCCGGTGGCCGTGCGGTTCTGGCGCTTCAGTCCGGAACCGCGGGACTGCTACGGTCGCAGGTTCGAATCCTGCCTCGGGCATGGGTGTGTGTGATGTCCTTAGGTTAGTTAGGTTTAAGTAGTTCTAAGTTCTAGGGGACTTATGACCTAAGATGTTGAGTCCCATAGTGCTCAGAGCCATTTGATTTTTTATCGATTCCGTCAATTATGAGTTGACTGAACTTCAGGGATGGTTTACTCAGAAAATAGGAGTATTGGGTATTGCATTGTATGTTGTATGTATGTTAACCGGGGACCGGGAAACGACGGAGAGGCTCCGTCCCCGCCGCAGCCGCAGTGGTCCACAACCCCACGACGACTACCGCAGCCCACTTCAGCCCTCCGCCACCCCACACCGAACCCATTGTGCGGTTCGGCCCCCGGTGGACCCCCCAGGGAACGTCTCACACCAGACGAGTGTAACCCCTATGTTTGCGTGGTAGAGTAATGGTGGTGTACGCGTACGTGGAGAATTTGTTTGCGCAGCAGTCGCCGACATAGTGTAACTGAGGCGGAATAAGGGGAACCAGCCCGCATTCGCCGAGGCAGATGGAAAACCGCCTAAAAACCATCCACAGACTGGCCGTTTCACCGGACCTCGACACAAATCCGCCGGGCGGATTCGTGCTGCGGACCAGGCGCTCCTTCCCGCCCGGAAAGCCGTGCGTTAGACCGCACGGCCAACCGGGCGGGCAAGTATTGGGTAGAAACGGAGGCTATCATTTTAACCTGCCAAATATGAGCCGAATCGCTCGGCCGTGTCTGAAGCCTCCCCCTTGTCATCTTCGCTTTTACGTTACAGTCTTTTGACATTCTGCCAAGCAACCTCCTTTCGTGCTGCTTACGAGTGAATAGTTCCTCTTCATATCTTCTTAACACTTTCGCTGCCGTTCCCCAGATGCGTGGACATGTGTACGCTCCACTTATGTTTCGTACAGTGCTATGGACGTTTGTATGCGTCCTGAGCTGTCGACCTCTCGCTGCTGCGGTCGAGTTACTTCCATACCGCGGCGAATAAAAAAAATTCGAGTATTTATCTGTAAGTAGGCTGTTTAGGTTTTTTTTATTGGTAACGCCACCTCTGTATAGAAAATCACTGGCTGTGCGGTGTGCAGTCTGTGGCTGCTTTGCATTGTTGTAATACTCGCCATTGTAGTGTTAGGCAGCTGGCTGTGAACAGCGCATAGCGTTGGGCAGTTGGAGGTGAGCCGCCAGCAGTGGTGGATGTGGGGAGAGAGATGGCGGAGTTTTGTAATTTGTCATGAACTGCTATATATATGATGATATCAAGGTAAATACATTCTTTGTTCTCTATTAATATCTTTCATTTGCTAACTATCCCTATCAGTATTTAGTGCCTTCCATAGTTTGAATCTTTTATTTAGCTGGCAGTAGTGGCGCTCGCTGTATTGCAGTAGCTTGAGCAGCGAAGATTTTTGTGAGGTAAGTGATTTGTGAAAGGTATAGTTTAATGTTAGTCAGGGCCATTCTTTTGTAGGGAATTTTGAAAGTCAGATTGCGTTGCGCTATAAATATTGTGTGTCAGTTTAAGCACAGTTCTGTAAAATTGTTCAAAAGGGGACGTTTCATATCATACAACATATGTGCCTCATTACGTGCTATCATTTGCAAAAAGCCTCGTTTATGAGATCTGACGACTGAGTTGACCACATGATTCACGATGTGCAATGACGTGAATGGGCGCGAGAGACCGTCCGTCGGATATAAAACCCAAAATTCGAGAACGAAATTAGGTATTGTTCTGCTCTCAATTTTAAATAAAATATCGACATGTTTTCTACATTTCATTTAGTGCAAGGTATGAGCTAAAATCAATCAAACCCAAAGGTTACGCAATGCGTTTTTACCTCAGCAAAATCTTTAAAATTTCGCGCACTGTTTTACATAATTTGATGTTGAGCAGTAGCCGTGGCATATAACGAAAAGAAATTCTGTCCCTTATCGAGCGAATATGTAAGTGCGCAAAATCAAATTTTTGCACCTAATAGTTTTCGCAAAACCGGTTGATGAATGTTTCGTATTGTCGTCTCTCAGCAGAGGCACTGCCGGCTTTTGGAGAGCAGTACAGCCATAGCAAAAGCCGCCCTACGCACGAAATGTAGAGGTGACGTTTATAGCACTAAACAACTTCCGTTCGCCCTGTTTACGGCTGAATAGTTGCTCTTCATACCTTGTTAATGTCGCCGCTGAGTGCTTAACTTGACGTTTTGTGAGATGGGGCCGCTACTGTCAGCGAGCGCCAACAACGGTGCTGCAGTGCAGCCCAGCCGGTATTCTGTATGCAAGCAGATAGGATAGCGGAGTGTTTGCGTAAGCAGCCATCCACCACTCATGTCACGAGAGGTCGAGGCCGTATCGTCTGCTGTCCGAACACTACCAGACCACAGCGCGGAGAGCGCAATCGTCCGAGATACAGGCGCACCGTAAACAGCCTACTTGCCGACATACAGCGAAAATTGAAAACATGTCTTCAAACTTTGGCGACAAGAACTTAGAGCCACTATCTCGCAACCAAATAGACGACACCCAGAATGGTGTTTTCCACATTTACAGAATAAGTAGCGGTTACCAGCGGCTGCGCTTCCATTGCAGCGGTATTGTTATGGCAAGTTATGGTCAGAAAGTATGCTAGTAATTTATAGATATCAGGGTATCTAGTGTTACAGATACAGGGTGTTTCAAAAATGACCGGTATATTTGAAACGGCAATAAAAACTAAACGAGCAGCGATAGAAATACACCGTTTGTTGCAATATGCTTGGGACAACAGTACATTTTCAGGCAGACAAACTTTCGAAATTACAGTAGTTACAATTTTCAACAACAGATGGCGCTGCGGTCTGGGAAACTCTATAGTACGATATTTTCCACATATCCACCATGCGTAGCAATAATATGGCGTAGTCTCTGAATGAAATTACCCGAAACCTTTGACAACGTGTCTGGAGGGATGGCTTCACATGCAGATGAGATGTACTGCTTCAGCTGTTCAATTGTTTCTGGATTCTGGCGGTACACCTGGTCTTTCAAGTGTCCCCACAGAAAGAAGTCACAGGGGTTCATGTCTGGCGAATAGGGAGGCCAATCCACGCCGCCTCCCGTATGTTTCGGATAGCCCAAAGCAATCACACGATCATCGAAATATTCATTCAGGAAATTAAAGACGTCGGCCGTGCGATGTGGCCGGGCACCATCTTGCATAAACCACGAGGTGTTCGCAGTGTCGTCTAAGGCAGTTTGTACCGCCACAAATTCACGAAGAATGTCCAGATAGCGTGATGCAGTAATCGTTTCGGATCTGAAAATGGGCCAATGATTCCTTTGGAAGACATGGCGGCCCCGACCAGTACTTTTTGAGGATGCAGGGACGATGGGACTGCAACATGGGGCTTTTCGGTTCCCCATATGCGCCAGTTCTGTTTATTGACGAAGACGTCCAGGTAAAAATAAGCTTCGTCAGTAAACCAAATGCTGCCCACATGCATATCGCCGTCATCAATCCTGTGCACTATATCGTTAGCGAATGTCTCTCGTGCAGCAATGGTAGCGGCGCTGAGGGGTTGCCGCGTTTGAATTTTGTATGCATAGAGGTGTAAACTCTGGCGCATGAGACGATACGTGGACGTTGGCGTCATTTGGACCGCAGCTGCAACACGGCGAACGGAAACCCGAGGCCGCTGTTGGATCACCCGCTGCACTAGCTGCGCGTTGCCCTCTGTGGTTGCCGTACGCGGTCGCCCTACCTTTCCAGCACGTTCATCCGTCACGTTCCCAGTCCGTTGAAATTTTTCAAACAGATCCTTTATTGTATCGCTTTTCGTTCCTTTGGTTACATTAAACCTCCGTTGAAAACGTCGTCTTGTTGCAACAACACTGTGTTCTAGGCGGTGGAATTCCAACACCAGAAAAATCCTCTGTTCTAAGGAATAAACCATGTTGTCTACAGCACACTTGCACGTTGTGAACAGCACACGCTTACAGCAGAAAGATGACGTACAGAATGGCGCACCCACAGACTGCGTTGTCTTCTATATCTTTCACATCACTTGCAGCGCCATCTGTTGTTGAAAATTGTAATTACTGTAATTTCGAAAGTTTGTCCGCCTGAAAATGTACTGTTGTCCCAAGCATATTGCAACAAACGGTGTATTTCTATCGCTGCTCGTTTAGTTTTTATTGCCGTTTCAAATATACCGGTCATTTTTGAAACACCCTGTATGTATGATTGTATGAATATACAATGAAGCGCATGCGTATTTAAATACAGAGATATGTAAACAGGCAGAAGAAGGTGCTGCGGTCGGCCACGCCTATATAAGACAACAAGTTTCTGGCGCAGTTGTTAGATCGGTTGTTGCTGCTAAAATGGCAGGTTACCAAGATTTAAGTGAGTTTGCACGTTGTGTTACAGTCGGCGCACGAACGATGGGGCACACCATCTCCGAGGCAGCGAAGAAGTGGAGATTTTCCCGTACGACCATTTCACGGGTGTACAGTGAATATAAGGAATCCGGTAAAATATCAACTCTCTGACATCGCTGCGGCCGGAAAAAGATCCTGCAAGAACGGGACCAACGACGGCTGAAGATAGAAGTGCAACCCTTCCACAAATTGCTGCAGATTTCAATGCTGGGCCATCAACAAGTGTCAGCGTGCCAACTATTCAATGAAACATCATCGATACTGGCATTCGAAGCCGAAGGCTCACTCGTGTATTCTTGATGACTGCACGACACAAAGCTTTACGCCTCGTCTGGTCCCGTCAACACCGACATTGGACTGTTGATGGCTGCAAACATGTTGCCTGGTAGGACGAGTCTCATTTCAAATTGTATCGAGCGGATGGACGTATACGGTTATGGAGACAACTTCATGAATCCATGAACCCTGCATGTCGGCAGGGGACTCTCCAAGGTGGCGGAGGCTCTGTAATGGTGTGGGGCGTGTGCAGTTGGAGTGATATGGGACGCTTAATACGTCTAGATAAGACTCTGACAGCTGACACGTACGTAAGCGCCCTGTCTGATCACCTGCATCCATTCATGTTCACTGTGCATTCCGACGGACTTGGGCAATTCCAGCAGATCAGTGCGACAGCCCACATGTCCATAATTGCTAGACAGTGGCTCCAGGAACTGTCTTCTGAGTTTAAACACTTCCGCTGACCACCAGACTCCCCGACATGAACATTATTGAGCTTATCTGGGATGCCTTGCAAAGTGCTGTTCACAAGATATCTCCACCCCCTCTCTTACGGATTTAAGGACAGTCCTGCATGATTCATGGTGTCAGTTCTCTCCAGCACTACTTCAGACATTGGTCGAGTTTTTGCCACGTCGTGATGCGGCACTTCTGTGTGTTCGCGGGGGCCCTACTAGATATTAGGCAAGTGTAGTTTCTTGGGCTCTTCAGTGCTGACAGTCTCACTTCCGCCATTTCGTCTTCTCCCACCTTACAAACTTTACAAAAGTTCCTCAACATACCATGTGAAAGTGGCACTCCCTGAGTGCTGCAAAAATTTTGAAAAAAGGTTTGTGACAGCGTGCGACGATTGTTTTTGGAAACCGTAAAAACTCCACTGTAGGAATAAAACATGGTTTCCGCAGCGACCGATCGTGCCAAACTCCACGAGATTCAGGAGGATGATACAGGTTGAGGTTGATTCTGCATTTCTTGTCGTCTTGCAATTCTTCCATACAGTACCGCTACGTCACCGAGTAGGCAAGATGTGTGCGGAATAATTTTTCTGTCATCAATGGTGCGTGGGATATTCTGGAACATCTCGACACATTAAAATTGAATAGCGGCCCCCAGGACAGTGCAAGTAGACGAATTTGTTCTGGATTGTTTCTGCGGCATTATCATCTGATGGTTCAAATGGCTCTGAGCACTATGGGACTCAACTGCTGAGGTCATTAGTCCCCTAGAACCTAACTAACCTAAGGACATCACAAACATCCATGCCCGAGGCAGGATTCGAACCTGCGACCGTAGCGGTCTTGCGGTTCCAGACTGCAGCGCCTTTAACCGCACGGCCACTTCGGCCGGCCATTATCATCTGATTACACGATGGTTTTCAGTTTAGGTAATACGTAGATGCTCCATCGCCTACAGACAATTCGTGCTTTGCACAAATTTTCTCCGTGGAAACAGACACTCAATGACATGTGTAGGCTACAGTCTCATAAAAAGTACATGATGATTTGTAAATTCTTGTATCTTCTTAAGCGATTGGTGATAATAGTGTTTCAATTTACTCGTTTGCACAGAGTTACTTGCTGGTGGCTAAATCACTCTCACGATAAGAATATGTGGTTTGAATCATAGCACGAACAAGGTGGGGAGCCTCTAACGTCTTTCCTGTGAAGGTAACGTAGAAAGTTTCCTTGATGGAAAGGCTTCACGTTAGGCAAGTCTGCTGTCCAGTATATAAACTACGATCCTCTGGGGATTTCAGGATAACGTTATAGCCCAGATATGTTTCTTCATACTCTTCTTTCCAAGCATGATAGAAGTTCTCGATGTAGGTTCAGATATGTAGTCGGATGCACTAAAACTGAAGAATAGGAGCACCAGCCGGAAAATGCTCCTATCAGGGCAAAAGAAAGGCGCATACGCTCCTGTTTATCGATAAAAGACTCTGACTGACTGAAAAGCAGGGTTCCAGCTGTCTCATTCTACCTTCAACACCTTTAAAAATTGTCCCGAAAGTTTGTCATAAGAACATATTCGCACTCACTTTAACATGCAACCCACAACCTCCCCCAACTGCAACCTGCTCGCAGCTGCTAGTCCATCGTTATAAGTACTCATACCCATCCGCTCCCAGTTGCCCTTTCTCACTCACTCGTTCAGCCCAACTTATTGTCACTATCGCTTTGTGTCTCTTGAACTGCCACTATCTCCTGTCTCACAGTCACAGTCTACTTCATTCTGTCCTCCTACTACTACCTCCTCTCAGTGTCAATATCTTCCTCTTTCTCTCTCCTACTGCTGCTGTCTCACTCATTCCTTCCCACTTCTGCTGTTTCTTCGCACTGTCACTCTCTCTTCCCCTTTGTCACTATCACAGACTATGTCTCTCGTTATCACTGGCTCTCATCCACTTCCACTCCCTCCTGCTCTTTATTCCTCTCCCATTGGCATCTCTCCTTACTCTTTTCCTCTTTTCTGTCAACTGTGTTTTACTGCCTCTGTGTCTCTCATGTTCTATCACACTGCCATTTTCTCTTTCGCTCTTCCTATACCACAACCACTGTCTACTATCTCCAGTATTTCTTCTGCATTTCTTTCTCAGTGCCACTGTCTCCTTCTCTCTCAACATAAAAAAGCGCAAATATATTCGCATACCAAAATCTTTGAGAAAATGTATAAAGGTTCTGAGAAAACTAGAATGAAACAGAAGCTACCCCACTTTTCAGTCAAAATTTTTCAAACAGAAGCACACTCGCCATTTATGTGCTCCTATAGGAGCATCTTTCCGCTGGTTCCCTTCTATTCGCTGCTACAGTAGGGCATGCCACCCATATGTAATGAACTTTATGGGTCAGTGAAATTTTGATAGTTTGTGTGCAACTGAAATAAAACAAAACTAATTTTACATCTCATACCGGATTTAATGTGCACAGAATTTTGGCATATACATACGCATTTGGGTTTCCCAGAACCCTTCTGATGATAACGCAGACACTTTATAGCATATTTCTCCGTGCTACGTCGCACTATAAACTACGTTTTTGCTTCATACCTGATTTTACGTGAACAAATGGGGTAACTATGAACCTCTGCATCTCGGTAACGGCAAAAGATACCAAGAAAATTTTCAAGTATATTCAAGATCTGGATTTTCGGAATACATCGTAAAAAATTCAGCCATTTGCTAAGCATAGGCGTCTCGGAATCCGCGGCTCGGTTTTGGTAACCAATAACAATTTTTTGTGGTGTTTTTCGATAACTGTTAATGATTTTTGAAAACGGGAAGATGGAACTTCTAGATAAATGCCTAGAGAATGTACCGTTAAAATTTTAGCAATTTTCAGCCGTTAATTATTTAGATACCCGCTGGAGATAGCGAAAAAATGGTGAGAAACACTGTCTTCAGCATCCTTCTGTAACACTACATGTCAGACGCTTCAGTTCTCTTCCGTCGCGGTTTCCTCATAGTCTATGTTTCACTCTGCTAAATGCCATGTTCCAAACGTACACTCATTGAAACTTCTTTCCGAAATTAATGCCTATGTTTGAAACTACTAAGATTACTTGCAAGTCTGCTTCTTAAGTCTTCCTCTGTTTTGCTTCAATGGTTGTAGAATTCCTTCATTTCGTCTGCTGCGTGCACTGAAAATTAAAGAACAGAACATGGTGCCTTCCAGGTCTTATGTCTAAGTTATTCTGTTACGAGAGGATTGTGTTACGAGAGGCTGAGAAGGAGATAGTGATGCCGCAACGTTAATCCTCCAGATAAGCGAGTCTGTGTGGCTTAATCCTCAGTTATTGCACTACAAGGTCTCTTAAATATGTGTCACTTAGGAAGAATCCACACGTCAGTATACAAAAGCTCACCATATCTTGATCTGGTAGAGCTAATGCTATAATGTTGAGAGTGATACGGTGATCCGTCGCTTTTGAATGCGTTTCTACTTTGTATTATGACTCTGGCTTTTTCTTTACATACGCATTCTAATCAAAGTATAGACCTGAGGGACTTAGTGGAAATCTGTCAGTGCAGATCAATGTCATTTTATTTTCTGTTTACAAGGCGGCGTTGGCGGGAGAAACGGCGCTGTTTCGGCAGACTTTCTCCTCACATTAGCACGTTTCCCTAAAATTTTTGTTTAAAGTTTCACTACGACTATCTATGTGTATCATTCGTTTAGCGAAGGTTATCTGTGGTTCGCATCGCTACATTTTAGAAAAATATAGTCGTCTCAATACCTCAGTGGATAATAAACAGTATGAATCTTACCCAAACGCAACACAATTTATTAGTATTATCATTTACTGAAATTTTTTCCTTTATCTCGAACTGATGTGAAATACGAGTACCTCGTAGGCACACGCGTTATGTCAGAAATAATCTGTATAAGTGGATGAAGTATTTAGCGGAGGAAAAATGTGAGACAAAAGTTGGAAAGTCACTTCTGAACAACGCTATTGGTGTCGCCACGATTTAATAGTCTGAAGCGTGCAAGACCAGAAATGTATCCACAGCCCAGCGAAAAGAACTAAGGTGTACGAGAAGTAATAACAAGTAGGTGCAATTGGCCTCTCGGGAACCTTATTGCTACATTCATGTGAATTATTCACAATAAAAGTGTGTTTCCAGCGCATTATTCTGAGAAGGTTGAGATCTGTAAATGTTTCACTTCATTTATATGCTGTTTACAAGGCGATCGACACATCGCTTGTCAGTGCTATAGCACTTTTAGATGAAGATGCTCCCGATGTTACCCAGTGCTTGAGAAGGGTTCCTGCGGCGACGCAGTACAACTTTCAGCTCGACCCACGAGTACTTAAATATTAGTTCCATGTCAGCAGATGTCGCAGGCCATTCCATTCGGTTGATTCTTGCTTCCTGCAGCTTCGCATGGTTGTAGCGGCATGCTCGTGCGTTATCGTCCTGGAAGATTAACCAATCGCCGAGATATCGGTAGGGCTGGACAGCAGCTTGGAGGATCGTGTTCCGATATTGCACAGACTTCAGTTTATCCGCGACAGTGATGACAGACGTTCGACTGTGATACTGGCCCTGAACATGACTGGCGCACTTCCCTTCTCTACTTATCTGTACCTGGCCGGCTCTACACTTTTCTACGACTATCATCAGGCGTCAGTCAAGTCCCGCTCTCGTCAGTGAAGGGATACCTACGCCATTGATCCAATTTCTATTCCAGGCTTTCCTTTGCGCAACTTCTTCTTGTTTGACAATGGTAAGTGATTTGTGCTTGTACTGCATGAAGGAGACTTTGAATGCAGATAGTAGGGGGCCATCTACATCAGAAGGAGATTTCGAGCACAGACGATAGAGGTCCGTCTACCTTAGTGTCATGAAAGTCTTCATGCAGAACAGCCTATTTGTGCTTCAAGATGTCTGATACGCCCGGTTAAATCCGCAGAACAGAACAGATAGCTGTAATTGTGGAAAGGGGCCAAAAATGAGCGGCTGTCAGCTACACTCGAACACACATTATTTTATTTGGTTGCCCAAACTTTACAGCGCAAATTTCGGAGCTTAACTATCGACTGAACATGTCACACAATCTTATGGCTTAAGGGCACAACCTCTTTAATTTTTGAAACGGCTGAAGGCCCATTATTTAAAACACAACTGCAATAAATTTTCAAAAGGCAGAAGGCCAAAAGCTTTATCCATAAATATTTTAAATGAGACTGAAGACCCAAACAATCTAAGACTCAACAAGTAAGGAATTTTAATTTTGAGACGGATGAAAGCTCATGATTGAAAAACACAACTGCAATGAATTTTCAAAAGGCAGAAGGCCCAAAGCGTTATCCAAAATATATTTTAATTGAGGCTGAAGGCCCAAACAATGCAAGACTTGACAAGTACGGAACTTTCAATTTTAAAACGGCTGAAGGCCCATTATTTAAAATCCAACTAAAAGCATACAAATTCAAACCATCGGCTGAGAACCATTAAAATACACAATAAAACACCAGTAAGAAAAGGCAGTACAGCCAGCGGCGCTCAGAAGTTTCCGGGGATCGGTCAGAACTTGAAATATTAACGTTCACTTAGGGTAGACAGGTAGTCGGCCCAACTATATCCGATCCGCCGGCAACCCAACCAAGAGACAGTCAATGGACCCACAGACAGGACGACTTGCTTTCCACCCGACCAGTACACAAGGAACTCCAAAGCCAAAACGTAAAAGGCGTTGCCGCCCAGAGCCAATTATGCATAAGCTGTCAAAACTACACACACGTGTTGGACAGCGACAACACGGTGAGGAGAGGACACTGCCTGAATTTTACGTCAGCGGCCATGGCAGGTAACCGGAACGCTAACGACCACAAGGCAGAAAATTCCGCTGGTGCACTTGGACTTCAAATAACCAAAATACAGTTAAACTCCACCGGATGGTGGTCAAACGTTCGCCAACTCGAACACTCGTTGATGCTCACGGGAATACCCCCAACAGCCAACCATGAAAACCAACGGCACAATGTGAACAGACTGGCTTCGGCAATTAAATCACCACTCAACTTTAATGTCCTGGGTCGGTGAGCCACGAACCTCTTAGCAAATCGGAACAGCTCCCACACACTCCGACACTGCGTAGAGACCGCCAGCGGGCCAGACCCACTGCGCCGGGCGGAGATTTCCTGGCTGATCCACACCAGCCGACCCACTGCCGCACACCGGCTAGCCGGAAACTTTAAGCACCGGACCAAAGATAGTACACGGTGCGAATATCGATACACACCGCTGCTGCCACACGTAGAAAGAGGAGTAACCACGTCACAACCGCAGTAACCGTGGGAAACCAAACGCAGAGTAACAGTCAAGGTTTAAACCAACGCATAAGCCGGGGCCACCACGGCTCAGTGTCGGAGATGGCTGAGTCGACGTCTTTGGTACATCTAATATTATGTTGGAGGTAACACACTTGTGCTCCTTAAAAATTCAGGACGGTGGAAATAGGTGGCAGAAGTGGCCAGTGCCACCGCCCGCACCTCATCCGTTCCATGGCGGCAGTTCCTTTTTTGGTTGATCTTCAACTGTGTAGCGCATCTGCATGAGCTGATAAGACCCGGAAAACATCTACACTCTTTTTGTCTCGCAGCCGCTTGCAAGTTTCGACATGCTCATCCCCTCCCACCACCAGTCCTCTACTTACTAGATTGATTAAAATAAGTTATCCTCATTGCTATACTCCAACTGACTAATCCATTACGACCGTACATTTTGTTTCATCCAATAAGAAAGCGAGATTTGGAGACAAATTTGAGACAAAAATGGTTCAAATGGCTCTGAGCACTATGGGACTTAACATCTGTGGTCATCAGTCCCCTAGAACTTAGAACTACTTAAACCTAACTAACCTAAAGACATCACACACATCCATGCCCGAGGCAGGATTCGAACCTGCGACCGTAGCAGTCGCGCGGTTCCGAACTGAGCGCCTAGAACCGCGAGACCACCGCGGCCGGCTAACTGCTGTGGTCATCAGTCCCCTAGAACTTAGAACTACTTAAACCTAACTAACCTAAGGACATCACACACATCCATGCCCGTGGCAGCATTCGAACCTGCGACGGTAGCGGTCGTGCGGTTCCAGACAATAGCGTCTAGAACCGCTCGGCCACTCGAGCCGGCAATTTGAGACATTTCACGAAATAATAGTGCGGGATTTTGTCTATCGTGCTGCGTGTACTGGACCTAGAGAATAGATGGTTCACGATCGTAGTTACTTTCATAGGCGTATTCGACAGGTGTAAGACTCTGCTTGTGCTTGGTGAGTATCATAGAAGTCGTATGTGCGAAAATTCATTTAAAAAATAAGGAAACTTAATTACTACTTTTGATTTTTCTTCTCCCAAAATGTTGACAGCATATATCATATCCATTACCTTAATTTTTTGGTTGGTTCGACTTCCATATTGTTCACGCATACATTACGTAACGATTTTTCTAACAGCACGTGAAAGAATATTACAGTAACTTGAAACACATTAATATTTTTACAGTATTCTGTATACACCTACTGAGCCTAAAGCGAAACTAATTTCTGATACATTAGAAGATGTAACTGCTAAGTAGCTACAAGTTTAAATTATTTCAGTTTGCACTGAACTGTTCCGTTTATTTTATAGCTACATGTAATATCATAAGCTTGTCAATTAGTCTTTCCAGCATCGTTATTTAGATAGTCTTTCTAGGCAGGACATACAGCCTTCGATTACTTCAGTTTCGTGTACTGCAACATCGTACATCCCTGATCACTTTCTCCTATGAAACATCTTGACACCGAGAGCCAAGTGTGGTATTCTCTACATTACCTTCAGTATCCACAATCTCTGCAGAACAATGCAGCATACTAGATGAACGTTCTCATTGACTGCAGTCTCTCACGTTCTGATTACGTAAAATTTCATGCGCGCGCGCGCGCGCGCGCACGTGTGTGTGTGTGTGTGTGTGTGTGTGTGTGTGTGTGAATCTCTGGATTCATGGGAGACACCTCCCTACACTACGCTCTGTATATCCAGTAAAGTTACAGTGAACGTGAAATGCGAACATATGCAGCAGGTGAGGTATGAATTTAACGGAAAACACACAGATGTACAAATCATTGCAGAGATATTCAAGCAAAGGGCCTGGAGCTTATGATAGCGTGGGATGCAATTCTCAAAAGCTTATGGAGTATTTAAAATGATGTCGACATGTTGGTGTTCTCTTAAGACAGGTTTCGTTGACGTCGTTGGCAATGTAATCATTGACATTCCAAGTCAAATAAATCACGAATAGGTGAACTGTCCAATGACGCCATCGATTCAAGCTAAGTCCTTCATATGGATGTATGGATGTTAACAATTTTTACTGGTTCGCCATGCAACAATTTCTATCACTGGAGTCCAACAGAATTATACAGATTTTTAAGGCTTGATTCTGGTGCAGAATATGTCTAGGCATGTTCTAACAGTTTGCTGCCACCAAGTTCTGTGGGGTGCTGACATATGCTGTTACTCTCTTCTGCAAAATTTTCAAAATATTTACTTATTTAGTGTTGTATACGTATTAAACTGGAGATGATTACTGCTACAGGCATCATTTCGACATCCCCCACTTTTTGACCTCTCTATTTTATATTGCAGCATGATCTCATTTGAAAGCTAATATTTATGGCTGAGCACTATGGGACTCAACATCTGAGGTCATCAGTCCCCTAGAACTTAGAACTACTTAAACCTAACCGAAGGACATCACACACATCCATGCCCGGGGCAGGATTCGAACCTGCGACCGTAGCGGTCACGCGGTTCCAAACTGGAGCGCTTAGAACCGCACGGCCACACCGGCCGGCTAGCTAATATTTACATTGTTAATTCGATCCATTCACTTCGTAATTTGATGCATATTTTGCTATGAATAGCATGTTCGTCCTTCCTCTGTTATATAAAGATTTCGGCATATCGGTGCTGTCTGAATTCAGATGAAGCTCACAGACGGTGTATGACACACGTGTCTACATCGCCACGCGTTTGTTCAAGACAGTGGGTTACTTTTATACGTTGCAGTCCACATTGTCTTTTTTAGCGAAGTAGCCATTGTCTGTTATAGCAATTTTCCATAAGTGTTTGGGCTGTTCTCACAGTTTCTATATTACTATTCGAGTGGTAACAAATTGTAATTTTTACCTTTATTGAACCTGTGTCAGCTTTCTGTGTGTAGACAGTTTTATTCCTCAGCTAGTGTTCACAGTATTTTCACCTAAGTAATGTTTTGTGTGTAAATCCCAGGTCTGCGAGTTTTGGTAAATTTCTCAAGGGTGTGTAATAATTATTTACATAATGAATTTATGTAACTCCTTCTTTAATGGATGAAGAAGCGAAGCTATCTCTCAGGTATTAAAAATTCTCACTTGTTTTACCGTTACGTAGTGCGTGGAACATGAAAAAACATTGAATTTATTTTTTTTATTAAACCTGTCGCGTTTGATTAGTTGTGCTCTGATATGAAATTATCATATACCTACTATTACAAGAGTTGGAAAGTGTTGTTAAGTGAGCTTCGAAAGTTTGGAAACAATACAGACTTACGTATCAATGAAGGAGTTCCTATGCCTCTTCGAGTTACAGAAAAGCTACTTTTTTTTTTTTCCAGCGCAGCGACTGAGATGTCTACAGATCGTAGGAAGCTTCTTTTTTCAGAATATGCTATAGTATTCTGCTACAAAACGTTACCGTTACCACCCCTCATTTGGTACGTGGTTCAGTGTCTCAGACTTTCTTAAGTCACTCGGTTGGAAAATTATAACTGTAACTTCTTCAGTCCAGTATGATGAACGCATCATGCAGTGAGTGTATTTCTCTCATAATGCATTATTTTCTCATAATGCATTATTTTATAGATGCTACTACATATCTGTGGGATATTCTTGAAACTCTCATACACATCATCCACTGCAGACACCACTTGTTCTCTTCTGACAAGAATACCATATCTATTTCATCACCGACAGTTGTTACACGTGGAATTAAGTTGACTGAATGACTTATTACTACTGACATGATCGCCACATAGCAGGCAGCTGCAACCATAATAATTCTGATATGTTAGCTACATTTCGTACATGCCTATATGCGACCTAAAATACAGCAGATACTCGTCGGTGACATTTTTCAGTGTACACTCTATGAAATATTTGCAGTGGGTTGCTTAAGTCCAAAATTTTGTAATAATTATGAGCAACAACTAAAAGAGAATCAGTTAGTTATCGAACTATGATGTGAGACTTCTGCAAGGTCTGCAGGAGAGCTGCTGTGAAGTTTGGATGGTAGGAGACGAGGTACTGGCGGAATTAAAGCTGTGAGGACGGGTCGTGAGTCGTGCTTGGGTAGTTCAGATGGTAGAGCACCTGCCCGCGAAAGGCAAAGGTCCCGAGTTCGAGTCTCGGTCCGGCACACAGTTTTAATCTGCCAGGAAGTTTCATATCAGCGCACACTCCGCTGCAGAGTGAAAGTCTCATTCTGGAATTGGATGGGTGACCGTCCGTGTTTACCGTACGCTGTTGGCAAGTGGGATGCAGCCAGCCCTTGCGAGGTCAGTTGAGGAGCTGGTTGACTGAGAAGTAGTGGCTATGACCACGAAAACTGATAACGGCCGGCAGAGCGGTGTACTCACCACATCCCTCTCCATACCCGCATCAAGTGGCGACTTTCGACTGAGGGTGACACAGCAGTCAGTCGGTAATGTCTCGGTCCGGCACACAGTTTTAATCTGACACGAAGTTTCACCCATCCAATTGCTAGAAAAGCCCGACACTGCTTTACTTAGGTAACCTGACGGGAACTGGTGTGACCACTGTGGCAAGGCCGCTGGTCTAAAATACATTAAAAAAAAACAGATTGGGCCAATTCAGACATCCTCTGTTTTTTACACCTTTTTTTAAACTATTTCTGTCATTTTAAAGCACAAGTGGTTTATATCAGCCATCTTGGATTTACACTGCATGGAGAGTGGGAGGAGATGGAGAAGGGGGAGGAGAAGGGAGAAAGGGGGAGAGTGACCTTGATCTTGAGGGGGAGGGTGAACCCTCAACATACTGACATGTCAGACATCTGTTGTCTGCACTCGAACTCTCTATCACCCACTAAGAGTACTATTGTTCGTAGTGGACGCCTGGAGGCCGAATTGAGCGTATGATGGCGGTTGCGAATCGTCTGGTTGGAGGCAGTTCTCTCTATGCTCCTTACAGACAATGCGAATTGTGGTGCAGTCTTCTGGGGGCAACTACAAGACGTAATTAGCAGGTATCTCTCGTCAACTGATGTTGTTGACCGCAGTCGGCCGCTAGGAGGCAGGTCTTCAATATTCTGTCTACCACAATAGCGACTGAACACTGGAATGACGTCGTTGTGGTATACGCCAATTCGGAAACAAACTTACCACGATGGTAATTCATCTTTCTGTGAAGCGAGAATGCTCATACGATCTAAGCTTGAAATAATCCTACGAGCCATGTTGGCAGACTGCAGTGTAAACAAGATGCGATATACCTTCCACGATTGGCGACACAGCGCTCTCTGTTGAACTGCACTGATAATGCAGGTTCATTTTTACCTTCAGTACATAGGTGGCTGTTCGTAACGAGTTCATGTAATCAAATGAGTATTGAGAAAGAGGTCTCCGATAAAAAAACACGCATAGCAAGCAAGTCTTATAAATTGGATATTAATTACACGTCTTACACACTTGAAAAAGGCAATTACTTTGTCTTTATACCAGTTTGTTTTTTTGTTCCTACATCAATTGTCTGTATGTATGTTTCTTTTCCATCGATGACTGATTTGGGAGCCCTCGTAGCCCAATATAAACGGCAGGTGGTTAGATTAAGATGGACTCAAGTGCTTGTAGGATGTTTCCCAGCATCCCGTTGCTGGATATCTGTCAACAAGTGACTTCCATGGTGTGATGCATTTCCCTTGTTTAGCAGATGGTCCGTTTACAACATTAAGACTTCGTCAGTTGTCTATTGAGCGCTAATCTCGTGAAGCAGACGCAGCTGACGATTCCGAAGCAGTTTTGCAAGTTAAGTGTTTCACAACTCTCGGTTGCGTTTGCTTGATAACTAAGCATGTCGTTTTGAACATGTTACGCAAATGAGGTTACAAATGGGCATCGGAATCATTATATTCATTTGAAACGTGGCAACAAACATCAATCGACAAGGAGAAAGATTAATGTAGAATGACCTCTGCTTACGCATCCGACCAAAACTAACGTCACTGTACGCAGGATATGACGAAACGAACCTTCCCTTATCTGTTTTACTTGTATTTTCCTTTGTTTCCAGTAAATCTAGATCGAAAATAGAAACTGCGTCAAAAGATTTACAGCAGCCTTACTATGGAAACAAGGAGCTTATATAGAAATAGCAGATGCTGGGGAATGGAGATGTACACTCCTGGAAATGGAAAAAAGAACACATTGACACCGGTGTGTCAGACCCACCATACTTGCTCCGGACACTGCGAGAGGGCTGTACAAGCAATGATCACACGCACGGCACAGCGGACACACCAGGAACCGCGGTGTTGGCCGTCGAATGGCGCTAGCTGCGCAGCATTTGTGCACCGCCGCCGTCAGTGTCAGCCAGTTTGCCGTGGCATACGGAGCTCCATCCTCTTCAAGGGCACCTCTTCAAGGGACCCACGCCCCCCTGGTAGGAGGCGGCGCACGTCCTGGATGGAAGGATCTTAATTGTGGTTCCTCTCTTTTGAGCCCAACCCGACGGATACCTATGGTAGATCGGGGAAAACCACCGTTCAGGTCGTGTTGTCGGCGGGGCCGGGAGGTGCTCGCGCCTGATGTACTCTACTAGGAGCCTTGCAGGCTCAACACAAACCGTTAGCGTCATTACCTTATTACTTTTACCACGAGTACCCTTTCATTAGCAACTTTGAGCCAAGCACAAAATCAGTTACCTCTCTATTGTATATCGTAAATAGTTTAGCCGGCTGGACACGGAGGTCTTAGTCTTAGTTTCTAGCTTTAACGTACCCTAATCTCTTCTAGTTAAGGTAGTTTTTAGGATGGTAGATGTTAAAAGCATGGTGAGCAACGGCCAGCGTCTTGAGGGTCATTCCAAGACCCGGGCCGTCGCCCACAACCAGGTGACGGGCCATATTATACCTATAACTTCTCTATTCAGTTCTCTTCCTTCCTTCTTTCTAAATATTTAATTTCGTTTTGTTTATTAATATCTTACTTGATTTTGTATTAGTTATAAGTTTTTCTAATGCTGCACAAAAAAAAAAAATCAAATGGATCTAAACAGAGCCCGCCTCCACGTGGCGGGACACGGGCAACGGTGTGAGTGGGGACGGGAGCCGGTGTGGTGTTACTTTCAGTCACTGCGGACCCCGGACCCAGTCACAGCGGCTAAGTGGCAATATACGACCCACCATAAGAAATTAGACGGTGGGTCATAAAATATAAGCAGCTAGTGAAAAAAAAAAAAAGTCTTTAACACTGGTAGCATGCCGCGACAGCGTGGGCGTGAACCGTATGTGCAGTTGACGGACTTTGAGCGAGGGCGTATAGTGGGCATGCGGGAGGCCGGGTGGACGTACCGCCGAATTGCTCAACACGTGGGGCGTGAGGTCTCCACACTACATCGATGTTGTCGCCAGTGGTCGGTGGAAGGTGCACGTGCCCGTCGACCTGGGACCGGACCACAGCGACGCACGGATGCACGCCAAGACCGTAGGATCCTACGCAGTGCCGTAGGGGACCGCACCGCCACTTCCCAGCAAATTAGGGACACTGTTGCTCCTGGGGTATCGGCGAGGACCATTCGCAACCGTCTCCATGAAGCTGGGCTACGGTCCCGCACACCGTTAGGCCGTCTTCCGCTCACGCCCCAACATCGTGCAGCCCGCCTCCAGTGGTGTCGCGACAGGCGTGAATGGAGGGACGAATGGAGACGTGTCGTCTTCAGCGATGAGAGTCGCTTCTGCCTTGGTGCCAATGATGGTCGTATGCGTGTTTGGCGCCGTGCAGGTGAGCGCCACAATCAGGACTGCATACGACCGAGGCACACAGGGCCAACACCCGGCATCATGGTGTGGGGAGCGATCTCCTACACTGGCCGTACACCACTGGTGATCGTCGAGGGGACACTGAATAGTGCACGGTACATCCAAACCGTCATCGAACCCATCGTTCTACCATTCCTAGACCGGCAAGGGAACTTGCTGTTCCAACAGGACAATGCACGTCCGCATGTATCCCGTGCCACCCAACGTGCTCTAGAAGGTGTAAGTCAACTACCCTGGCCAGCAAGATCTCCGGATCTGTCCCCCATTGAGCATGTTTGGGACTGGATGAAGCGTCGTCTCACGCGGTCTGCACGTCCAGCACGAACGCTGGTCCAACTGAGGCGCCAGGTGGAAATGGCATGGCAAGCCGTTCCACAGGACTACATCCAGCATCTCTACGATCGTCTCCATGGGAGAATAGCAGCCTGCATTGCTGCGAAAGGTGGATATACACTGTACTAGTGCCGACATTGTGCATGCTCTGTTGCCTGTGTCTATGTGCCTGTGGTTCTGTCAGTGTGATCATGTGATGTATCTGACCCCAGGAATGTGTCAATAAAGTTTCCCCTTCCTGGGACAATGAATTCACGGTGTTCTTATTTCAATTTCCAGGAGTGTAGATCTTAAATTTTTCTAAGAAAGTAGCCAGTAATGTGTAAGTAATGAGCCGTTCTGTGAAGTGTATAACAGAACCAGACTGCTATTTTTTTATAGTCATGACTAGACGTGGTTTGGTCCAAAAATGTTTTAATAAAGCTGACCCCCTTAGCATAAAATCTGAGTAAATCTTTACTACGGGGGAAAACTGGGGTTGTACTACATGAGTTACGGTTAGTCCATTGCCCTCTATCTTAAGGTAAGTAAAAAAAATTGTAAATAAAGTGAATGGTCGAACATGTTAACTCATCGATTAAGAAAAACAGATATATGTAACGTATGGAAACTCCCAGATAGTAAATAAAAATTAACCTCATGGCAAAGTTGTAAATTAAAATAGTTTGCACTATCTGGACATTCTCCCAGTGTGGTTGTTTGGTTGGTTGGTTTGGGGAAGGAGACCAGACAGCGTGGTCATCGGTCTCATCGGATTAGGGAAGGATGGGGAAGGAAGTCGGCCGTGCCCTTTCAGAGGAACCATCCCGGCATTTGCCTGGAGTGATTTAGGGAAATCACGGAAAACCTAAATCAGGACGTCCGGACGCGGGATTGAACCGTCGTCCTCCCAAATGCGAGTCCACCTCGCTCGGTCTCCCAGTGTGAACGACTTTACTACACTGCGATTGTTGAAGATGGCCCACTGAATGGCAAATGCTGTACACCACGAACATTTCTTAAAGACACAAAATGTTGTCGCACAAATTTCTATATGAACATATGCACGTTATGGTAAATACAACAGAGTAGAACCATCCTTCCTATTACCAACCCCCTCCCCCCCCAAAAAAGAAAGGGAAACACGCATGTGATGTCACTACTGGAGAAAGACTACACAAAACTGAGGTCACATATAGTCGTTAACAGTTTGGGTATTTGCCACATAAATTCAAGTAAAAATATTTAATCTTATAAAAATACAACATAGACTAATAGACTGTTATAAGTGCTTATTAATTACACTTTATGAATTATGTACTTTGATAGTAACTGACCCTGGAATTAAAGGGTTTGGTGAAACGTGGAATTTCTGACAACAGTGAGAACGCCGACACCGAAGTGGAATCAGTGGGGATGTATTACTAAAATAATTTTTCAACTACTTGCAAAGGGACTGTTTCCTGACTACCTGAATGCTCTGAATCACTTAAATGTGCCGGAAGAGACAAAGTCTTTCCAAAGTGACAGGGAGTGTGCAACATGTTCAGTACAACTGCAGCCATGATTGTCCTCTTCAAATAAACACGTTTATCTTAGATGCAGCGATGAAAACACTTAAATAAATTTCTTCATATTAGGTAACATAGTCACAAACGTATTAAAAGATGATTTTATTTTCCAGGTTGGCTATATTACTATGGTAATCATTCACACTGCCTGACATAAAAACTGAAGTATTCAGAAAGAAAAGAGGGGGGGGGGGGGCAGGGGAGCAAGGACAAACTCCACGGATTGAGACGGCATTCGTTGTTATTTGAGTAATTATAAAATCGATTCTTTTATAAAGAACTTGTCAGGATCAGCCCAGCCATCAGTATGACGTTGCACGCCTTTTCGCCTCGATGCATGCACCGATTCGATTGGGAGCGGAGCCATAAACCCGTTGTATCCTCCCCTGAGGCAATCTGGACCACAACTCTGGTGATTCTACATCTACATCTACATCTACATTTATACTCCGCAAGCCACCCAACGGTGTGTGGCGGAGGGCACTTTACGTGCCACTGCCATTACCTCCCTTTTCTGTTCCAGTCGCGTATGGTTCGCGGGAAGAACGACTGTCTGAAAGCCTCCATGCGCGCTCGAATCTCTCTAATTTTACATTCGTGATCTCCTCGGGAGGTATAAGTAGGGGGAAGCAATAATTCGATACCTCATCCAGAAACGCACCCTCTCGAAACCTGGCGAGCAATCTACACCGCGATGCAGAGCGCCTCTCTTGCAGAGTCTGCCACTTGAGTTTGCTAAACATCTCCGTAACGCTATCACGGTTACCAAATAACCGTGTGACGAAACGCGCCGCTCTTCTTTGGATCTTCTCTATCTCCTTCGTCAACCCGATCTGGTACGGATCCCACACTGTTGAGCAATACTCAAGTATAGGTCGAACGAGTGTTTTGTAAGCCACCTCCTTTGTTGATGGACTACATTTTCTAAGGACTCTCCCACTGAATCTCAACCTGGTACCCGCCTTACCAACAATTAATTTTATATGATCATTCCACTTCAAATCGTTCCGCACGCATACTCCCAGATATTTTACAGAAGTAACTGCTACCAGTGTTTGTTCCGCTATCATATAATCATACAATAAAGGATCCTTCTTTCTATGTATTCGCAATACATTACATTTGTCTATGTTAAGGGACAGTTGCCACTCCCTGCACCAAGTGCCTATCCGCTGCAGATCTTCCTGCATTTCGCTACAATTTTCTAATGCTGCAACTTCTCTGTATACTACAGCATCATCCGCGAAAAGCCGCATGGAACTTCCGACATTATCTACTAGGTCATATATATATATTGTGAAAAGCAATGGTCCCATAACACTCCCCTGTGGCACGCCAGAGGTTACTTTAACGTCTGTAGACGTCTCTCCATTGATAACAACATGCTGTGTTCTATTTGCTAAAAACTCTTCAATCCAGCCACACAGCTGGTCTTATATTCCGTAGGCTCTTACTTTGTTTATCAGGCGACAGTGCGGAACTGTATCGAACGCCTTCCGGAAGTCAAGAAAAATAGCATCTACCTGGGAGCCTGTATCTAATATTTTCTGGGTCTCATGAACAAATAACGCGAGTTGGGTCTCACACGATCGCTGTTTCCGGAATCCATGTTGATTCCTACATAGTAGATTCTGGGTTTCCAAAAACGACATGATACTCGAGCAAAAAACATGTTCTAAAATTCTACAACAGATCGACGTCAGAGATATAGGTCTATAGTTTTGCGCATCTGCTCGACGACCCTTATTGAAGACTGGGGCTACCTGTGCTCTTTTCCAATCATTTGGAACCTTCCGTTCCTCTAGAGACTTGCGGTACACGGCTGTTAGAAGGGGGACAAGTTCTTTCGCGTACTCTGTGTAGAATCGAATTGGTATCCCGTCAGGTCCAGTGGACTTTCCTCTGTTGAGTGATTCCAGTTGCTTTTCTATTCCTTGGACACTTATTTCGATGTCAGCCATTTTTTCGTTTGTGCGAGGATTTAGAGAAGGAACTGCAGTGCGGTCTTCCTCTGTGAAACAGCTTTGGAAAAAGGTGTTTAGTATTTCAGCTTTACGCGTGTCATCCTCTGTTTCAATGCCATCATCATCCCGGAGTGTCTAGATATGCTGTTTCGAGCCACTTACTGATTTAACGTAAGACCAGAACTTCCTAGGATTTTCTGTCAAGTCGGTACATAGAATTTTACTTTCGAATTCACTGAACGCTTCACGCATAGCCCTCCTTACGCTAACTTTGACATCGTTTAGGTTCTGTTTGTCTGAGAGGTTTTGGCTGCGTTTAAACTTGGAGTGAAGCTCTCTTTGCTTTCGCAGTAGCTTCCTAACTTTGTTGTTGAACCACGGTGGGTTTTTCCCGTCCCTCACAGTTTTACTCGGCACGTACCTGTCTAAAACGCATTTTACAACTGCCTTAAACTTTTTCCATAAAAACTCAACATTGTCAGTGTCGGAACAGAAATTTTCGTTTTGATCTGTTAGGTAGTCTGAAATCTGCATTCTATCCTTGATGTCCTGGATAAATGCCATGGGACGGGGCCACGTGTTAGCTGGTTCACATGTGCTCCATCCGGGACCTCAAATATCACGCAGAAAGTTCATAGAGAAGCGTCCCTTGTGTGGACGAGCAAATTTCTGGTTGAAAATGGCAACACGATGCTATCGCATGAGAGGCAGCTCATAAGAACTCAGATTGTCTGTGATGCGCCGTTGTGCCATCACGATTCTCTCAGTCACTACCAGCCCTGATCTGAAGTCACACCTGATCTACATCTACCTGATTACTCTGTAATTCACAATTAACTGCGTGACAGAGGGTTCATCGAACCACCTTCACGCTATTTCTGTACGGTTCCACTCACCAACAGTGCGCATGGGAAAACGAGCACTTAAATCTTCCTGTGCGAGCTCTGATTTCTCTTATTTTATCATGATGACCATTTCTCGCTACGTGGAGATCCCACCCATGAAGCAGGGTAGGTGCAAGCCAACAGAGTAATTTCGTATTCGGAGGAGAAAGTTGGTGATTGAAATTTCACAAGAAGATTCTGTCGTAACGAAAACCGCCTTTGTTTTAATGACGGCCACTCTAAATGGTTCAAATGGCTCTAAGCACTATGGGACTTTACATCTGAGGTCATCAGTCCCCTAGAACTTAGAACTACTTAAACCTAACTAACGTAAGGACATCACACACATCCATGCCCGAGGCAGGATTCGAACCTGCGACCGTAGCAGCCGCGTGGTTCCGGACTGAAGCGCCTAGAACCGCTCGGCCACAGCGGCCGGCGGCCACTCTAATTCACTCATCATGTCCTTTGCACTCTTTCCCCTATTTCGCTATAAACAAAACGAACTGGTCATCAATGAACTTTTTCGATGTCCTCAGTCAGTGCTATCTGATGCGGATCCCACACCGCACAGCAATACTCCAGCAGAGGGCAGACAAGCGTGGTGTACGCAAACTCTTTAGTCGATCTGTTACATTTTCTAAGTGTTCTACCAATGAATAGCAGTCTTTGGTTTTCTTTACCCACAACATTATCTATGTGTTCGTTCCAGTTGAAGTTATTCGTAACTGTCATCCCTAAGTATTCAGCTGAATTTCCAGCCTTTAGATTTGTGTGATTTATAGTGTAACTGAAGTTTAGCGGATTTCTTTTAATACTCATGTGGATAACTTCATACTTTTCATTATTTAGTCAATTGCCTCTTTTTGAACCATACAGATATCTTGTCTAAATCATTTTGTAGTTGGTTTTGATCATCTGATGACTTTACAAGACTGTAAATGATAGCACTTTATTTTACATGCCCGTCTTGATCACACAAACGTTTACACTTCACTATTACCTGTTTCGCCTACAGCCATCTTCAGATCATAAAATATTCTGACGTACTATGAACGTCAAACTAATCATGTAGGTACATAGTAAGTGTCTACTTGTTTAGTTCGACGTTGGTATTACATCAGAATATTTTATGATCTGAAGATGGCAGTAGCCGATACCGGTAATAGTGAAGTGCAAAAGTTTGTGTGATCAAGACGGACCCGTAAAATAAAGTGCTACAAATATGATCACGAACTCATTTTCAGACTTCATGTCTTCAATTGAGAGGTAAATGATAGCATCATCTGTAAATAATTTATGAGGGCTGCTCAGATTTTGTCCTATGTCGTTTATGTAGATCAGAAACAGCAGACGGCCTATAACACTTCCTTGGGGAACGCCAGATATTACTTCTGTTTTACACGATGACTTTCCGTCGATTACTACGAACTGTGACCTACCTGACAGGAACTCACGAATCCAGTCGCACAACTGAGATGATACTCCAAATGCACGAAATTTGATTAGAAGACGCTTGTGAGGAACGGTGTTGAAAGCCTTCTGGAAACCAGAAATACGATATCATTTGACAGACCCTGTCGACAGCACTCATTACTTGGTGAGAATATAGAGGTAGTTGTCTTCCACAAGAACGATTTTTCCTGAATCCGTTTGACTATTAGTCAATAAATCGTTCTCTTCGAGATAATTTATTATTTTAGAACATAGAATATGTTCCAAAGCTCTACTGCAAATCGACGTTAGTGACATGGGTCGGTAATTCAGCAGATTATTCCTATTTTCTTTGTTGGGTACTGGTGTGACTTCTGCAATTTTCCCGTCTTTAGGTACAAATCTTTCGTTCAGCGAGCGGTTGTATATCATTGTTAGAAACGGAGTTATTGTAACAGCATCCTCTGAAACGAACCTGGCTGGTATGCAGTCTGGACCGGAAACCTTGCCTTTATTAAGTGATTTAAGCTGCTACGCTACACCGAGGATATCTGCTTCTAAGTTACTTATGTTGGCAGTTGTTCTATATTCGAATTCTGGAATATTTACCTCGTCCTCTTAGATTAACGTGTTTCGGAAAACCGTATTTAGTAGTTCTGCTTTAGTGCACTGTCATCGGTAACATAACCATTGTTATCGGGCAGTGAAGGTATCGATTGCGTCTTGTCACTGGTGTACTTTACATATGAGCGGAACCTCTTAGGGTTTTCTGCCAGTATTCGAGACATAATTTCGTTATGCAAACTATTAAAAGCGTCTCGCATTGAAGTTTGCACTAAATTTCGAGCTTCTGTAAATTTTCACCAGTCGTGTGGATTTTGCGTCCGTTTAAATTTGCTATGCTTTTTCCGTTGCTTCTGCAATAGTTTTGTGACACATTTAGTGTATCAGGAGGGGCCAGTACCATCGCTTATTAATTTATGTGGTATATATCTCTCAATTGCCATCGATATAATTTCTTAGAATTCAAACCGCATCTGGTCAACGCTTACATAATCAGATCGGAAGGATTAGAGACTGTCTCTCAGATAGGCGTCTAGCGAATTTTTATTTACTTCTTTAAACAGATGTACTACGCGCTCATTTTCGGTGGGGTTGGACGTTACGGTGTTCAGTCTCGCTACAACTGCATCGTGGTCACTAGTCCCTGTATCCGCCATGATGCTCTTTATCTGTTCCGGATTATTTGTTGCTAATAAGTCAAGTATGTTTCCGCAAACATTTACACTTCGAGTGACCTCTTGAACTAACTGATGGCTCCCGACAACATTAAATCATGAGTAACATCGCTGTGCCACTCCAAAACTTGGAAGAGTGGGACTCGTCGTCGATAGCCATCTGGGTAGTGCAAAACCGCTTAACAGAATGCGACGCCATTCAGTAGCAGCCCATACTTCCCTATCAGAGCATCACTCCAAACGCATCCGTCTGTTGTTTTGTTAAGGGTAGCCTACGAATGGGACTGCAACTCCCTAGGCCGACTGCTGCCTCCGACCAGTGGTGCGTAACGACACATATGAGTCCACTGCTTGTCTCACACGGCACATGCAAATGTGGGGTCAGGTGTGTGATCGACCGGAACCTTGATGACGAGTATGCTTACCCTCGCGTTCCCATACAGTCCAACTTCTCGTCACTGTCACATCCGAATACCCCACAAATCTGCACAGTCGACCTGCCGGCCAGATGGAGCACAGTGGAGCCTCTTTCAAACTCCCTCAGGCACTGATAACGCTGGGTCACGCTGGTACTCAGCATACCCGTGTCCTTCGCAGTGATAACTCAACATTTGACATTGTGCCTGCCCCTTATATGTCCTACACCTGACGACGCTGTATACGTGTACGAAACACATTACACCCGACCATGCTTCTGGGTGCTACACTTTTCTTGTCAGGCAATGTATTTCACAACATCGTCTGATTTCTACTATGTGCCGTTTTCGGGTGCTTACTCATACGCTCTGGGTGTATGCGCGAGGTGCTTCATTTAAACGTGTAACTACTGTCATAACAGAAAGGAGCAAGAACGTTTTATTCTCGTCCGAGACTACTACTGCAGCAGTTATATAATCCAATGACAGACATGCCTCGCATAAACCCTAACAGGATGACTCCGTGAAATTAAGAGCTTATGAACGTGAAAAGTATGTATCGCGCAAGATAAATACATCTTAATAGAATGTTTGGTTATCGTTACAATTACTGCAAACGATTTAAATAAAGGGTAACAGTTACAATAGAGACATATCCACGTTAAGAAGTTCAGAAGCACCTAGCAGTGCAAAGAAAGTTGCTGATGAGCCTTCCGGGCTGTAAGGCCGTAGTTGAAGAAACTTTTTTGGTTCATAAAGTTTCGTCCAGAGCTGCGTTGGATATCTTCAGAAGTGCTCCTGGCGCCACTGAGTCTTGCCGACTGACTAGTAGGACGTCAGAGAGCGACTTAAATACAGCGTAAAATGGGCGTGGCCTAATTTACACGTAATCAGCAGAGATAATCCTTGTCAGAGATAAAAGTTAACTATCGATTAACGCCCGTCAAGGATAAAATCTTATCTATCGATTTTGCAAATCCTCTGTCCATATATCATTTCATGGGTTCTTTTTTCTTTTAAAACCATCCTCATGCTTATTTATTTCGATGGCTTCTCTATACAGCCGCGGATAGTAATTTGACACTGTAGACAAAATTTTGATTTCAGAAAACTTCACTTCATGATTTCCTAACTGATGAACGACCTGTGCTACAGTTGATTTTTCTGTTTCCCTCGTCGCAAAGACTTTTGTGTTCTTTCACTCTTGCACTCACGCTTCTCTTGGTAGTTTCAGTATAGACCTTTCCACAGGTACACAGAATCTTATGTAATCGTCATGCCGACAGAGGAGGACTTTACAGATCAGACAGCTTGACATATTTTCGTGTTTTATCGTTGTACTTTAGCCTATTATTATTGGTCTATAATGACAGCTATTATCTACGGCTTTACAGACAAGCCATCGCAATATAGAAGCCTGGGCACAGCTTTAACAGAAAAGTAGAATCCATGAAACTTAATGATACATGGACAGTGGCTCTGCAAAATCGATAGACAAACTTTTATTCTTGACAGGTGACAATCGACAGTCAAGTTTTATCTCTGACAAGGGTTGTCTCTGCTGAGCACGTAAAGTAGGCCACGCCCATATTACACAGTATTTAAGTTGCTGTCTAGCAACTATACCGAGATACACAGGACAGAAGAACCCTGAATCGTATGGCAAGAGAAATGTGAGTCAAACTGCAACTTCTTCGCAACGCCCGCTCGCAGAGAAGCCCGGAACAAGCGGAAAACAACCAAGAACTCTTCTGGCGGATTGCTAAGGCTCGACCGCAACGCCAAAGAACTGTAAATCCCCTACATGGAGAGGACGCCATCGTTTACACTACGGAGGAAAAGGCGGACGCCATGGCAAACACGTTATAACGCCATTTCGTGGAAAATAACTTCGATGACGGCGAACCCGAACAGGAAATGGATCGCACCGAGGGAGAAGTACTACGCCACCTTGTCCAAACATTGCGAAACAGACTTGAAACCTCATTCGCTGTAGCAAGCGAAACAACAATGTTCACTTCAGACGAATCGACAACGCAAATGCCCGCATCTCGTGGTCGTGCGGTAGCGTTCTCGCTTCCCACGCCCGGGTTCCCGGGTTCGATTCCCGGCGGGGTCAGGGATTTTCTCTGCCTCGTGATGGCTGGGTGTTGTGTGCTGTCCTTAGGTTAGTTAGGTTTAAGTAGTTCTAAGTTCTAGGGGACTTATGACCACAGCAGTTGAGTCCCATAGTGCTCAGAGCCATTTGAACCATGTCTGACAACGCAAAATCACCATGTCTCGACAGTAGAAAACCACCTTTCCTGAAAAACCTCCCTCCCTCTGCTATCGCGCACCTCACAGCACAGCAACAATTTTCCTGGACGCTGATATAAGGTTCGACCGTCTTTGGCATGGCAGCCTGCTATACAAGATGTCGCAGCAAAACTGTCTGCTCCACATCATGAAGATGATAAAATCCTTTCTGTCAGGAAGTAATTTTGCTCTAGCTTGGACGGAGCGGACAGCTCAGTCAAGAGCATCGAGGTGGGAGTGCCACAGGGCTCTGTGTTAGCTCTCTACTTATACCTAATCTTCACAAACGATCTGCTAAATGCGCCTGGGGGACATATAGTGCTCTATGCTGACGACACAAGGCAGTGTCATAGAGGGCGCAACATAAATTACATAGCCATCAGGCTCCAGCGACACCTGGATGAGGTAGTGAAATGAAGCAACATGTGGAAGAAAAAGATAAGGTTTACCAAATGCCAAGCCATAGTCTTCACATCCAAAAGAAAGCCGCCCATCATCAAGCTGAAAATAACGGATCAGGAGCTCGTATGGACAAACACCACCACATTCCTGGAACTCAAACCTGACAGTCAGCTAACCTTCAAACAACACATAAAAGAGGCGCTCTTCCAGCTGTACGCACTGTTCAAAGATAGAGGACTCTGTCGAAGCAAAATTGAAGCACTGGAAAACGACCATCCTACCCGTCATACTCTACAATTCAGAAGTGTGGAGTATGGCAGCAGATACAAATCTGACTCAAATTGAAAGAGTCCAAACAAAACACTGAGACAGGCTCCGGATGCAAACTGGTACAGGAGCAACGAAGAAATTCGAACCCAACTGGGACACCCAGCCCTCTATGAAATCATCACACAAGAATCCATCAACTCCTATGTATTATCCAAAACCTCATCTCATGATCTCATAAACTTACTGGGTCAGAAAGAAGACCCAAACTTCAAAACCCCATGACCATCCTCCATCGCCATTTTAGAAATTAAAAATTCAAAGTAAAACCACAAAACATATCATCCCTTGATATCTAGGACTAAACTGATATCACTAAAAAAGAAAAATAGGCGTGAGCAAAACCCGCCAAGTAGCTGATCAGGAGACAGCGTCAGTGGACGCTGGGTCTTCTGAAACCGCTATAGGGAGAAACCCTAGGCAATCCGACTAGCAGCAGCAACCGACTCGTCAGCTGGCAAGACTCAGCCTCGCCAGGACCGCCTCCGAAGATGACCAGCGCAGCTCTGGACGAAATGTCAGGAACCAATATGTTTCTTGTATGTCCATTCTTTATGATTGGAGGTCTGAGGGACTTCGACCGTTTACTTACGTAAGGAAATGAAACTCCAACAACAGTTCTTATGATGTCATTTATTCTATGGCTACTAGTTCCGTTGCTTCAGTGCACCATCTTCAGGACTTAACTGACGCTGAAGGAGTTAACACCATTTGCATACACGATGCATCAGTGGCCAACATCCATAACTGGTTTTCGCAGACTACCTGTAACAGCGATTTTGTCTCTCCAGTTGATAGTTGATGATTGGAGTAACAACATCGCTGTTACAGGTAGTATGCGAAAACCAGTTATGGATGTTGACCACTGTTGGATCGTGTATACGGATGGTGTTAATCTCCACAGCGTCACTTAAGGCCTGAAGACGGTGCACTGAAGCACCGAAACTGGTAGCCATAGAATAAATGACATCATAAGGGCGGCTGTAGATGTTCCACTTTATTACAAAAGGTTTTTGGATCACGGCCGATCAAACCGGAAGACTCACCAGCAACTATGACATCCGGTCGTCATAACCTTCATTGCGTGAGTACAAAGAAAGCTGCTGCCCAGCGCTCAGGTAGGCGTTATTGACAGACCAGAGATGCACATTACACAACTATATATTCACAATTTCTCACTGTCTTCGAGATCAAATCGAAAAATGTTCAAATGTGTGTGAAATCTTATGGGACTTAACTGCTAAGGTCATCAGTCCCTAAGCTTACACGCTACTTAACCTAAATTATCCTAAGGACCAACACACACGCCCACGCCCGAGGGAGGACTCGAACCTCCGCTGGGACCAGCCGCACAGTCTATGACTGCAGCGCCAGACCGCTCGGCTAATACCGCGCGGCTCTTCGAGATCGTTTGTTGCAGGTTTCAAGCGAATGCCGTCTGATACTGAATTCTCCCGTCTGCTGCGAGCACCTGTTTTACTTTATTGTTTATCGGTATTTCAGGCTCTCACCGGCGAACGTTGGAGGACAATAACTCAGACAAAGTCGACCACTTTAGGGGTTCCGTGCCTAAGTCGGTAAAAACGGAACCGTTATAGGCTCGCTTTGTCGTTCGTCCTTCCATCGTTCTGCATGTTAAGAAACCTTTTTCTCAAGTTGAAGTCTAGTCACCCACTAAGGTCTATGGCTCGTTGGCGGTGTAAAGATATTAAGCTTCTAAGTCAACGCAATCAAAAGATACGGCCATTTGTGTCACACATTTTGATACTCGCAAACTCACTCATCAAAATCTATGGTGTACGTCCGATTGACATAGAATCATGAAATTTGGTAAGAAGCAAGGTTTCACAGTACAAGTAAGGGAAAAAATCCGAAAATTGTTGAATTGTTATTATATCACATACAAATATCTTTTTGCCATTAAAACTCACATTACATTCTTCGTCCGTCTAAAGTGTAATAGAAAACTATTTCTGCATGCAATCATAAAATGTTTGTAGTCAGTTTTTAGTAAGTAAATAAAAGTATTTTATTAAATCTTCGCCATCTACTCATATAAATTGGAGTCCCCTTCACGGTTTTTTTTTAATCTTCGGACTAGTCCCAGGAATTACTGTAGAGAATCTGATACGGTCTTGGAATCCCTGGGGCCGATATCTAGCCAGTATCGATAGCGATAACGGGCAAGAATCGTGGAGCTTCTCGATTCCCGGGATGGTTGAATTATCTATAAACATAAGGAAGCCTCAGTGCCCGCACTTGGCGAATTTTTGTTATGGAATATGTTCCTTATAACCTTTTTTTGAGTAACGCACATGACACGACGATATTGTTGTAAGTATGAACGACAAGTGTACTCAAATTTTATTACAATTATAAAAATAATAATAATTATAATAAATAAATTTACTGCTTGCGTTCAAACTGCGCTGAGCTTTAAGAAGTTCTTAATACTGAGGCAGTAACGGTCTGTCTAGCATGGTGGGAATCATTTCGATGTCGTGGAAGTCACAATTGCTTCTGACAATCAAATTTGTAGCGATGATATTTGGTATGCTTTACCATTACAGTTTTGAAATGGCTAAAATAACGATGATCTATCCGTTGTCTCCCAGGGCCAGGAGTTCCCTGCGATCGTGTGTTAAAATTGGGCGATGTGACGCGATCTGAGACAGTTCGGGAGGAAAGCGACTCAGATACGGCCGTCAGGGTTTACGCGTTCTGTGGTTTCCATAAAAGGCAAAGGCCGCGATGATTCCTTTGACAAGGACACTGCCGATTTTCTTCCCTGCCTTCACCACAACCGTCACTAATGACCTCGTCATCGACGGGACGTTAAGCCCCGAGCTTCCGTTTCGTGCATTAAAGCTGAAACGTGGTGGAGCACCATCATGCTTACTGATGTAATGGTCGCTGCGTACAGCGAGCAGTTTCGCGTCCAGCATTTCAACAGGTATGCTATGCAAAACCCGATGGGAAGCTGTTCCATTGCAGTGCGGTGCCTTAGAGGGCTATTAATAACAAATCAATCAATAATACATTCTCCGTTGTTGTTAAAACTTCTTTCCCAATATTCAACGAGCTGTTCAATATCTCGATGGTAGAAATCGCCTGGTTTCCATTCAAAGAACTCGTCCAACCACGCCTTCAATTCCACGTCACTATTGAGCGAAACGCCACGAAATGCATTCTAGAGAGATCGCAACAGGTGGAAATCCGAAAGTGCCAAGTGGAGAGAATACGGAGGATGTGGCAGCACTTCCTAACCAAGTGTTTAAATGGATTTCTTGACGATGTGAGGGCATTGTCTTGCTACAGAAGAACGCCATGTCGTCGATAAGTTCGTTTTTGCTAGATAGCCATGTTGGGTCGTTGCATTTGTTGGGCCTTAAGTTCTTCATTCACTGTTTGGGTCCGATCAAACAATTCGTTATGGATCACGGACGTCTTTGATGTCGAAATTGTCGTCTTTCAATCGCTTAAACCAATTTTAAACCGTCCTAAGAGCCATCGCTTCTTTGACACACACTTCACAAATCTCTCGAGCAGCCTCTGTGGCTTTGACACCTCGATTAAACGAAAAAAGCAGAAGGTGTCAAAAATGCTCTTTTGTGTCGGCTTGACGTACCATTTTAAGGACCTAAAACAGACCAGAGATATATCAGGATAAAAAGCTAAACATACTATTTTGTGGAGCATATAATTCTCTATCAAATACCGTAACACAAATGCCAAAACATTTTATTTTTCACGAAAAATTTTCACTTAAAAAAAACGTCAGGACTTATGGACCAACACAATACCATCAAAAATATTCAAGGAAAATCTTTGTTTTGATATGTAAGAGCATGTTGGTTCCCACCGTCCCAAGTGTGATTAATTTGGTAGTCAAGATAACTGGTGTAACTGTTGTGTGCTGTAAATGAAAGATGTATACGAATGGTAGAGTCACTAGAATTTTGATGAAGAAACCACTGTACAAATTCCGTGTGACGTATCAATGTGAGTGGTCGTAATGCTTACACCTTCTGAACACAGTACATATAACGATGTACTAATTACTGACCTCTGGTGAGTCTTGGATAGCTGTAAGCTTGATACTACGTCGTTGAATACCTGAAATAACTGAAGTATCACTCAGCTCACAGCTTATTCTTCTTCACTTCCCAGGCACCGATTGTAGTTCGTAATAGTGGTCTCTTCTACTAGCACTAAAGTCTAGCCAAAGTACATAATACAAAGTTGGAAGGAATATCGTAGTTGGTAATCTAGGTAAACTCTTATCTATTTGAAACGAATAAACAGATCTTTCTTACATATGAGGTTGGTGCAGTTTCTTTATTTAGAATCTTAAGTACCGCTCGTAGATCACAACCGTCGGCTATGAGCTGTCAATTACGGGTACAAAAATTACTGGAAAAAATTTCTCACGCAGCTACGGTTTTGAAAAAGAGAGTTCTGACGCTTACATCAGTTTAGTCTCTGACTGTGATGCTGCCAAACGAATCTAGATAAAATTTCTATTGGAAAAAAGTAAGAAATTTTAGCTTTGGCCAGAATGCAATCACTTGCACAGGCTAATTCAGAGGTCTTTGTCCTAGCCACTGGGTTAATAAGCTAGTATGGAAACATGCTCTGTGAGGAACTCGAGCGCAAAATCCGTTTCTCACTTGCTAACTGTGATGGGCTCAATTCATGCTCAGCTCTCGCCCCAGCAGAAGGCGACAGTAGAACGGGCTATCGTGGCGCGGGCGACTTACTTCAAGGACTCCCAGCTTGGTTCTCTCCTTCTGGTATGAGAGTCGGGACGTCTATAGTATCTTTGGGCTGTTGTTCACACGAAGCTTCAGAAAAGAAACGCCAGTTTATGAAATGGAAGAATACTAGAGGCCCTCGTCCTAAGAACGGAGAGCAGCTTGCTTCGTTACAGGATCATTTAGTAATCGCGAAAGCGTTACGGAGATGATAGATAAACTCCAGTGGAAGACTCTGCAGGACAGACGCTCAGTAGCTCGGTACGGGCTTCTGTTAAAGTTTCGAGAACATACCTTCACCGAAGAGTCAAGCAGTATATTGCTCCCTCCTACGTATATCTCGCGAAGAGGCCATGAGGATAAAATCAGAGAGATTAGAGTCCACACAGAAGCGTACCGACAATCCTTCTTTCCACGAACAATACGAGACTGGAATAGAAGGGAGAACCGAAAGAGGTACTCAGTGTACCCTCCGCCACACACCGTCAGGTGGCTTGCGGAGTATGGATGTAGATGTAGAAGAAGTCATGGGCGAGACTGCTTTCCTGAATCTCGAACATTCCGAATGAGTCGGAACATTATTCATGATTGTGACTTAATGGAAATAATGTCTGCACCATTGAAAGAAACATGATTTACTAGGTCTTGCAAAAACCAGTCTTAACCAGGGTTCTCATAGCAGGCACGGAAAACAATGATACGACTGCCGAAATCGTTAGAAATCTTCGCTGTTCTTCGGACACATTCTTGTTGGTAAATTGTTGGACCACGTGTGTGTGTGTGTGTGTGTGTGTGTGTGTGTGTGTGTGTGTGTGTCCCAGGTCCCAGTCGGCCACTCTACCGTTGAGTGTAAACACGTGACGTAGCGGCTGTTGGTGAGCCCTTGGCCGTCCTTGGCCCCGCTCACATACATATAGAGGCCGCTGTTTCCGGCGTCCGACTGCTACACACGCCGCTTTTCGCTTACTGCAGTTCCCCTCCCACAGTACCGTATTACTAAAGTTCCACTCTACCATAACTTCGGTTGGATAGCTTTGGTACAATACACAGATGATGTAGTCGATGGTAGGTTTACCGGTAGTATTGGTAGCATTTTCAGGGAAAGAAACATAAATGAATGCATAAGAGAGAAAGTGGGAGCCGGAGACTTCTTTTTGTTGCTTCTCTGTCTTGCTTGGTTGTTTGTTTTGCATATAATCAGAACTGTGCATCATTCAGTGTTAGTCCGTTGTGTGTTTTATATCTTTACAGAACATAAATTGCATTTTATAAGTAATAAAAATTAACTGATCGCGTAACTTCTGCGCTGTTATGCAAACAAAGCAATTACTTTTGATGCAAATAGTCCACAAGAACAAACATAAAAAGTACATATATATTGTTATTATTTTGTACTCAACAGAACGTTCTTCATCATGATCAAAAGCAAGAGGGTATTATTGATAATGTGACAGTTGTTTATGAATAACAGAAACATGTTTTATATAAGTTCGATGTACTAAAGATATGCGTGATATATTTTTTAGCAGTGTTTTTTTATTATTTTAGATTCTTGTTGAGGAAATTGCGTTTTCGAGTGCTATATGATAAATCTGAATTGTTTTCTATATTTTTACTACTACGTCTCTCAGTTTCACGTTACAAATCAATAATTTTCGAATTAAACCTGAATTAAACATTGACAGTTTCAATTTTGCTACAAATACTGTAACAGACAGGAGGATAACTATGTAGAACAAAAATGTTCCGTAGGTTATCCGACCCTTTGTGTATTCTCACTCAGTTTCTAGGCGGTCCACCGATTCCGGTTTTTAGGGAATCTAGTAAGATGCTGATCACATTCGCGAGGAAAACGATCGTTTCTAAGGAACGCCCGATACGTATGCAACACACCTAACGTACAGGTAACGCGGGTACGACCTTAACCGATCAGAGCTACTAGGAAAGCTACCGTAGTCTACGCTTACGATAGCGTACGGAAGCCTAAGGTAGTTTAACAATTCTGCTACTAGGAAAGCTACCGTAGTCTACGCTTACGATAGCGTTCGGAAGCCTAAGGTAGTTTAACAATTCTGCGTATTATATATATGGTGCACACTATGTTGACCCTCTCGGATAAATCGAAGAACCAATAAATTTTTTTCTTGCTTACGAGAGCGATTAAAATTCCGATTTCAAGCAACAATAGGATGGTGCGCATCATAAATGACCACGGTGTCTACCGATCACATTGATGCGGTAGATGGAAAAGGTGGCGAATGGTGTGCACAAGCAACGCCACCGAACGCGATAGCGCCGTGGTTAGCACACTGTGAAGCCTCTTTAATTTTTTTTAAATTAAACACTGACCTACAGAGTTTTCCCTGACAAAGACAACTCATACTTAACCTATTCATTTACTACCCACAGTACACAAGCCCAACGAGATCCGCTATACATTGACAACATGACTTCCAATAATTAACACAAAAGAATGACCCTGAATTGCAAGAAATCCTAACAATAATACAAATATGAAATTAAATAAATATGAAACTATCTGCAAATCTGTTAATTGCCAAAACTCATTTCGCTCACGAATCCCGGTAGCGAAAACCCCATTCTTTTTCGTAAGAAAATCTTCATAATACGAACTACAGCAATTACAGCAAGTAGCAACAACAGTCAGCTAAATAAAAAGATTCTAACTACTATAGATTCTAACTACTAGGAGGCATATCGTTAGCAAAAAGAAAGGTTTTGCTGAAGAGCAAACAATGTATTTACAAAATCTTACCTTATTCATGTGACATCCAGTTGCAAAAAATTATATATATTTATCAATAATTCCACTACCCAAACATTATCAACGACATTCATCATCACACATTTCCTTGCATATTTTCTCATAAACACATCATTTCATCTCACTTTACATTGCGTGTCCTACCAACACAGAGTCTCCACTAAGAATATCATGTCCACACACTTCCCTATCCACTCGCTAACTGCTAGTTCGTCCAACCACAGAATCTCCTGCCGAGGGTGCAGAGCGCTGTCAGCAATATTATTAAGGAAGCAGTGGAAATACGTAGCTCGACGAATCTTGTAAACAGAGACACGGGCTTTCAGCTTAGTTCAGCATGGGATCCAGCACTGGCCATATTGAAGTCGCTTCGAGCAGAGAAGAATACTTTTGGTCATAAGACGGACGACGATTCACCAGCAACATAAATATTCTGTTGACAACGGGAGGATAATCAAGGCGCCTACGTGGACGCGCAGTACTGCTTGCGGCTTCCGACAGAGGTCGCTGGGGCTGCCGATGGCAGCGCAGAGCAGCGGCGGCAGCCTCCGCGCGTGCGCCGAAGTATTTGGTTCTTCATCCTGTAGGTGGCGTTACTGTCCTTCCAGTTATCAGTTGATATCGTCGCTATTGGCCATCGATTTTGGCGCCTCCACGCATGCGCACTTCCTGCCTAAAACTGGCATAAATGGGGAGCCCTGGTCCTGCCTTAGCAGTGTGTTCGTCGCACCTGAAGATGTCGGCCAGTTGCGCTGACGAAATATTGTGGAGTTTTCACTATGACATCCGACGTCTCGCCCGAGAACCATATATACAATATTAACACAGTCTATAGCGCTGCCAACATACAAACAGGCTTCTTGCAACTGGACTAACATTCGGGAGGAAGACGATTCAGAACTTCGTCCGGCCACCCAGGTTTACGTTTCTCGTGGTTTCCCTAGATCGCTCCTGGAAAACGCCGGGGTGGTTCCTCTGAAAAGGGCACGGGTAGTTTTTTCCCCATCCTTCCGTGATCCGAGCTTGTGCTCCGTTTCTAATGACCTCCTGTCGATGGCACGTGGTATATTTGAGTAGCCTAAATATACCCACGTGATCTCAGAGGACTCATCAGACATTGCCCACTGAAAATAACCGTCTCTCAAAACAGCGCTGCTTGTAGGCTGTCAGTCAGGTACGTTCGTTTAGGGCAGAAAGACAAATTAGCGGTCTCTGAAGACAATTTCGAAGAATGCGGTATATTTGATTTTGAACTGACTTGATTGAAGTGCAAGGCCAGTGGATTTTGGGACAGTATAATAAGGTAATCGAAATTAGAGTAATGGTGGCTTTGTAAACGGAAACTATGGCAAACTGAGCCCTGCTTGGGACCAGTTACTGGCTCCAATACACTGCGATCGGTCCCAGGCGAGAGACATCCAGATGGATTAACGAAACGTACACGGGCAAGGGCGGCCTCCTCCCTCCCCCCCAAATCGCTATCCACCTCCGTGACCCCCAGCCCCCGCCAACCCACTGCCCCCCGTACTGTGGCACTTGGAATGGTATCGACCGTTCCAGAGCACTGCCTTTTTGCAGATAACAAAAGCATCTTTTCGACACTCAAATCAGTGATCGCAACCTCCACTGGCGCGACTCGGTAAAATAACTCGACCTCAAAATTACCAAACGTTTTACTTTTAGCTCACTCGAATCAGAGGCGTGTAATAAAAGATCTGCTCACCTCTAGCAGCCTTATCCTCTGTTTAAAGTGAAAGGGATTAGCTATAACAGAAAAAGCCAAAACATAGAACACTATCATTCTGCCTGTCTTACTCCATAGGTTTGGAGTGTGGTAAAAAAGTCAAAGTGGTGTGATACTCAGAGAGGGAGTTAAGGGAGCAGATGGAGAAAGCCTGCATCCCCACTCTTGACAAAGTCCTAGTGCAGATATTTTGCCATTGCCTTCCTCCGAAATATTATGCAGTGTAAAGTTTGCTTAAGTGTCGTGTGCATGACTGTAATACAGTGAGTCCAAAAAGTATTCGTCTAGCTGCATATATTTAAGAAAACAAAGTCTGTGTAACATGAAAAGAAATAAATACAAAATCTAAAGAGCCAGTCATGTAAGAAGTACCTCGGTAATTCATTTTTGTTGAAAAGCAAGGTAAGAAATACATCCAAATCGACAGCAAGGCTAACAAAATAGAAAATGTAACACAAGAGCTAGTTCATAAACTATTCGTCCACCATCTGTACATGCCGAAATTCTGTGCGCAGTGATTAAACTATAACGCTGACCCACGGCACACAACCGCGCGCGGCCCGACTCCATAGCCTGTTGTGGTTCTGAACGGCGCCGATACAGTGCAACTAGTGCCATGGACCGTAAGGGTAGTGAGAAGACGCTGATCGAAAGGAAACTTATTCTGCGCTTACATAATGAGTGCAAATCTTCTTACGAGATTGCTAAAGTAGTCGGTGGACCTAGAACGACGGTTCATTCGATAATAGATCGATTTTGCGCAACAAACCACGTACCGGACGCCCTCAAACGTTGACTGATGCAGGGGTGAGATTTATCATGAGGGAAATGAAGAAGAAACCTAAAATCAGCGCTCCTAAGTTGACTGGGGAGTTAGAGTCTAGAGGCAAGAAGGTATGTGCCAACACAATCAGAAATACCTTCAAAGCTTATGGGTATCACGTCCGGGTAGCCCGCAAGAAATTTTGGGTCGGTGAACAAAACCGAAAGAAACGCCTTCATTTTCCTATGGAACATATATTAAAAAAAGAAGACTTCTGGAATAGAGTAATATTTTCTGATGAGAGTAAATATAACGTATTCGGGTCGGATGGCAGGCGAATGGTATGGCGTAGGAACAATGCGGAGATGTTGCCACGCAATCTTGTGCCAACGGTTAAACACAGTGGTGGCTTCGTGACGGTGGGGGGCTGTATGAGTGCTGCAGGTGTTGGAAAATTACCTTTCATAGAAGGTACAATGGATCACCACATGTATATCAACATTTTAAAGATCTGAATTCTAGCGCCGAAAAATTGGGTCTGCAAGGAAATTACATTTTTCAACAAGATAACGACCCAAACCATACGGCTCTAAATACAAGGCTGTGGCTCCTGTACAATACCCCAAAACAACTAAATACACCACCTCAGAGCCAGACATTAATCCTATTGAACACCTTTGCAAAGTACAGGAAGATAGCATCAGGAGAAGACACATTTCTAACAAGAGAGACCTAAAAGAAGCACTTCAAGACGAATGGGACAAAATTCCAGAATCTCTGACGGCAAACTTGGTCAAGTCGATACCCAGACGACTACAGGCAGTAATAGCTGGAAAGGGAAACCCCACTAAATTTTAACTTTTGTAATTGAAATCATAATTTCACTTTGTAAATCAAGAAAAAATATGAGTGGACGAATCCTTGTTGAAGTAGCCCTTTTGTCAAATTTGTTATCGCTATTGATGTATTTATTTCTTTGTCCATCAATAACAGTGGCTTACCAAGGTTCGTTGCATATGACTGGATGTTCACATTTTATGTTCCCTTCCGTTCACGTGACAAATACCTAGTTTTTTTAAAAAAAATTACAGCTAGACGAATACTTTTTGGACTCACTGTAAGTGCTTGTACGGTGTAGTGCTGGGATTGTGTTGTTGTGGATCAAGGGGAGGGAGAGGGTGAAACACGTAGCCCACTTCTCTAGAATACCACCAAGGGGGTCACAGAGCTTATTGTCCGCATCCCACAGACGGATCACCATGAACAGTGTCACATGCCCTCACTTCATTACACCCTGTGTAGAGGTTTGGAATTTAATCCAGGACATTGGCGCAAAACTGGTGATCAACAAATTTATGCCATCACCTCTCCCACCCATGCCAGACAAATAGTGGCGGTGGAAATTTCTTCCACCACCAGATTTCGAAGCGGCCTATCTCCCATTCCAGCGCTACCACACAGGTGTGTGTTTTCAACCTCGGCTATGGAAGCGGGTCATGGAGTCTGTAGAGGACATTAGTCCGTCAGAAATGGAGCGCCTGCCATAGAAACATTATCCGCTTGATTGCAGGCGCATTACGGTTAACAAAAACGAAGAAATACACAACAGCTGCATCACCCAACCATCTATCATACCATTAAAGGTAAATCAGAAACATAGTATAAAAATTTCACTCTAATCGTTATACCACCTCATCAGCACACGTGGTCGATAAGCGACCCGCATTTCAAAACTCCCGAAACAACGATTACTCGCCACATAAGGAACCTACAAACATTTCATAGCCGCGCGGAGTGGCTGCGTGGTTTGAGGCGCCATGTTACGGACTGTGCAGCCCCTCCCACCGGAGCTTAGAGTCCTCCGTCGGGCACGGGTGTGTGTGTTGTTCTTAGCATAATTTAGTTTAAATTAGTTTATGTAGTGTGTAAGTCTAGCGATCGATGACCTCAGCAGTTTGGTCCCTCAGGAATTCACAAACATTTGAACATTTTGAATCATTTCGTAAGAGCTATCACGTAAAGCCATAGGCAGCAGAGCACCAACCCAACCTAAAAAAGCTGAACAGAAAACAGATTGTCACTACGACGCTGGACCTAAACATCAATCGGTTACCCGGTCAATTCCATTAATTTCGAATCTTCTTCAGAAGTTAATGGGAGAGACGTTCATCAAAACGTTGCGCTATTTCGACGAATTCACGCTGCAGGAAACCCGAGAACTGTATTTTAATCCATGAGTCGTATTTGTGTCTACACTTGCACGCCATAGACTACCGTACGTTCCGTGGAAAGGGTTACGCAGTGTACCAGTATCACTTCCATCATTGCTATTTCACTCGTCGATGACCAGCGAAAATGAAGTCAGTCGACAAATCTCTTTAAGAGGACGATTTTTGTCCTGTTTAACATCGTTTGTCATTGCGCAAGATATATGTAATGCACTGAGTGATTATAATTAAACTTTCGCAACTTGAGAAATGCCAATGAAAAATGAGTGATCGTAGGACAATGAAACCATGTGGAAATATTTGTAAGGACATGCGGAAAACAAAATAACGAATAAACCACTGAAAGAACACATTTCAGTTTCCACAGGAGAGGATAACATTTGTTAATTGCGTACCATGTTTACGTTCCAGCTTACAAATGTTGTTCAATGTGACGACCATCTGCATCCATGAAACCTGAAACCGAACTACAGATACCATTTCACAACTGTTTGCAGCGCTTCCCGAATGGAATATTGAACTGTCTTGACACAGCTCGTGCACAGTTTGAAGATTGCACATTACGCCCAGCATTGTCAGCCGTGTCAACAATAATTGTGGCGCAGTTGGCCGTCGCCCTCTCCCAGGAGCATGTTCCAAATCGCCAATTAATTCGAACTTTAGAAGCATGTTCTTCAACCACGGTATGGAAAGAGAACCCCTCCGTATTTCTTTGATGCGTCGATACTCGCAAAGAGCAGCAGCACTGTTGCTGTTGTTTCGATGAAACAGCCTTACGAGTAAAGACCTGCTCTCCTTGTCCTGACCCATCTTGACAGCCTGCAGCTGTAATGCACACTGATGCTTGTGTTTCAACCCTACTTTGCCGTATCAGTACCAGCTCATAACGGCAAGCCATTACACTAGGACTAGTAACAAATCATTTCCTGCAGCGCACAGTCTGAACACCATTCGTATAAAATTGACTACCCGTATGTTAAATAGTTTTCCATCTACACTCGCTCAAGTACTGAAAGTTTAATTCGTACTACACTGTATATCGTATAAGCAGTGCAGACACTAAATGGCAATTATTCTATCGGCGATATGGGCCATAAATGGGGAAGTCCATCAATGTAAGCCACTTTGTCAAACAGCAGCTTTGAAGGCACGATGTCTGGGAACGAGGCCTCGGCAGCTGAATGGTCAGTGTAGATGGGTTCAATTCCCGGTATCGTCAAGGATTTTTCCTTGGTGGGACGACTGGCGCGGGGTGGACTCAGCCTCGTGATGTCATTTGAGGAGCAATTTGACCGAGCAGTAGCGGCTCCACGGTCTGGAAACTCTGCAGAACAGCCAGGAGGGCGGTGAGCTGACCACGTTCCCCTCCATACTGCATCCACGTGACGCCGCAAGACAGATGATGACACGGCGGCGGTGGACATCCCTTGGGACTTCACGACCTGGCGTCGAGGTCGTCGGGGAAGAAGCGTCTCGGAAGCGACAGAGAAGGTCGGCTGCGGACATGTTACTGTCGTGAGTATCTATGGGAATTGGTTGAAGAACAGTGAAACCACGAGCCGGCGACAAGGTCTTAAGACGTCCACGCCTGATCACAGAACGTTGAGGTCGGAGGCCTCCCGCTCTGTGACAGATTTGACAACAGAGTGCAATGCTCGTGCATGCACAAGTGTTTCGAAAAACATATTTCAGCACTGAAAGACCTGAGTCGAAACAAGGCCCCGGGAGTAGACAACATTCCATTGAACTACTGACGGCCTTGGGAGAACCAGTCCTGACAAAACTCTACCATCTGGTGAGCAAGATGTATGAGAAAGGCGAAATACCCTCAGACTTCAAGAAGAATATAATAATTAAAATCCCAAAGAAAACAGGTGTTGACAGATGTGAAAATTACCGAACTATAAGTTTAATAAGTCACAGCTGCAAAATACTAACGCGAATTCTTTACAGACGAATGGAAAAACTGGTAGAAGCCGACCTCGGGGAAGATCAGTTTGGATTCCATAGAAATATTGGAACACGTGAGGCAATATTGAGCTTAAGACTTATCATAGAAGAAAGATTAAGGAAAGGCAAACCTACATTTCTAGCATTTGTAGACTTAGAGAAAGCTTTTGACAATGTTGACTGGAATACTCTCTTTCAAATTCTAAAGGTGGCAAGGGTAAAATACAGGGAGCGAAAGGCTATTTACAATTTGTACAGAAACCAGATGGCAGTTATAAGACTCGAGCGGCATGAAAGGGAAGCAGTGGTTGGGAAGGGAGTGAGACAGGGTTGTAGCCCGATGTTATTCAATCTGTATATTGAGCAAGCAGTAAAAAAAAAAAAAAACAAAAAAAATTCGGAGTAGGTAATAAAATCCAAGGAAAAGAAAAAAAAACTTTGAGGTTCACCGATGACATTTTAATTACGTCAGAGACAGCAAAGGACTTGGAAGAGTAGTTGAACGGAATGGACAGTGTCTTGAAAGGAGGATATAAGATGAACATCAACAACAGCAAAACGAGGATAATGGAATGTAGTCGAAATAAATCGGGTGATGCTGAGGGAATTAGATTAGGAAATGAGACGTTTAAAGTAGTAAATGAGTTTTTTGCTATTTGGGTAGCAAAATAACTGATGATGGTCGAAGTAGAGAGGATATAAAATGTAGACTGGCAATGGGAAGGAAAACGTTTCTGAAGAAGAGAAATTTGTTAACATCTAGTATAGATTTAAGTGTCAGGAAATCGTTTCTGAAAGTATTTGTATGGAGTGTAGCCATATATGGAAGTGAAACATGGACGATAAATAGTTTAGACAAGAAGAGATTCGAAGCTTTCGAAATGTGGTGCTACAGAAGAGTGCTGAAGATTAGATGGGTAGATCACATTACTAATGAGGAGATATTGAATAGAATTGGGGAGAAGAGGATTTTTGTGGCACAACCTGACTAGAAGAAGGGACCGGCTGGTAGGACATGTTCTGAGGCATCAAGGGATCACAAATTTAGCATTGGAGGGCAGCGTGGAGGGTAAAAATCGTAGAGGGAGACCAAGAGATGAATACACTAAGCAGATTCAGAAGGATGTAGGTTGCGGTAAGTACTGGGAGATGAAGAAGCTTGCACAGGATAGGGTAGCATGGAGAGCTGCATCAAACCAGTCTCAGGACTGAAGACCACAACAACAACAACAACAACATTTCAGTGCACGTTGTTGAACATGGGGATCCGCAGCAGACGGCTCTTACGTGTTGCCATGCTGATCCAGCGACATCGTCAGTTACGAATTCGTGAGTGCAGGGTCGTAGAGGCTGAACCATGGATGAACGGAAACGTGTCGCTGGTCGAGTGAATCACGTTTCTTGCTACCAGGTCGATGGTAGGTTCCGCATACACCGTCATCATCGTGAATGGCGGCTAGGAACAGGCATCATGCCGTGGACGGTGGTTGGTGGGGGCAATATTACGAGGGGCGTTTGAAAAGTCCGTTCAAAAATAAAAACTACTTACGTGTTTGGGGTAAACCTATTTTATTTTTCGACATAGTCTCCTTTTAGACTTATACACTTCGTCTAATGCTGTTCTAATTTGTTGATGCCTTCCGAATAATAGGAATTGTCCAAGTCTGCAAAATAGCTATTAGTTGCTGCAATCACCTCCTCGTTTGAATAAAATCTTTGTCCCGCCAGCCATTTCTTCAAATTAGGGAACAAAGTAGTCCGAGGGAGCCAAGTCTGGAGAATAGGGGGGGGGGGGACGTGAAACGAGTCGGAATCCTATTTCCAATAATTTTGCGACCACAACTGCTGAGGTGAGTGCTGGTGAATTGTCGTGATGGGAAAGGACATCTTTGCGGGCCAATCGCCGGCTGTTTTCTTGCAGCTCGGTTTTCAAACGGTCCAATAACGATGAATAATATGCACTTGTAATAGTTTTACCCTTTTCCAAATAGTCCCTGAGGATTATCCCTTCCGAATCCCAAAAGACAGGCGCCATAAACTTTCCGGCCGAAGGAATGGTCTTCGCCATTTTTGGTGCAGATTCTTTCTTGGTAACCCATTGTTTAGATTGTTGTTTCGTCTTAGGAGTATAGTAATGTATCCATGTTTCATCCACGGTGACGAAACGACGCTTAAAGTCCTGCGGATTCTTTCTGAACAGCTGCAAACCATCCCTGCAATACTTCACACGATTCCGTTTTTGGTCAAGCGTGAGCAATCTCACGTACCTTAACTCTTCTGTCATCCATCACCATATCATGGATTTTATCAATGATTTCTGGAGTCGTAACCTCCACAGGGGGTCCAGAAAGTTCAGCATCACACCGAAAACTTTGAAACCACTTATAAACTATTCTAATCGAAGGTGCACAGTCACTGGAATGTTTATCAAGCTTCTCTTTAGTCTCCTGAGGCGTTTTGTCTTTCATAAAGTAATGTTTAATCACCACACGAAATTCTTCTTCGTCCATTTTTTGAGAATCACACGACTTCCTTGATTTACACGAATGCCAAACACAAAGAAATAGACCAATATGGCTGAAACTTGGTGTGCGTTCTTTCCAAAGATGCTGCTAACTAAACATAACCTCGATACGCGCCGGTGGTGCCATCTCTAGGACTCTGCGCTTACTTCTCAAATGCCCGTCGTACTTATTGCGGATGTTCACCTGGGCTGCCGTTGGACCTGTGGTAGTAATAGAAGGCACCGTGACTGGTGTGATCGACGTAAGCCTTATTGTGGACCACCTGCATCCCTTCCCTGATGTCTTCCCCATTGGCCATGGCGTTTTCTAGCAGGATAACTATCCGTGTCACTAGGCTACAGACGTGCTACAATGGTTTTAGAAGCACTATAGTGAACTCACGTTGATGTCTTGGCCATTAAATTTGCCCGATGTCAAATCGATAGACGACATCTGGGATGCTGTCGGGCACCACCTCCGCGTCCACAAACCATCGGCCTGTAACTGACGAGAATTGGGTGAACTGTGGGTAGGAATCTGGTGCCCCCACATACCTAGGTAAACGTACCATGGAACTGTCAGATCCGTACCACGCACAAATCTCCCTTTATTGCGATCCAAAGGTCGCCCAACATGCTAGAAAGTTGGTGCTCCTAATGTTTTGGCTCGCCAACGTCTTTTTTGCTGATTATCTTCGTGGGCTCTCAGAGTCTTGTGCGTAAGGTTCTACCCGATGCACAGCATCTTTCTTGTAGGTTCTCCCAAATGGTTCAAATGGCTCTGAACACTATGGGACTCAATTGCTGTGGTCATTAGTCCCCTAGAACTTAGAACTACTTAAACCTAACTAACCTAAGGACATCACACACACCCATGCCCGAGGCAGGATTCGAACCTGCGACCGTAGCAGCAGCGCGGCTCCGGACTGGAGCGCCTAGAACCGCACGGCCACCGTGGCCGGCTCTAGGTTCTCCCACAGTAGTTTTTTGGACAACATGGTTGTGGAGAGAAGCAGCGATTAGTATGATTAATCAATAATTCAAAGACAGTCTTAATCGCATTTATTATTATTATTATTATACCGCCAATCGGTTTCAACCCGACGTAGGGGTCATCTTCTGGGCGTTTACGCCATTGGTCGACTGCTGGTGGTGTCACTCCTGTTTACATAACGGCAGGAAACTGTTTCCTGCCACAGTAGTGTCTTGAGAATTTTTGTGACTTTCTCTCGTTGACTAAACGAACCAGTGACGAAGCACGCAACTCTTCTTTGAATATTCTCTTTGTCTTCCACTATTTCAACTCGTCAGTTTCAATCCTTGGGGCAATAGAACTGATTGAGCGCGCATTTGTAAGCGACCTTTACGTGAGTGAATTGCACTTTCTTAGAGCTCCTGCAATAAATGAAAGTCTGGTTGGTATCTATTTTCCTTATGACTGGATGCATGTTGTAGTACCATCTTAAAGCCCACCGGACAGATACAAGGCCATAGATACTTAATGTTTGTGGTTGATTCCATTGAGATATTACTTTTGTATTTATTATGTATCAGCTCTCAGTATTTTCACCAGGGTCTGTTCTACGAGGACTTGTTGAAAATTAATGCCTCCGAATTATTTATTGTGTTTCCAATATTGATTGAAATATTACAAGTTATGCACACTGCTCGGTCGACATCCCGCTTCGCTGATGCAAGCTGCTTCCCTCTGCCGCCAGAGGGCTCCAAATTGTAACGTATAACATTTCAGTGTGCAAGGCACTACACTGCTAAAGCGGTGCGGGCTGAGGGGAGATCGTGGTTCTGTCAAAAACATTCTATAATAACGGTATCAACAACCCGATATGTCGTTGGCAGAAATGTGTTCGTCGCCAGGGTGACTATGTTGAGAAATAAATGTGTAGAAATGAAGAATAAAGCTATAGAATTTTATTAAAGTCCGTTTATTTAAAAATCTTTAAGATTTTTCACATAAAAAATAGGAGACATTAGTTTTCAGGACGCCGTCGTACAAATCGCTGTGCATTTCGTAACAATTTCCTAGAGGTATCATCTACCAGTCACAACAGCTGCGATTGCAGAATTTCGTGAATAAGTTTCCTGAACATGCAGGTGTAACAGGGGACTGACTTCAACTTACCAGGTTTAGAGTGGGAGATGCATGCTATCAAAACTGGTACCAGAGGTAGGAATTCGTGTGACATTATTCTGAATGTCTTGTCCGAAAATACTTCGCGCAGAAAGTTAACTCGTGAAAGTAACGTCTCCTAGCAAAAAACAGACCTGAACTTCTCAAATCAGTTAACGTGCAGTACAGTATAGGCCATCATAAGGCAGTGATAACATCTATGACTACAGGTATTACCAGGAGTATTAAGAAAGGTAGGAAAATATTTCTGCTTAGCAAGAGTGACAGGGTGCAAACTGCACAGTAACTGATAATTCATCGTCGAATATGTTGAGCACAGATGGAAAAGCTTCAAAAGCATGTGCCTTAGATAAGTATTTTACGAGGAAAGTATTAAGGGATGGGAAAGACCCACCCTGTTTTAATAGCCGTGTTAGAAAACTGCTGCATAAACAAAGAAAGCTTCATCACAGATTCAAGGGAAGTCAAAACCTAGCTGACAAATAACAGCTGAACGAAATGAAAATGAGCATAAGGAGGGCAATGAGATAAGCATTCATTGACTTTGAAAGTAAAGTTTTGCCAGTCAATCTGACTAAAAACCCAAAGAGATTTTGTCCTTACGTAAAATCAATAAGCGGTTCGAAATAATCTATTCAGTCACTCGGTGAACGTAACGGCAGCGAAACGGAAGATAACAGGTAGAAGGCCGAAATACTCAATTCGGTGTTCCGAAATTATTTCACCGAGGGAGATCGTAACGCAGTTCCTCCTTTCAGTCATCATACGAACTTCGAAACAGCAGATATTGAGATAATTGCTCGTGAAATATAAAAACAAATACAACGGCTTTGTAGTGGGAAGGCATTGGGACGAGATAGGATACCTGTAAGATTTTACGGAGATTATTCGAAAGAATTAACTCCCATCGTAGCAGCTGGGACAAAGAAGGGTGCACAGCGCTGAGGTTGACGTTCGTCTTTCAAGACACGCAACCTTGTCCGTTCACACTCTCCACCTGCCACCACTGAAGATTGATCTGAAGATGGTATGAAAATAGGCTGAAACTGGTCACCACTGTGATTAATGATAATTAATTGAAATCGTCAGCTGCCGACAGGTGCTGTTGATATACCTCGATTCGGACAGCTGAAAATATGTGCCCCGACCGGGACTCGAAGCCGGGATCTCCTGCTTACATGGCAGACGCTCTATACATCTGAGCCACCGAGGACACAGATGAATAGTGCCACTGCAGGGACTTATCGCTTGCACGCTTCCAATGACACCCATATTCCAAACTGTCCACAAACTACATACGTAATGTACCTAATAGATATTTGCCCATCCACTCGTTACTCGCGCACACTGAGGTGATGGATAGAGCGTCTGCCGGTCGGGGCACACATTTTCAGCTGTCCTAATCGAGGTATATCAACAACACCTGTCTGCAGCTGAGGGTTTCAATTCATTTTCATTTATTCTAGAGAAGCTGCACAGTCATCAATGGTATCTGTTCTTTCGAGAGCAGTTACTATCTTCATATATTGTAATAAATGTTTTTATGCGATCACGACTGTTTTAATTTGTAACTAACGTTTTTGAGATTGTTGTTGTACCAAAGATGTTTACAAAAATCACGTATTGTAAAGATTTTCAGGACCAGTTTTATTTTTCCCACCTTGTATATGTAGATGAGGAGAATCGGGAGTATCCTGATATTGTAGCGACTTCAACACTTAGGCAAAAGCAAATTTGGAACAAGTTCTTCGTGAAATAATTCCCGCTGTTACTCGTGAATGACCTCCTGGTGATATATTCGTCGAAGAAAAGAGCGTAAAACTCTACGTGCATTCGTAATCTTGGAAAGTACCAGTCCAGCTGAGACAACGAAAAACTAGAACTAAAAAAACCACACACTTGGCAATTGTGGCTCTAGGAAGTCCTGTGGCGGCAGCGGCGGAGCGCCTTCTCAGATGTTCTTATCGCAACCTTTATGACTGTATATCTGCGTCTGACTTTACTGCCCGACATCTAGGCATTATACTGGTGGTTAGCTGGCCTTTGAAAATGACAGGTAACTAATTTCCTGTGAACCACGACGCCGAACTTTGCTGTCTATATTCTGCATGAAATTAAGACATTCTCACGCGGCATGTGTTTCTCATCGTGAAGCAAACCAAACGTGGTTTCAGTCATGGTTGGTGCACGTGCAAAAAGGAGCGCAATGTACTCCTCATCGTTAGATGCAAACGCAGCGCTCTCGCCTATATCTGAAACATAAGGCAAGCAGTTCGTTTACGAAAATAGACTCGCGTAAAATTGCTACGTCAGCTGTATAAAATAGCACATATGCTCCCTGCACATACGCTAGCCATGTTGTTCTGTCCGTAGTACACATGAGTAACAACTTCAACATCTATGAACACGACACAAGGCCAAAAGAAAGGATTCATGTTCTTTCAATACATCCTTTACAAATAGTGCATCCCAAATTTTCGATAATCTTCCACATAAGATACAAATTATTTTATCATTATCACTTTTTATGAAGGTTGTAGCAACGCTATTATGGACACTATAAAAGTGCTTGGGAGTCACAGGTTGTGTAGTGACTACTTTCTTTAATTACGCTTTTCGATTTATACATCATCATCATTTCAATAAGGCTTGTTTGGACACGTCAAACGTGTGCAGTCATTCATTTTATCCACAAGACAATGCAAATGCAATGGATAAGATACATGACTCCATACCTATGCATGATGTGTTCACCCAAACCTCGATTAATCGGATGATAGTGTATAAATCGAAACGCGTAACTAACGGAAGTACTCACTATACAACCTGTGGTTTATGTACTTTTTGCGTCCATAATAGCTCTGATACAAGCTTAAAATTACATTAAAATGGACGCATACCTCTTAAGTGACTTCACGTCACACCTGTAATCACGTTTTAGTAAAATCGTAAAGGCATCTTTACAGAATCGCTGCTTTTACTCAGCTTCAGAAATGTAAGAGCTTGTGAGATGCAAGAGACCTAAAAACAAGAAAGTGCAAAATATCCGAGATGTCTTATCTGCCCTTCACGCTTGGGAATGCCTCTACGAAATTCCTTGCCGTGACATCACAAAATTCGATTGGCTAGACGTGCACCTTCGCTTTCACGTGTCATGTGTGGATGGCATCACTTGGACCCAAAGCACATTTCATATTTGCGGATGTCTAATAACATCGACCAATGTCTGTTTGAACGTTTTGTGTAATGGTACTTTTTTCCATTTCAGAATCGCTGCTCGAGTCAAAAGTACAAAAGACAACTAACTTGCATCTACGTTACGCAATTATTAAACACAAAAATACGAGGGCGTGCTGAAAAGTAATGTCTCAGAATGTTTTATTCTGCTCTCAATATCGGTTCAGATATTAGCCTGCTTGTCATACATTCTGGATCGACGCAAGTTGTAATACTCTGCCGCTAGAGGGCTCCGAATTGTAGCACCTAACATGACGGTGTATAACGTAACTATGTCAGTGCCTGAAAAGTAGTTCAGGTAGGTGAAAGAATAATCTCAAAGAGTTCGTCCACACATGGATCACTCTCTCCTCCAGCATGACAATGCCGGACCACACAATAGCGTTGCGACATCTGCAGCAATACGACGCCTTGGGTTCACTGTCATCGGTCATGCTCCATACAACCCTTACTTAGCCCCATCCGATTTTCGTTTGTTTCCAAAACTTAGGAACACATTTGAGGACTTCACTTTGATAGCGATGAAGCGGTGCAAGCAGAGGTGAGATTGTGGGTCCGTCAACAATTAAAACTTACTGCAGTGGCGGCATCAACAAAGCGGCCTCTTGCTGGAGGAAATGCGTTCGTCTCCAGAGCGACTACGTTGAGTAATAAAGATGTAGAATGTTAATAGGGTTTGTTTTACTTAAAAAGCTTCACTCGTTGTCACATAAAAACTCAGAGGCATCGCGTTTCAGCATGCCCTCGTACTTGTTGGCGTATATTAGTTTTATACGCACAAATCAGCGCCCTTCATTAGCAGATGAAGTGTTGTAGGACCAGACCCAGTGAACTGCCTGGTTATCAGTTGTGTGCACAAGATCGTTGTTCATATGGTTCATAGTTTGCACAGAGTCGCAATCATGAAGGTGATTCTCTCTGAGAACCCAATTCTATTTCATTTAGGTAGGCAGCCGAAAGAGGGAAACATCCAGCGTTTTAGATGTGGTGTTACAGAAGGCTGGTGAGAATTACATGTGTTATGACAAGACGAAACTACAATCGTCCGGCCATAAATATGGGTTCTTTGACTGCGCTGGGAGATGACTCATCGAAATGCAGCACATCAAATATTAGTTAGTTTTATTGCATGAACAATAAAAGATTTACTTAACTTGATACAGTACTTTGACGCAGGAGTGCTTGATAATTTACAACTGTCATCGACTAGGAAAGCATCACTTGATACAAGCAGTTACAACTCTTCTCTTCAAGTACAATGTTTAACATTTATAATAAATATTTCCATCTGAGACCTGAATACTTTAATCCTACTCGGTGGTATTGACTGCTTCAGCTGAGGTCACTAATTGGGCCAGAGCACTTCCTTGCTCGACTCTACATTAACCTCCGTGCGAGGGCGCTCCCGTGCTGAGAGAGAGGGCGTGCCTTATTTAGCCTCTGCCATTCGCCTTTGCGGATTGCTGCGAGACATCGCTGATGTCTGTGGTATCGATATGCGTTGCCGACTGTGGTGTGACACCGCGATCCCTGGACGTTACCAGGAAATGGACTTATAAGATAATGCACGAGACTCCACAGGAACTGTGAGGAAAGGTATACATGGGAAACAGTGACTAGAAGAAGGAATAGGATGACACAACATAGGCTAAGACATCAGTGAATAATTGCCGTGGCACTAGAAAGAACCGTAGATGGCAAAAAATGGAGGGAAGATAGTTGTACTTCCTGTTGTATCAATTGAACGAGGTGGTATGTAAAGGCACTTGATCTGGGGGCAGCTCTGAACTGCGGCTACTTGGAAAGGATGCGCCGACATCAGTTGGGGGCAGTGTGGTCTTGTCGCTTCCCCGACCCCCGGTGGCGTGTACGCGTGGCGCCACCAGATGGAGAACAGTGAGGGGGGGGGGGGGGGGGGGGGGAATTAGCGAGCACGATCCGGCGGGGCGCTGGCGGGAGGTTCAGAAGTGCCGTCTCCCGCTAGCTGTGATATTTTCCTGCATTTCTCAACATTCCTTGTCATACCTGTGGTTTTAGATGCTATCACTGCCTTATGATCACCGATACCGTCCTCTGCGTTAACTGATTTGAAAACTTCAGGTCTATTTGTTGCTAAGAGGTCTAAGACATTACGTTCACGAGTCGGTTCTTTAACTATCTGCTCAAAGCAATTTTCGGACAGCGCAGTCAGAATAATGTCACACGAATCCCTGTCTTTGGCGCCAGTTTTCATTGCATAGCTCTCCCATTTTATATCTCACAAGTCACCACGTATTACTGACAAGGGAACCTCCCCATCGCACCCCCCTCAGATTTAGTTATAAGTTGGCACAGTGGATAGTCCTTGATAAACTGAACACAGATCAGTTGCGAAAACAGGAAGAAGTTGTGTGGAACTGTGAAAAAATAAGCAAAATATACAAACTGAGTAGTCCATGGGCCACATAAGCAACATAATGGACATTATGAGTGTAAGAGCGCCGTGGTCCCGTGGTAGCGTGAGCAGCTGCAGAACGAGAGGTGCTTGGTTCAAGTCTTCCCTCGACTGCAAATTTTACTTTCTTTATTTTTGCATAGTTATTATCTGTCCGTTCGTTCATTGACATCTCTGTTCACTGTAATAAGTTTAGTGTCTGTGTTTTGCGACCGCATCGCAAAACCGTGCGATTAGTAGACGAAAGGACGTGCCTCTCCAATGGGAACAGAAAACATTTGATCACAAGGTCATAGGTCAACCGATTCCTCCACAGGAAAACACATCTGATATATTCTATACGACACTGGTGACGGCATGTGCGTCACATGACAGGAATATGTTGTCGACTCACCTAGCTTGTACACTTGGCGAATGGGTAAAAAGATTCTTCTACCTTGCCCGATTTAGGTTTTATTGTGGATGTGATAATCACTCCCAAAAAGTGATGAAAACATAAGAGTTTGTCACATAAACTGAAAATAAAAAATTAAACTTTTCACTAGATGGAAGATTTGAACCAAGGACCTTTCGTTCTGCAGCTGCTCACGTTACCACGAGACCACGGCGCTCCTGCGTTCCCATCGTCCTTAATGTTGCCTATCTTCCCTTGAACTACTCAGTTTGTATATTTTGCTTATTTTTTCACAGTTCCACACAACTTCTTCCTGTTTTCGCAATTGATCTGTGTTCAGTTTTTCAAGGCCTATCCACTGTGCCAACTTATAACTAAATCTGAGGGGGGTGCGATGGGGAGGTTCCCTTGTGAGACGAAATGTTTCTAAAACAGACGTAAGCCTGTTCCACCTCTCTAATCGCCTTTGATCAGCAGTCCACAGTTCGGCCCTCTTTGCACAGTCAGATACAACGAAAGCCCAAAATACCTGGGAGTCACTCTGGACGGAACTTTAACATTCAAAAAACGCCTTTCCAACTTGGCCAAGAAGATACAAACACGAGTGAACCTTGTGAGAAAGCTGGCAGGCAGTACATGGGGAGCAACCACATCAGTCCTCCGAGGAGCATCCCTTGCGCTGGTATACTCTGCAGCAGAATACTGTGCACCAGTTTGGCCCCGAAGCGCCCACGTAGTGAAAGTAGACGTCCAACTGAACTCAGTTATGAGAGTAATTAGTGGTACAGTCCAGTCTACACCTACTTGCTGGCTACCGGTGCTTTCAAACATCTGTCCACCAGACCTCCGTCGAAAGGCTGCTCTTTACAACCTCTGTCAGCAAGTTTCTGAAAACAACTCTGTCCCTCTTCATGACGATTTGCTATCACTGCCCAGGAAACGCCTCATATCTAGAAGACCAGCATATGAAATGGGAGTCCAACAGGATTCGACCAGGACGCAGAGTGGAAACGTGAGTGGCAAGCTACAAGAACCCGAAACCACGAACTTGTAGATAATCCAACAGTTCCAGTTCCAGGCTTCCCCCAACCAAGGGAGGTGTGGGTGCAGTTAAACAGATATCGGACTGAAGAGGGTAGGTGCAATACAACATGCACAAGTGGGGCTTTTCAAGTGACAGTGTGTGTGACTGTGGAGACACCCAAACAATGAGCCACATTGTGAATGAATGTCCAATCAGACGCTCCCCTGGTGGCATTGAGAAGCTCCATCAAGCATCCCACGAGGCACTCCGCTGGAATGAGTCCATCAACATCCGAGTGTACTCTGAGCCGTTTTAAAACTTCAGTACTGTATATAATTTCACATGTTCCTTTTTATATATATTTCTTTGTTTTGCTAAATATGTATTACTGTAATTTATGCATACGATAAGAATAATAATAACCACGTATTACAATACCATCTGAGTACCATTTTTGACCCATCTTTGATGGTTAATATTACCCAAAATAATTCACATTCGGAGTCTATGATAATCTCGCTACATATTATCGAATTCTTTAGTGCAATAAATACGCCGCCACCTTTGTGGTCCAACCTATCCTTACCGTAAATATTCCAATCTGAATTTCGAATTTCGCTGCTATTCCCTTCTGGTCTGAACCAACTTTTTGTTCCTAACACTATTTCGGCATGACTAACTTTAATAAGTGATTCTAATTCTGGGACCTTATCTATGCTGCTGCAGTTTCCCAACATCATATTAAACTCGTCTATTTCTGATGCTGAGGGAGAGCATTCTCTGAGAATAATGTGTCTGATTTTTCTTCGAATGCGGCAATTAATTCATCTCTGACCGCAAGGGAGGGGCGTGGGAGGTCCTCTAACCTTAAAAAAAAAAAAGAGTCACATGCTTGCCATACGTATTCCGCTACCCTAGTAGCTGCTTCCTGCGGGTAGTGCCCGCCTGACCTGTTAAGGGGGACCTATAGTTCTGCACCCGAGAGGGGAGGTGGAAAAATTCGCATCCGATACCGCTGCAGAATCGTCTGAGACTCTGGTTTAGACCTTCCATTCTCCTCAAAACTAGAGGACTGCGTCAACTCTGGACACAATGCTACAAATGAGCTTAGACCACACCCCACATGTGATGCTAGCTGCCATCGCCAAATGAGCCATCCGGATAAAGGAACCGAGGATGGCCTCAGAACCCAAGCGATAGGCGTCATTCGTGCTGATATTAACGACGATAGATGCCCTGAGATAGAGACACGATAGGAATCGAGTCGAAGCAATGATTCCGTACATAGTGTTCCCGTGTTGATAAATCGAACTTAAAGGGCCGCTGAAGAAGGGCAAATGTGTCAATTTGAGCTGAAGATCACCAGTGCGGTGACAACAGTGTGTCCAGTTACGCAGTCAACTGTGTTGTGAGATAAGTCTGTCGCTAGAATACGACAGCTTACAAGTCGTAGTTTGTATGATGTGATAAGCTGATTTATGATGTAGATAGCAAAAATGGTTCAAATGGCTCTGAGCCCTATGGGACTTAACTTCTGAGGTCATCAGTCCCTTAGAACTACTTAAACCTAACTAACCTAAGGACATCACACACATCCATGCCCGAGGCAGGATTCGAACCTGCGACGTAGCGGTCGCGCGGTTCCAGACTGTAGCGCCTAGAAACGCTTGGCCACTCCGGCCGGCTGTAGATAGTAGCTTACATAGTAGGATATAGGCGCATGATGAAGACATCTGTTTCATGGCGGAATCGTTCATTTAATTTCACCTCATTGGATTTCTTCTTGTGTAGACACGTAAAAATATTCTGTACAAGACACTTGCCTGTACTGAAAGGGATTTTCTTGCAATAACTTTCGCTTCCTGTGACATTTTTCATACATGGCTGTTTGAACGTTGACGGCAGATCTTTGAGCGAGGATGTCATACCTGAAAAGAATTCGTAACGCAACTTGGTTACAACTGTAGTGGTTGTAGCGCATAGTGCAAGTTGCCCAGATAAATAAAATTATTTAAAAAATATTTGTAAATGAAAATCACAGTATTGTGTATGTTCTACAGAATTAAATTATTTTGTTAAGGCCATCATCAGACTTGAGGTCGTCGTCATAGGAGGTCTCCTTAGCTGACGACAGTCAGTGTAAGTCTGATGATTGTCCTGACAAAAGAAGTAACTTTGTAGAAAGTACACAATATTGTGATTTACAAACATCTTGTTCTACCAAGAGCGACGGAAGAATCAGTTAACACGCAAAAAATCTACTTCGATTTTTATCGTCGTCAGCAGGCTAACGGTGAATTTGTAATTTTTTTTTTTCTATTTACGCTTGTAACTTTCGATTCATTTGTATCCAGACAGATTCCATGCCTCAAGCTGACATACCTGCTCTTCAAGACCACACCTAAAAGTATGGATTATCATCCTCCCATGCCAAATCCGCTTCTTTCAAACTGAGGGAGGTTGTGCAGTAGTGTAAAACAAGGACTCACATTCGGAACGACTTCGGTTCAAATCCCCGTCCAGTCATTAGAATTTACGTATTTTGTCTAAATCGCTTGAGCCAAATACGACGATGGTTCCTTTCAAAAAGAGATGGCCGATTCCCAAGACCATCCTTCTCCAGTCCGTATCTGTGCTCAGTCTGCAATGACCGCGTCGTGGACAAAACGTTGAAATCTTACCTTCCTTCACACGTCCATCCCGCAGCCATACATGATCATGCAAAGGATAATTGCATGATGAATATCACGATTGCAGACTAGAAAGCAGCAAGGCTCCAGCTATTGGAATCGTCTACCTTGGGATCAGCATCCCTGTAATCGTCCACATTGTAGTATGCAGGCCGGCCGGAGTGGCCGAGCGGTTCTAGGCGCTACAGTCTGGAACCGCGCGACCGCTACGGTCGCAGGTTCGAATCTTGCCTCGGGCATGGATGCGTGTGATGTCCTTAGGTTAGTTAGGTTTAAGTAGTTCTAAGTTCTAGGGGACTGATGACAGATGTTAAGAACCATAGTCCCATAGTGCTCAGAGTCATTTTTTTGGTAGTATGCAAACTGATGCCCTGGACACCGACTACTTCATTAATGTGGACTAATAGGACAACACAGATCGAGCTACTTTCGTGGCTGCATTAAAGTGACGAACGTAAGAGAGTATTACTGTACCCAGTGCAGCAACTGCTACTTACAAGGGAACCTCCCCATCGCATCCCCCTCAGATTTAGTTATAAGCTGGCACAGTGGATAGGCCTTGAAAAACTGAACACGGATCAATCGAGAAAACAGGAAGAAGAAGTCGTGTGGAACTATGAAAAAAATTAGTAAAACATACAAACTGAGTAGTCCATGGGCAAGATATGCGACAACAAGGACGATGTGAACTCAGGAGCACCGTGGTCCCGTGGTTAGCGTAAGTAACTGCGGAATGAGAGGTCCTTGGTTCAAGTCTTCCCTCGACCGAAAACTTTACTTTCTTTATTTTCGCAAAGTTATGATCTGTCCGTTCGTTCATTGACGTCTCTGTTCACTGTAATAAGTTTAGTGTCTGTGTTTTGCGACCGCATCGCAAAACCGTGCGATTAGTAGACGAAAGGACGTGCCTCTCCAATGGGAACAGAAAACATTTGGTCGGAGGGTCATAGGTCAACCTATTCCTCCACAGAAAAACACGTCTGATATATTCTATACGACACTGGTGACGGCATGTGCGTCACATGACAGGAATATGTTGTCGCCCCTCCTAACTTGTACACTTGGCGAATGGGTAAAAAGATTCTTCTACCTTGCTCGATTTAGGTTTTCTTGTGGATGTGATAATCACTCCCAAAAAAGTAATGAAAACATAAGAGTTTGTCACATAAATTGAAAATAAAAAATTAAACTTTTCACTCGAGGGAAGACTTGAACCTAGGACCTCTCGTTCCGTCACTACTCTCGCTAACCACGGGACCACGGCGCTGCTTGACTCTCATCGACCTTGATGTTGCCTATCTTAGCATGGACTACTCAGTTTGTATATTTTACTAATTTTTTTCATAGTTCCACACAACTTCTTCCTGTTTTCTCGATTGATCTGTGTTCAGTTTTTCAAGGCCTATCCACTGTGCCAACTTATAACTAAATCTGAGGGGGGTGCGATGGGGAGGTTCCCTTGTTAGATATTGCCATATCAGAATATGTCGGGAAGGTGTGAAGAGGGTTGTAAGCGAAGAACAGAAATATGAGGTGCACGACTGGGCTGTTCACGCAGCTGTACTCATTAAGATAACAGCAGTGCCAAGCCCCACAGATTACTATTTCTTATTTATTTACTTATTTTGTTAGTCGACCAATGAAAGACAACGTTAAGTTTGCAAGCATTATCTCCGTTCTACTCAGTTGTTCGCTGAAGCCAGATATTTTTCATCCATGCAACGTATCTGGCACGGCAATCATCCGACGAATTGTCACCAGTTGTTCATTTCTCATCTCTTAAAATTTCAAACGTCACTACAGCTGCTCTGGAGATGTGTCGGTCTTGCGGTTCCATATGGATTTCCTCCGTATCTTTTTTAAGTTCATGTTCAACGCCGTTATTATTATCGCAGCAGTATATCACATGTGTGTGTGTTGGTACTGTGTCAGAGTACAAATTCGAACTATGGCAGTGATCCGCCGATGTTAAAAATTGGCAAGTTGTGATTCGGAGTCCCTGTTAAGCAGCAGGTCCTCAAATAAGTAGCCAGGTAAGTGAAACCAAAGATCGCAACAGGCAATTGCATAAGACTTCCAATATATCCCGGTACCATACAGCGTTTGATCAAAAGTACATGGCCACCTATTAGTGGACATTAATATGAGGTATGTCCACACTTCTCCTTTATGATTGTTTGAACTCTGCTAGGAACACATTCAGTGAGGTATCTGGATGTCTGTGGAGGAATGGCAGCCCATTATTTCTCAAGAGACGAAACCTGAGAAGGCAGTGACGTTGGACGGTGGGTCTGGAGCGAATTCGACGTTCTAACTTCCATTGGGCTCAAGTCGGGACTCTGGGCAGGCCAGTCAAATTCAGGAACAGCACTGGCCGTAAACCATCGTGTCACAGATGCTGACGTATGACAGGGTGCGCTGTCATGCCGACACAATAATCGTCTCCGAATTGTTCCTCTACTGCTCGCAATACGAAATGCACGCAATTGTCAAACCTCTTCATAAGAAAGGGGACAAGAGTGACTTAAATAATTGTAGAACAATCTCATTGCTGACTTCATTTTCTAAAATATTCGAAAAAGTTATGTATTTAAGAGCAGTCTAACAATTAAGTGAAAATAATTTACTCATCATGTCACAATTCGGATTCTGGAAGGGTTAATCGACTGAGAATGCTGTCCACACATTTACCCATCAAATACTACAAGCCCTAAACAACAAATTATCGCCAGTTGGTATTTTTTGTGATCTCTCCAAGGCATTTTACTGTGTGGATCATGCCACACTCTCAGAAAAACTCAGGTTTTATGGGACTGAAGGCTATACACACAGCTGGTTTGAAATATACTTAATGAACAGAAAGCAAAAAGTTGTGCTGAATAGCACAAATAATGTTAGGAGGGTGGTAAATTCTAGTGAATGGGGAGTTATCACAAAGGGAGTCCAACAGGGTTCAATTTTAGGTCCTCTGCTGCTTCTTATTCATGTGAATGACCTCTCACTTAATGTTCAGCAAGCGGAATTAGTGCTTTTTCCAGATGACACGAGTGCTATAATAAATCCCATTCCAGAAAAATTCTTAAGGATGTCTTTCAAAGAATTATTAAGTGGTTCTCAGAAAATGGACTCTCCCTTAATTTTGAAAAGACTCACTATAGCCAGTACTGACAATTGATGTAGCATATGAACAGGGCTCAGTTAACAGGGTAGATTTCTCCAGATTTTTGGGTGTTCACGTTGATGACAACATGAAATGGAAGAAGCATATTACTGAGCTTCTCAAACAACTAAGTTTCGCTCTTCGGATAATCGCTAGTATTGGTAATAAACAGATCAGCCTCCTAACGTACTTTGCATATTTCCACTCAATAATGTCTTATGGCACAGTTTTCTGTGGTAACTCACCACTTAGACATAAAGTATTGATTGCACAAAAGAGAGCAGTAAGAATAATTAGTGGTGTTCACCCAAGGACGTCATGTAGGCACCTTTTCAAGGGATTAGGTATTTTAACTGCACCATCAAAGTACATATATTCGCTAACGAGGGAAAAATGACCTTTCCTATCCGTTATTGAAGCTGTCAGTTGCTCAAAAAGGAGTACATTATTCAGCAACAAAAATCTTTGATCATTTGCCCAACAACATAAAGTGTCTGGTAGGTAGCAGATCAAGTTTTAAATCTAGGTTAAAATCATGTCTTTTGGATAACTCCCTCTATTCCATGCAAGAGTTTCTGTTCCAGAACTAGTAAAAAAATTAAAAAAGTTTTACCTCTAAATGTAGTTGCATGGATAGAACTAAAAAATTCAGTAATATTAATATTAGCACGATTCATGTGTGTATATATATCTTGTAATCTGACTTGATCCACATCATATCGATAAAATAATCGGGAAAATGATCTACGGAACATGACATAACTAAAACTAAGCTGTAGAGTGTGCTCATATCCTTCGACATTTAGCGTTTTCTTAAGTAGAATGTGGGGACCACACCCTAACCAAGAAAAACACCCACCTGTCGTAACGCCACCTCCTCTTTACTTCTCTGTTAGCACTACACATGGCAGGTAAAGTTCTGCAGGCATTCGCGAAACCCAAGCCCTTCCATCGGATTGCCACAGGGAATAGAGTGATTTATCACTCAAAATCACTCCTTTCCAGCCATCCACCGTCCAGTGTAGTCGCTCTTCACAGCTCCTCAAGCGTCGCTTAGCTCTGGCTACACAAATGTGCGGCTTATGAGGAACTGCTCCACCACTGTATCCCATGCTTTTTACTTCCTAAGCACAGTTATTGCGATAGCTGAATTGCTGTTAGCACTTTCTAACTCACGATTTATTCCTCCCCTTGGTCTCACGCGATGTTCTACAACCATCTTCCTTAATGCTATACCTTGTCTTGGCTCATCTACGGTTATTCCTTCGCGTTTCCACTTCACAACACACCTACATCTACATCTACATCTACATTGTTACTCTGCAATTCCCACTTGAGTGCCTAGCAGAGGGTTCATCGAACCATTTTCATACTGCTTCTCTACCATTCCACTCTCGAATGGCGCGTGAGAAAAAGGAACACCTAAATCTTTCCGTTCGAGCTCTGATTTCTTTTATTTTATTATGATTATCATTTCTCCCTACGTAGGTGGGTGTCAACAAAATATTTACGCATTCGGAAGAGAAAGTTGGTGATCGAAATTTCGTAAATAGAACTCGCCGCAAACAAAACAGCCTTTGTTTCAGTGACTGCCACCCCAACTCGCGTATCATACCAGTGACACTCTCACCCCTACTGCGCGATAACACGAAACGAGCTGCCCTTCTTTGCACTTTTTTGATGTCCTTCGTCAATCCTACCTGATAAGGATCCCATACCGCGCAGCAATATTCCAGCAGAAGACGGACAAGTATAATGTAGTGGGTTTGTCGCATCTTCTAAATGTCCTGCCAACAAAGCGCAGTCTTTATTTCGCCTTTCCCACAATATTATTTATGTGGTCTTTCCAATTTAAGCTGCTCGTAATTGTAATTCCTAGGTATTTAGTCGAATTGACAGCCCTTAGATTTGTGCGATTTATCGTATACCCAACATTTATCGGATTTCTTTTAATACCCATGTGGATGACCTCACACTTTTCTTTGTTTAGTGCCAATTGCCACTTTCTGCACCATACTGAAATTCTCTCTAGATCATTATGTAATTGGAATTGATCATCTGATGATTTTACTAGACGGCAAATTACAGCATCATCTGCAAACAATCTAAGGGAGCTGCTCAGATTATCACCTAGATCATTTATGTAAATCAGGAACAGCAGAGGGCGTATGACACTACCTTGCGGAATTCCATATATCATTTCTGTTCTACTCGATGATTTACTGTCTATCATTATGAACTGTGACCTCTCTGAGAGGAAATCACGAATCCAGTCACACAACTGAGACCATACTCCACATGCACGCAATCTGATTAATAGTCGCTTGTGAAGAACGGTGTCGAAAGCCTTCTGGAAAACTAGGAATATGGAATCGATCTGAGATCCCTTGCCGCGCGGGATTAGCCGAGCGATCTGAGGCGCTGCAGTCATGGACTGTGCGGCTGGTCCCAGCGGAGGTTCGAGTCCTCCCTCGGGTGTTTGTGTTTGTCCTGAGGCTAATTTAGGTTAAGTAGTGTGTAAGCTTAGGGACTGATGACCTTAGCACTTAAGTCCCATAAGATTTCACACACATTTGAACATTTTGAGATCCCTTGTCGATAGCACTCATTACTTCATGGGAATAAAGAGCTAGCTGTGTTGCACAAGAACGATATTTTCTGAATCCGTGTTGGTTATGTATCAAATGGTTCAAATGGCTCTGAGCACTATGGGACTTAACATCTGTGGTCATCAGTCCCCTAGAACTTAGAACTACTTAAACCTAACTAACCTAAGGACATCACACACATCCATGCCCGAGGCAGGATTCGAACCTGCGACCGTAGCAGTCGCGCGGTTCCGGACTGGTTATGTATCAATAAGTCATTTTCTTCAAGGTGATTCATAATGTTCGAGTACAGTATATGCTCCAAAATCCTACTGCAAATTGAGGTCAGTGATATGGGTTTGTAATTCAATGGGTTACTCCTATTTTCCTTCTTGAATATTGGTGTGACCTGTGCTACTTTCCAGTCTTTAGGAACACTCCTTTCGACAAGTGAGCGGTTGTGTATGACATCACCAACAGTCGATTTCGACAGCTTTAAAAGAGTTGATTTGTCGCTAATGGATTTGTTGCTCCGGTGATCTGCTGCTCAGGTGATGTCCATTGATTAATCCACTTTCGAAGTCACTCCTGACCGACCGATAAGAACGCAAGACGTACTCTCCGCCACCTTTTATAGTGGCGGAACCCCCATCTTCACATCTAGCGGTCAACTGCGCATATACCATATATCAGAAAGCGTACGAAATATAGCACTGTGATACCGAAAATAACCCTCCGGTTTGAGAACACTTTAATCTCCTTATAACGAATGTATGTAACACGACAAGCAAACATAATTCAGCATATATGTTCTTATACGATCCCTCTTTTTCGTGATTATTTCTTTTGCTACTAATGAGTGAATTCTAGTCAGATTCACGATATTTCAACATTCATCGTAACAGAGATTCTGTTGACGATTAAATACATTCACGCAAGAGCAAATAGTACACGTATGTTGACAGAGGTAAGCGTATTTGTACAGTAAAAAAATCAGTTCACTTAGCTTGTTTCCGATCGAATCTTGTAAATCATCTCCGCGTGGTATATTGGCTGTGTTTCGGCTGAGATTATGAGTAATTCTTGTTGGGTGGGTTTACGTTCTTGTACAGTACTAATCACACGAAAAAAATAGTTTCCGATGTGAACTGTGTTTTATACTTAATTTTATTCTTCTGTTAAGATCAGCTAAATGCCATATGTTAATGATACTATGAACAAAGAACTATCTTCCACAGAGCATCTCGACACATTCACCTCACATCCTAACACTTAGCAAAAACGGCCATGTGCCTCTTTGCCTGGATACACAAATACTGTGATACACGCAATTCCAAGATGATAAATGCGATACATCGATTATCGAAGCTATATTTACAAAACTTTTCAAAGTATATTTCATATTCTATTTTCTATGTCACTTCTTCAGATTTAAATGTAAAATAAATATAATGATAATTGATATAGCTGTCATCTAAAGATAAGACATAAGTACACTACTGGCCATAAAAATTGCTACACCACGAAGATGACGTGCTACACACGCGAAATTTAACCGACAGGAAGAAGATGCTGTGATATGGAAATGATTAGCTTTTCAGAGCATTCACACAATGTTGGCACCGGTGGCGACACCTACAACGTGCTGACACGAGGAAAGTTTCCAACCGATTTCTCATACACAAACAACAGTTGATCGGCGTTGCCTGGTGAAACGTTGTTGTGATGCCTCGTGTAAGGAGGAGAAATGCGTACCATCACGTTTACGGCTTTGATAAAGGTCGGATTGTAGCCTACCGCGATTGCGGTTTATCGTATCGCGACATTGCTGCTCGCGTTGGTCGGGATCCAATGACTGTTAGATGAATATGGAAGCGGTGGGTTCAGGAGGGTAATACGGAACGCCGTGCTGGATCCCAACGGCCTCGTGTCACTAGCAGTCGAGATGACAGGCATCTTATCCGCATGGCTGTAACGGGTCGTCTCGATCCCTGAGTCAACAGATGGGGACGTTTGCATGACAACAACCATCTGCACGAACAGTTCGACGACGTTTGCAGCAGCAAGGACTATCAGCTCGGAGACCATGGCTGCGGTTACCCTTGACGTTGCATCACAGACAGGAGCGCCTGCGATGGTGTACTCAACGACGAACCTGGGTGCACGAATGGCAAAACGTCATTTTTTCGGATGAATCCAGGTTCTGTGTGCAGCATCATGATGGTCGCATCCGTGTTTGGCGACATCGCGGTGAACGCACATTGGAAGCATGTATTCGTCATCGCCATACTGGCTTATCACCCGGCGTGATGATATGGGGTGCCATTGGTTACACGTCTCGGTCACCTCTTGTTCGCATTGACGGCACTTTGAACAGTTGACGTTTCATTTCAGATGTGTTACGACCCGTATCTCTACCCTTCATTCGATCCCTGCGAAACGCTACATTTCAGCAGGATAATGCACGACTTCATGTTGCAGGTCTTGTACGGGCCTTTCTGGATACAGAAAATGTTCAACTGCTGTCCTGGCCAGCACATTCTGTGTTACGACCCGTGGCTCTACCCCTCATTCGATCCCTGCGAAACCCTACATTTCGGCAGGATAATGTACGACCGCTTGTTACAGGTCCTGTACGGGCCTTTCTGGATACAGAAAATGTTCGACTGCTGCCCTGGCCAGCACATTCTCCAGATCTCTCGCCAACTGAAAACGTCTGGTCAATGGTGGCCGAGCAACTGGCTCGTCACAATACGCCAGTCACTACTCTTGATGAACTGTGGTATGGTGTTGAAGCTGCGTGGGCAGCTGTACCTGTACACGCCATCCAAGCTCTGTTTGTCTCAATGCCCAGGCGTATCAAGGCCATTAGTGGTTGTTCTGGGTACTGATTTCTCAGGATCTATGCACCCAAATTGCGTGAAAATGTAATCACATGTCAGTTCTAGTATAATATATTTGTCCAATTGATACCCGTTTATCATCTGCATTTCTTCTTGGTGTAGCAATTTTAACGGCCAGTAGTGTAAGTTTCGTTAATAACATTTAAATTAAAGCTATTTTAGAGTTACTATGTTGGAAAGATAGTTTGTTAGGGTTTAATTGTGATGACAAAACAAAAATTAGTATATTTCCAGAAAAAATGCCTTGTGTACAGTGAAGTCTTATACCTCCAATATCGCGAGATCCACTACTTCGAGTATCGTATACTACTACTATATGTAACCAAACAAGCTCTGTTGGCCAGTTCCATTTCGGAGTGAACGTTTGTGCCGCACGGGTACAGCTCCAAGACGGCGGCAGGCACCGCCCTGTCCAAGGCTCGTGCTGTGTTAAATGCCGCGGAGCACGACTTCCCGGGCGCCCTCCAGAGCAGTACGGTAAACACTCCCCATTGATTGTGGTCCGGCGAAGGGGCCAGCGCTAACGCACTGGGCACACACGTGGCGTGACGCACTGAGCCGTGTCTGCGTGGTTCCAGGCGCCGCCGCGCACCGCAGCAGGAGGAGCCGCCAGTAGAGGGCGCACCGCACAGCCGCCAACACCACACGCCACCACCACCAGCACCCAGCAGGCGACGCCATGGCGGGACCCGCCAAGGGACGAAAGCTGTCCGGCCTCAGCGGTGAGTGTGTCCGTTCAATCTGTCATTCATTCACTCACCTACAAACGTCGTGTGCTCTATGCGTCTCTTTGCAAGCTAACTACTTTCTTTTGAAATCAGGACTTTAATAAAAATACCAAGGTAATGTCAATCAGAACACAGGGAGAAGTTGTGATCTAAATGACAATAGATTTATTCTTTCTTAACGTCACAAAAAAACTACTAAATGTCACACTAACATTTTCATTTCACAAACGCTTTCACTAATATGTGGTCTATGGTGGACAAAGTGATCAGCTGGGGATCGATACATGACACTAACCAGAACACTAATCGCTCTATCTGACTTCATATACGTGAGTCCGGGGTATGGCACAAAAACTACCCCACAATCAAGCATCTATACTCTACTATTCCAAAAAAAGAAAAATATGGTTCGGAGGAACAGGGTGATGAGAAACATAAATCAGAGCCCTACGCCTTCGCAGCGAATACTTCACCCTTCTGCTGGTCAAGGCTTTCGGCGACTGAAGTAATGGTCGGCCGCAATCTGTTACTAAAGGCGCGCGCCCGAAAAATGCAAGTATGAGGTTTCGCGTTCGGTTAATTCGGAATGCGGGTACTTCCCTATGAGCCTCTGAAAGCCCGGTGGATTCCATTGTGCAGGTGGACCCGTTTGCTGGTCTGCCGAACCAATTTGACTCCGTGCCACGACTATGCGCGACAGAATATGTCAAATGTTTAGACTGCCGACTCAAGGCAAATGAGTACACTCATGCATCACTTGTGTGTGTTATGCTAGAAGCAGTACCTCTGATGGTTCAGAAGGTGACTGACACAGGTTCTAAGTGGCACAAGTCTTACCATTTAAATAGAGACCTGTAGTTCCTTAAAATGGTTCAAATGGCTCTCAGCACTATGGGACTCAACTGCTGAGGTCATAAGTCCCCTAGAACTTAGAACTACTTAAACCTAACTAACCTAAGGACATCACACACATCCACGCCCGAGGCAGGATTCGAACCTGCGACCGTAGCAGTCGCGCGGTTCCGGACTGAGCGCCTAGAACCGCTAGACCACCGCGGCCGGCTGTAGTTCTTTACTAGCGAAGCGCCAGTACAAGAGTGATCTTTCTTTCCGCTTGCCTCCTCAGCTCAGTAGAAAAAGCCCATTTAGATCATAGACTTCCTTCATTTGTTCAAAAACCAATCATGAACTGGAGCGCGGCATTCGAAGCTCACAGAGCGCCCCTTGCTCTGCATACACCGATTTGACCAATCAGAGACTTTAAAGTTAATTGGGAGAAAAGGAAAAAAGATTCAGCTTTGCAGGCCCTTTCCCACTCGTTTACTCCATGTCTTTTGCTAACAACACGACCAGGGTGGAACCACACCCCTCCATAAAAAGCTTGTTATCTCCCCTCTTGAATCCATTCGGAAGTTTCCAAAGAATGGCCATAAACTCGCTAAAAGCCTCGTGCTTTGACAAATATGTTTTGTAACAGAGTCTGGACGTGTGGGCGCCAGCGACCTGTCCCACGGAAATTCGCAGAACGCTCACAGTTGTCTCATCGGCTTCCTGCCTAACAAGGGCCCATCCTCTGCTTTATTGCCAGTCTACAATGCGCTGGCCAATGCGGCGGCGACTTCTCGGCACTAGTCAGTCTTCCTGGACATGGATGGCGACCGACTGGCGCCAACCAACGTGTCTGCACAATGAGACCGCAGAACTCGGCCGTCCAGAAATGTTTCCACCCAGGTTCTGCAGAAAAAAAAACGCGCTTCCCTTGGCTGCAGTCGCCGTGCTTTCACTGCGGTCATTTAAATCGGCACCCCGTTCCTTTGATTACAGGTAAAGCTCACCGTTATTCCTTCCCTAGAGTAAGCAAGCAAGAGTACTAACTACTACCCACCATTTCATCATGATGTATGAAGTCAAATCGTAATAGAGATGATATTCTCTAAGAACATGAAGCAGCATAACACCGAATCAGAAGTGAGAGTGCCCTGCAATCTCTCATCTTCACGATGGAGATCCTCTGGTGAAATGAAACAAATCAAGTTATTTAGTAACAGGCAGAAGAAACCACTGCGAGCTATTTGTGCAAAGTATGTTAGGAACAATAATAACCAGCGCCAAGACTAGGAGTGTGAGAAAAGTACTGAGACTGATTTTTTATCTACCAAAACTTTTATTTTATTTCAAAACAAAAATATTGTCCGTCTCAAAGTAGTTCCCTTCAGCAGCTATACACTGCGCTTAGCAGCACTGAAAGACTTAGGCTGCTAAGGCGTTTACGTGTCAGTCACATTCTTTTGAATGTTCATGAGAGTTCCAAAATGACGTTCTTTTCAGACATTTTTCAATTTTGAGAAAAGAAAAAAGTCACAATGAATCAGATCACGTGGACAGGGGGACTGAGGAACAACAGGAATGCCTTTTGAGATCAAAAATTCCGTGATGGAAGTGGACGTGTGACATGGGGCGTTGCCATGATGCAGCATCGTCTTGTCTGCAACGTCCGGTCTCGTTCGATTCACCCTTTTCCTGACCCTTCCAAGGATGTGTTCGTAAAACACATGGTTGACAGTTTGTCCTGGAGGAATAAATTCTTTATGCACGATACCGCTAGCGTCAAAAAAAGCAAAGCAGCGTTGTTGTGACTTGATTTGCTCATTTGATCTTTTTTCGGTCGAGGAGGTGTCTCAATGTGCCACTCCTCACTTTTATGCTTTGTCTCAGGACCATAAAGTCCAGGTTTCATCACCTGTGATCACACAAGTGAACCATTCGTGATCATTAGCAGTCCTCTCAAGAAGATCACCGCACACGTTTCTTCGATTATCCTTCTGCTCAATTGTGAAGTTTTTCGGCACCATTTTGCCACAAACCTTTCACATGTGCAAAACTTCGGTCGAAACTTGATGTATGGTGAAAGAGTTTAACAGGTCACTCATCATTCTTATTGTTAAAATTCGGTCTGATCTCACAAGAAGACGCACACAATAGACCTTCTGCGTCAGTTTTTAAAGTTGAAGGTGTCCCTCAGGGATATTCATCTTCAACGTGTTCTCGGTCTTCCAAAAATGATTTGTGCCAATGTTCTTGATAAGGAACAACTTTTCAAAGATCACACTCGCAGATACTTCAAGTTTAACACAGAACTTGATGGCATAACTTTGCTCTAAATTGCGCTGTTCCATTTCGTAACACACAACAAAAACACATCTTCACTGATGGCGCTCTCAAAAATCACGTAATGGCTGAACAGTGCTGTAACTTGGACTGCGCAGCCGGCCGCTGGTGGCCGATCGGTTCTGGCGCTACAGTCTGGAACCGCGCGACCGCTACGGTCGCAGGTTCGAATCCTGCCTCGGGCATGGATGTGTGTGTTGTCCTTAGGTTAGTTAGGTTTAAGTAGTTCTAAGTTCTAGGGGACTTATGACCTCAGCGCCGGCCGTGGTAGCCGTGCGGTTCTGGCGCTGCAGTCCGGAACCGCGGGACTGCTACGGTCGCAGGTTCGAATCCTGCCTCGGGCATGGGTGTGTGTGATGTCCTTAGGTTGGTTAGGTTTAAGTAGTTCTAAGTTCTAGGGGACTTATGACCTAAGATGTTGAGTCCCATAGTGCTCAGAGCCATTTGAACCATTTTTTTTATGACCTCAGCAGTTGAGTCCCATAGTGCTCAGAGCCATTTGAACCATTTTTGGACTGCGCATCTGGACGGTATGAACACACCTGTGTGTACAAGCAGAACAACACAGCGTTGCCAGATTGGTCGCGATATTGTCGGTCTCATTAGCTTTCTCACGCATCTCGTATAATCCCACTGGTAAGTATTTGCTTCTGCATTATATGAGACAGGCCAGACAGGGTTGATCACTTAAGCTGTAAACCCCTTTTTATTTCCCAAATGGTTCAATATATAGAAATGAGGGTTTCAGCAAGAGGTACTAGGCAGAGGGGTACGTGATTTTGTTGTATGGGTAATAATAGCTACTTTTAACTCTTATATCAAACTAGATATTAAACCACATATGAAGCGTGGAAATGTCAAATGCCACTTTTGTCACAAAACACGTTTACAGTGCTAACGTGTTATTGGAACTCTGTTACCTCTCCCTAGACTTGTTGCAAGTGTAAGATCCCCAAATGCAATATGATTAATGTGTCTGATACCCATCCATCTCAAAATTCTTGCTTTGAAACAGAAGAATTAAAAAATGTCAATGTATTCAAAAGACGAAAAATCATGGCTGATGTACTGGGTGCAGCCATTCATAGATGTCCATAGTGGGCTGTGAATATCGTACGGCAGCGAAACTTGGTAGATATTCTGGCGCGTTAATGTGGAACCGATTTACGCTGGAAAAAATTAGTCCCAATTTTGGGCACCAAGTGCAAATCTGACGCTGTACAGCATCTAGTCTCCGTCTCCGGTGCTCGTATTGATCAAATTCTGTAAGCGGCATTTGATTATCCAGCTAACAACGACAAAGCTAAACAAGGCTCGTTTCAGAAGGTGTAAGCTTTACGATCACACATACTGATATCTCACACAGACTTTATATTGTGGTTTCTTCATCAAAATGCTAATGACGCTACCTTTCATATTTACACTGATGTTCGGAAAAAACAGAACGCCTTGAACAACTAGATATAGGTCGTTTATATTCACAGGACATGTACGTTAGTATATTCTGCAGAAATTTGAACCATGTCGGCCCGAGTGTTTGAGGTTAACACCGATTTCGCGGCGCAACACCACCTGCCGGTAAAATGTGCCTGCGGCTCTCGTTGTCGCTATAAACCGACGGTACTGGATCAGTGTGACTGGAGCAGACGTGCAGAATGCCTCGCAGACGTACACGCGAACTGTACCATTAAACCAGTGAGTTTGAAAGAGGACGCATTATTGGCATGAGAGAGTGTGATACATCCATCCGGACCGGCCGCGGTGGTCTAGCGGTTCTGGCGCTGCAGTCCGGAACCGCGGGACTGCTACGGTCGCAGGTTCGAATCCTGCCTCGGGCATGGGTGTGTGTGATGTCCTTAGGTTAGTTAGGTTTAAGTAGTTCTAAGTTCTAGGGGACTTATGACCTAAGATGTTGAGTCCCATAGTGCTCAGAGCCATCCATCCGGGAAACTGCTGCTCGTGTGGGACGAAGCCTTTCAGCAGTGCAACAGGTGTGTGCCGAATGGTTCACGGAAGGCTGTAGGAGCCGGCTGGGGTGGCCGAGAGGTTCTAGGCGCTACAGTCTGGAACCGCGCGACCGCTACAGTCGCAATTTCGAATCCTGCCTCGGGCATGGATGTGTGAGATGTCCTTAGGTTAGTTAGGTTTAAGTAGTTCTACTAGGGGACTACTGACCTTAGAAGTTAAGTCCCATAGTGCTCAGAGCCTTTTTTTTTTGAAGGCTGTAGAACACAGATCGGGTCATGTCGCACCACCCAGATCACCCCCAAGAGAAGATCGACACCCCATCCGAATGGCGTTGCAGGACAGATGTGCGTCCTCCTCGGCTCTGGCGTAACAGTGGAACACATCGTACACTATCAGTGGTGACAGTCCGTCACCGTTTACCACGGCATGGATTACGTGCGCATCGTCGACTTCTCCGCCTATGTTTGACGTATGTATGGAAACATGCTAGACGGCAATGGTGTATGAAACAACGTTACTGCGGTCATAAATAGCATCAGACAATGTTTCCAGACGAATCCATGTTTTGTTTGTTTGAAAATTATGGCCGAATTTCGGTTCGCCGCAGACCGGGGGAGTTGCGTCACAGTGACTCCATTCGCACAAGACATTCAGTGCCAGCTCAAGGCCTTATGGCATGGAGTGCTGTTGGCTACAGCCACAAATCACAGTTGGTGCTGTCCAGGGCACTGTGACCAGTGTGACCTACGTGAATGATATCTGCGACCCGTAGCCATACCCTTTCTGCAAAACACGCCAGACGCCATTTTACAACAAGCCAATGCACGGCCACATGTTGCTGAACGAACAAGTGCCTTCTTGGTATCACAGGATGTCAGCCTTTTTCCCTGACCCGCCAGATGACCAGACTTGTCGCCAATCGAAAATGTGTGGGATATGGTGGAACGACAAGTGCAGCGCTGTGACCCAGTGCCATCCACCAAAGATGAACTTTGCAACCAGGTGAATGCAGCACAGCACAGGACGCCATTCACGCCTTATTCGGTCGATTCTATCACGCAAGGAACAAGTTATCAGGACCCATGGCGTACCCTGTGCCTACTAGGCAACACGACACATGCTGACCAGGTGACTGAAATGCTAATCATTTCTGTATAGCATACCAATGTACATGTCCGGGGAATATGAACGTCCTGTCTCTAGTCGTTCAAGGTGTTTTTTTTTTCCGTGGGTGTATGTTTCATTTAGAGCACACAGTAGTTACACCAGTTGTCTTGACTATCAAGATAATCACAAGTGGGACTGTGTGAAATAACATGCTCCTAAATGTCGTAGACAAAGATTTCCCTTGAATATTTGTGATGGTATGATTAGCCCTCTAGCGCAGCACACTTCAATGGGACAGCTTCTTATTAGGTTTTGCACAGCACACCTGTTGGAATCATGGACGCAAAACCGCACACTTTGCGGAGCAATCGCTATGTCAACAAGCTTGATGGTGCTCCTCCACATTTCAGCTTTAATGCATGAAAAGGACGCTTAGACTTAGGGTCCCATCGACGAAGAGGTCATTAGCGTTTCCTTTATCAAGCGCGAATGCGTCAAGTGAATGCTGAGCCAAGTACAATGGCAAACGCTGCAAGCGAAGCGTTGTGCATAGCGGTGTTGTTTATTGTGTATTTCACAAAAAGTCTATCGAGGTAAGACTAGAGAGATTAGAACTCTTAGCTTACCAATAATCATTCTTTCCGGGCACTGTTCGCGGTAGAAACAGTACAGGGGGAGCGCAGTGTCACTGATACACAGAGAACCCTCCGTAAATACCATAGAGCGGCTTGCAGAGTGTACCTGAAGATGCAAGGGTAGATGCAATGCTTTAGCAACTGCACCATCTCTCTTGGCTTCGCTGTTGGTGTTTTGGCTCGAGCTGTGTATGCCATCTTTATTCGTACGCTGTTGTTTTCGATATTTCCTCTGCACTGCTATAGTCAGATACAATCAATCGCTCGAATCATCGCTCCGGCCAACTACGTCGTTGTAGTCAGAGAGGTTAGCATTTTGCCTAAGGCACGTGTGGCCAGTTCCACGGACGAGTTCTTCTCTTAATGTATCTCGCAGTAGGAAACACTTCTCAGCACACGAATAAAATTAGATCTATGCATAAAATGGCGAATTCTGGAACACAGTTATGCCCATTATTCGATAATGTTTTCTTTGTGACATTGGGAGGTAACGACGATTCCTCTCAGAATATGACTACGCAGTCACGACTGTTATAAAAGCACCACCGCTGTGTTTAACTACATAGTCGACGTTGTAAGCCCTTGGGAGTCCTAGATGTGTGTATGGGAGTCCTAGATGTTTGTATTAGAGGGAAGTGTTTTCGGCGTCTATCTCCAGATAATATTTTAATAGATATAAATAGTCCGATGTTGAGTGGAGCTAAAACGCTGAGTCGCAGCTTATCGCCTTACGAGAGAGTTATGATACACGAAGCAGCGACTGACCATAAACAAATGTTAACTGACTAGGACAACATCGCAAACCAGACAGTGTTTAAAGAAGAAAAAATAAAGGGTAATTTGTTGCTCTCCTCCTCGGCGTACATTCTCTTGAATTAATCATTTGTTAAACGTTTTTGTTTGTTTACGCAGAGTGTTTTCCAAACCACGTCTGGTCGTATAACACTTCGCCGACGTCGACTCTTGTTGTCTCTATTATTAATTCTCATGAAACCTGATGATCTCATTGTTAGTGTTTGCACTGCCTACAGTAACCGAAAAATATTTGCAAAATAATGAAATTACAGACGCTGTGTATGAATCCCTTTCTTCCTGTTGACAAGACGTTCTGAGATATGTTCAAATAGTAGTTCAAATGGTCCAAATGGCTCTGAGCACTATGGGACTTAACATCTGAGGTCATGAGTCCCCTAGAACTTAGAACTACTTAAACCTAACTAACCTAAGGACATCACTCACATCCATGCCCGAGGCAGGATTCGAACCTACGACTTTAGCGGTCGCGCGGTTCCAGACTGAAGCGTCTAGAACCGCTCGGCCACAACGGCCGGCTAAATAGTAGTGGTGGATCAAAATTAGTATATGCAAAGCAGGCTACGCATGATGATGGGTGTAGCTATTACGTAGAGATGGAAAGATGCTGGACAGGATCAAACCGAAATGAATTGTAACTCTGTAGCGGAGTGTGCGCTGATATGAAACTTCCTGGCAGATTAAACCTGTGAGGCGGATCGGGACTCGAATATGGGACCTTACGCCTTCCTCTGGCAAGTGCTCTACCGACTAAGCTACCCAAGCAGGACTCATCGCCCCACTCCCCCCCCCCCCCCCCTTCACAGCTTTACTTCCGTCAATACCTCATCTCCTACTTTCCAAATTTCAGGAATATCTTCCGGATTTATCGCGGTACTAGCACTCTGCAAGAAAGAAAATTGCGGGGATATGACTTCGAGCGATTCCCCATGCTGTGGCTAAGTCATGTCTCCGCAATATCCTTCCTCCTAGGAATGCTAGACACGCAAAGTATGCGGGAGATCTTGTGTGATGTTTGGAAGTTAGGAGACGAGGCACTGGCCGAAATACAGCGGCGAGGTCAGGTTGTGAACCGTGCTGGATCGATAAGTCGGTAGGCGAAAGGCAAAGGTCCCAGATTCGAGTCCTGGTCTGACACACATTTTTAATCTGCCAGGAAGTTTCAGCAACAATCCAATCGTAAGACCGATGACTGAATGAAAGGATATACATGCTCGAGCAATAGAATTAGACATCTGTGTTGTAGCGTGTAGTATTCACAGTGTAGGACAAAAAAGAAAAAACGACGCACCACGAAGGAGTTATCTTCGTTTTTCGTTGAAGCCAGATGCAACGTATCTGGCACGACAATCGTCCGACGAATTGGCACCAGTTGTTCATTTCTCATCTCATAAAATTTCAAACATCGCTACAGTTGCGACCGAGCGGTTCTAGGCGCTTCAGTCCGGAACCGCGCTACTGCTACGGTTGCAGGTTCGAATCCTGCCTCGGGCATGGATGTGTGTGATGTCCTTAGGTTAGTTAGGTTTAAGTAGTTCTAATTCTAAGGGACTGATGACCTCCGATGAAAACTTGAACCAAGGACCTCTCCTTCCGCAGCTGCTCACGCTAACCACGGGACCACGGCGCGCCTGTGCTCACGTCATCCTTGATGTTGCCTATGTTGCCCATGGACTACTCAGTTTGTATATTTTGCTTATTTTTCCATAGTTCCACTCAACTTCTTCCTGTTTTCTCGATTGATCTGTGCTCAGTTTTACAAGTTCTATCCACTGTGCCAAATTATAACTAAATCTGAGGGGGGTGCGATGCGGAGGTTCCCTTGTTAGTAGCATCAGCTTTCATTCCCGTTTATGTTTATATCAATGTGCTTATATATTTCTTTTCTCTTCAATCGTTGGTGATTTATTCTGAGTATAGGGTTTCTCAATCATGATAACGTTCCTTTTAGTAACCTAAGAGCAGTTTTGTGTGCTGCTGTAGATAATTTATTTTCTACCCAGCAATCGCTTAGTGTTTAGAGGACTTTCCTACTACTGTTCTAATTTTGTTCTTGTGCTTGTAGGTACTATTATTAGATCATCTGCGTAGGCGAGCAGCCTCTAGTGCCGGTCATATCTTGAAGCTAGTTCAGTAGTGGCTCTATGCCAACATCCCAGAACTCTGGACGTCACACAAAATCCTTGAGTAGCCTTTGGTAATGTTTCTCACCGTTTTCTTTCCAGAGCATTCCAGTTTCACCCGTCTGTACCTGCAGTAATATCGGAAGCTGTTATGAGGTACTTGAGAAAGTCCATCTATTTCAGTCTTTTGAAAAGGGCAGACCACCATAAATTATCGAATGCCTCTGCAATATCAATCATTTTGCATATAAAGTGTCTTTCATCTGAGGTCATGACTATATTAAATGGTCGTCGTCGGTGGATTTTCTCTTCCTGAGTCCTACTGCAGGGGACTCATGTCAACTACCTGTCTGACATCCCTCAGGCAGAAACATTAAGTTTCTCCTGTAGCTTGGCTATGCTGTTTCCCAAACGAATCAGCCTAAAAGAATGTAGTCTTTGTCTCTTTTTTTAGTGTAATTATATTCGAGATCGTCCACATTCTGGGCACCCAACCCAGCAGAACACATTCGTTAGCAAAATTCTCAGATATGAAACAGTTTGGTCTACTAGCTTCCGCAGCACTTCTGCCATAATTCCGTACGGTCCAGTTGCTTCTTTATACTTTAACTTCGTTATTGCCAGCCTCACTTTTTCCTAGTGAGTGTCTTCCAGCGTCGTATCGTTCGACAGCATTGTACTGGACTGATATACCCCAGCTTACCGTCATCGTGCGATTGGATTTTTTCCAGGTACACAAGACTGGGTGCTCGAACCTTGTTTGTTGCAAGCTTGTTATTGAAAATGACAAATATCAGTTACCAACTTGGTTATAACGTATGCCGCCTACTTTATAGTCATCTTTCATGTAATAATACTCTCTACATTGTACCAGAGGTTGAAAATACCGCTACAGTTGTAAGGTTCACTTATTTAACACACGACCGGTTTCGGGCTCTCATACGGCGGTCTTCAGGTCTCGTAACGTGTTGCGCCAAGGTACGAGATCTGAATTTGGGCCCATAAGAGCAGGAAACCGTTCGCGTGTTAAATAAGAGAACCTTACAACTGTAGCGGTATTTTCACCCTCTGGTATAATGCTCAGTTACGGATGTTCCTCCGACAGGATTGTTTTATATTGTTATTTGACTGTTGGATAGAACTTCAATGTTCTTTTTCTTTCCGCTGCCTTACTGAACAAAACCCGGCTGGTGAGGAGCCATGAGTTTCCTGTGCTACCTATGCTAACTCGGGAAGAAAAGAGCAGTCAGTGGTGTGGGGTCATACCTTTCCACTCAACAAACAGACAAAAAAAAGGGCTCCTAACTCAGTCAGCCATAAATGTTATGGTTACAGATTTTTTTAAGCCAAAGGACCCGAAAGGACAATCAGTATCCAAGCTTACTGTGACATTAAGAAAACTGAGAAGAACCATTCAAAAAACTGGCCAGGTGCGAGTTGGATTTGGGCGCTGAGGGTTACGTACAAACTTAATTACGTATACAGAGAGTTCATCCATTCCGGAAATCGAGGATCTCGACGATTTTTTCGCGGCTGCTACGGTCGCAGGTTCGAATCCTGCCTCGGGCGTGGATGTGTGTGATGTCCTTAAGTTAGTTAGGTTTAAGTAGTTCTAAGTCTAGGGGACTGATGACCTCAGATGTTAAGTCCCATAGTGCTTAGAGCCATTTGAACCATTTTTTCCTGCGATTTTTGGTGTTATCGACATTGATACTGGCAAGATATCGGCCCCATGGATTTCAGGGCTTTCGAGAATGTTTTATTTTCAAGTTTGAAGTCGCTTAACAAATGACAAAAGGAATATTTTTTTCGCGTGATATTATTACAGATTAACAACTTCGAATTTATTTGTACTGAGAATCCTTTCTTCTTGTCAAATTTCATGATTCTACACCAACGGAAAGTACAGTATAGGTTTTAATGAGTGGATTTACGGATATGGTAATATGTGACATAAATGGCCATATCTTTTGTCTGCATTGACTTAGAAGCCAACTTTTATGCTACCACAAGGGACCATAGTCCTTAGCATGTGACGTAAGTTTCAACACGATACGTCTACCCTTCCCTCAGAAAAAGAGGACAGACGGACAGACAGTCAGTATAAAACAAATGACAAAAATTTTTTTCGTGTGGTATAAATATGCGATGTAATTACAAATCAACGATTTTCTTTTTTTTCAATTAGTTTACTATGACGTCTTGCACTTTGGCAAATTTTATTATTCTAGACTAATGGGAAGCATCCTACAAGTTTTGATGAGTGAGTTTGCGAATATCAAAATATGTGACTCAAATAGGTGTATCTTGACTTGACTTGACTTAAAAGCTCCACTTTTTTGCGTTGCCAAGGGACCGTAGACCTTTATACGTCTATCCGTTCCTGAGAAAAAAGAATTTTGAACAGTCGTACTGCCAGACAGGCAGACGGAGAAAGAAGTGTTCTTATAATGGTCCCGTTTTTACCGACTGCGGTATGGAACCCTAAAAAGCGGCATGGTGTCTCTACTACCGGTGTCCTATTGTTGCACGACAGTGCTCGGCCTCGCTATGGCCAGCATGGAGAAGTAATGTGGGGTCAAACCCGCCCTGCTAGCCGTGCAGTCTAATGCACTGCTTTCCGAGCGGGAAGGCCTGCCGGTCCCCGGCACGAATCCGACGGGCGGATTAGTGTCGAGGTCCGGTGTGCCGGCCACTCTGTGGATGGTTTTTAAGGTGGTTTTCCATCTGCCTCCGCGAATGCGGGCTGGTTCACCTTGTTCCACCTCAGTTACACTATGTAGGCGATTGCTGCGCAAACACTGTCTCCACGTACGCGTACACCTTAATTACTCTACCACGCAGACATTTGGGGTTACACTTGTCTGGTGTGAGACGTTCCCGGGGGGATTCACTGGGGGCCGAACCGCACAATAACCCTTGGTTCGCTGTGGGGCGGCGGTGGGGTGAGTGGACTGCTGTAGCCTGTCTAGGGGGCCCCTTGCCACGGTTCGCGCGGATACCCCCGTCGGAAGTTCGAGACCTCCCTCGGGCATGGGTGTGTGTGTGTGTGTGTTGTCCTTGGCTCAGTTAGTTTAAGTTAGATTAAGTAGTGTGTAAGCCTAGGGACCGATGACCCTAGCAGTTTGGTCCCATAGGAACTTACCACAAATTTCCAAAATTTCCTGTTGTGGGGTTGTGAACCACTGACGGTTACGGCGGGGACGAAGCCTCTCCGTCATTTCTAGGTCCCCAGCTCAATACAGTACAATACAATGTAGTGTCAGTTCCAATCGGATTTTTCGATATTCCATACGAAAACGCTGCGTGGCCTCCAACCATTTGACTTTGACGAGGAACTCTTAAGATGCTATTATGGGTTGGCCTCAAAATGAGGCGGCAGAATTTTATATGTAGAGAATTTATCAGCTCCTTAAGAAGGATGACAATGAGAGTGATTATGTAGAAAAGTAATTAAAAGTTGTTGTTTTAAGATATTTCTAATAAAACTTGTTTAACTATTCCATTATGTTATTTATAGCCTAACGGAGATTGCTTGCCGCGCATCCCTCGCAATAGCCAGAAGTGCGCGCTTGCCTGTTGACTTGTTGTTGCAATGTGATACGCGAGAACGAGTGTGGTTGCATAAGCTCTTTGTGGGTGCCACACGGAGGCTACCAAAGGAGAACCGATGAGACAGACGGGCCCTGAAGAGAAGTGAGCTGCCGCCGTCTCTAATCTGGCACAGCAGCTGGTGTGCAGCTTCGTAAACCCTCCACGCCCCCACAGGCCGGCGGAAGGCCGCACGAAAATAACGAGGGAGGCGCCCCGGCCTCAGAGCTGACATCACGCGGCCGGCGGAATGGGCGCAGCGCATAAGCACAGAGCCTGACGAGCTACAGCACGGAGGCTGTCATTTATCTCACTAATTTCGTAGTTGGGCGTCAAACGCAGAGCGTGTGGAGGGGTGCTGCTGTGAATAAGACACGAAACGCAAAGGCCAAATTGGGTCTGAGCACTATGGGACTTAAGTTCTGAGGTCATCAGTTCCCTAGAACTTAGAACTACTTAAACCTAACTAACCTAAGGACATCACACACATCCATGCCCGAGGCAGGATTCGAACCTGCGAGCGTAGCGGTCGCGCGGTTCCAAACTGTAGCACCTAGAACCGCTCGGCCACCCAGGCCGGCAGGCCATAATTCAGCATCTACATCCAGTAATATGGTGAACAAAAGACGAGCGTACCGAGTTTCGGACCAGATCTGTGATTGGATTCAGGACTTCCTGACAGATGGAACTCATCACGCCGTTCTGAACTAAACGTAATCTACAGATGTAAAGGTAATTTCGGGAGTACCCTGAGGGAGTCTTGTGGGGCCGGCCCAGTTTACACTATACATCTCCTGACAAGAAAAGTGAAACACCCATAAGCAGAAGAGGAAACGAAATGAAACCTCACGGATTGAGAGCATATGCCATTTCAATAATTTCAAAAACTAGTCAAATATACAAATAACTTGGCAGTAAGAGCCTGCTTGTCAGAATGACGTTGCATACGCCCCCCCCCCCCCTTCCCCCGGATGCAAGCAATGATTCGATACAGAGGGATGTCATAAAGCCGTTCTGTCTTCTTCTGAGGGAAACTGGGTCACAACTATTGTAACAGATCCTTCATATACTCGATGCTTGCATTGGGACGGAGATAACGTCAGAGCTGGTGCCACAAAAGTTCTATCGACGCTAGATCTAGGGATCTTGCTGGCCACAAGAGAATGCAATCGGCACGCAGACAGTTCATAGAGACGCACGCCGTGCGTAGACGAGCATTAGCCTGTTGAAACATGGCTCCACGATACCGCCGAAAGAGAGGTAACATTTAAGAACGCAGAATGTCCATGGTGTGACGAGGTGCCGACAGAGTTCCCTCAACCATACGTTCCATGACCTGAAGTCATATCTGGTGGCTGTCCACACCATAACGCCAGGAGTAACACCGCTGTTCCTCTCCAGACCATTGGAAGAATGAGACCTCTCCCAGGTCGCCACCATGCTCGTCGACGATGGTCATCCACTGTAGTGCAGAACCGAGCGTCATCGCTGAACACAGTGCGACGCAATTCGTCAGCAATCCACGCATCCCGTCAGCACATCACTGCAAACGCAGGTGTTGTGCTGTGGAGTTAACAGCAGTTTACGCAAGGGATAGTAATTCCTCAGTCCAACTCCTGCTAGTGTCCGACGAAAGGTGCAGGGCGACACAAAATGTTGAAAGGAGTCCCTTACTTGTCCTCGGATGGCAGGCGCTGATGTGAACGCTTCACCCCATGTGCTCAGTGCGCAGTACGGCTGTCTTCCCTTGTGGTAGTTGCGGGCTTTCAAAAAAAAACTACGCACCCTTAGACCCAGAGTTGAAATATTAAAAGTTTTGACTGGTTTCGCTGTCTAGGGACTGGGATACGTAGTTGCCGCATTACAGGCCAAATACTGTGAGTATACAGTATACGATAAGAATACACACATGAATCGAATGGTCGAAGGTTTGTATCACTCGGCAATTGCGAATTATGAAAGTAACATACAAATTTCTAAATGAAATATTGCAATTAAATAAAATCTGCAGGTACTATCTAAACGACTTTAAATGATGAGTACGATAGTAGAAGTGCTTTTGAGAATGCGGCATATTTCTGCAAAACACTTACTGGTATCGATGGTCCAGCAGTTAAATAAAATATAAGTTGAATAACGGAGAAACAGTAGATTCCTACTTCACGTAATTAGTTACGAACAACCACTTAGCTCGCGAGATATTCACTTCTGAACTCATACTACGACTTCACTGCAGAAGACACGGAAATCACACAAGAGCACAGATCGGCACTCCGAAATATTTCTGTCCCCCGCGACCACGCGCAAACTATTCCACTGTCCAAGTCTTTCCGCCGACTCCGTGTCCGTCGCATCCAGCACTTCCCGTGTCCTGTGCGACTGTCCCTCGCGCCGCACTGTTCCGAACTCGCTTCCATCCAGTCTCCCCATTCACGAGCTCTGTAATTGGCTAGAGCGTTCGCGCCATGTCTTCAATCCAACGCACCCACACAAACATAATGAAATGCATTCGAAATACTGGCTTTACATTTAAATAACTTGAAATTAAATAAATATTCCTACGGCTGGACCATAAACACGCTCTAACACACATTATTAGATACATAAACAAATCAAATAAACATACATCAAAGGAATAGAACAAAAGGTAGGCTAGTAGCCTAATGTTTCTGTGCTTTCTAACACACAGCAAATATTTAACCAATTTCTTCATGAATAGCACATATCGGATATAAACAAAGACATAGACGAATAAATATATTTATAAGCATGCTGCCACCGTTTTTTCGTCTAAATGTGGAGTGCTTATGGCCCGACGCGATTAGTAGTAATCTGCTACTTTGACCTCCAATAACTCATGTACTGTTCAAGTTACATGCCTGTAATTCATACCAATTTAGGTTTACTAATAGCTTTCTAAAGACACGTAGATCGAAGAAATCGGACGAATCGTTTAGATTTTGGAAATTCGTTGCTGCGTGTTACTTGTATAATTTACAGTCAGATACTAAACTTTAAACTAATAAGGATATTGAAAATCTGATTACACCATCAGAATCGTCGTGCAAATAATAGTAATGTACATGTTCCCTTTTGAGTTATCATGATTCATCTGGCTATTATTAATTTCTATACTAACTGTGAAATGTCTGCCATTAAGGGTTCACAAAGTTCGCCATCTTTGGCACTCCCGGCGTGTCTCCATCATCGATACGGCGTCACAATGGAATTCCCAGCCATGTGGCTGGACCATGCACTGGGGCTACCCCTCTCGTCCGGCTAACGTTCGGCACCACGTGTTTGCCAACTAGCTCGGCCATGCCGCGCGGCCCTAGCGGTGGCCGCCAACTCTGAACTTAGAATATTTCCAGGGCGCCGAAACTCGCCCGTTACCTCACATAGTGAAACGAGTGCAACAGGAACCTTGAAGACGAGTGTGCGCTCCCATGCAGTCCAGCGTCAGGTCAGTGTCAAATCCGAATGCCCGACAAATCTGGATGTTTTTCTACCAGCCACACATATGAGGACGCATACTGAGACCCCTTTCAAACTCTCTTAGGTGCTTATAATGTCGTCAAACACGGATGTATATCTCCGTGTCCTTTACAGTCATCATTAAAAATCTGGCCGTATTCACGTCCCTTATACACGATACCACGCCAGGTAACAAAGCAAAACACGGAAAACACTAACGCACTCTGGGTGTCATTCTACCAACACCAGTTAATTCCAGCTCTAATCATTTACATGGCCGGCGCTTGTATGTACTTGTATGATAGTATATTCACATCCGACCATTTCTTCTGCGTACTGTATATGAATCATACAACGCTGGAACCCCGTGAGGCTGTTCACAAATGCTGTTGTCTATTGGAAGGTTGCAACGCCAAAAGACCACAATCGCGTAGCGAGATTTAGGTTCGTCAATTGGAGCAGGTACTAGCTGTTGACGCTGAGCTTATATAAATGTAACTTATTTCGCATAAATAGATGAAGAGACCTACTTGTGTTCGATTCTGCTGTTGACAGTAATAACTGGAAACAATACCTTAAAATACCTACGTGTAACCATCTGGTGAGACGTAAAGTGGAATATCTTTAGTTCGCAATAGCAAAGGTAATGTTACCGAAAACAGTGCCATCAAAGCGGTGTTACTAAAAACGGTTTTCTGAAATTCCTTCACAAAGAAGCTGAAGTAAATATTCCAGAATTTGAGTCAAGAACAGCTCCCAAACTGGTAAGTCAGAAGTAGACATCTTAGGCATAGCGAAGCGCCTTAAATCATTTAATAAAGACACGCCTCCCGGTGCAGATTGTATCTAATTAGGTTCCTTTCGGAGTGTGCTGATAGAATAGCTCCATAGTATTCATGTACAACCCTTCGCTCGACGAAAGATCTGTACTTAAGGACTGAAAAGTTGCATAGGTCACATCAGTACTCAAGAAACGAAATAGGATCAATGCGCTGAACTGTAGTTCGATATAACTAACGTCGATTTGCGGTAGGATTTCGGAACACACATAGTGTTCGAACATGATGAATTACCTATAGAAAAACGATTTATTGACAGAGAGCACTGATTCAGAAATTGTCGTTCTCGTGAAACAGAACTAGTTCTTTACTAACGCAAAGTAATCAATGCTGGTGACAGGGGATCTAAAATTGATTCCATATTTCTACATTTTCATAAGAATTTCGAGACCCTTCCTCACAAGCAACTTCTAATCAAATTGCGTGGCTACGGAGCATCGTCTCAGTTGTGCGACTAGATTCGTGATTTCTTGTCAAAAAGGTCACAGTTCATAGTAACTGACGGAAAGTCATCGAGTAAAACAGCAGTGATATCTGTCGTTCCTCAAGGAAGTATTATAGGCCCTCTGCTGTTCCTCGTCTACATAAACGATTTAGTAAGCGATCTGAACAGCCCTCTTAGATTATTTGCAGATGACGTGTCTTTTAGCTTGTCCGTCCCCTACTAGAGTAATGCTGTGCGTTATGGGATCCACATCAGATAGGATTGACAGAGCACATCGAAAAAAATTGAAGTGAGGGAGCTCGTTTTACATTATGGCGAAATAGGGGAGACAGTGTAACCTGTGTAATACGTGAGTTGGGGCGGAAATCATGAAAACAAAAGCGTTTTTCGTTGTGGAAGGATATTTTCAAGAAATTTTGGTCACCAACTATCTCCTCCGAATGCGAAAATATTTTGTAGGCACACCTGCAGAGAGACAAATAATCATTGAAATAAAATAAGGGAAATCAGAGCTCGCATGGAAATATTTAAATGTTCGTTTTTGCCGCACGCTGATAGAGAGTGGGATATTGGAGAGGTACCTCGGAGCTGGTTCGGTGAAATCTCTGCCAGGCACTTAACTGTGATCAAGTTTGTTGACACTGTCAATCAGGAGATACTCGATCTGCCGTAAATTTTTTATTTATGTTAGGGATTGAAAACCTATGAAGTCAAGATCGCATATGAAAGCTTTATTTGGATTGATTGCTAGTTTCGGCTCACAATCTAGCCAACTTCGTATCATAAAATATTGTTCATTGGTGTCGGCGCCATTGCGGCTTCACACACCTTTAAATTGCTTCTTAAAATGACAGCGTCCATACATGACATACTAAGAAACAGCTTTTCATCGTTCGTGACCAGTTTAATTGAACTACGTTCATAAAACAAAGGCGTTATGCCGTTACAACTTAATAACTGATACAGTCAGTATTTACATTATTTCGTAACATCATCATACACACTGAAGAGCCAAAGAAACTGGTACACCTGCCTAGTATCGTGTAGAGCCCCCGCGAGCACGCAGAAGTGCCGCAACACGAGTGGCAGGGGCTCGACTAATGTCTGAAGTAGTGCTGGAGGGAACTGACACCATGAATCCTGCAGGGATGTCCATAAATCCGTAAGAGTGCGAGGGGGTGGAGATCTCTTCTGAAAAGCGCGTTGCAATGAATCCCAGATATGCTCAATAATGTTCATGTCTGGGGATTTTGGTGGCCAGCGGAATTTTCAAACTCAGAATGTTCCTGGAGTCACTCTGTAGCAATTCTGAACGTGTAGGCTGGCGCATTGTCTTGCTGGAACTGCCAAAGTCCGACGGAATGCACAATGGACATGAATGCATGCAGGTGATCAGACAGGATGCTCACGTACGTACGTATCACGCGTCTCATATCACTCCAACTGCACACGTCCCCCACCATTACAGAGTCTCCACGAGCTTCAAGAGTCCCCTGCTGAAATTCACGGTCCAAGGATTCAAGAGGTTGTCCCCATACGCGTACACGTCCATCCGCTCGATACAATTTGAAACGAGACTCGTCCGACCAGGCAACATGTTTCCAGTCATCAACAGTCCAATGTCGGTGTTGACGGCCACAGGCGAGGCGTAAAACTTCGTCTCGTGTCATCGAGGGTACACGAATAACTCTTCGGCTCCGAAAGCCCATAGCAACGATGTTTCGTTGGATGGTTCGCACGCCGACATTGTTAATGGCACAGAACTGAAATCTACAGCGATTTGCGGGAGGGTAGCACTTCTGTCACATTGAACGATTCTGTTCAGTCGTCGATGGTCCTGTTCTTGCAGGATATTTTTCCGGCCGCAGCGGTGTGTGAGATTTGATTTTTTACAGGATTCCTGATATTCACAGTACGCCCGTGAAATGGTTGTACGGGAAAATCCCTACTTCATCGCTACCTCGGAGATGCTGTGTCCCATCGCTCGTGCGCTGACTATAACACCACGTCCAAAGTCACTTAAATCTAGATAACCTTCCATTGTAGGAGCAGTAACCGCGCTAGCAACTGCGCCAGACACTTGTTCTCTTACACAGGCGTTCCTGACCGTAGCGCCGTATTCTGCCTGTTTACATATCTCTGTATTTGAATACGCATGCCTATACCAGTTTCTTTGGCGCTTCAGTGTATATCTTGTCGTGGCGTCGTACATGTACCACTAGGGATGTTGTCGGTAGACGCTTTTTCACCGTGTTCGACGTGTGTTCAGTGGAAGGCGGGTCTGGAACTGAAGCCAGCCGCAGTATCTGACGAAGGTGAGAGCGCGTTGGGGGAAGTGACAATGTGCGCGTGAGCCGTAGGCTGCCGGAAGAGCACATGACAGTACCAGACCACACACGAGCGCTGTTTCACTGTCATCGGTCACCCTCCATAGGTTCCCAATTTGGCCCAATCGGATTTTCATCTGTTTCCAAAACTTAAAGAACACCTTCGGGGACTTTGTAGTTATGAGCGGTGCAAGCAAAGGTGAGGATGCGGCTCCGACAACAGAGTCAAACATCCTATAGTGACGGTACCAGCAAATCGGTCTCTCGTTGGGAGAAATCTGTTCTTCGCCAGGGTAACTATGTTGACAAATAAGTGTACTCATGAAGAATAAAGATGTAGAATGTTAATAAAGTTTGTTTTATTTAAAAACTCTTAAGAATTTTGACATAAAAAATTCGGAGGCATTACTTCTCAGAAGGCATTCGTGGTATACGTTAGGAGAAAGCTTCGTCTAACGAAGCGCATAAAACATGTTACCAGTTTTCAATAAGTGTAGCATTTAAGCAACTTTGAATGTTAATCGCAAAATAAATTTTATGAAAATTTCCGAAAACTCACATGACCTTCTGATCACATATTAATAGCTTTCCAGTGGCGTTTTTCCAAAAAAAATTAAATTAAATGTTCTCAAGCCCGTTCCAGACACCATCTCACTTTGCAACTCTTTCGAGACCGTTACTAATTCCTTTATGGATAACGCAACAACGCTAGTGCAAGAGAAAAGATTGTCTGTTACTTGTACGCATCAGATTTCGTCTTTATTCTGTCCCCATACAATATTGTAATGGAGATAAAGCCCGGGCTCTTGATAGCCAGAGAACTTGTTTGCTGCAGCCAATCCATCATTCCCGAATGTCAGGATTCTCTTGGCTCGTCACCTCATAACTCCTCATAACTCCTGCAGCCAAACGATAATTTATTAATAACAGTTGTTCATATTGCGGGAAGTTAATACTTAAATCATTCACTTTGCACCATGCTTTAAGTGTACCACGATGAACGTATCACGCTAGTAAATCTGTAGCTATACATAAACCATTATTATAACTCAGTTCGGTCACACAGGTCCTGTTAACAATGTGAACCAAAGTTCATCACATATTGATGTAAAAACCATATTGATAGGATCACAAATGAAATTGGTTTGATTAGTTAATGATTTAGTGTAAACAATCGAAGATCAGCAATTGTAGAGTGACGAAACTTCAATCATTGCATCGTACCACTTTTGTTAAAGTTTCATCCATCGTCTTCCCATTATGCCTATACATAGTTAAATTTCGATAATTACTTCTATTTTTAGGAAGCACGCTGAAACTTGAACAGGCAAATATTGTGGGGGCTAGAGATTTCTTAACACAAATGTTTTTAGTGGTTTATGTGGGAAAGCGATGAACTGTACTTATAGCCGGCCGGTGTGGCCGTGCGGTTCTAGGCGCTTCAGTCTGGAACCGCGTGACCGCTACGGCGCAGGTTCGAATCCTGCCTCAGGCATGGATGTGTGTGATCTCCTTAGGTTAGTTAGGTTTAAGTAGTTCTAAGTTCTAGGGGATTGATGACCTCAGATGTTAAGTCCCATAGTGCTCAGAGCCATTTGAACTGTACATATAACTCTGGAATGCCTAGAGCAATTTCTACTTGTTACTTTATGATATCGTTTCTGGAAAAAACATTGTCGGAGTAAGACTGCCTTATCACCCTTAAGGGTGGAGTGAGGGTGTGTAATGGATGATACGATCCCAGGTTCGAATCCTGCCTCGGGCATGGATGTGTGTGATGTCCTTAAGTTAGTTAAGTTTTAGTTCTAAGTTCTAGGGGACTGATGACCTCAGATGTTAAGTCCCATAGTGCTCAGAGCCATTTGAACCATTTTTGTAGTGGATGAAACGTAAAACTAATCGGAAACTAAGTATGTTAGTGTCGAATCTCTACTCTTCAGGGCTTCTGCGCTGGTTGACGACAACCCCAGTACATTTAACCCCCAGGCACGGTGGCAGTTGGAAAGGGTTGCTCTGGAACACTTTGAACAATTTTAGCCAAACTTGGTATACATAAGGCTTGTTAACAGGAGGAAAAGTACAGTGTGACTAGGGATGGATGTAGAGGTATGGGAGGGAAGAAGATGGCATGCTAAGCGCAACCCCGGAACACACGTAGAAATGTTATCTAAACTCTATACAAGGTAGAAAAATACTGTAGGTGTAAGAAGCAGTCTTTCGCCAGTACCGTTCAGTGTACGCATCAGAGAAGTAATGTCGGAAATAAGGGATTCATGGTAAAAGTATATCAATGATAAGATTCGCTGTTGACACTGCAGTATTCACTGAAAGTGAGGAGCAATTACAGGAACTTTTGAATGTAATGAAGAGTGTAACGAGTACAGAACACGAACTGAAGGTAAACCAAAGGAAGACGAAAGAAATGGGGAGAGAGGCATAAATGAGATAACGATAAACTTAACCTCAGAACTAGTAACCAAGAAGTAGACGAAGTGAAGGAATTCTGCTACCTTTGAAGCAAAATAACATGGGTGATTGACCAAATGAAGTCTACTAGCATCAAACATCGGTCTTAATTTGAGGAAGAAATTTTGAAGAATGTACTTTTGAAGTATTACATTGTATGGATGTGAGTAATAGATTGTGTGAAAACCGAAAAAGGAATCGAAGCGTTTGAGATGTGGTGCCATAGAAAACTGTTGAAATTAGATGGACTGATATGATAAGGAACGAGGAGGTTCTGGGCAGAATCGGGGAGGAAGGAAACGTACGGGGAACACTGACAAGAAGAAGGGACAGGATGATAGGCCATATGTTATTACATCTGAGAATAACATCTACGTTATTAGTAAGGTAAAAAGTGTAGGAGAAGACAGAGATTGGAATGTGTTCACCAAATAACTGAAGAAGCTGGGTACAAGCTCCACTCTGATATTAAGATATTAGAACAGGAGAGGAAGTCGTAATGGGGCGCATCAAACCGGTATGACGACCCAAGACATAAAAGGTTGAAGAAGCGCTCCTGTCACCAGCAGAAGTGGGAATGAGGGTTGGACGGATATGACATATAAAAGTATCGAAAACGACCGATATTAACGCGGAATCCCTACCTTCCGGTATTCCCAGGATGATTAGCGACATCTCCAGAGATACTTCAGCCCTAGTTGTGTGAACTGAGTTTGGTGTCAAAATTACACTGATCAGCCATAACATTATGACCTCCGACCAACTATTGATATAAATCCGCCCAGGCTACAGCAGCGTCACCTGGCGAGGAATGACTGCTAGTCAGACATAAGCACGGTGTGAATGTAGCTGGTATCAGTGAGCATGCTGTCCGTGTGTGGTATGGGGAAGGCTCGCGATCTGTCTGAGTTTTGCTGAGAGCCGGCCGAAGTGGCCGCGCGGTTCTGGCGCTGCAGTCTGGAACCGCGAGACCGCTACGGTCGCAGGTTCGAATCCTGCCTCGGGCATGGATGTGTGTGATGTCCTTAGGTTAGTTAGGTTTAACTAGTTCTAAGTTCTAGGGGACTAATGACCTCAGCAGTTGAGTCCCATAGTGCTCAGAGCCATTTGAACCATTTTTGCTGAGGGCAGATTTTGATGACCCAAAGGCTCGGCACGAGAATTTCAGAAACTGAACGACTTATCGGTGTTCGAGGAGTGCTGTGGTGAGTGTGTTCAAGGCGTGGCGAAACGAAGGTGAAACGACGTCCAGAATGCGTGGAGGTGGGCGGCCACCACTCAATACAGATGTCGGACGTCGCAGGCTGAGCAGACTGGTAAAACAAGACTGACGGTGAACTGTGGCGCAACTAACACCAGACTGTAATGCTGGGCAGAGTACAAGTGTGTCTGAACACACAGCGCACGAAACACGCCTAGCGATGAGTAACCGCTGCTGACGACCCGCGCACGTGCCAGTGTTACCATAACGATATCGAAAAAACGGCTGCAATGGGCACGTGATCATCGGCAATGGACTTTGGCGCAGTGGTAGAGTGACGCGTGGTCTGATAAATCCCTGTACCATCTTCATACCGATAGGATGGCCCGAGTTAGTCGTCTTCCAGGAAACAGCTTCTTGACACCTGTACTGCGGAACGGAGTCAAGCTGGCGGCGGCTTCATTACACTCTGAGGAACATTCACGTGGACATCCACGGGTCCAGTGGAGCTCGGCAAGGCATCATGATGGCCAAGGAGAATCGTACACTATTTGCAGACTACGTACACCTGTTCATGACGATCATGTTTCCCAACGGCGGTGGCATTTTTCAGCAAGATAATGCGCCATATCATACGAGTGATTCGAGGAACATAGTGGCGAGTTCCAATTGATGTGCTGGCCCTCCAGCTCACCAGACCTACACCTAATCGAACACATTTGGAATGTGGTTGAACGTGGCGTCAGAGTTCATCGCCCCCCTCCCCGGAATTTACGGGAATTAGGTGGCTTGGGTGTGTAGATGTGGTGCCAACTCCCTCCAGCGACCTAGCAAGACATCATTATTTCCATGCCACAACGCGTCGCCGCTGTTATCTGAGCCAAAGCTGGACATACAGGCTGTTAGGTAGGCGGTCATGTTCTGGCTGACAAGTGTATATTACAATGGGTTTGTAAAATATTTATACATTGTATTCGCATACATTGCATTCACGCTTTTAAAAACATTCAAGTAAAGTAAATTTGCTTTTACCTTATAGACAGATTTCCCCCCCTCCATTCCTCCATTCATTACGCGAAGATGACTCAGAAGCTTCTGGTGGTGGTAGTAGGGTCCACACACACACACATATATATATATATATATATATATATATATATATATATATATATATATATGTGTGTGTGTGTGTGTGTGTGTGTGTGTGTGTGTGTGTGTTGTAGTGTAACGACGTAAGTTTTGTATAAATGATTTTCTTTTGACATATGACCATGTGCAGACTTCGTCACCAACGTCAGTTACAAAACATTTCCGAATTATTTAAACTCTCTTTAAAGTGGTCGCTGAATGGTTCTTGAACGAAACTGTAATTAAACATCATCATTTGAGTCGTATGCGCAGAATTACGTCACTCAGTCCAATTGGTTTGCGCAAACTTTTTCAATTTACATGTCGTTTGTTTCTTCTCAGAAATTATATTAATGCAAGTTATCTGCTTTAATAAATATTAGAACCACATTGAATAAACTTTCAAGACTCAAACTCGCGATGAACGTTGTCAAAAATTAATAATCTTGTCAAATAAATTAATAATACTTCTTCCTTAACATAATTCTTCATAAATAAATTCTCGGAACACGCATTTAAACTTTTGTAGTATACACTAGTTTATTATCTAACCTATATACTACATACAGACGTGAACCTGAGCTTTGACAAGATAGGACTGAACATTTACAACATGATTAAACTTTCTACGACGTCATTGTTGTAGAAACATTACAAATTCTTATTTTTTCAGTTTTTAGAAGCACGACGCAACAACTCGGTTTCAGGATCTTCTGTTGCTCTTTGGCTGTCGACCCGCGACGTATAGTGGCCAGCAATTTTCTCTCTGGTCCCGGCAGTGAAGATGCTGTCTCCATTCGTTGCGCCGCCCTCTCCGTACATGAAACATTAAAATAAATACAAAACTTTAGATAATTCACAACCACTACAAATATTACAAAATACATAAACAAAACACTAAATTAAACTTATATTCACCTGCAAACTGGGCTGACACTGGTGGATGGGTGACGGTTCAATTTCACGTCCCAATACAGTGTGTGTGTGTGTGTGTGTGTGTGTGTGTGTGTGTGTGAATTTGATCAAATAAAGCTCTCTCGATTCTGTAAGACGCCTTGCAAATGGAACACTGAGGCCAGGCCTCGGAAGACGACCCCACTCCTCTTTGCCTCCGACCCTCCTTTCGGGTCAATAAGGTTAAGAAAGAACAAAAAAAAAAGCGGGTAAGAAGTTGGGGAAAAAGTTCGACGAGTTTAGTTTTATCTGCTAAGGAGTCCTGGATCAAACCGAAAATGTAACAAGAAATCCATTTTGTTCACTACTCGACGGTGCAGAAGTCTACCGAATGTCATCCAGAAGTTGAGGAATTCGGTGACACTCTAGGCTCCGTTCTGTGCGGCCTTTTCATCTGATGTACGAAAAAGTGTTGATTCCTATAGAAGGTATTTATTTTCACCAAAACCGTCACGATACGCGAGCATAAATTGTAGCATTCGGGAGGACGACGGTTCAATCCCGTCTCCGGCCATCCTGATTTAGGTTTTCCGTGATTTCCCTAAATCGTTTCAGGCAAATGCCGGGATGGTTCCTTTGAAAGGGCACGGCCGATTTCCTTCCCAATCCTTCCCTAACCCGAGCTTGCGCTCCGTCTCTAATGACCTCGTTGTCGACGGGACGTTAAACACTAACCACCACCACCACCACCATAAATTGTACAGCAGATCGACGTCCGCTGACCCTTCTTCGCTTCTTCCCGCAGGCTGCCTGTCATGCCGGCAGGTGCTCAACATCATGGTGATCCTGGGCTTCATGTTCAACTACATGCTGCGGGTCAACCTGACGATCGCCATCGTGGCCATGGTGCTGCCCACCAACCACTCGCAGGCCGCAGCCGGCAACGCCACGCTCGCCGCCTGGGACAACGCCACGCTGGCTGAGGTACTCGTCTCACCTCTCGCGTACTCTTTTTCCCAATGCCTGTCACAGGCGGCAGTATCAAATTTAAAATTTTGTAACTCGGGAATCACCGAGTTATCAGTTAATCCATAGCATCATTTCTCTGTTCTGTATCTTCGTTCTTCTAATATTTCCTAGCGTTTATCCCGTATCTTCGACGGATCGGCATGTCAGTTGCAATCGCCAATGTCAGCCCGAATTTTTTGTCCCCCATTTGCCTGCGTCTAGTATTATCCCATGTGGAAGTGTGAGAATACTTTATAAATATTTGTGAATCCTGTAACTGAGGTGGTACGTGCGTATTAGCCCAGTGCTCGCCTAATTGGACGTGTGAAACCGCTTAAAAACCACACACAGCGTGACCGGCACACTGGCCCTCGTCGTTAAGCTTCCCCGAATCCCTGGCATGCGTATCTGCGCGGCTATCCAGGCGGCCCTAAATACACACAGAATTAAGGGACTACTTTTTCGAAACCCCTGGTAAGTCTTTCATTGCAACGCATATGTTTGTAATTTGACTCAGAGATGCCTACAACCCTCCTCTGTAATGGTGCAGAAGCATGACGCTCTGCGACGTCTCCGTAAGGCTCTACGACACTTCAGACTATAAAGGTGTCGACACATGGGAAAAAAAGGCCAGAGCTCAGAAGTTCATGTGACGTTTGAGATGGGTTACTGGTTTAACATTGGCACCTTATTTTACCACAGCATTCTTCTCAACGCCACAGTGTACGTTTGACATTAGAAGTTCCTCGTACCCCCTCTCACACGCATTTCACCTCTTTATCTTCACGTCTCTGCAGTGGAGTTTAGAACAGAGACGCCCAGCGTTGAAATCACCCGGTTTCCGCATGGGTGGCCTAAGAAAATCTTTCAGACGCTCTCAGAATCGACACGAAAAGACCACAGAGGGTGGCATAAAGAACGTCAATGAAACCATCACTTTCCTTGGGGCGTTGATTCCCGCACATTTCTCGGTCGAAACCGACAGCTCTCAGTGTGATGAACAACACGACGACCTTCTTAACAACTTTTGACGCTGCTCACACCCCCGGACATTTCAACCACGTTGTTGAGCTGCATCCCCACTGAACGTGATCGCATCCCTTGGGAAAGCAGTGCAATCGCAGTTTTTGCTCTCGTGTACAGGCTGGAATCAGTAGGGACCGTTCAAGTTCATTTGAGGAAATTTGAACGTGATCTAAAGCAGCAAAGGGTGTTTATGCACTTTCAGCACACATTTCGCGCTCTTCTGCGGCGTGATCACGGTTGGTTGCGACACTGACGCACACGTGAATACGATAACGGGTCCCCCTAAGACCATCCCAGTTTGGCAACACCATTGGCGGCACCCACTCACAGGTCACGTTCAAATTTGCTCGAATGATTTTGAACGGTCCTAGTGGTTCCATCCTGCATACGAGAGCAAAAATTGCGATGGCACTGCACTCCCACGGAGGTGTTGAAACGTACGGGGGTCGCAGCAGCGTCAAAGGTTGTCAAGATCGTTGTCCTGTTGCTCTTCGTACTGAGAACTATCGTTTTCGATCTCGATATGTGCGGGAGTCAAATCCCCAGGGAAAGAGGTGTTTTCTTGACGCCCTCTCTGAGGCCTTTTCATGCGGATTTTGAGTGGCGCTTTGAATTAAATATTTTCCTCGGCCACCCATAAAAACATCTCGTGATTTCACGCTGGGTGTCGTCGTTCTGACATCCACCGCAGAAGCGCCAAAAGAACGGGTGAAATATGGGTAAGAGCGGGTGTGACGACTTTCCCATCGTGTGACACGTATACGGTGCGTTGAGCAGAACTGTGGTGCAATTTCGTGACAATGTGACATCGTTAACCCACCTTCCGCTTCAGATTAACTTCTGAGCTATGGCAAGCCTCGACACCTTGCTGCTGGAAGTGTCACCGAGCCGGAGTGTGACGTCGCAAGCCGCCGCGCTCTTGCACCATTACAGAGAAGGTTGCACTCACCTTTGAGCACAAAATTTCAAACTTTTGCGTCGCAGTGGGAGATAATTACTGGGGTTTCAAAAAAGTGATACATTAATCCTGTTGCGCAATGTATCTTCACACAGCCTGTCCCGACATTTCCTTGTATCCAGCCGAGCTGACCATTTCGTTTTTGAACACTATATTTCGGTTCTTTCAACAATGAAATGGTGTAAAATGTTCAGTATTCTCAGGGAAATAGATGTGAGCATAGCGGAAGGCGGGTAATATACAATATGTATAAGAACAAATGGGAAACATCAGGAAAGGAAAAACAAGAACGATGTACTCGGATTAGAAAGAGTGGAAGACAGGGATGTAGTCCTTCACCTCTACCGCTCAATCTTATACTTAAATAAAATAGATGTTCAAGGGTAGAGTTAAAATTCGGGGTGGAAGGATACTAATGATAAGACTGGCCGATGATATTGCTCTCCTAAAAGCAAGCAAGGAAAAAATGCAGGACTTGTTAAGCGGAATGAATAGCCTAAAGAGCATTTGTGGTTTGAGAGTAAACCGAAGAAAGATGAAAGTAATGAGGAGTAGCAAAAATGAAATCAGCTATAAACTTCAAAATTGGGTGCCACGAAGCAAGCAAAGTGAACAAATTTTGTTACCCAGGCAGCAAAACAACACATGACGGACGAAACAAGGAGGACATAAAGAGCAGACTAGCCGAGCAAAGAGGGCGTTTCTGGTCAAAAGAAGTTTATTGTCATCAAACACCAACCTTAATTTGAGGAACAAATTTCTGAGAGTGTACATTTGGGTCACAGCACTGTTTGGTAGTGAATGAAGGATTGTGAAAACACCAGAAAAGAAGAAAATTGAAGGATTTAAGATGTGATTCTGTAGAAGAATGTTGAAAATTGGGTAGACTGTTGAGATAAAAAACGTGGAGGTTCTCTGCAAGTCATCAAAAAAAGGAACATAAGAAAAACACTGACTAGAAGACGGAACAGGAGGGCAGGACATGTGTTAACACATCAGGAAATATATTCCTTAGTACGAGAGACACGTGTAGAAGGTAAAAGCTGTAGGGGAAGACGGAGGTTGGAATATACCGACAAATGATAGAGGAGACTTCGTGCAAGTGCTACTCCGACATGAAGATATTGGCACAAGCGAGGATTCAAAACGGGCTGCATCAAACCAATCAGAAGACTGATGACCCAAAAAAAGCGTTAAATCTGAGAACATCACTCTGCCCGTGGCCGTAGGTGCTAATCTCCCATGTTTAATACGCCACTGTAATCTGTCAAGTGGAACGAGCCGCACAAAATTCCGCGTATAGAGTCTGGCGCTGCCCAATAGTAATGAAATGGTTCCAAGTGAAAGATGGCCTCCAGAAGTCCTGTTGAAATAATGTGTGTTGAGCTGTGGGCATGTTCCTTTTCGCCTGCTGGCTAATGTGTCGATCTTCTTGGATACTGTACACTGCCAACGTCTTACACAGTCTACAAGCATTACCTCTGACAATAACAGACGTCTTCAGTCGTGAGGTTTTTACTTTATACGACATTAATCTCCTTCTAACGAAGATGATCCAACTGTATTTAACCACATTCCTTTATAATTAGCTGTTTTACAAAAGAACGCTCTCCTGGGTTCAGTAACAATAGACTGAGTGCGCTACCTTCTCTGTAACAATATAATCCAGACAGCACTGTTGTGTGTGCCGCAGTAGCCACGGTTACTAGGAATCTTATGCAGATGTGTTGTGAGGAATGATTTCACCACCGACACCCTCGCCTTCTGCAGCGCATAGAAGCTTTTATAGCACACATGTTCACCTCATACACAAATGTGAATACAGTCAAAATTTTTACGTTCGTTGCAGTGAATTATTATTATTATTATTAACTTACTCATTAGCAAAATAAAGAAATTTGCCTTCATTTAAATTTTTTTCTGTGCATGAAACATTGTTCAAGAGTTCTGGACTTCAGTCATTGGCTATGACTCTTACAGCATCATCAACATTACTGAACTCAGGAAGCTTAAGACAAATGACTTGTCCTACAGTAAAAGAAAACAGATTTACTGCTTTCCTTGTATTTTGCCTTTCCGAACCAGCAACAAACAAATGGTTCATAGTCATATTGTTGGCGTATTGTAAATCTATACACTTGCTTTAAACATCAACTAAGTGAATGTTTATTTTGTGAACAAACTATTAAACTTAGGTCGATATACATCGTTACGCAGATGAATTCTTAGCACCTTTAAGACATGATGTACATCGCAAAAAATTCATGCTTTTCTGTTTTGTTCCTCTTGATTTTCGAATTCTGAATCGTGATATGTAACTTTTAGATTCCGCATAAGTTTACTATTTGAACGCTCCTTATCAAATGTAAATTATCTCACTGCAAGTTCAACGTGTTGTATGACTTGAATCATTTCATACAACAAGTCCGTAGGAACGACCGCGTAAAAGTGATAACAAATAGGCGGCATCCATTTTCCTACTTCTGACAAAAAAAAATGGCTCTGAACAGTTATGGGACTTAACTGCTGTGGTCATCAGTCCCCTAGAACTTAGAACTGCTTAAACCTAACTAACCTAAGGAGATCACACACATCCCTGCCCGAGGCAGGATTCGAACCTGCGACCGTAGCGGTTCCAGACTGTAGCGCCTAGAACCGCACGGCCACTCCGGCCGGCACTTCTGACGACCATGACTTTACCATCGCTGTGGGGGCTCTCTGACCGTCTTATCTATCCAGTCAAAACGTAAGTTGAAGCTGAGACTGACGTCTTTTTCAAATGTAGATACTAGCTTTGAATGTGTTTTCACAATATTAGTGCTTAAATCAATAAAACTTGATGAAACGCTAAACTGCTTGAGTCTTCTTTTAACAGCGACTGCACTAGGCAGCGGATATTTCAATATATTACTGAAAAAACATAAAACTTTGTAAGGTATGCAACGTAAAGTTCCTGCACATACAATATCTTCAGATGACCAGTACACCATCTTTTCTTAGCTACTTGTTGACAGAAAAAGCACCTTCAAACCACTTTTCATTTTAAGTAACTCAGCATTAAACAGAAAGAGACGAGCCATTAAATGTGTATTTTTTGCCTACGTTCTTTTATACCTTGTTCAATTTTTTTATGTTTTATGTATTTATTTATTTTGGCACGAACGTGGTTTCTCACACTTACTGCATTGTTTTGTAATGGATCTGGGAGATGTTATTTTTTTTACTGTATTTGTCGATACAAAATTGTAAATGTTTTTTTATACTTTTTGTCAGAATTTATTGTAATTTGCCTTATTATATGTTAATTTACTTATGTTTTTGAGAGTGAAAGCATATTGATTACTATTAGTAAATGTATCGAAGAATAGCAAAGAGACTGATTACAAGTGGAAGCTTGTGTGTTGTGTAAAATATCTTTAACGCTGGAGTCGTCTTTGACTATAGTCAGTCGGCAGCTAACTCTTGGTGTGTGTTGACGGAAGAACAATGTGAAGGTCGCCGTCATAAATAATTTTGAATTATGTTACTATTTTTTTTTTGTATTAACCATAAAAAAAGAAACTACATTTGAAGAAATGGTATTTGAAACACCAAAATGAAGGCAAACACGTTGAACCACGTCTTTTCTGCAGCCGACAAAGATGCATTGTGGAATCATACTTAGACAACTGAGGCCAAGACTAATATCGCCTTGCAAACGTCTAACGGAAAAGGTACTGTCACGAAATATGGCAAATTTAAGTGAATAAAAAATAGTGACCATATTTTCAACTTGTGTCTTAGTCGGGATACAATATTTCAGTTTGTTTTCACAATTAATGTTTTCGCTACTAATAGTTTCTCCTTTAGTACAAGAAGTAATCGCAAAACAAACCATTATTGTTAACTGAAAACAATTCAAAACATCTCAGTACATTGATAACTCTAGCGTAATTCTTCACTTAAATGTCAGTCATCGATAAGAACTCACACTCACGTAAAGAATATCGTATCTATTCAAACACTTGAAGGTATAACTATAGGTTACGGCAGTGGTGGCTGGGTTGACTGTGGCATCAGCGACGCAACTTGCTACTAACACCCGACGATCGCTACCGTGTATGGCAGCAACAGGCCATGCCTTCTAAGAGTGACTTCGTCAGCCCATTGGCTCACACCAGCGATAACTGTGAAAATGTCTTTGCTTTGTAGCAATTGTCAGTTAACGTAATACCTAAAGCAGTGCAATCATTGTGAAGTGCATGGCAGAGGGTACTTCCCGTTGTACCACGTATTCGTGATACTTTCCTGTCTATTCACGTATGGAGCGTGAGAAGAATGTCTACTGTAATTAATCTAATTTTCTCTTCACGGTCCCTACGGGAGCGATATGTAGGATCTCATAGAGTATTTAGATTCCCTACTTAATAATGTCTCTTGAAATTACGTAACTATGCTTTTGCGGATAGCTGCCATCTATCCTGTCAACTAGCTTGGGTTTTTCAGCATCTAACTGTCACCCATGGATCAAACAAACTTATCACCAGTCGTGCTGTCCTTATTCATATACACTCAAGATCAGCTATTTGGTTTGTTTCGCACACATTGGAGCAACATTCTAAGATCAGTCGCACGCGTGTTTTGTAAGCAATTTCCTTAATATAAGGACTGCGTTTTCCTAGTCTATCAATGAATCGTAGTCTGCCACCTGCTTTACCTACGACTGATCCTGTTATCACTCCAGTCCATATTCCTACAAATTGTTCTATGAGTTGACTGAGTCCTCATAGGATACTAAGTTTTTTTTTCACTTTTTGAAGGACATGTTTTACATTTTGGAATATTTAAAGCAATTTACTAATGAAACTTGAAACTTCCTGGCAGATTAAAACTGTTTGCTCGACCGAGACTCGAACTCAGGACCTTTGCCTTTCGCGGGCAAGTGCTCTACGAACTGAGCTACCCAAGCACGACTCACGCCCCGCCTTCACAGCTTTACTTCTGCCAGTACCTCGTCTCCTACCTTCCTACCTTCTTACCTTCTGGCAATTTACTAATATTTAAATCATTTGAAATTTTATCGAGATCTGGTTCAATATTTGTGGATCTTTAGGAGACTGGAATTCATTATAGAAAACTGCATAATAGTTAAATGAGGGACTAACTCAGGCGCAAATTCTTAATAGAATCTGATACGAATTCCATTTAGTGCTTTATTGAATTTATGATTTCAGTTACTTCTACACTCCATTGGCGCTAATATCTATATCACTCGTATTTGTAGTGGTGCAAAAATTAAGCTGGACAGTACTCCTGGATTTTCCTTTACAAAGAAACATTTAAAAACAAAATTCAGAATTTCTCCTTTTGCTTCACTACCCTAAATTTCAGTTTTTGTGCTATCCGTGAGTCTCTGGGCACTAACTTTGGTGCCGCAAACGGTTTTTACATGTGACCATATTTTCTTTCTGATTTATTAGGAATCTTTTGATAGTATCCTGCTGCGGTGAAGGATTAACGCATTGTTCCACTGACAGACAAACACGTTTTATTTAACATCTCTCCATTCCCCTCATCACTAACACCTATACTAGGTACATGTCTATCCAGGGCATGGTGAACTATTCCTGTAAACTGGAGTCTTCATTCTCCTGTACAGAGCGTAATGTTCAAGTTTCTCAATGATACATGACACTATTCCCTCTTTACCTAGTTTGCTGAAGATATAATTATTTGTACTCGTTTTAATTGCCCTTTGCTTTTCGCTAATCACTTATTTTCGTGCAGTCGGCTACGCATCAAATATAGGTAGGACTTTGAACTTTTTTTAATTTATTGCAATGAAAATGTTGCCTTTCAGCTGTAGTTGATGTTTGTTTCATACATGTACAATCAATATCGAGACAATACTATCTCGTATTCCGTTATCGTCTAACAAATACGTGAAGATGTGCCAATATTGTCTTAAAATGGATTGTACATACATGAGATAAACATAAAAATAAAAAAAATGCAGCTCTAAGAAAACTTACTGTCATTGTAATAAATAAAATACTTGCTAATCATTGTTGCTACAAGTGCGTCATGGTCACTGATGACAATTTCAACGTGGACGTCCTCAGAGAGGTCAAGTCCACTTGTTTCTATTACGTCTAACTCATTCCTATCACGAGTGTGCCTCTTAAGTATTGTTCTATGTAGTTTTAAGACACCCGGCCCCTGTGGCCGAGCGGTTCTAGGCGCTTCAGTCCGGAACCGCGCTGCTGCTACGGTCGCAGGTTAGAATTCTGCCTCGGGTATGGATGTGTGTGATGTCCTTAGGTTAGTTAGGTTTAAGTAGTTCTAAGTCTGGGGACTGATGACCTCAGATGTTAAGTCCCATAGTGCTTTGAGCCATTTGAAGTCAACACGTCTAATATTGTTGCGCAAGATATCTTGTCACGTCCACTGATTACAAAATTGTGCATTGTTGGATCATGAAAGCCTCCTTCGATGACGAGAATACGATTGTTTAATATACGCTGTCTGATGAAAAGTATACGGACACCTATTAGTGGACAGTAACGTGCGGTGTGTCCACCCTTCGCGTTTATGACAGCTTGAACTGTGCTTGGAAAACTTTCAGTGATATGTCTGAATGTCTGTGGAGTAGTGGCAGCCCATTCTTCCTCAAGAGTCGAAACCAGAGGAGGACGCTGGCTTCTGAAGCGAAGACGACGTTCTAACTCATCTGAAAGGTGTTCCAGTGTATCTAGGCCAGGACTCTGGGCAGGCCAGTACAGTGGAATGTTATTGTCCACAAATTATTGTGATATGTCCAGCACCGGTTGAGGCGCAATGAGAACACTGCCCATATAAACAGTGCAGAACAAGCTCATTAATAAGAACATAAAAAAGGTCTTTTCTGCAGTAAGTTATTAACAAGTTCTGTTTGTAGTAGTATTTCGTGGTAATCACTGATATTACACAAGTTCGTAAATGATCAGATGACACTCTAACGGATTCAAAGTCTGAGTTTACGCTGTAGTGGAACAGTTATAACAAAAGATAATGGTGATGGCCAATACCGATGTCCTTCGCAGTATCCAGTGTACACGCTGCTTGCTGGCAATGCCTGAGTTACTCACTGGTGGCTCTACAAAAAAATGTTCAAATGTGTGTGAAATCTTATGGGACTTAAGTGCTAAGGTCATCAGTCCCTAAGCTTACACAGTACTTAACCTGAATTATCCTAAGGACAAACACACACACCCATGCCCGAGGGAGGACTCGAACCTCCGCCGGGACCAGCCGCACAGTCCATGACTGCAGCGCCCAAGACCGCTCGGCTAATCCCGCGCGGCGGGCGGCTCTACGTTCGTCGCTGACTGTCAGCGACGCAGCGTCGACAGTTCCGTCGGTTTCCTTAGCGAGAGCTGTGATTGACGGACTGCTACCAGGTCAGATGAAGCGAAGGAGAAGACTGGCCTGGAGAGGCTCGGAGCCAGTAAAAATACCCGGCTGGAGCTAGACTGCAGCTGGCTCTGTTTGTTGTCATGTGACCTGTGGAAGCAAGCAGTGTTGACATCGCTGTTTGGTCCCGTCTCCTAAATCAACCTGCCAACTAACCATCCAACCAAACTCTCTACCACCAGAGCTCACTAGGGGGGCAGTGAAGCCCGCGATCTTCTGTGTCGTCTGCTGGTGTGGCCCCTGTGGCTTCGGTGGGTTAGGCCACTTGTCTGACGCTGGTGTGAGAAAGGCTGCTAGTAGAGTGGTTGGTTAATTTAGGGAAGGGCACCAAACAGTTCAGTCGAATTAGGGAAGGATGGGGAAGGAAGTCGGCAGTGCTCTTTCAAAGGAACCATTATGGCATTTGCCTGAAGCGATGTAGGAAAATCACGGAAAACTCAAACCAAGAGGGCCGGACACTGGTTTGAACCATCGTCCTCCCGCGTGCAAGTCCAATGTGCTATTCACTACACCACCTCGCTCGGTTAGTAGACAAGTTAACAGCCCGTAGACAGTACGTAGCCCCACAGAGGCTGCTTTCCGACAGGGTGCACCGTTATGCTGATACAAAAAATCACTGTCTCTGCACTATTCCTAGCCAGCCGGAGTGGTCGAGCGGTTCTAGGCGCTACAGTCTGGAACCTCGCGACCGCTACGGTCTCAGGTTCGAATCCTACCTTGGGCATGGATGTGTGTGATGTCCTTAGGTTAGTTAGGTTTAAGTAGTTCTATGTGACTGATGACCTCAGAAGTTACGTCCCATAGTGCTCAGAGCCATTTGAACCTTTTTTTGCGCTATTCCTCAGCTGTATGCATTACACAATGCTGTAAAACATGTTGACATCCTTCTACATGTTACGTTTTCTTAAGCGGAATAATGGGATCAGACTCTAAGCACGAAAACACCCCCACTTCGTAACACCCCATCCTCCATACTTCATTGTTGGCACTACACATTGTGGTAGATACCATTTACCAGACATTTGCAAAACACAACCCCTCCCATTGTACTGCCACAGGGTACAGCGTGATTCATCACTCCATATTACTCTTTCCAACCATCGACTGTCCAATGCCATCAATCTTCACACCACCTTCAGTGTTGCGTAGCATTGACAACAGATATGTGTGACTTATGAGAAGCTGTTCGGTTACTGTAGCCCATCTTTTTTAACTCCCTACGCACAGGCAGTGTGTTGCCCGGACTGCTGAAAACGCTTTGGAAATCACGAGTGAGTCGTTCCACTGATTTCATACGATTTTCCGCAACGGTCTCCCTCCGTCAGTATGTAAGACTGCCTGCCCTTGGTTTGTCCGTTGTCGCTCCTTCGCGTTTCCATTTCATAATAACATCACTAACAGTTGACTTGGGCGGCTTTAGAAGGTCGCTGCTGGAACCGTTACTCACAAAGGGAGCTCATGACGCTGGGAACACGGATTTATTTCAAACTTTGCATACCTTTAGAACAACATAATACACAAGTAATAAGGCGTACTACTCTGGCAATTCCGAGAAAATTCTAAGAGAAATTTCACACGTCTGTTACGTAGCTGACGTATTTGTGCGTAGATGCCGAATGTTAGAGTTCATGGTGGTCAAGTGGTTAGCGTTCGTGCTTCGTAAGACGAACGTGTATGAGGCGACTGTTCGACTCCCGCTCAAACCTTTATTTTTATAGTGCAAGTGTAAATTATGTGATATTCAAACACTGCACCAACACTATTCGTTCTCGCTACATTGTCAACGTCTCACCGCTGCCAAATGCAGCTCAAAGCGTCGATGTGCAAAGCAGTTCCGGATTGCATGTATAAGGTCTTTCGAAAATCACGACAGGCATACATTTTCGGGAAAACTCTATGCGTTTCTTCATACACTTGTCGATAGTTATAAATATACACTGAAGAGCCAAAGAAACTGGCACACCTGCCTAATACTGCGTAGGGCCCCCGCGAGAATGCACAAGTGCCGCAACACGACGTGGAATGCACTAACTAGACTAATGTCTTAAGTAGTGCTGGAGGGAACTGACACCATGCATCCTGCATGGCTGTCCATAAATCCGTAAGAGTACGAGGGGGAGGAGAACAGCACGTTGCAAGGCATACGAGATATGCTCAGTAATGTTCCTGTCTGGGAGTTTGATGCCCAGCGGAAGTGTTTACTCTGAAGGGTGTTCCTGGAGCCAGTCTGTAGCAATCCTGGCCCTGTGGGGTGTCGCAATTGCCCAAGTCCGTCGGAAGGCACAATGGACATGAATGGATGCAGGTGATCACACAGGTTGCTTACGTACGAGTCACCTGTCAGAGTCGTATCTAGACGTATCAAAGGTCCCATACCACTCCTATTGCAGGCGCTCGACACCATCACGGACACTCCACCGGCTTGTACAATACCCTGCTGACATGCAGGAACCATGGATTCATGAGGTTGTCTCCATATCCGTACACGTCCATCCACTCAATACAATTTGAAGCGAGACTCGTCCGAGCAGGTAACATGTTTTCAGTCGTCAACAGTCCAATATCGGTGTTGACGGGCCCAGGCGACACATAGAGCTTTGTGTCATGCAGTCATCAAGGGTACACGAGTGGACCTTCGGCTCCGAAAGCCCATCCGATGATGTCTTCGCCGGCCGGGATGGCTGAGCGGTTCTAGGCGCTACAGTCTGGAACCGCGCGACAGCTACGGTCGCAGGTTCGAATCCTGCCTCGAGCATGGATGTGTGTGATGTCCTTAGGTTAGTTAGGTTTAAGTAGTTCTAAGTTCTAGAGGACTGATGACCTCAGCAGTTAAGTTCGATAGTGCTCAGAGCCATTTGAACTTGTCTTATACAGGCGTTGCCGACCGCAGAGCCGTATTCTGCCTGTTTACGTATCTCTGTATTTGAATACGCGTGCCCATACCAGTTTCTTTCACGCTTCAGTGTATAAAGTTTCCGTTTACGGGTGTGAGCGTTGTACTCGACAAAAGTTGCTATTATAAGTTTAAAGCCAGCCTTCGTTTTACTCGTTTTGAGTCTCGCTGCAGAATGCAGCTACGTTTCCTTTAGCAGCAGGTCGTGTTTCAGGCGGCGGCGGAGGGCGGCGTGGAGCAGACGCGCTACGACTGGGACGAGTACTGGCAGAACATGATCATCGGCTGCTTCTTCTGGGGCTACGTGTGCACGGAGTTCCCCGGCGGGCGGCTGGCGGAGCTGATCGGCGGCCGGCGCGTCTTCGGCACCTCCATGCTGGTCGGCTCCGTGCTGACGCTGCTGACGCCGCTGTCCGCGCGCCTCGGCATCGCCGTCGTCATCCTGCTGCGCGTCGTGCTGGGGCTCTCGCTGGTCAGCAGCTCACTCCCTCCCTCCTCACTCTCCTCCTGATCACTGCTAGGCTTCACCGACTCTCCTTCCTCAAGAGTCTCCTATCCCAAATGTTATCCTTCCTACTCATCCTCCTGTACGTCATGCACACCTCTCCCCAAAACCTCCATTCGTTAGCACCAACAGGAATCTAACCAAAAGGAGCAAGATTTCAAAATTACCATTATTTTTGTATAGGACATTTTAGAATTCCTATTGCAGGCTTCTAGGGATAAATTTCTAAAAATAACTAAGGGGTGGGAGTGGCAACAAAATTATTATGATGGCGTTTCGTTTGTGGGGCGCTCAACTGCTCGGTTATCAGCGCCCGTACAAATTGCCAACCTTTGCTCAGTCCAATCTCGCCACTTTCATGAATGATGATGAAATGATGAGGACAACACAAATACACAGTCATCTCGAGGCAGGTGAAAATCCCTGGCCCCGCCGGGAATCGAACCCGGAACCCCGAGCTCGGGAAGCGAGAACGCGACCGCGAGACCACGAGCTGCAGACAAGTGGCAACAAAGCGACTATTCAGGCTGGTGTGTAAAATGTATGAGCCTGGCGAAGTACCATCTGACTTTCGGAAAAATATAATCCACACAATTCCGAAGACTGCAAGAGCTGACAAGTGCGTTAATTATCGCACAATCAGCTTAACAGTTCATGCATCCGAGTTACTGACAAGAATAATATACAGAAGAATGCAAAAGGAAATTGAGGACGTGCTAAATGACGATCAGTTTTGCTTTAGGAAAGGTAAAGGCACCAGAGAGGCAATTCTGACGGTGGTAATGGAAGCAAGACTAAAGAAAAATCAAGACACATTCGTAGGATTTCTCGACCTGGAAAATGGGTTCGACAAAGTAAAATAGTGCAAGATGTTCGAAATTCTGAGCAAAATGAGGGTAAGCTATAGGGAGATACGGGTAATATACACTCCTGGAAATTGAAATAAGAACACCGTGAATTCATTGTCCCAGGAAGGGGAAACTTTATTGACACATTCCTGGGGTCAGATACATCACATGATCACACTGACAGAACCACAGGCACATAGACACAGGCAACAGAGCATGCACAATGTCGGCACTAGTACAGTGTATATCCACCTTTCGCAGCAATGCAGGCTGCTATTCTCCCATGGAGACGATCGTAGAGATGCTGGATGTAGTCCTGTGGAACGGCTTGCCATGCCATTTCCACCTGGCGCCTCAGTTGGACCAGCGTTCGTGCTGGACGTGCAGACCGCGTGAGACGACGCTTCATCCAGTCCCAAACATGCTCAATGGGGGACAGATCCGGAGATGTTGCTGGCCAGGGTAGTTGACTTACACCTTCTAGAGCACGTTGGGTGGCACGGGATACATGCGGACGTGCATTGTCCTGTTGGAACAGCAAGTTCCCTTGCCGGTCTAGGAATGGTAGAACGATGGGTTCGATGACGGTTTGGATGTACCGTGCACTATTCAGTGTCCCCTCGACAATCACCAGTGGTGTACGGCCAGTGTAGGAGATCGCTCCCCACACCATGATGCCGGGTTTGCAGTCCTGATTGTGGCGCTCACCTGCACGGCGCCAAACACGCATACGACCATCATTGGCACCAAGGCAGAAGCGACTCTCATCGCTGAAGACGACACGTCTCCATTCGTCCCTCCATTCACGCCTGTCGCGACACCACTGGAGGCGGGCTGCACGATGTTGGGGCGTGAGCGGAAGACGGCCTAACGGTGTGCGGGACCGTAGCCCAGCTTCATGGAGACGGTTGCGAATGGTCCTCGCCGATACCCCAGGAGCAACAGTGTCCCTAATTTGCTGGGAAGTGGCGGTGCGGTCCCCTACGGCACTGCGTGGGATCCTACGGTCTTGGCGTGCATCCGTGCGTCGCTGCGGTCCGGTCCCAGGTCGACGGGCACGTGCACCTTCCGCCGACCACTGGCGACAACATCGATGTACTGTGGAGACCTCACGCCCCACGTGTTGAGCAATTCGGCGGTACGTCCACCCGGCCTCCCGCATGCCCACTATACGCCCTCGCTCAAAGACCGTCAACTGCACATACGGTTCACGTCCACGCTGTCGCGGCATGCTACCAGTGTTAAAGACTGCGATGGAGCTCCGTATGCCACGGCAAACTGGCTGACACTGACGGCGGCGGTGCACAAATGCTGCGCAGCTAGCGCCATTCGACGGCCAACACCGCGGTTCCTGGTGTGTCCGCTGTGCCGTGCGTGTGATCATTGCTTGTACAGCCCTCTCGCAGTGTCCGGAGCAAGTATGGTGGATCTGACCCACCGGTGTCAATGTGTTCTTTTTTCCATTTCCAGGAGTGTACAATATGTACAAGAGCCAAGAGGAAATAATAAGCTTGGACGACCAAGAACGAAGTGCTCGAATAAGACAGGTGTACGACGAGGATGTAGTCTTTCGGCCCCGCTGTTCAATTTGTATAGAGAAGAGCAATGATGGAAATAAAAGAAATGTTAAGGAGTGGAATTAAAATTCAACACGAAAGAATATCAATGATACGATTCGGTGATAATATTGCTATCCTGAGTCAAAGTGAAGAAGAATTACAAGATCTGCTGAATGGAATGAACTGTCTCATGAGTACAGAATATGGACTGTGAGTAAGTCGAAGAAATACAAAACTAACGAGAAGTAGCAGAAATGAGAACAGCGAGAAACTTAACATCAGGATTAACAGTCACGAAGTAGATGAAGTTAAGGAATTCTACTACCTAGTCAGCAAAATAACCAATGATGGATGGAGCAAGGAGGACATCAAAAGCAGACTAGCACTGGCAAAAACGGCATTCCTGGCCAGGAGATGTCTACTGGTATCAAACGTAGGCCTTAATTTGAGGAAGAAACTTCTGGGAATGTACGTTTGGAGCACAACACTGTATGGTTGTGAAACAGGGACTGTGGGCAAACTCGATCAGACGAGAGTCGAAGCATTTCAGATGTGGTTCTACAGACGAATATGAGAAATTATGTGGACCGATAAGGTAAGGAATGAGGAGGTTCTGCGCAGAATCGAATAGGAAGAGAATGTGTGGAAAACACTGAAGGGAAAAGGGACAGAATGATAGGACATCTGTTAAGACATGAGGGAATGACTTCCATGGTACGAGAGGGGGCTTTAGAGGGCAAAAACTGTAGAGGAAGACAGAGATTGGAATAAATCCAGCAAATAATTGAGGACGTAGATTGCAAGTGCTACTCTGAGATGAAGAGGTTAGCACAGGAGAGGAATTCGTGGCGGGCTTCATCAATCCAGCCAGAAGACTGATGACTTAAAAAAAAAGGGGAGGGGATTGTAGAAGGGACTTACAAGTGGATAGCGCCTACTCGTCATCACCGATTTCGTCCAAATTTCAGGTCTTTGCAAGAAATGAAAATAACGAAGTTGAGAGCTTTCAGGAGTAGGTTGGGTGAGGCATAAGCCATTTATGTCAGCTTGGTTTCCAGGCAGCAGTTGGAGAATCAGAATCAGTACAGAACGATAGTGAGAGACTCGTGGGTTCGAATCTGTATGCAGAAAGTCCTTTTTTTATTTTCAATTTTTACGTTACTTACACGGCAAATAAACCGAGACAATATTTAACATACTGCATTTGATGTGATTAAATCCTATGTACAGCAGAGAACAAATTTCGTATGTACGTTGACTCGTTGGGAGGACAAACAAATCCACAATTAGCCGACCAGACTTTTCAAGATGAAGAAGGACTGCAATCGCGCAATATTAAAGTGATTCCCTCCCCTCAAAAGCACGCTGTTAGTACAACCCTGTGATGTTTATTTGCATCATTAGTTGATCAGAAAGCTTCAAAACTGCTCTTATCTCGTCGAGAGAGACAAAAAAATATCACATAGCGAAGAGATCGAATGAATATACATTCCTTTGTAAATCACAAGTTATCCTCACCAATATTTGGCGAAATTGCGTGTTACGATTGGTTTAATGCCAAACTGTGCAACGAGAGAGAACCATTTATGAATGTAAACCAAGACTCTTTTTGATTAGAAACTTTAAACCAAGCATGTAATTGTAAAAATGCGACGATTACAACGTGTGCAAGATGCCGAAGTATTACTGTTTCTTCGGTTTTTGCGATGAATATTACCCTATCACTTGTAAATCATCAACTGCAAAATAACAAAAATATTTAAATTTATGTAAGAAGCTCTCGTGTACGTCTCATAATCCCTTCTTCGAGATTTATTTGCAGTCCCAATTTTTTCTTTGCTTTTCCTTTTCATACCTTGTTAATGAATGCTATATACTGAGAATTACCTCGGTTTCTTTGAAGTAACGTAAAAATCGAAAATAAAAAAAAGATTCCAGATAGGGACTCGAACGCCGGCTCTCGGATTACCGTTCCATTGCGCCAACCGCTCCCTGTAAACTGAGCTAACATAAATGATTAATGGCTAACCCGGTCCACACAAAGAAGCTATTTTCTCAAAACGCATCGCCACCTGGAGCTCTCATTTCTGTTACTTTCAGTTCTGGCGAAACCCTGCATATACCTTATATAATGGAAGATCACGAACGACAAGTTTTGTGTTAAAAAGCATGTACATCGAAGGAAATATCAGAAGAAACTGAAAGAAAATGTCGGAGGTGCATACGGAACCGACAGCAATGCTAAGGTTTGCACGCGACATTGCCCTTCTAGCCATATATAAGGAGCGTCTAGAAGACTTGTCAAGTGGTGTGAACAGGATACTTAGAATGTGGCAAAGAGGGGGCAGATAAACAGTAGTACGACATAGTTAACATCAAAATTGGGAACGGTACGCTAATGGAAGAAGTAAGATTACACAGAAATGGCTGAAACAAGGAACGCATTAGATGTAGATGTGGACAGGAAAAGAAATATTCTTTTTATAAAAGAGGTCTCCTGGTAGCAGGTATCGAAACGGAAGTGAGGAAGAAGTTCATAGAAAGCGTAAATCTGGGGCACAGCGTTGTACGAAAATGAAACGTGGAGCATCAGAAATCCAGAGAAGAATGAGCTCGAAGCATTTGAAGTGTCGTGCCATCGAAGACTGTTAAAAATTGTGTGAACAAGCACAAATAGGTAATGACGAGTAGACGCTGTCCTCTTGATGACCATAAGGCTTTGTTAAGGAACCCATGTCTGGAAATGTACCGTTTGAATGTAAAATAATTTTGAAGATCGGATCAGTTTCAGTCTTCCGGTTCGCTACAAGTGCACACTGGAGACAATGCGCTCTGACCTGTGTGCTCTACAGCGCCCATGGCATGGACAGTTTTTCGAGTACTCGTCGTCGCGTTCTCTTTTAGGCTGTTCAAAGTCGAGAGTGCGGCGCGTCGGTTGACCACGACAGTCCTCCCTCCTAGTTGCGAACGTCCCCGTTTCTCGCAGCCGTTGTTGTAGTCGGACGAAAGTCGTACGTGATGTCAGAATTACAACAGGGACTGACGTCGGCGTCCTCTTCTTGCTTTGTGTGCGTGGCGTGAAGTGAGAGATTTGAAAGTGAGCCGATCTTCAAACTTGTTTTATATCCTAACACTACGTTTCGGACACGGGTTCCTTGACAAAATTTGATCTATTAACTCCCCTTTACAATCCCTAGGAGCCTGTAGGAGATATAGCGAAATACCCTGTGTAACACATTCGGCGAGCTCAGGAACGTACGGCAGCCCAAAATCTAATGTAGGAGGAAGTATATTAGAAGTATTTATCAGACAATTGATAGTTCCAACTCAATATTTTCTGGACGTGGATTACCTTGATACCTAAAAAGTAAGCATACTGCATTAGTACATGAAAATTACACATTTTTGTAATATCAATTTCAATATACATAACACCACTTTGATTTAACTATCCAACATTGCATCCCAATTGGTGAAATCTATTGTATCCGACGAGTTAGAAAATAAAACTAAAAATACTAACAAAAAATATTTTTCTTCATATTCGGTAAAGTTGCCCAGAACTTTATAAATCTGAAACAAAAAAATCAGATCACTTGAAAGAATTTTGCTGGTTATTACCAAAATTAACCTACAAAAATGTCACTCACTTATGTGCCACTCTGGAGAGAGAGAGAATAAATTTTAAAAACGGTTTTTAGTTTTTATGTTATCTCTAGAACTTTTTATTTGCTTACAGAACTCCACATCTGATCATGATAATGGATTTATTGCATTATATTTATGTCTTCCACTTCTTAGAGTTCTTTGGCATGATTGACGTTTAATGAAATGTATTTTGAAGGCTAAACTTTCGGCTTGCTTGCGTAAAGTTTAACCCAGACCACCAGCAGACGAGTTGAATGAGGGCAACTTCCAAAAACAAGTGCCAACTGGTCAGAACGAACGACTCCCAACAACCGACGACTGAACCAAGACAGCGCTTGTCTGCACAGTTTTACACATCATTTTTCGGCCATGCCAACTGGACTGCTGGGTTGGTGATTCCATAACTGCATGTCGTGCTGTGTTACACGCCATGGAGTTTGACAAGCTCCTGATTCCTGGAGTGAACATCTTTTCTACCATCAAATTTCGGGCTTGGAATAGTCGCCGGAATCCGTGCGACCGTGTTGGACCGGCCCCTTTCTGCAGCTGGGCAAGGACTGTAGGTGGAAAGAACAGAGAACAAATTGGGGACTCTATTTTGGAAACGTTTGGTAGGTTTTCGCATTCGCGTTGACTGCAGGACAGTACTCGAAACCACCACCGCGCCAAGGAAAAGGCATAATTTGCTGTGAACAGTCTAACAACCAAACAAACCCAAATTAGGCCTACGAGGGTCACTCCAAAAGAAATACACACTATTTTTTTTTAAATCCATCTTTTGTTCTACATGTTTGAAAGTTTTACAGTGTGTAGATACATCCTTTAGGAACAATATTTTCGTTTCTCCACACAATTTCCATCCCTCTCAACTGCTTTACGCCATCTTGGAACCAGCGCCTGTATACCCGCACGGTAAAATTCGGGACCAACCTGTTGGAGCCATTGTTTGGCAGCGTGCACAAGGGAGTCTTCATTTTCAAGCCTTGTTCCACGAAGAGAGTCTTTCAGTTTCCCAAAGAGATGATAGTCACATGGAGCCAAGTCAGGACTGTAAGACGGGTGTTTCAGTGTTGTCCATCCGAGTTTTGTGATCGCTTCCATGGTTTTTTGACTGACATGTGGCCGTGCAACAGCAAAACATCCTGCTTTTGTCGATGTGGTCGAACACGACTCAGTCAAGCTTGAAGTTTCTTCAGTGTCATTACATATGCATCAGAATTTATGGTGGTTCCACTTGGTATGATGTCCAGTAGCAAGTGTCCTACAGAATCGAAAAACACCGTAGCTATAACAGCAGAAAGTGTGGTTTTGCATTTTTTTTTCCTTGGGTGAATTTGAATGATGCCACTCCATTGATTGCCTCTTCGTCTCTGGTGAAAAATGGTGGAGCCATGTTTCATCACCTGTCACAATTCTTCCAAGAAATTCATCTCCACCATTCTCGTACTGTTCCAAAAGTTCGCTGCATACCGTTTTTCTTGTTTCTTTGTGAGCCATTGTCAACATCCTGGGAACCCACCGGGCATTCGGGAAGACGACGGTTCCGTGTCCTGCCATCCTGATTCAGGTTTTCCGTGATTTCCCTAAATCGCTCCTGGCAAATGCCGCGATGGTTTCTGTGAAAGGGCACGGCCGACTTCCTTCCCCGTCCTTCCCTAATCCGATGAGACCGATAACCTCGCAGTTTGGTCTCTTCCCCCAAACAGCTCAACCCACTGGGCACAAGCCTAGTTTAACGCCAACACTTTCAGTATTCTGCAAACACTTCCTTCCCCTATCCTAATGTAGCGTGACAATTCGTTCACTGTGATGCGTCTGTCAGCAGTCACCAATTCGTTAACTCTCTGCACATTGTCTGGAGTGTGTGCAGTACGAGGCCTGCAGCTGCGAGGACAATCCTCATTATTGCCGTGCCCGCTTTCATCACGTAACCTGCTTACCCACCGACTAACTGCACTGCGATCGACAGCAGCATCTCCAAACACCTTTTTCAACCTCCTGTGGATGTTCCCCACTGTCTCGTTTTCACAGCACAGGAATTCTATGACAGCACGTTGCTTCTGACGAACTTCAAGTGTAGCAGCCATCTTGAAGACATGCCGTGACTGCGCCACTCGCGGGAACAGGTTGAACTAAGTTTGAAAACAAATAGGAAGGATGTATCTACACACTGTAAAACTTTCACACATGCAGAATGAAAACTGTATTTTTACAAAAATAGTGTGCATTTCTTTTGGAGTGACCCTCGTATATTGTCTCGTAGCACTCGGCAGTTCTAAAACAACTGTTTAGTGTAAACATAGATAATCATAACTAGAAATGTTTGAGAATTCTATAAAGAATAAAAAGCCCGTACCCCAGATTACAAGAGGTTGCAAGTCCCTTACAAGGTGCTTGTTCGACCGATTCTTGTGTATTATTCATCAGTTGGGATCAGTGGCAGGGAGAACTGATGGAAGAAAAGACCCAAAGAAGAGCGGCTCGTTTCGTCGTCGAATCGTTTAGTCTGGCGAGAGCGTTACAGATACGCTCAACAAATTCCAGTAGTAGGCGTCATGCATCACAGAGAGGTTTACTACTGCAACTTCGAGAGATCACTTTCTGGGAAGAGTCAGACAACATATAATTTCCTCCCACATACATCTCCTAATGATGTGAAAATTCGAGAAATAAGCACTAATACAGAGACTTAGGAAATTCGCGAGGGGAACAGGAAAGGAGAGAACGGTTAGTGCTAACAGAAGTACCCTCCGCCAGAAACCGTCAGGTGGCTTGCAGAGTATGATGTAGATCTATACGTTCTACTCCCTTTATCCGTCTCTTTTAACTCGTGGGTCACAAGCTATTCAGTTACAATCCTCACTAACTCTCTCCAAAGCTCGGTGTTTCTTCCTATCTTCCCCTTATCTCATGTTGCTTACCACCAACACTCACTCCTTCTTTTTTATCTGACTAGTCTCTCGACTGATTCAATGATGTCTTCCATTTGTTCTTCATCTATGCGAATATCTGCATCTATGTATGTACTATTACACTAAACATTTTCTATAACCTGCCTGGCATATTCTAGTAGTCCATATCTGACCCTAACATTTTTCTGTGATCTTTCCAGCACCCCGCCATCTATCCATATAGACTTTAAGCCGTCGGCATGCGGTACAAGTTACTTAACGTTGCTCTACGAGTTTTGCGACGTACTTCCCGCTATTTCTCCTTGAGAAGCCATTTCATCGTGTGAAACAGTAAAAGCGTTCTGCGATATTTCGGCAACGTGCCACGTAAGGTAGAACCAGTAGGAAGCAATAACGCTCTCTGCGTCTCAAGCAAAAAAAATGGTTCAAATGGCTCTGAGCACTATGGGACTTAACTTCTAAGGTCATCAGTCCCCTAGAACTTAGAACTACTTAAACATAACTAACCTAAGGAGATCACACACATCCATGCCCGAGGCAGGATTCGAACCTGCGACCGTAGCAGCAGCGCGGTTCCGGACGGAAGCGCCTAGAACCGCACGGTCGGCCGGCTCAAGCAGAAAGCAGGGCACCATACTGTATTTTTCCTGTGCAACAGAAGCCCATATTCGGTGGTATTTATGTTATGCGTTACACCCCATGCATGTTTGCTGTTTTTAAACATCAGCACATTGAATGTCTCAAGAAGGAATATTTATTGGCACGATTTGTTGTAATATAACAATGGGAAACGTCATATTAGTGGTTAAAGAATTTTCGTATTTAGTTATTTTAGCATTATAATTCGCTCGTTATGAGTGCAGGCTCTATTATGGCAACGACCCACTGAAGATTCATGAAAACGTGTTGCTTGTCTTAGGATTTGTTATCATTAAGTGTCAATAACGTTTCGGCGACTAAAGCCTTTAGCGGATTATAATAGAAAATACGAGGCCAATAGTAGCTGAATTGGTTATGGCGCCATGCTCTAGAACCAAGGGTGAACTGGAAGAGGATTCGCTACCCGCTATACCCAATCAACTTCGTGTTTTCTAAAAAGTTGTAAGACTTTCCTCTGAAATTAATAGAGATAATTTATGTAATATTTGGCGTTATGTAAATATAAGTGGCTCTCTGTCAGGAGTGAATCTGTTCGATTGGGTGAACTTTTACAAGCTGAAGCCCGAGCGGACATGAATCTTTCATTTTTGTATTATTACACGTTCACGGATATTGAAGTTTTTATTTATGTTCTCCACGACGAAACATGACTAGCGTATGATCAAAAAAGGAAATGTGCGTTTTAATAGAGCTAACATAGTAATTCTGCGCGTGTCCATTTTCATGAACAAACTGTATGGTTTGCGAGCCAAATAAAGTCGACAAGTACCGACAGATAGCGTTGAGAGCGCAAAATCACGTTAACCAGCTCGTGACGTGTCCAGTCTGCGTGCACGTGAATGTTACCTGCTTCGTCCCTTGTGCCGACGGCTTTAGGAGGTTGTTCCAGGTTGCGTACCAGCTCAGGGAAGCCGGGTTGTCCCGGGCACGAGTGGCCAGAAGTGGACGAACGGCTGATGTGCGGGCAGTTTTTCACTAATGTGCTTGATCGTACTGCTCTGGCCCAGTGCCTGCGGGCATTGGTAGCCAAGCAGCTGGTGCACGCGCGCGGCGCTTGCAATACGGCCTTCTGGCGCACAGCCTACACCATCTGCAGAACGATTAGGACAGGCACGGGTGCCTTGCACCATGGGGCAGTGTTGCAACAGACCTTAGCAGATGCCCCACTAGCTAGTACCGTCTTCTGGTAGGGTCTTCCAAAGATTTCTTTTGCCCATCTATTGCTTAACTCATTTCATATTTTACTTGTTAACACAATTTTTAACTGTTTTCGATAGCACTACACTTCAAATGCTTCGAGCTTATTCTTCTCTGGATTTCTGATGCTCCACGTTTCATTTTCGTACAGTGCTGTGCCCCAGATCTACGCTTCCTGTGAACTTCTTCCTCACTTCCGTTTCGATACCCGCTACCAGGAGACCTCGTTTATAAAAAGAATATTTCTTTTCCTGTCCACATCTACATCTAATGTGTTCATTGTTTCAGCCATTTCTGTGTAATCTTACTTCTTCCATTAGCGTACCGTTCCCAATTTTGATGTTAACTATGTCGTACTACTGTTTATCTGCCCCCTCTTTACCACATTCTAAGTATCCTGTTCACACCACTTGACAGGTCTTCTAGACGCTCCTTATATATGGCTAGAAGGGCAATGTCGTGTGCAAACCTTAGCATTGCTGTCTGTTCCGTGTGCACCTCCGACATTTTCTTTCAGTTTTTTGTGATATTTCCTTCGATACACATGCTTTCTACCACAAAACTTGTCTTTCGGGAACTTCCATTATTACTACTCCCTCTTGGATTTTATAGATGCTGAAGATTATTTGTCTGCCTTAGACTGTCAAAGGCTTTCTGTAAGTAGACAAATGATAGGACCATGTCCTGACTACAATCTCCCTTCCATTGCTAAGCGCAAGTTCAGAACTATTTCTCATGAAACCAGACTGTTCGACGTTCAGTATGTCTTCTGTCATTCTGTACATTAATCTGGTTAGCAGTTTACAGTCGTGACTTGTCAGACCAGCTAGCTGGCTGCTGTGGCTGAGCGGTTGTAAGCGCTTCAGTTCGGAACCGCGCTGCTGCTTCGGTCACAGGTTCGAATCCTGCCTCGGGCATGGATGTGTGAGATGTCCTCAGGTTAGTTAGGTTTAAGTAGTTCTAAGTCCAGGAGACTAATGACCTCAGATGTTAAGTCCCTTAGTGCTTAGAGCGATTTGAACCATTTGAATCAGACCAACTGTCCGACAGTTTTTGCATTTATCCACTTGTACCTTCTTTGTCCATGTGACGATAATTCTTTCCTAGAAATTTAAAGTTGCCACCCATTTCATAGATTTTTGACGCATACTCAAATTACCTGAAAGTTCCTACCTCGCCCACAGATTTTAGTAGCGCAAAAACCATGTTATCAATTCCTGCTGGCTTATTTAAGCACACATCATTCAGTCCTCCGCAAACACACTCATCGCCTTACTGAATGACCAGTTTTTTCCTCCTCTTCTATCACATCCTGGGACTGTCCTCTCCGTTATACGACTTTCTATGATTTGACGGGATATTAGCGTCAAGAAATTCTCCTTATACGTTTGTGATGAAAGGAATCTATATCAGTTCCGTGTGCATACGACGTTTTTTTCTGTAGTTACTGTGTGATTCCTTGTTAACTCTTCTCTGTTGTATGTATGTCGATTTGATAATGATCGCCTACATTCATAAAGCACTTATGGTAGTTATAGAATGAAGTTACTTTAATTGTATGTCACTTTGTGCACAGTATCCCGGAATTGTATGGAAAACCCTCTTGAGATTCTGTAATATTGATTCTGAAAGAGATGACCTCAGTTCTCACCAAATACACATTTTTAATCGCTAACCTCATGTTCAGCTGCTCCTGAACTCTTTTTGTCGTTAATATCCACATAATAAGGGACTTACAAATCAGTCAAGAGCCATAATAACAATGTCAAACTTGAAAACGTCCCTACGAGTCGACATTTTAGATAAATGTTTTTCGAGTTTCTTGCTGCGTCAGATTTGTTTGTCAACTCAGGTTTTCAGCGACTTACTGTGTCGTCACAGGAAGGGTCGTGTCCAGACAAGGTATTCAATCCATTTTCTGACCACCCAAGAAAATTCAGTAACTGGTGCGCCTAGTAAATGGCAGCCTTGGTCTCAGAGTTTGAAAAATTCCTTGTGAAAGAGGTATCAGTTACGTTGGTCACTGTTATAAACAGGAATAACACAATAACCTCTTCAGTCTTGTTTATTAAATCGCAAATCACTTTTTAACCATTATGTTAGCCAAGCGTCTACCCAGGCTCACACTCAGAAGTAATGCAGAATTAAAGTTTGGTTATACCAATGTCCGAATGTGCAGGGTGGGGTGCACGTCCCGTAATTATTCCCAAGTCCAGTGAAGTTCAGTCTCTCCAAGTGAAGTCGCAAGATTTTCCGCCGAGCAGCTAGGTAACCTCGAGTGGTGCGGCGAGTCATCCACAAGCAGCTGGAACACGGCGTACTGCACTTCCCGATGAGAACTGTCGTTTGCGGCGGCGGCCGGGTTTATATAAGGCTTGCTAGTTAATGGAGCCGTCGGCTGGGGTCGCTGTTTTCCAGGGAAAACCAATCACAATGTTTCCTGGCGTAGCCAATTGCCGTGTGCTGACAAACGCGCGCGCGCGAAGGCGGCCAGCGATGGTAGCCGCGAGCCGTCCGGAGAAGTGCGGCCAGCGATGTATTTGGCGGCCGCGTACTGGAGCGCGTTGTTCCGTGTTTGTTAGAAGTGGTGTATACCACAGTCACTCTACTATAACTGCAGCTTCCAGAAACCTGCGCAGGGCACCGGCGCGATATTAAATATCGCGATTTCGACAAGTCTATTGTTAGTGAACACAGCGTCATAACAAACATACCATTTCATTTGACACGAAAATTTTATCCCATGCATCTATTTATGGGCATTCTGCCATCAAAGAAGCCGTTAAAATCAGAATGTGCAACAATAACTGAAAGTGGGACAGTTGCTGTTCAATTAGTAGTGCACGGAAACGAGCGCCGGATGCTGAAACGCTATAGAGAAGCAAGTGAGTTCTCTACCATCAACATAATCAGCATCTCCACCAATGTTCCTTAGTCACAGATTTCGACATAATCTCTTGTAGATAATAGAAGATTCGTGACTTCGTGGCGTTCCCAAACATAGTTTGGTCAACTAAATACGAAACTGTCGCACGGGGTATTTGTTCGACGGATAATTCCTGAGGATGAAGACTGTGGAAGTCGTTGAAAGCTTGAAATTACGAACAAATCTGACGCGACAAGAAATCCAAGAAACAACCGGTGTCAGACTTGGTAACTGCTATGGTTCAATCAATATGTATATATTGATTGTTTTAAATAATTATTGTTACTTGGACTCCTGACATCATCCATGAATCAAGCTATTTAACAGCTGACGTTCGAATCAAATACATTCCATTCCATGAATTACATTGTATTATACTTAGAGGACACGCACAGGAATGACACAGTCATAGTAATACCTGACAGGGAAGCGAACACACGATGCTTGCTTTCCGAGACACGTACGCTTCCCCTAGACCACGGAATCGGCCACGAGACAGCTTCGGGCCCAACATTCATACCGATCAACGTATAGCAGCTAACAAGTCTGATATTGTTATACGGCAGCCATAGAGGTAGCACCTCTTAATGGTTTCAGGAACATTAAATTCGATAGTCAGTTATAGGTTCAACTAAGATTATTATTATTATTAGTAGTAGTAGTAGTAGTAGTAGTAGTAGTATCGTACTATAAATGTTTTCATTCAATTAAATTATGCATTTTAACCATAAACTTGGGGGTGATGTTTCATCTGTAACCAAGTTACGTATGATGTCAGGATAGATGAAACATTGTTACCAAAGGAAGTGGCAAAAAAAAAAAATGCATTGTAAATCAGATGAGTAAATCTGTAGTACGGGACCTGATAGTACCACACGTTGGTACTGTAGTTTTCTCAGGTAAAAGAGTTACAGCTCTGTAATTGTTGTATGAATACCGTCTCCTGTTTACAGGGAGTGACGTGGCCGTCCATTCACCCCATGGTGGCCAAGTGGATTCCACCTATGGAGCGCAGCAAGTTCATCGCCAACACCATGGGTAAGTGCACACCAGAGGGTCTAATGCTTTTGTGGGACATACTGTGGGTGAAGCAAAGGGGGGGGGGGGGGGGGGCGAAGGAGATGCAGCAAGATTAGGAGCTAGAGAGATTGTAGTGAAAGCTGTCGAAATTAAATTTCGCTATTTGACTTACAGGTTGGAAACAGCTGACTAAATGCCATCTTTGAACGTAAAAAGCTTGCGTGACATGTATTTATGCTTTATAGAAATGCGAGTTATTCTTACAACAAACTCACATTAACTAAAGAACAATATTTTTACTTTCTCAGCTGCGCGGTCAGGGGCGCCTTGCCACGGTTCGCGCGGCTGCCCCCGTGGGAGGGTCGAGTCCTCCCTCGGGCACGGGTGTATGTGTTGTCCTTAGTGTAAGATAGTTTAAGTTAGATTAAGTAGTGTGTAAGCCTAGGGACCGATGACCTCAACAGTTTGGTCCGACAGGAACTTACCACAAAAATTCACTTTCCGAAATCTCAAAACTCACTGTAAAGCGCGATCCGAGCAATATTTACAGTCAATACCAGTATTTCAAATACTTCAGAGGTAAAATAGTTTAACTTTTTGCTAGCGAAAAAAATGGCATGCATAAAAAAATACCTAAGCAGGAAGATAATACGGAATAGGTAATATAAAACTGTCCTGGAAAAATTTCCTGCTTCTTAAGATTGGTACGCCAAATTACATCAACTGCTCCAGCTGCGGATGGGGTAAGTAGAGTTGCCTATATTACGATACACGAAATATTTCCGGGCCAGTTTTATATTATCCATCCTGTATTATTCCCACATTTACGTATAACTACACAAGCCGCTGTACAGTGCACAGAGAAGGCCACTTTGGGCCAAAACGAACGAGTTCCTATCATACTCTATTCCTGTGTGAAGCGAGGGAGAAATGACCTTCTTTAAGTCTCGGCATGTGCCATAACCTTTCATCTTATTCTCGCCATCCCTGGACAGGATGTACGATGAAAGTAACAGAGTTTTTGTACGGTCTTTCTGGATACCAGTCCTACAAATTTTCCCAACAGAGTTTCACAAGAACTTCTTCTTTCTGAGACTCGCACTAAGTGTAGCAGCCTGTCGGTTAGGATTTCATACGCCCTATACTGAGCTAGTACGATCCTATCAGCGCGACTCTGGATTCTCTACTGTTTGCTGCCACTTCTTCTTTATAGGAGATCGAAATGCTAGAGCAGTATTCTAGTACTTCTCACACTATCTTCTTTCATACGACTTTCTTTTTCAGATCCACCACACTTTCCTTTTACACGAAGTGGTATTGCTACTGGATATTCAGACGACTTCAAGGATTCTAGAAGCTTTTCTCGAATTTTTCAATCTAATACTACTTGTCTTTGTTATGAGAATGGTATTTCATTATCCACATTTACAGTGGTGTCACACATTGCAACAAATGGAAATACCGTCCAAGTCGTTCTGCATCTTCTTACGCTCATCTAGTCAACATACTTTCTTGTAGACGAGAGCATCTTCAGCGAACAGTCTGACACCAATTTATAAATCACTTACGTATAGTCATACGTTTATCCGTTCTATGAGGCTTACTAGTGGTGGCAGTATAATAAAATTTGCTGTGATTTTAAATACATTGTTCGTAGAATTGTAGAAGTTATGGAAACTTGGAAGACATGATTGTAACACACATTCTCAAGCGCAACCACTAGCTTATATTGCATTATTCTCACGTTTAACGACGTAATCGCTGCTTCACAAAACCCTTAACGACAGGCGTGTTGCATATCCGTACATACGCAGGGGCTCTTGACATTCAATTCCCTCTTGGTCATCTCTAGATATACACGTTATTACAAAGGGACGTTTGCTTCAGTAGCCTCGGTGTCCATTTATAGTTTACTCCATTGTGATTATGCAGTTGAGTGGGAGCTATTTTCTGGAGTGAACTTGCTCCCTTCTAGCAATATGAAAGCCTTCAGTTCCAACAATCAACGAGGAGGAAGAAAATTATAGGAATCCACCAATATCGAAGAAGTCTCTTCTAAGAGAAGAGTATTATTGGTTCGGCTGAATTTCGGTGATTTTATAGAACAAGCAGTACGCCATTTACATTGCCTCTCCTGCGTTCTTTAGTTTTACTTTGGCGAGTTTACTGCGTAACATATTTAGATGCAAGTAGCTCTGTGTAGAAATTGGTTTGAGTTTGTATTTGAGTTTCCTACTATTTTATTATTCCCTTTTTCCTTTCTTTTATGCAAAAATCTAATGATTACTTTGCAAGAAGCCGAAACCGGTTATGATACCATCTGTGTGACACAAGGCTGTATAAATACTATAAAAGAATATTATTAAATTTTCTTTCTGATCTTCATTAGGGGCAGAGATGGCGAGGGAGGAGGGTGCGGAATAAAATGGTGGTGACAGGAAGGACGTCTGGCTAGCCTCTAACATTAACAACGCCAAATGCAATAATAACAATGCCGACGTTATGTAGGTATGAGCTTAAGGAAAAATAAGGAATGAAGTATATTATAGACGCGTAGTAGCAATACAATGTTTTTCTCGCATCTACTGCCTGAGAAGACGATCTTAAAATGAAGCATTTAAGTTTTTCAAGGAAATTATCTTCTGATGTTTGTCTTCTGTTTCCAGCACAGATAACGTTAATAAGGAATATATTTAAAGCCATTCTGGTACGTCTAATCGAACTAATGGCTGTTAGCAAAACTGAACATTCTTTTTCCAAGCTACAAACACTTCTTAAATGGTCGCGCAGTGCTGTCAGCAGAAGGCTGGCGTGAATGGCCACAGGCCTGTCCAGCCGGCGGTAGAGTGTGACAGAGGTGTTGGAACATATTAAGTAGCAGTACTCGAAACAATACGCGGCTCATCTCTCAAGAACGCCTTTGGAAAAATCCAAGACTTATCTTTCACAGCAGAAACCACGAATTTTCCTCAGCCCCCCAAACAGCTATCCCACAGAGATCGTGCGAATAAAATAATAGAAATGAAAGCTCGCGCAGTGGCGCAGAAGCATTCATTCTCCACACGCTCCGTCCACAAATGGAACGGGAACAGACTTTAATGTATGGTTCAACAAGAAGTTAACTCTGCCGCGCTGTTTGCAAAGAGAGTATAGATGGAAATGTAGACCAGGGGTGTCCAAACTGCAGCTCGAAGGGCCGCCGAAAGAAATGTTCTATAAAATTCCGTTTATGTAAAGTTATGATAAATCGAATACTTTCAATTGGCTATTCTCTCCATGTTCCATCCCCCCCCCCCCCCCCCCACACACACACACACTCACACACAAACACACACACATTTACGAGTATTTTGCTCAGCGATTATTGTTAGTGTTAAGGATATTATGTGTGGCTCAAAGATACACGTCTTCTTCCAATGTGGCTCAGGTAATCCACAAGGCTTGACATCTCTGAGGTAGACGTCTAAACCTATGCAGAAACTGAAGACAACGAACAGGTGATGTTTCTAAAATAATAGACCATTTTGAAAATACAAGAAGAAGGGAAAACTCATTTAATTAAGAAAATTATTTAGCTCGCTAACATACATTTCATTAGCAGCTCACATTTTTACAAGGATTTTTGAACTGAAGGACTATTTTGAATGTGTACTTGTTTTGACATGCAGTATAGTATTAAATTTTTCACTTTCTACGAAATTACTCATTTTTTTCCCTTTATTGGTGGTTCATGCTTTTATTCTTAACGTAAGAGGTTGTCTAACTAGTTAAATAAAAATTCTCATAAAAAATAGTTTGATTTTATATTTCATTGAAATTTACCTTGTATGTGGCAGTATTTGTTATGTACAAAATGCAAGGTCGAATAGCTGTTTCACGGACGTTCAGGGAAAAATTGGTAACATTATATTTCGTTTCACCAAAGTATTTAAAATAAAATAGAGTGATTTTTTAAAGTTCACTTTTTGATTCAAGAGGGAGGGGAGCAGCTAGGGTAATGGTGTATTGTAGTGTTTGCATGGGGTTGGGGCGTGGGGAGACTACGTGAGGGCGATGTTTTATTGAGATGGCAATGGAGTGGAGTGCAGTGGGGGTGATCATGCAAAAGGGGGAGCGGGTCCACTTTATGTACTTGCCCCGGAGCCCCCAAGATTGTACTTAGGTCCCTTGTAAAAAGTGACGGAATGTGCAAGCAAAACAAAGTTGATTATGTCGATGGAATGCAGTGTAATATCCGATCATTTGTAAGTATTTGATGAAGCACAAGATAATTTACTGCATTTACTGCATGTCACGGCTGTGCTGTTCAAAGTACTTAAACTTGCTGCTTGGTTAAATGCGGAGTCGTGGGAACTGTAGAGGGTAGCAGCGGAGTGGATGCTGATGTGGGGAAGGAGGTTAAGTTGAAAATTTTGGAAATTTGTAGTATGTTCTAGGGGACCAAACTGCTGAGGTCATCGGTCTCTAGGCTTACGCACTACTTAATCCAACTTAAACTAACTGTGACATCTGAAACAATACGACGCCTAGGGTTCACTGTTATCGGAACAACTTCCACATATTCTCGACACGGCTCCACCCGATTTTCATCTGTTTCCAAAACTTAAAGAGCACTTTTGAGGACTTCACTTCAATGGTGATGAAACGGTGTCGGCAGACGTAACATTATGGCTCTGTCAACAAAGTCCAACATTCTACTGTGACGGTATAAACAAACTTATCTCACGTTGGGAGAAATGACTATGTTGAGAAATAAATATATTGACGCGGAAAATCAAGATGCAGGATGTTAATAACACGTGTTTTGTTTAAAGAGATTTAATAGTTTTCGCATAAAAAGTTCTGAAGAATTAACTTTCAGCACGCTCTCGTAATGTAAGTGTTAAGGTAACCCAAAAGTGCTCCTAGGAATCTCAGAACACAGTATTTATAGTTAAACAAACGGTTATCTACAAAGCTGTGTAGCTTTTTTTTCAGTCTTGGTACACAATGAAATCTTCACGGACAGTGCCGCCGCACAACGCTAGAAGAACCAAAATAATATTGCGTGTCCCACTGATGAAGTGAAATATCGGCCGGTAATTAGTTTTCTGCATTTGAAGTGGGATAACACTGCAACAATCCGTGCATAGTTGGTGGGAGTGTACAGCAACAGTGCACCATGATATGGCAATAGTTAGGTGGCTCAAAGCTTCCAGTGTGGTCAAAAAAGTCTGAATGAAGAAGAAGGACATGGCAGACTATGTCTCTTTGATGAACACGGAATCACAACAGAGGTAGAGGCTCTGGTACTCGAAGATTGTCGTACCACAATCGAAGGCAGGACACTTAGAAGATGCAACAAGTCCACTAAAGAGACAACTTACTCTACACTCGTTCGTCCTCTGTTAGAATATTGCTGCGCGGTGTGGGATCCTTACCAGGTGGGATTGACGGAGGACATCGAAAGGGTGCAAAAAAGGCAGCTCGTTTTGTATTATCACGTAATAGAGGAGAGAGTGTGGCAGATATGATACGCGAATTGGGGTGGAAGTCATTACAGCAAAGACGTTTTTCGTCGCGGCGAGATCTATTTACGAAATTTCAGTCACCAACTTTATCTTCCGAATGCGATAATATTTTGTTGAATCCAACCTACATAGGTAGGAATGATCATCAAAATAAAATATGAGAAATCAGGGCTCGAACACAAAGGTTTAGGTGTTCGTTTTTCCCGCGCGCTGTTCGGGAGTGGAATAGTAGAGAGAGAGTATGATTGCGGTTCGATGAACCCTCTGCCAAGCACTTAAATGTGAATTGCAGAGTAATCATGTAGATGTAGATGTAGATGTAGATGAAGTAATGGTGCAAAAAGTTAAAATCAGTTATGGACAAATTTTCAACATTTTGCACGTCATTTTGACATCACAAACGGCGCCGCTCGCAGGGTTTCCTGACTCCTCACGTCCGTTCAACGTCTATCGAATCGAGGCAGTAGCGGAAATGTTTCATGTGTGTCAGGCAAATCTAGCTGTCTTGTTTGACCCACCTAATCACCATGGACGAGTCCTGGTTGTATCATTACCAATCCGAACAAAAGGAACAAAGCAAGCAGTGGAAACAAGTGGATTCACCACTGCCGGAAAAAGGCGAGGGGGATGCTTAGTGTTTTTCAGAACTTCTATGGTGTGTGGTGCTAACAGATTACGCTGCTAAGTTTCCACAGGAGCATACCATCGAAATGTCCCGATGAGGTCACGGGGGCCTAAGGCGAACCGTTGCAGGAAACTTTCCGAGGGGGTGAAGAAACTACTGTGCGCGTCAGACTTTTCCAGAATGAAGCAGAGTTGACTTTCGAAGTGGAACGTTACCTGAACAAGCAAAGCGCAATTCCATCTTCCACCTTGGCTGTTATACCTGTATAATCACTGTTATTTACGCCACTAACGCCTAATTTTGGCCGTTAGCCATTTTCAAGTATATACTCCATGATTTTTGGTTCAAGTGGTTCAAATGGTTCCAAGCACTATAGGACTTAACATCTGAAGTCATCAGTCCCCTAGACTTAGAACTACTTGAACCTAACTAACCTAAAGACATCGCACACATCCATGCCCGAGGCAGGATTCGAACCTGCGGCCGTAGCAGCAGCGCAGTACTGGACTGAAGCGCCTAGAACCGCTCGGCCACAGCAGCTGGCATGATTTTTGAGTACGAAAAGTACCAGTTGTGGGGATGATAAATTTTATAATTTTTTTTTTTTCATGGCAGATCGTCGAAATTTTTACCACGTACTTCACCGCTTCATACTTCTCCTCCAGTAGAGTGAGCCGTACAGGGGCGTAATGTTTGTCGTTGTGCAGCAATAAGCATCTGAGTGATCGCTTGTTGCTATTAGTTATTTATTTACTCGTTCGGCATTTACAAAGGCATTCGTCACATAATGTATTAACTAAAATATTGTAATAGCTCTATACTGAGTTACAATATTCTTTATTCTTGAGCCACTCTGTGACTGATCGGGGAGTCTGCGCATGTCCTTCAGGTCACCTTCATATCCATGGACTTCATACACGGAGGGCTATAGACTGGATTTCCCCGCACTCTCATTCAGGACTGTCCAGTAGGCCCCATTTGTTCGTTACACCTACACTTGTTGTTTACGCTCGTACTCACACGGTTCAAAGCTGTCCACAATATCCTCGATCTTCTTGTTGAGGTCGTCCACAAAGTTTCGGTTCTTACGTCCACAAGCTGCCTTCGAGTCGAAGCTTTCAATTCCCGCCGATTTTCCATAAACATGACTCTGAGTTAAGCCTGTTTGTAGGTGCTAGGTCCTGGTGTATTGCGAGTTCTGGGATGTCTAGGAGTTTTCTGTGGCTAACTGTGACCGCCTAATTCAGTGGGTTCTATGTTTCCTACACTCATGCTCATAAATTAAGGATAATGCTGATACATGGTGAAACAATGCTCTGGTGGGAGGTTTGCGGGTTTAAATCACCTCGGGGTATGACTATGCAGTGCATTTGACCTGCGGCCGTCGCACGGTGGAGCTGGCAGCAGTCCACATATGCAGAGGTGTGTTGGGGCATGTCAGAGTACGGTCCAGCGAGTAAGACTGCAGACGTTTTCAGACGTGCTAATGGTGACTGTGTGTTGAAAATGGCTCAAAGAACACGCATTGATGACGTTATGAGAGCAACTGGAGGCTGGTCAAGCACAGCAGGTCGTAGCATGGGCCCTCCGTGTGCTACAAAGTGTGATCTCTATATTATGGCAACGATTCGAACAGACAGGAAACGTGTCCAGGCGCTACAGTATGGGACGTCCACAGTGTACAATACCACAAGAAGACCGATATCTCACCATCAGTGCCCGCAGACGGCCACGGCGTACTGCAGGTAGCAGCCTTGCTCGGGACCTTACCGCAGCCACTGGAACAGTTGTCTCCAGACGCACAGTCTACAGACGACTGAACAGACATGGTTTATTCACCAGGAGACCTGCAAGGTGCATTCCACTGACTCCTGGTCACAGAGAGTCCGTAAACCCTGGTGTCAAGAACACAGTACATAGTCATTGAAACAGTGGTCCCAGGTTATGTTCACTGACGAGTCCAGGTATAGTCTGAACAGTGATTCTCGCCGGGTTTTTATCTGGTGTGAACCATGAACCAGATACCAACCCCTTAATGTCCTTGAAAGGGACCTGTATGGAGGTCGTGGTTTGATGGTGTGGAGTGGGATTATGATTGGTGCACGTAAACCCCTGCATGTCTTTGACAGAGGAACTGTAACACGTCAGGTGTATCGGGACGTCAGTTTGCACCAGTATGTCCGCCTTTTCAGTGGTGCAGTGGGTCCCACCTTCCTCTTGATGGATGATAACGCACGGCCCAACCGAGCTGCCATCGTGGAGGAGTACCTTGAAGCAGAAGATATCAGGCGAATGGAGTGGCCTGCCTGTTCTCCAGACCTAAACCCCATCGAGCACGTCTGGGATGGTCTCGGTCGACGTATCGCTGCACGTCTTCAAGCCCCTAGGACACTTCAGGAGCTCCGACAGGCACTGGTGCAAGACTGGGTGGCTATATCCCAGGAGCTGCTCGACCACCTGATCCGGAGTATGCCAACCCGTTGTGCGGCCTGTGTACGTGTGCATGGTGATCATATCCCATATTGAAGTCGGGGTACATGCTCAGGAAACAGTGGCGTTTTGTAGCAGATGTGTTTCGGGACGGTTTTCTCAACTTATCAAGAATACCGTGGACTTACAGATCTGTGTCGTGTGTGTTACCTATGTGCCTATGCTATTAGCGCCAGTTCTGTGTAGTGCCACGTTGTGTGACACCACATTCTGCAATTATCCTTAATTTATGAGCATGAGTGTAGAACGAGGAGCCAGCCACATGGGGTGACCTTGAATGTTCCCTAAATATCCGCAGCGTCTCCTTCAGTTGGTAGTCCACTGCACTTCTCATCCAGATTGGCGAACAGTATTCGGCCACGCTGCACACAAGGGCTACTGCTGAAGTCCTCAATATGCTGCTTCTATAAACCCATGTCGTTCCAGATAGTTTAAACACGACAGCGTTACAGGTTTTTAATTTTTGGTATGTATCTTCTAGATGTGTTATACGCAAGAGAGCGACCTAATTAAACTCCCAAATATTTAGGATTATCCTCCTGCCCGAAGCGTTGGCCATTCACAGAGAGCTGTAATTTTATATTTGTATCTCTATTGTTGAGGAGCATTATTGTGCTGGTGGTCTTGTTAGGGTCTGTATGTAGGTGCCACTTGGAGTAGTAGGTGTTCAGTACTTCTAGGTCTGCATTCAACATTTTGTCGAAGTCGTTAAAATTTTTGCTTTGAAGTGCAATGACCAGGTCACCTGTGTACCCAAATTTATCTGATATTGTGTCTGTCATGTCGGTGATACAAACTCATAAATTGAAAAGACTGGGCTTTCGTGTAGAACCCTGTGGCAGGCCATTATTCAGAACCACGCTCTTGCTGCCCATGTCATGAAGTGAAACATTGATTTTTCTGCCTGGTAACATGTTTTTATTAAGGTGTAAGTCTGTTTCTATCTGATTATCTCGGTTAGCTTAAACAGTGGCTCATCAATACATTATCGAAGGCTGTTGTAAGATCTATGAGAAGCACGCCGGTTTTCATCTTCTTTTGGAAGCCCTCCTCAGTAGATGTTGTGAGGAACAGCACTTGATTGCAAAATTGCAGCTGTCAGTGAACAATCATTCGGTTCGTACTTACGCATCCTAAGCTTGTGAAGAAGCTCGCCAACATCTGTACAGCACAGTAAGTCCTTTTCTCCTGGAAAAAAAGCGGAATAACTCTTTATGTATGTTGAGATAGAAAGTGACTGGCAGAAGATTTTTGTTTTCTCAATCTTGATGCCAACAGTTCGGCATAGAATTTTGACAACCTGACAACACAATCTAGACCATTGCACTCCCGTTAAGAAAAAGGAACTTCCCTTCCTCAACCGCTAGCGAAATTTCCTCACAATGAGCTGCAGGACGAGTTGACAATGCAAGATCAGAGTACGTGGGGCTGTTCCGTTTCTTTCTGTTGCCCTAGGCACATCAATAGCGCATAAGTAGTAGTCTGTGGCATGGATTGTCCGCTGCCTCCAAACCGTGGGAATTCTAAATTTCAAAGAAATATTTTCCCCTTGGTCTACTGGCGCAAATACACGGTGTATTTCTTGCCTAGAATATGTGGCGCGCAAGCTTTATCTTAGTCACCAATCGACGTACCAAGGTAAGCTAAGCACGCTTTATGAACCTTGAAACTGCGTTTCCCTTAGTGATCAGGTTATATTCTCCTCAGATGTTGCAGGACACAGGGAGCTCGGGGCGGAAAGGGATATTTAACGTTTAATAATTTTCATAAAATAATGGAAAACAAGAAAATGCTTGTTGAAGGTGTAAAACAGCTCACTAACTATTCTTGAAAATCCCTTAAAACTGTATGTTATGTATTGTTTACGTTTTTCAAAGAAATTCCCGCATGTTTCAGTTCTGCCCCACCCACGAGGCAGGCTTGGATAAGGCAGTTTTTTTTATGAAATTATTGCATAAACATTGTAATTATTAGGAATATAATCTTAAAACTAAGATACAAAGTTGTTTAATGAACAAATTAGACTAAGGAATATCGAAAATTCGTTAACAAAAAGAAAATATTTTAACGTCATTGTGAAAAAGTAGAATTATTTTTAATGCTTAATACGAAGTTACTGTTACTGTTACTTTATTGAATCCCATCGCTCGTGCTCCGGGTGTATCTTTTGGCATGCGAATAGGCAACACAGTACACCTAGAAATAAATCCTTTAATCCATTCCTGCAGAGAAAGACAAGTTTCTTTGTCAAAGCTGTGTGGGAAGCCATTTCTTTCTGCCACCTGGGAGCGTAATGATCTGACACTGAGATGTTGCATCGTTGGACTAAAAAGTCTTCTCTCCGTTGACTTCAGGTATGCTGCTGTCTCGGCTTTTTGTTCTGCTGTGAGGACATTTTAAATTCCCCATCTGATTCGTCAGTTCTATTGTTGGTATTATTCTAAGCTTTACGAACGTATCTTTCCAAGGTTGATATCGGCACTTGAATTCCTTAGATGATTTGAAAACCCCAATTTCAGAAGATAAAGCGGCTGATGATGATATTTCGATTGATTTAATATATCATTGCTGTCTATTAGTATTTATAATGTAAGTTTACTCCATCTGGAAAAACAAGAAACAAAAAAGAAATATGTATTACGAAATCTACTTGCATCAAAAAATCAAGGGACGGAACGGTACACTATCCCATTCTGCCCCGTTCCATTCCGCCCATGAGCACATTTCAGGTTAACAACTTTTATGGAAGATAATAACTGACAGATGTAAACGTATTATGTAACTAAAGTGGCATACACTTTGCCTATCAATTAAGGGGATACAATCAAGATTTGCCAATTTGTCTTGCGTTTAAATTCACCTAAAGTTACAAAAACGCGAATTTTTCAAATGACTCTAAGCACAATGGGACTTAACATCTGAGGTCATCAGTCCCCTAGACTTAGAACTACTTAAACCTAACTAACCTAAGGACATCACACACAGCCGGCCGGAGTGGCCGAGCGGTTCTTGGCGCTGCAGTCTGGAACCGCCGGACCGCTACGGTCGCAGGTTCGAATCCTGCCTCGGATGTGTGTGTAATGTCCTTTGGTTAGTTAGGTTTAAGTAGTTCTAAGTTCTAGGGGACTGATGGCCTCAGTAGTTAAGTCCCATAGTGCTCAGAGCCATTTGTACCATTTTTGAACACACGTCCATGCCCGAGATAGGATTCGAACCTGCGACCGCAGTAGCAGCGCGGTTTCGGACTGAAGCGCCTAGAACCGCTCGGGCACAGCGGCTGGCTACAAAAACGCAACTGGAAACGTGAAAGACAGCCGTTCGCTTACAAGTCTTACTCCAAACTGAGTCAAAATGGCTGTCCCATCTTCCTTTCCATTCAGAGACATAGCTACATGTCACTACAGTAGGTTTCAGCATTCTACGGTCTACAAAACAGCACAACAGTATTGTATTCCGCTCCCCCGTTCTCTGGCGAATTTCCCAGTCGGGATTATTTTTGCACCGTCTTCTTTCTGAAGGCATTTCTTTTTATCTACAAATAAAAAAACTAAGTTTAATGTAAAAGAAGTAAATGGTGATATAAGAAATTAGTGTTTAGTCAGCGTTTTGCTGTATTTGTCATAACTAACGAAAATTAGTAATTCAAAAATTTGACCCGATTGAGCAAACCCAGTGTCATTTTTGAAACCAGTACATCGTAATTACACCAAATCAGCGGAACAGACTTAGACTACCCAGTGTAATGTATGAGTGTGTGTGTGTGTGTGTGTGTGTACAGCGTCGGCGCTGGGCGCGGCCATCACGATGCCGGTGTGCGGGCTGCTGATCGCCTCCTTCGGCTGGGAGTCGGTCTTCTACTCGACTGGCCTGGTGGGCACCGTCTGGAGCATCGCCTGGTTCTTCCTCATCTACGACTCGCCCGCCCAGCACCCGCGCATCTCGTACGAAGAGCGCGAGTACATCGAGAAGGCGATCGGCTCCACCACCAAGAAGGGCAAGGTGAGCCGACCTTTCCTGTTCCACAGAGCCCTTTCAAGACATTACCATCACCTCATATTTCTCGGTTTCTTCAGTAGCTGAATATACGGAGTGCCGGACATACGTACACAGCGCAACACAATCAAAGGACAACTTTTCCGAAACCTAGTAACTTCTCTCATTGTGGCACATAAGTTTTAAATATGACTCAAAGTTGCCTACAACTTTCGTCTGTAATGGTGTAAATGTGTGGCGCCCTGCGACGTCACCCTCAGATTCGCAGACGCTTCACCCAGCAAATTTTACATAAGTTCGAAATATGGCGCGTACTTCAAAAAAATGGCTCTGAGTACTATGGGACTTAACATCTGTGGTCATCAGTCCCCTAGAACTTAGAACTACTTAAGCCTAACTAACCTAAGGACATCACACACATCCATGCCCGAGGCTGGATTCGAACCTGCGACCGTAGCGGTCACGCGGTTCCAGACTGAAGGGCGCGTTCTTCAATGCGAGATGCTTTTAATAATTTCCACAACGAAATTCTCTCTCGAAATTTGACAGAAAACCCAAAGAGATTCTGGATATACATAAAGCACACCAGTGGCAAGACACAATCAATACCTTCACTGCGCGATAACAACGGTGAAGTTGTAACCTCCCCCTCACTTATCGACCTTAATGACAGTGAAAAATTAAACCGCGTGTACCTAATGGAAATTTGGGAAAGCAATCGTCACCGAAGTTAATCTGTCGGTAAAGAGGGAGGAAAGGGTTACATCTAAATGAAAGGAAAAATGCAAATGAAACTGGTGGAAATTAATTTTGAAAAGGGGTAAAGTTAATAAAGAAAGTAAATGTGCGGCCGTTACGTTAACAATTAACTAGCGGTAATTAGATATTTGAGATTTGGGGGAAATTACGGTCGCCAGTCCTAAGGACAATTACTATAGTAACTGAAAAAGAACGGTTATTACACATATAATTAGCACTAGAAGCGTGGCAACTGAAGGTTGACACGTGTAGTGTGAAAAACTGAAAGTTTGTCAGAAGTAATAAATTTCGCTACACTCTGACTTAATTTAGCAAAAGAATTAATAAAACCGGAAAATCGAAAGTTAATTTAGTGACTGAAGTTAATAGTGAGCTTTCTTTCTGAAGCACATCGAAATTCAGTAAAATACGGTTAGTCTTGGACTACCTCAACAATCATTTCAAAAGCAACTTGACTCTACGCGATTTAGAAATAAGAGATTTAACTTTGAACTTGAATTAAATGATTATGAACAATTAACAATAGTAAAATTTAGTACGTACCAAGCTGAGCTGCAGTCACAGGTAAGCTAAAATATGCTAACAAAACTCGCACTCTTAATTTGTGCTCGTGTAATCTAAATATTGTAGCCAGCTATGAATACTTTAACTGAACTTTGAAATTAAAGCAGTGAAATTGAATTATATTATTTTAATGCTGGCTTTTGAATTTCAACGACACTCGGGTTCATTTCGGAAAAGGAAGGGACCCTGCTTCGCAATGCAATTGGGACAATGAGCAACAAAGGTTCATGCTACGTTGCTGTAATTTTGTGATTTGAACAGTTTGAAAAGCTGAGGTCTGCCATACAGTTCTGAAACTTTACGTGCTTTTAGTCTTCCTTGTTGGTTGATTGAACGTTTGAAGTCGCCGATCGAGGAGGTGGCGACAGTCACTCATTGTCGGCCGTCGCTGTTGCAGAAGCTGGATGCTGGCGCGCCTTCTTCTCGACACGGTCACCAGGCGAAACGGGCTCTTGATGTGTGCCAGCTAATGCTTCCCGTCCGCGACACCGTGCTAGAAACTACCATAGTCAGTCGATCGCAATTACATGCTGCCAAACCCCGAAAGCCCGGCAACTTGCGGGAGCGTCACACAACACACCTGCTCAATCGCACTACTCCAACCAGACTCTCTCTGCTCAGCCCGCGCTCCACGCGGCAGAGTTAACACTACCAAAGATCCTAAACACTTTCGTTCTTCACACGACCTATCGATGTATTCGTTCGATAGCATAGTTTTCCCTAGGCAAGACCCAGCGTAAAATACAAATAATATTTGCAAAACAAACCAATTATACATCGACATAAATGCATAAATATATATATATATATATATCCAAATATTAAAACAATTACAATATATAAAGACACAGAAATGTTATATCTTCAGGTAACAAAATAAGGAAAAAATTATGGTACAATAGATGGAAATAGGAGGATATGCATTTCCGGCGTTACAAAGTCACTGATGACAGTGCCACTAAAGCAAAGTTATTAAACACGGTTTTCCGAAACTCCTTCACCAAAGAAGACGAAGTAAATATTCCTTAATTCGAATCAAGAACAACTGCCAAGATGAGAAACATAGAAGTAGATATCCTCGTTGTAACAAAGCAGCTTAAATCACATAATAAAGGCAATGCCTCCGGTCCAGATTGTATACCAGTCAGGTTCCTCGCAGAGTATGTTGATAAAACATATTTAGCAATTATATACAACCACTCACTCACAGAAAGATACGTACCTAAAGACTGGAAAATTGCTCAAGTCACACTAATACCCAAAAAGGAAAGTAGGAGTAATCCGCTGAATTACAGGCCTATATCACTAACGTCGATTTGCAGTAGGGTTTTAGAACATATACTGTATTCGAACATTATGAAGTACCTCGAAGAAAACGATTTATTGACATATAGTCAGCACAGATTCAGAAAATATCGTTCTTGTGAAACACAACTAGCTCTTTATACTCATGAAGTAATAAGTGCTACCGATAGGGGAGGTCAAATTGATTCCATATTTTTAGATTTCCAGAAGGCTCTCGACACCGTTCCTCACGAGCGTCTTCTAATCAAACTGCGTGCCTACGGACTATCGCCCCAGTTGTGCGACTGGATTCGTGATTCCCTGTCAGAAAGGTTACAATTCGTAGTAATAGATGGAAAGTCATCGAGTAAAACAGAAGTAATACTCGGCATTCCCCAAGGAAGTGTTATTAGCCCTCTATTGTTCCTGATCTATATTAACGACATAGGAGACAATCTGAGTAGCGTCTTAGATTGTTTGCAGATGATGCTGTCATTTACCGTCTTGTAAAGTCATCAGATGATCAAAATGACTTGCAAAATTATTTAGATAAGATATCTGTATGGTGCGAAAAGTGACAATTGACCCTGAATAAAGAAAAATGCGAAGCTATTCACATGAGTACTAAAAGAAATGAGCTAAATTTCGATTATGCGATAAGTCACACAAATCTGAGGGCTGTAAATTCAACTAAATACTTAGGGATTACAATTACAAATAACCTAAATTGGAACGATCACATAGATAATATTGTGGGTAGAGCAAACCAAAGACTGCGATTCATTGACAGAACACTTGGAAGGTGCAACAGGTCTACCAAAGAGACTGCTTACACTACGCTTGTCCGCCCTATTCTGGAGTACTGCTGTGCGGTGTGGGATCCGCATCAGGTGGGACTGACGGATGACATAGAGAAAGTACAAAGAAGGACAGCTCGTTTTGTATTATCGCGAAATAAGTCAGATAGTGTCACAGACATGATACGTGAATTGGAGTGGTAATCATTAAAACAAAGGCGTTTTTCGTTGCGACGGGATCTTCTCATGAAATTCCAATCACCAGTTTTCTCCTCCGATTGCGAGAACATTGTGTTGGCACCCACCTACATAGGGAGAAATGATCATCACGATAAAATAAGAGAAATCAGGGCTTGCACGGAAAAATTTAAGTGCTCGTTTTTCCCGCGTGTCGTTTGAGAGTGGAACGATAGAGAGACAGCATGGAGGTGGTTCATTGAACCCTCTGCCAGGTACTTTATTGTGAATAGCAGAGTAATCACGCAGAGGTAGATGTAGATGACAGTGTCGACACTTGCGAAAAAAAGCTCAAGCTAAGACGTTCATGGGAGACGTATGGTGGGTTAAATATGTTCCCACCTAAGGGGTGTGGAACGGTTTCCCTGCCTTCAGCAGCTAGAGCAGCCGCAAGGCTGAATGGTTGTCGAAGCCTCCGACAAGCACATTTGTAACGCGCTCAATAAAGGCGCTCGGGTGGCACCGAGGATGTTGCCGAAGTGGGGGGTCTTAGAGTACCCTTTACCATTTTATTCACTCACATGTTAATGTTGCACGCCGCCACGGGAGGGCGCGAAACAGGAGGGGTGAACAATCATAAACAGCCCTTGCTGCTTTAGATCACGTTCAAACTTCGTCAAATGGTTTTTAAAGGTGCCTGGTAGTTCCACTCTGAATGGCAGAGCAGAAATTGCTGTAGCGGTAGCCTCTAAAAGGATAAGATTATATCCAATAGGGTTGCACCTCCAACGCCATTAGAGCTGGGTTGAGTCGCCTCGGGAGTGGCAGCAGCATCAAACTTTGTCAAGAACGTATTCTTGTTGCTCATCGCACTGTGAACTGTCGTTTTCGGCCGCAAAATGTGCGGGAATCAACAGCCCAAGGTAACGGGTGGTTTCATTTACGTCCTTTGCGCCACCTCCTGAGGGCTTTTTGTGTCCATTCTGAGTGGTGGTGCGTCTGAAATGTTTTCCTTGGCCACCAAGAACAAAACTGCGTGATTTCGACGCTGGGTTCGCGGTTCTGACCTCCATCGCGTAGGCACTGTGTTGTTTGGCATTAGATCACGTTACATAGGCGTGGCCTCTGATGATGTCGTAATGTGTCCCGAAACTCGTCGCGTCTGAATAAAGAGATTTAAACACGCGGATGAAGGTGTTACCATTAATTCTCACAGACTTATTTGCATGTTAGCGTTATTATTTTGCTCATCATTTGTCGAAGATGCTTACGATAATGTGACTCAACAGTGATTTACAAGAGGCGATGCCTATATGAAGTAGTCTAATGCCAGACTACACCCCGCAGTTGTCTCGCATATAACACATAAGTTCGAACAAACGGACATTTTATGGTCGCCCATTATATATAGAGAACAAAAGCGGTAGTGTCACTCTTCCCTTAGGCACTCCTGACAGTACCCTTGTCTCTGATGAGCGCTCACCATCCAGGACAACCTATTTGGTTCTATTACTTAGCAAGTGTTCTAGTCCATCACATGTCTGGGAACCTATTCCATATGCTCGTACTTTCGATAGCAGTCTGCCGTGGGGCACTGTGTCAAACTATTACCAGAAATCTAGAAATATGGGATCTTCCTGTTGCCTTCATGAAAGATTCGCAGGACAGCGTGTGAGAATAAGGCTGAGTTTCGTACAAGCGATGCTTCCTAAATCCGTGCTGATTTGTGGACAGAACCATCTCTGCCCAAAGGAAATTTATTTTATTCGAACTTAGATTCTCAAGAATTCTGCTGCAGAACGATGAGATGGACGTTGGTTTGTAATTCTGCAGGTACGTTCTCTTACAGTGCGCATATCTTCTAGCAGACGTTACAGTTGTTTCTAAGAAATCAAGTCCGCCCTTTAAGCCTGGATGGAAGGTCATGAGTCCTTAACAAATAGTCACAAAGAATGGCGACCCAAACAGATTCAAAGTGGTCTCGTGGCTAGCCGTAATCTGTGGCCAGCATGGTTTCTCTCATGTACGAAGATGATGTGACACACGAAGTTTCTTTCCCTTTTATTATAAAGGTAACTGATCAGACTGGAAACATTTTACAGAAACAGAACACCAGACCGTGTTTTAGATCAAGAGAGAAAATTTGCGAATACTCTGATCTGCGAGGGTAAACGCCGTTCTTTCTCGGCATGCGGGATATGTAAATTTCCGTGTATATATGATAGGATCTATACTGGAACTACCAAGAGAAGCCTGAATACATGGCTGAAGGGACATAAAAGGCTTTTCAGGCTAGGAAAAATACGATGGCTATTCGGAAAGAAAGGTCGGATCTGTTTCGAAATTGGTATCGCTGGGAAAATCAGAATTATTTTATTTTCACTGTTAGCTACACCTTCCAACTACTGCTCTGCAATACCCTCAACATAGAGGGCAGCCTCTTGTGCTTTCCAACAATTCTCTACGCTGGTCTGCAGCTCGTTGTCTATGCCAAAATGTTCCCTTCATAGCCAGCGGTTAATGTGAGAAGAATTGAATGTGAGGGGGGCGTGGAGGCAATTACGGACTGTGTTGTGTGTGATCAAACACTTCCCATGGAAAACGCTGCAGGAAGATCTTCATTGCTCTCCCAAGTGCGGCAGAGAATTGTCATAGAGAAGGAAACGCACAACCGTTATGCTACGTGGGATGCATCACATCATGTGAAATCTTTCATCAGGCAGTCATATTTGGCGGCAGATACTATTTTCTAGGGATCTTACGTACTCACTGTGCCTTCAGAACTGAAAAGAGCGACGTGACGCAATCGATGAGTATACTACAGATGCTGCCCAACATTTCTGTGCAAAGCTTCATCGGGTTTTCTCTGTGGTTTTCCCTTCGCGCTCGATAGGACCTCACTCCGAATAGCCCTCATAGAAAAATCAGCTGCAGCAGAGCATGCTCTTCAGTCAGGAAATCATAAAGTGAAGTTTTCCGAAACCAAAATTTTATCTACAATGATGAAGCATCATCCAAGGCTCTACATAGAAGCCAACAAAATATGTAAACATGGCGATAATTTTAACAGAAAACACGACAGAATCGATGGATAAGATTTCCATTTGTCAGGTGACAATTATAGTCGACATTAAGAAATAGATTCGCATTCTGCTAGTATGCATTGACGTCAGCTGTTGCGACACATGGAAATTTGTGCCATACCGGGATTCGAATCCGAATTTTCTACTTACCGTGAGCGGTCGCTTTATCCACTTCGGCTACCGGAACATGCCTCCCGGACCCATTCAAACTTCCATGTCACCTAGTCACAGCCCTTAAGCTCGCACAATATGTGATTCGCCCAAAGGGAGCCAAATGTTTTATCGTCATTTTAACTTTACAATGTGTTTATACAGTGTCTGTATCTTCACGATACAATGTCCTACAGACATTCGACGGGCTAAAATTACGAAATAATGTTTGTTTCCTTGTGCGGCAATCGCGGATGGTGCGAGCATAAGGATTGTGAATACGTGACATATGGAAGATTGGATCATTCCTGGAGACGTGTTCGGATAACTGAAATGGTTAGGGCGACCGCTCGCGATAAGCGGAAAATTCGGCTTCGACATAAATTTTCACGCGTCACGAACAGCTGACATCAACACACAGTCGCAGAACGCGAATCTGTTCCATAATGTTTACCATAAATGTAATCGTCAGTGACGGTGTCTGTTCCTTCAGAGATGCATGCATCTCTGGAGGACATTTTATTGTGAAGATACAGACGCTATATAAACGCAGATATTGTAAGCATCAGATATAGTTAAGTTTTATCACTGACAAGAATTATCCCTGCCGATCAGACGTAAATTTCAACCACACCCCTTACCCACAGTGCTTATCTTCCTTTCCAACGTCAGACCCCTCATTCGGCAAGGCACAGCAGAACCAGGGGAACCTCTGAAGATATTCAGCGCAGCTCTGGACGAAACGTTAGGAACGGGAAACTATCACGAACTATGACCATATGACCATACAACCCTAAAAATTCGTCAGCAGCTAAAAACAGCCGGTCGCGAAAGCCTTCATTGTGTGAACGAGTGGGCAAAATGAGGTAAGCATCGAACAACAGACTGTAGTAACAATTAATAATCGTCCCTGTGCAACAACTGCGTCTGCATCTACGTGGCCGCGCGGGATAGCCGCTCGGTCTGAGGCGTCTTGTCACGGTCCGCGCGGCTCCCCTCGTCGGAGGTTGAGTCCTCCCTCGGGCTTGCGTGTGTGTGTTGTCCTTAGAGTAAGTTAGTTTAAGTTAGGTTAAGTAGTGTGTAAGCTTAGGGACCCATGATCTCAGCAGTTTGGCCCCGTAAGAGCTTACCACAAATTTCCAATTTGCATCTACACTACTGGCCATTAAAATTGGTACACCAAGAAGAAATGCAGATGATAAACGGGTATTTATTGGACAAATATATTATACTAGAACTGACACGTGATTACATTTTCACGCAATTTGGATGCATAGATCCTGAGTAATCAGTACCCAGAATAACCACCTCTGGTCGCAATAACGGCCTTGATACGACTGGGCATTGAGTCAAATTGAGCTTGGATGGCGTGTGCAGGTACAGCTGCTAATACAACTTCAACACGATACAACAGTTCATCAAGAGTAGTGACTGGCGTATTGTGACGAGCCAGTTGCTCGACCACCATTGACCAGACGTTTTCAATTGGTGAGAGATCTGGAGAATGTGCTGGCCAGGGCAGCAGTCGAACATTTTCTGTATCCAGAAAGGCCCGTACAGGACCTGCAACATGCGGTCGTGCATTATCCTGCTGAAATGTAGGGTTTCTCAGCGATCGAATGAAGGGTAGAGCCACTTATCGTAACACATCTGAAATGTAACGTCCACTGTTCAAAGTGCCGTCAACGCGAACAAGAGGTGACCGAGACGTGTAACCAATGGCACCCCATACCATCACGCCGGGTGATACGCCAATATGGCGATGACGAATACACGCTTCCAATGTCCGTTAACCGCGATGTCGCCAAACACGGCTGCGACCGTCATGATGCTGTAAACAGAACCTTGATTCATCCGAAAAAATGACGTTTTGCCATTCGTGCACCCAGCTTCGTCGTTGAGTACACCATTGCAGGCGCTCCTGTCTGTGATGCAGCGTCAAGGGTAACCGCAGCCATGGTCTCCGAGCTGATAGTCCATGCTGCTGCAAACGTCGTCGAACTGTTCGTGCAGATGGTTGTTGTCTTGCAAACGTCCCCATCTGTTGACTCAGGGATCGAGACGTGGCTGCACGATCCGTTACAGCCATGCGGATAAGATGCCTGTCATCTCGATTGTTAGTGGTGCGAGGCCGTTGGGGCCCAGCAGGGCATTTCGTATTACCCTCCTGAAGCCACCGATTCCATATTCTGCTATCAGTCATTGGATATCGACCAACGCGAGCAGCAATGTCGCGATACGATAAACCGCAATCGCGATAGCCTACAATCCGACCTTTATCAAAGTCGGAAACGTGATGGTACGCATTTCTTCTCCTTACACGGGGCACCACAACAACGTTTCACCAGGCAACGCCGGTCAACTGCTGATTGTGTATGTGAAATCGGTTGGAAACTTTCCTCATGTCAGAACGTTGTAGGTGTCGCCACCGGCGCCAACATTGTGTGAATGCTCTGAAAAGCTAATCATTCGCATATCACAGCATCTTCTTCCTGTCGGTTAAATTTCGCGTCTGTAGCACGTCATCTTCGTGGTGTAGGAATTTTAATGGCCAGTAGTGTACGTGACTGCTCTGCAGATCGCGCGTAAGTGCCTGGCAGAGGTGGCCCCGTATCACGCTCTCGATATTTGCTACTGCGTCTGATGATGGCTGTGCGCTTTACCTGCGGTGTGTCCCACACGTCCACTGCTTCGGGCTGCGACTGCAGGAGAGGATGTGTTGCAGGCGCTGCCGCTGCCGTGGCGACACGTGCTGACGTCAGGCCCCGTCTGGGCCATCATCATCGCGCACGCCTGCAGTATTTTCGGCTACTTCACCGTCATCAACCAGCTGCCCACCTATATGAAGTACATCCTCGACTTCAAGATCAAAGAGGTAAGTACCAGCCGCGCCTTGCTAGCTCCGTGTCCTAGCGCCCGACCACTCACATCCGTACCACACATAACCAGAACAAAATACTGGAAGATGCATAAAATTGGTCCACAACAAATAGTTCAACTCTTTTTCTTACAAGACTGATACTAATAAATTCCAGACAGATGGAAATTACTTATGTGTAGCAGAGCACAGGAAATGAAACTATGTGCGTAAAATTCGTAGGCAACCACCTTAGTAAGAAATAGTGGCACTAGCAAGTGGATGATCTAACGAAAAAATACAGCACTGCACGTTTGGTAATTAGAAATCGCTCTTTCCAGCGTTTAGAATTCCTAATACATCATCAGCATCATTTAAGACTGATTATGCCTTCAGCGTTCAGTCTGGAGCATAGTCCCCCTTATAAAATTCCTCCATGATCCCCTATTCAGTGCTAACATTGGTGCCTCTTCTGCTGTTAAGCCTATTACTTCAAAATCATTCTTAACCGAGTCCAGGTACCTTCTCCTTGGTCTATCCCGACTCCTCCTACCCTCTACTGCTGAACCCATGAGTCTCTTGGGTAACCTTGCTTCTCCCATGCGTGTAACATGACCCCACCATCTAAGCCTGTTCGCCCTGACTGCTACATCTATAGAGTTCATTCCCAGTTTTTCTTTGATTTCCTCATTGTGGACACCCTCCTGCCATTGTTCCCATCTACTAGTACTTGCAATCATCCTAGCTACTTTCATAGCCTTAACCTCAACCTTATTGATAAGGTAACCTGAATCCACCCAGCTTTCTCTCCCATACAACAAACTTGATCGAAAGATTGAACGGTGCACAGATAACTTAGTATTGGTACTGAATTCCTTCTTGCAGAAGAGAGTAGATCGTAGCTGAGCGCTCACTGCATTAGCTTTGCTACACCTCGCTTCCAGTTCTTTCACTATGTTGCCATCCTGTGAGAATATGCATCCTAAGTACTTGAAACCGTCCACCTGTTCTAACTTTATTCCTCCTATTTGGCACTCAATCCGTTTATATCTCTTTCCCACTGACATTACTTTCGTTTTGGAGATGCTAATCTTCATACCATAGTCCTTACATTTCTGATCTAGCTCTGAAATATTACTTTGCAAACTTTCAATCGAATCTGCCATCACAACTAAATCATCCGCGTATGCGAGACTGCTTATTTTGTGATCACATATCTTAATCTCACCCAGCCAGTCTATTGTTTTCAACATATGATCCATAAATAATATGAACAACAGTGGAGACAGGTTGCAGCCTTGTTTTACCCCTGACACTACTCTGAACCACGAACTCAATTTACCGCCAACTTTAACTGGTGCCTGACTATCTATGTAAAGGCTTTTAACTAATTGCAAAAGTTTGCCTCCTATTCCATAATCTCGTAGAACAGACAATAGCTACCTCCTAGGAATCCGGTCATATGCCTTTTCTAGATCTATAAAGCATAGATACAGTTCTCTGTTCCACTCGTAACACTTCTCCATTATTTGCCGTAAGCTAAAGATCTGGCCCTGACAACCTCTAAAAAGCCTAAACCCACACTGATTTTCATCCAATTTGTCCTCAACTAATACTCGCACTTTCCTTTCAACAACACCTGAGAAGATTTTACCCACGACGCTGATTAAGGAGATACCTATGTAGTTGTTACAATTTTTTCTGTTTCCATGTTTACAGATTGGTGTGATCACTGCTTTCGTCCAGGCTGATGGAACCTGTCCCGACTCCCACGCCATTTCAATTATCCTGTGTAGCCATTTAAGATTTCACATTCGACTGTATTTTATGAGTTCCGACTTAATTTCATCCACCCCAGCCAATTTATTGCACTGCAATCTATTGACCATTTTCTCCACTTCCTCAAATGTGATCCTATTTCCATCATCATTCCTATCCCATTCCTAATACACTGTTGGAAAAAAAATTAGTGCACCCTTTTAGATGTTTCCAGTTCACTCACCATTTATGTCACAACAGCGCATATGGAGTACATGAAATGATTACATTTACAGATCAGTAGCACAAGGAGTTCCTAGGTAGCAGATATCGACCCATGCTGAAATCCCCATTTTGGTACGTGGTATAGTCTCCATGGGCGGCAACGCAAGCACTGGTTCTGGCATCCAGTCGATCGTACGGGTGCTGAATACTGTCCTGGGATGCAGCTACGTTATCTGCAGCTATATTACAGCGTATTCAGCAAGGTTTGAACGACGAGCCGCAATTGGCGCCCAGGAAAATTGTGCCAATCGATTAGTTCCTTTTGCAAAAGATTTTAATTACGCTGAAAGTATTGCTCAGCTAATGGCACCATTCGCATTTTACCTGCAACAACAATCACCATTAAATAATTACGAACTGGAGATTGTTGCTTCAAATTTGGTTCACCAGTGTATCCGGCCTTGGTCTAACGTCAGTTTTAACAGTTTGAAAAAACTCTTGCTTCGCTTGTATTTCATGTACAAAAATACGTTTTTCTGGGAGCTTTTCGGAGCGCGATACATCTATGTTTCAAACTCGTTCGTTTCGATTCAAAATTTGGACGTAGGTAGGTAAACAAATATAGTCAAAAAGAAATTTTTTTTTATCGAACAGTCTTTATCCGTTATCGAGATATTATGGTTTAAAGTCGAGCTAAATGTAGCACGTAAAATTCGTTCTTACGCGAATTAAACGCGCGGAAATGATTTAAAGTGCATCAAATTAATAAAAAACTGCACACTTACCATTAAATTGAAATCTACTTTTCAGAAATCTAGCTTTCTTCTGACTGTACGTGCAAAAAACATGTTTTTGTGATTTTATTTTACGCGCGCCACTTCTCTGTTTCAGACTTGTGGGAATCGGTTCAAATTTTGTAAGAAGGTACACAAATACTTGTAATTAACCGTCGTCCTGTAGTTTCGTGAAAGCTTATCCGCTGCCACGATATAAGCAATATGGTTCAAGTGCCAATAAAAAAAAACATATCCCGGATCAATCCTCGCACGACTCAACAAACATACATCGTCAGGTTACCTTCCATTCAGAAGGCTGTTGCACGCAGCGACTGTTATATTGACTTGTAAATAATAGATTTCACCTATCAGTCGTCCTTTTTAAATTTTATTGGAAGATCTAGATTTCAGCAAGAAACTAGCCATTCTCAATGCACTATCATTTTTTATCAATGCATGTAATGCCTGTTGGTCTGGCTTCATCCACAGTTCATTGAATACTGAAATCTAGATCTGCCAATAAAATTTAAAAAGGAGGACTGATAGCTGAAATCTATTATTTACAAACATACATCGGTTGCTAACCAATAGCAGTTTAATGTCAAAATTATGGCAGAGTAAAAGTTGGGAACCAGATGAAAAGCGCTCCTATCGTAGCACAAAAAAGACGAATGTGTCGTGAACACAGTTAGGGATGTAAAAGAAGGGAACTAGCTTATCGATTTACCTGGCAGTTCCAAAGACGTTTAAATCAAAACATCTTGACACATTCGCACATTTTTACGAGTTAACCATACTTCCTCAGTACAGTGAGCTCTCTTAGACCCACCTCTTGCTACATCTATGGTGCGGGGTATGAGAACAAATAGACTCTAATTTATGTGCCTCTAGGGAGTCGGACGCATCTACAACAGAAAGTATCCGAGGGTGAGTGAAGTGTTCCGGAGTATCCAAAACTTTAATGACGCGTTGTGTCATATTGCATGACATGACAAACGCCATGTTGGATGACAAAATGGCGTGTGTCATGTTTACAACATGACATCATGTATCATGGTGCTTTACTTGACACTATGTATTGCATTACATGACATGGGCACTGGTACTAACAAGTAGAGAAGCGAGAAAATGTCAAGATGTTATGCTTTTAACGTCTTTGAAGCTGCCAGATAAGTCGAAAAGTTAGTTCCCTTCTTTTACATCCCCAACTCTGTCCGGGGCATATCTCCTTTTTTTTGTGCTACGACGGGAGCAATTTTCATTCTGGTATAATATAGTACCGCTATGCCAGTCAAGTCGTTCAGCCAGAGACACTGTGCTACCAGTGCAGTCAGACTGGATCGCTAGTCCATCAAATAATTTAAGCATTAGTAATTATTTTCTGAAAGTATTTGTCTGGAGTGTAAGCTTGTACGGAAGCGAGACATGCACGATAAACAGTTCAGACAAGAAGAGAAGATAAGCTTTTGGCACATGGTGCTATAGAAGAATGTTGGAGATTTTATGGGTACACAGAATAACTAATGCGGAGATACTCTGTCGAATTCGGGAGCAAAAGTAATTACAACACAACTTGATGAAAGAAAGAAATCGGTCTATAGAAAACATCTTGAGGCATCAAGGAATGTATGATTCCGTAATGGAAGTTTAGAGGGTAAAAATTGTAGAGAAAGACAAAGGCTTGACTACAGAAAACAGCCTAAAGTGGATTTAGGTTGCAACTTGCAGTAGCTACGAAAAGACGAAGGCGCTTTCTCAGTATAGGAGAGCCGCATCAATCCAGTCTTTGAAGACAAGAACATTAACACTAATAACACAAATACTTTACTACACTCCACACGTAATTACCAATAACCTATAGCCTACACGAAACAACATACTTAAGATGCAACATTCTCTTAGCCCAGAAAAGATGTACAAAAGGTGCAAGTAGAGAAAGTGTTTCTACAGAATATGCAACATAATAAAGACACAGGGACTTCAAATAGGGTACAGGACAGACAACACAAGACAGAGAAAACTCAAAACACAGGAAACACCCACAGATAAATTCAACGGATCAGGAATACATGAACTCACATGCAACACTTGTCAATCAGTATATATAGGACGAACATGCAAGAACTTTAAAGCAAAATGCTCAGAACCTCAGAGCCCTAAAACGTGAGAGCATCCATAGCACATTTGCTGACCACCTAACAGCCCATAATCACAACCCAACTCCAAAAGCAACAGATTTAAAAATACTGAAATCCACCCACAGTCTATATCACAAACTAACGATAGAAGAGAACTTCCAGATACGAAAGGCAACAGCAGAAGGCAAACAAGTTTTAAATGAAAACACTACATTCTGTAAAGGCACATTATTTAAAAAGGAACTTTACAGAAAAGGCAACACAAACAACTAAAGGAGTTGGCACACACACAGAAAGAGAGAGGGAAGTAAACAAAATTCAAGTTCGGCGCGAAACTCTCTCGGGAACAAATGAACGCCGACGGGGTTAGGAAACACAACATAGTGCTCACCGCGTTTTGCGAAGTAAAAAGGCGTTTATAAAGAAAGAATTTACACAAAGGACGTTAATATGTGTGTGCAGTGTCCTAGGAACACAAAAGGAGGAGGATCAGTCACAATAAAACGTGAGTAGTAACAAACATATACGCAAAATCACGTTATTTTTTTTATTCTACGGAAGTACTAACTCGCCGATGAAATTTACATTTGCATCGTTTGGTTTGCAGATGACAAGCTATCAGTGCAGGACACCATACGGTTGGTCCTGAAAAACCATATAATGTAAAATCACGGTAAGAAACACAACGAACAAAAACTTTCTTTACGCCTCAATTCGTTAAATCAGTTATAACCTAAAATATTTTCACATATTACTGTTTTCTATAATCAAAAACCCACTGATGATGGCACAGAGGTGTTGAAAAATGTTTGGGTAAAAATAAAAAACAATGTGTGTGCAAAAGGCGGACCTCTTATCCTATAAAGTGTTTCCAGTTTGGTTGAATCCCTGAGTAGGCTAATAATTCCAACCACCAATGTCACATGACGTTTATAGAGTGATGCGTAAAAAACGCAACGCCAATAAGGAGTTGTGCGACATGACGAAAGTTGGTAGGCGTGTTTCTACATTCATTTATTTTATTTACACGTCAAGTTCCATAGGACCAAATTGAGGAGCAAATCTCCAAGGTCATGGAACGTGTCAGTACAGGAAATTACAACATAAAAGCAATAACAGATACAATAAGAATCAGCTTAATTTTTCAAGGAACTCCTCGACAGAATAGAAGAAGTGACCCACGAGGAAACTCTTCAGTTTTTATTTGAAAGAGCGTGGATTACTGCTAAGATTTGTTAATTCGAGTGGCAGCTTATTGAAAATGGATACAGCAGTATACTGCACACCTTTTAGTGCTAGAGTTAAGGAAGTCCGATCTAAATGCAGATTTCTGCCAAGTATTAACCGAATGAAAGCTGCTTATTCTTGGGAATAAACTAATATTGGTAACAAGAAACGACAATAAGGAATATACATATTGAGAGGCACATGTCAAAAAATATGCAGACTCGTGAACAGAGGTCGACAAGAGGTTCGTGAACTCACACCAATTATTGCCCGAACCGCCCGTTTCTGAGCCATAAATATCCTTGTAGAATGGGGAGAGTTACCCCAAATATAATACCATACGACATAAGCGATTGAAAATAAGCAAAGTAGACTAATTTTTGTGTCGAACGGTCACTCACTTCTGATACCGTTCGAATAGTAAAAATTGCAGTATTAAGTCTTTGAACAAGACCCTGGACGTGGGCTTTCCACGACAGCTTATTATCTATCTGAACACCTAGAAATTTGAACTGTTCAGTTTCACTAATCATATGCCAGTTCTGTGAAGTTAAAACGTCAGGTTTTGTTGAATTGTGTGTTAGAAACTGTAAAAACTGAGTCTTACTATGATTTAACGTTAGTTTATTTTCTACAAGCCATGAACTGAGGTCATGTACTGCATTATTTGAAACCGAAGCAATGTTGCACACAACATCCTTTACTACCAAGCTAGTTCCATCGGCAAACAGAAATATTTTAGAGTTACCCGTAATACTAGAGGGCATATCATTTATATAAATAAGGAACAGGATTGGCCCCAACACTGATCCCTGGGGCACCCCCACTTGACAGTACCCTACTCAGATCCCACATCACAGCAGTTATCAACATTGTGAATAATGACCTTTTGCTGCCTGTTGCTAAAGTAAGAGGTGAACCAATTGTGAGCTACTCCCCTTATTCCGTAATGGTCCAACTTCTGTAGCAATATTGTGAGATCAACACAGTCAAACGCCTTTGTTAAATCAAAAAATATGCTAAGCGTTCGAAACTTTTTGTTTAGCCCATCCAGTACCTCACAGAGAAAAGAGAATATAGCATTTTCTGTTGTCAAACGACTTCTAAAGCCGAACTGTACATTTTAAAGCAAATCGTATGATATAAAATGATCAATTATCCTTACATACACAGCCTTTTCAACAACTTTTGCAAACACTGATGGCATAGAAATAGGTCTAAAATTATCTACATTATCCCTTTCTCCCTTTTTATAAAGCGGGTTTACTACTGAGTACTTTAATCGCTCAGGAAACTGACCATTCCTAAAGGAAAAATTACAAATATGGCTAAATACAGGGCTAACATGTGCAGCACAGTACTTTAATATTCTGCTAGACACTCCATCATAACCATGAGAGTCCTTAGTCTTCAGTGATTTAATTATTTACTCAATCTGCCTCTTGTCTGTATCACAGAGGAGTATTTCAGACATCAATCTCAGAAAGGCATTTGCCAAGGAAGTTGTATGATTTCCTATAGAAAATAAATTTTTATTTAATTCACCAGCAATGCTCAGAAAATGATTGTTAAATACTGTACATATATCTGATTTATCAGTAATAGAAATATTTTTACTCCGAACTAACTTTATATCGTCGACCTTGTACTGCTGACCAGACACTTCCTTCACAACTGACCATATGGTTTTAATTCTGTCCTGTGAATTTAGCTATTCTATTTGCATACCACATACTCTTTGCCTTCCTAATAACATATTTAAGCACTTTACAATACTGTCTGTAATGGGCTACTGTAGCTTGATTGCGACTACTTCTAACATCTGAAAGATGATGTTTGTTAAGATATCGCGCCAGTCACATAAGAGTAGCGTTAGTAGCATCGCTATGAGGATGCAAATCATGTTTGCTTTAAATATAAGCTGCAGCGGTTGTGTGAGCGGTAGCGGGACTGGATGCAGTGGATTGTTGTTGTTGTTGTTGTTGTTGTGGTCTTCAGTCCTGAGACTGGTTTGATGCAGCTCTCCATGCTACTCTATCCTGTGCAAGCTTCTTCATCTCCCAGTACCTACTGCATCATACATCCTTCTGAATCTGCTTAGTGTATTCATCTCTTGGTCTCCCTCTACGATTTTTACCCTCCACGCTGCCCTCCAATGCTAAATTTGTGATCCCTCGATGCCTCAGAACATGTCCTACCAACCGGCCCCTTCTTTTTGTCAAGTTGTGCCACAAACTCCTCTTCTCCCCAATCCTATTCAATACCTCCTCATTACTTATGTGATCTACCCACCTTATCTTCAGCATTCTTCTCTAGCACCACATTTCGAAAGCTTCTATTCTCTTCTTGTCCAAACTATTTATCGTCCATGTTTCACTTCCATACATGGCTACGCTCCATACAAATACTTTCAGAAACGACTTCCTGACACTTAAATCTATACTCGTTGTTAACAAATTTCTCTTCTTGAGAAACGCTTTCCTTCCCATTGCCAGTCTACATTTTATATCCTCTCTACTTCGACCATCATCAGTTATTTTACTACCTAAATAGCAAAACTCCTTTACTACTTTAAGTGTCTCATTTCCTAATTTAATTCCCTCAGCATCACCCGATTTAATTTGACTACATTCCATTATCCTCGTTTTGCTTTTGTTGATGTTCATCTTATATCCTTCTTTCAAGACACTGTCCATTCCGTTCAACTGCTCTTCCAACTCCTTTGCTGTCTCTGATAGAATTACAATGTCATCGGCGAACCTCAAAGTTTTTATTTCTTCTCCATGAATTTTAATACCTACTCCGAATTTTTCTTTTGTTTCCTTCCCTGCTTGCTCAATATACAGATTGAATAACATCGGGGAGAGGCTACAACCCTGTCTCACTCCCTTCCCAACCACTGCTTCCGTTTGATGTCCCTCGACTCTTATAACTGCCATCTGGTTTCTGTACAAATTGTAAATAGCCTTTCACTCCCTGTATTTTACCCCTGCCACCTTCAGAATTTGAAAGAGAGTATTCCAGTTAACATTGTCAAAAGCTTTCTCTAAGTCTACAAATGCTAGAAACGTAATGAGAGGTAATGTCTGAAATTTTGAACTCTTGGCATATTGAATTCCTTAATGACTTCCGACACGGAATGACCCATACGTGTAGCTCCAACTACCATTCCGATTTCAATGCCTGTTAGTTCCCGCCATGCGGCCACAATCATGTCGGAAACTTTTTCACATGAATCACATGAGTACAAATGACAGCTCCTGCCAATTCAGTACCATTTTATACCTTGTGTACGCGATACTAGAGTGCTGCAACGCTCAGTGTTTGACCGGTCGCGGCTCGTCTGTTGACGGGGGGACCGAGCTTCTCGTGTCCGGCCCCACACGACTCGGCTCTGTCACGTACTCGCCCCATGTCTGGTGTTCGGATTCCGGACACGCGGATAACCGCGCATGACTGGTCACCGTTGACGTCTCACCTCACCTCACCTCGCCCCGGCTCGCTGCACAAATCCAACGCCTCTCTCTCTCTCTCTCTCTCTCTCTCTCTCTCTCTCTCTCTCTCACACACACACACACACACACAGAGAGAGAGAGATAGAGAGAGAGAGAGAGAGAGAGACTGTATTTATCTCTGTCTCTCTCTCTTTTAATACAAAAGTAACGTTTCCAAGAACGAGTACGTGACACAGCTAAATTCATAAAGCACTTGTAAAGTAATATGATATTTCAACACAATCGCGGGTAGGAGATGTAGCAATTTTATGTCTGGAAGTGATCATAGTCTTCTCACAAACGAAAGTCAAGGGTCGATTTTTAATCCTTTGTACCTCCTCTAAAAAAATACATATCTGTTAGTACTCATCAATTACGCTAGTTAATTATAAATCTATGGCGTGTCATAATGAAACAGTGCTTTTAACTGCAGTAATTACTCACCTGACAGTCAGTGTCACTGACACAGCAAATTTGTTGCAGTTTGTGAAACCGAAGAAGAACTAACTGGATTGTCGGTTCTTTTTCGCCTTCTAATTCATCTGTGGTCTCTTTAAATGGTCTCAGAAAATGCGCAATTGTTCCTCCAAGCTCACTATCATATTCTTGCAATCTGCAAGCGGAGTGCTTTTCCGTCAGCAAAGCAGCAGCTTCGTTATACTGAGTGTGTAAGGATTCCAGCATAGTGTACAAGCTGGTCCAGCGTGTGCAGACCTTTTGTTTCAACGATTATTTCAAAGACGAGCAGAGGCCATTGTTCTTAATGAACCTTACAATGCATTTTGCAGTATATATTGTTGATGCGATGTTCGAGCATGATTTAACAAGAAGTTATCTTCATCGAAAGTATGGCTAAGTGGTGTGTTTATACAATGAGCAGCACAAGGAATCCTTTCTTGATTTTCCAAAGCCATTATTACATTAGCAACCTGGTCGGAGACAAAAACAAAACTGTGCAACATGAACGGCGAAATGTCCCAATCAGTCATCCTCTCTTCAATTGCTTTCATAATATTTACTCCCGTCTTCTTAACGTCAGGGAATTTTGTTGTAAATAAAACATTGTTCACAGGAGACCAATCTGTGTTAAAGTAATGTGTTGTAAGTGTCAAACAGTGCACCTGATTACGCGAATCAGTCCACATATCAACTGTCGCAGCACTTGTTTTATTAATAACTTCCGCAATAACAGAAGGTTCAAATGGCTCTGAGCACTATGGGACTTAACTTCTGAGGTCATCAGTCCCCTAGAACTTAGAACTATTTAAGCCTAACTAACCTAAGGACATCACACACATCCATGCCCGAGGCAGGATTCGAACCTGCGACCGTAGCGGTCGCGCGGTTCCAGACTGTACCGCCTAGAACCGCTCTGCCACCCCGGCCGGCAATAACAGAAGGCATTATGCTGCTTCGCATTGCATCAGCTTGTTCTTTGACATGTCTGCTTATAGTAGAGGGATGTGGCATGATATCTGCCACGTTAACTTCTCCATAATGCGCTCCTAGATGTAGTAATTCTTGGCCTAATTCTCTGAAACCTTTACCGGAAACAGCATTAAGAGGTCTCATATCTTTAGCACAGATTGCAACACATTTTGCTGTAATACTATTTTTTATTAGTGCTGGTATTCCTGAGGGAGCTGTATCTTTGTCACCGAGGTTTCCTGCAACTGTGTTTCTTTAAATGAGTGTTTCTCGACTGGAAACACAATAATGTGGAGCCGTTTATGCACGATACGAACCCAGTAGTCGCACTGTTTTCGTCTACAACCAACAGAAATGTACTTCACACTTGGCTTTTTAGACCTTCCCATTCCTTCAATGTGTAAACAATGGTTTCAATCTTAGGTCTTACTGCACTGGCTTCCTCGCGCTGCATGATTACAGAGAGAGACACACCACAAATGAGAAGCCCGTACTGGCTGCAGTCTCACACGGATAATGACACGTGTAATGTGTTTGAAGTTACGTGCTACGTATTCGGTCACGGCTTCTATGCTCGGTCACTAGAACTAGTGCGGGCAGCCTATCCAGTTAGGGTGTGTTAGCCCCATCTCGTATTTCGTGCTCGCGTACTCGGTCATGCAGGACTCTATTCGAAAGCCCATATCGATGATGTTTCTTTGAATGGTTCACATGCTGACACTTGTTGATGGCCCACCATTGAAATCTGCGGAAGGGTTTCACTTCTGTCACATTAAACGATTCTCTTCAGTCGTCGTTGGCTCCGTTCTTGCAGGATCTTTTTCCGGCCGCAGCGACGTCGGAGATTTGATGTTTTACCAGATTCCCGATATTCGCGGTACACTCGTGAAATTTTCGTACGGGAAAATCCCCACTTCGTCGCTACGTCGGAGATGCTGTGTCCCATCGCTCGTGCGCCGACTGTAACACCACGTTCAAACTCACTTAAATCTTGATAACATACTGCCGGCCGCTGTGTCCGAGCGGTTCTAGGCGCTTCAGTCTGGAACCGCGCGACCGCTGCTGTCGCAGGTTCGAATCCTGCCTCGGGCATGGATGTGTGTGATGTCCTTAGGTTAGTTAGGTTTAAGTAGTTCTACGTTCTAGGGGACTGACGACCTCAGATGTTAAGTCCCATAGTGCTCAGAGCCATTTGAACCATTTGATAACCTGCCATTTTTGCAGCAGTAACCGATCTAACGACTGCGCCGTTGTTGTCTTATATTGCCGTTTCCGACCGCAACGCCGTAGTCTACTTGTTTACATATCTCTGTATTTGAATAAGCGTGCGAGTTTCTTTGGCGCTTCATTGTATGTCCTCCTTGCTTCGTCCGTCATGCGTTATTTTGCTGTCTAGGTAGCAGAATTCCTTAAATTCATCTACTTCGTGATCACCAATTCCGACGTTAACTTTATCGCTGTTTCATTTCTGATAGTCCTCATTACTTTAGTATTTCTTCGATTTACTCGCAGTCCGTATTCTTTTCGACAGATCCTGTAATTCTTTTTTACTTTCACTGAGGATAGCACTGTCTTAATATTGTTTCGAAAAAGTGGAACTTCAATAGTGCTGCACAGTTGGTGTAGCTACACAACGTGAGGATGATTAAGCAATACATCGATGATCGTACACCATCTTGTACCTTGAAACGGAAGGCTTACAACTGATATCCTTTCACATTGAATTTTAATCCCACTCATCAACCTTTCGTTTATTTCTGTCATGCCTCTTCGATGTAGAGAACAAACAGTAGGAGGAGGAGGAGGAGATTAGTGTTTAACGTCCCGACGACAACGAGGTCATTAGAGACGGAGCGCAAGCTCGGGTGAGGGAAGGATGGGGAAGGAAATCGGCCGTGCCCTTTCAAAGGAACCATTCCGGCATTTGCCTGAAGCAATTTAGGGAAATCATGGAAAACCTAAATCAGGATGGCCGGAGACGGGATTGAACCGTCGTCCTCCCGAATGCGAGTCCAGTGTGCTAACCACTGCGCCACCTCGCTCGGTAACAAACAGTAGGAGCGAAATACTACATAATGTATCTAGCAACAAATACTCTATTCAAAATTAAAAGTGTTGGAATAGAGAAAAATCTTGTCAATACTATATCTAATAGTCTGTGTTACATTATTACTCTACAACATATCAATAACCAGTAAGTGAAATCAAATTAAGCAGAAGTATTATCAAAAACCAATTACAAGTTTAAAAGATATTGGCAACTAACACATATTTCGTTTTTAGAGGCAGAGAAAATTGTTAAGACATTACAAAACTAATTTTGCTTGTTAATATCAAATGTGGCCTGGTAAAAAAGCCTTCCGTTTTAAGGTACAAGATGGTGCACTATTTGGCAGTGTTAGTGTTAGGGATGCCCTTCCTGCCGCCACCCCGTACCCCCCCAGAATGGAATCAGTGTACGCCAACTGTCTGTGTCTAGTGTAAATCGTGAAATAGTGCAGACGTGTTGCAAATGTCTGCTACACGTGTAACTGAGGCGGAACGTGGGGACCAAGCCCGTATTCACCTAGCGGGATGTGGAAAACCGCCTAAAACCGCATCCAGGCTGGCCAGCACACCGGCCCTCGTCGTTAATCCGCCGGGCGGATTCGATCCGGGGCCAGCGCGCCTACCGGAGTCCAGGAAGCAGCGCGTTAGCGCTCTCTGCTACCCTGGCGGGTCTAGAACCTTCCTCTGTAACGGTGCAAAATCGTGGCGCGCTGCGATGTGGCCCTCAGGTTCAGTAACGCTCGAAACAACAAGGCGTAATCACATGCGAAGGAAAGACCACAGCTCGGAAGTTCATGACAGGTGTAGGGTGCTTTAATGATGTCACATTCACACCAAATTCCTCCACAATTCTGCCCGACACCACCGTGGACCTGTCACACGATGGGGAGGTCATCACACCGCCTCTTGCCCACATTTAACCCCGTCTTTTGTTTCCTCTGCGATGGAGGTCAGAACCGCAACACCAGCGTTGAAGTCACATGATTTTCTTATGGGTGGCCGAGGAAAACATTTCAGAAACACCACCCCCGTGAATCGACACTAAAAGTCCTCAGTAGGCGGCATAAATTGCGTCGATGAAAGGACCCCTTTTCTTACAGCGCTGATTCCCACTCTTTTTGCAGTCGAACAGTGAGCAACAGGCCGATGTTTCTGAACGTCTTTGTCACTGATGACCTCCCACCCCCACCCCCCACCCTCTCCACCCCCGGACGACTCAACCCTCCTCGAAGGACGTTAGAGTGTGGGTACATTAGAGTGTAGCACAACCACAATTTTCGATATGATGTACAGGATGGAACCACTACAGACCGTTCAAAATCATTCGACGAAATTTGAATGTGTTACAGAGCAGCGAAGGGTGATTATGCTTGTTCAGCCCTCCTGTTTCAAACCTCCTGTGGCGTGATTATTAGAGCGTGGAGGTAGGGTGACCAAATGCAGTTGCTTAAAAAGGAGGACAAACAGCTTCAAAAAGGAGGAGAAAGAAAGAAAAAAGAGGACACATCAAACGGGTCAACTGCAGATGAGGATACCACCCATCAGCTTTATTAATGGATGAGTCAATGGCACCGTGAGGGTGCCATTGACTCATCCATCAATAAAACAGGAAAGGGTTTTTCTAAGACCCTCCAGTTTGGCAACACGCTGGTGTCAATCGCACACCTCTGTTGAGAACTTTAAAAATATGTCTATATAGAGAGAACCAGTGGGAAAGTCCTAGACGGCTGCAGGCAGGCAATCCCCTAACTGCCTGTAGCAGGGGCTAGACCAGCACTGTAGCTTGACTACAGGTAGCTAGGTTGTCTCTGTACAAGTACGTTTTTTAAAGCGCGCAGGAAAGGTGCACAGATAACATTAGGGTGTTGCAGAACTGTATTTTCTTAGAGGAACCCTTTGCCGTTTTATTCACTCATGTGCCAATGTCGCAACCCTCCCCCCCCCCCCCCACGCCCCATTCGCTGTCATCACCTCACAAGAGGGTTGAATAAGCGTGAGTACCCTTTCTTGCTTCGGATCACGTTCAAATTTGTTGTACGGTTTTGAATCATCATTAGCGGTTCCATCCTGTATATCAACGCAAAATTGAAGTTACACTACATTCCAAAGGGTGTAGTCATTTTCAATGGGTTGCAGGCCCACGATGTCCTTAGAGAATGGTTGTATCATCCACAGCGTGTCAGCAGCATCGTGGCTTATCAAGAATGTCGTGTTGCTCATCGCTCTCGAACTATTGTTTTCGACAACGAAATGCGTGGGAATCAACGCCCCAAATGAAGGAGTATTTTCATTGACCGTCTTTATGCCACCTCCTGAGAACATTTTGTGTCGGTTCCTAGCGCCGATGTGTCTGAAATGTTTACCTCGGCCACCCATAAGAAAACGTCCTGATTTTAACGTTAGGTGTCGCGTTTCTGACCTCCATTGCAGAGGCGTCAAAAGAAGGAGTGAAGTGTGGATAGGAGACGGCTTGATGACCTTCCAAACATGTGACACGTCCACGGTGGCGTTGTGCAGAATTTGGGTGAGATTTGGAGCCAATATGACATCATTAACCCACCTTACACGTCGCAGGAATTTCTGAGGTCTGGCCTTTTTTTGCATGTGTCAACATCTTACTGTTGGAACCGTCGCTGCGTCCTAGGTTGACGTCGCAGGACGCCACGCTTTTGCGCCATTACAGAAGAAGGTTGTAGGCACCTTTGGGCTAAATTTCAAATTTCTGCGTCTGACAATCACGGGGCTTCGAAAAAGTGATCCTTTATTTTTGCTGTGCGTTCTAGTTTCACAGTACAGATACACAGGATTTTACTCACCATAAAACACTGTAGCTGAAGAATTAAGAACAGCTTCAAAGTAGCTTTACATACACTATGTTATCAAAACTATCCGGACACCCCCAAAACATACGATTTTCATATTAGATGCATTGTGCTGCCACCTACTGCCAGATACTTCATATCAGCGATCTCAGTAGTCATTAGACATGGTGAGAGAGCAGAATGGGGCGCTCCGCGGAACTCACGGTCTTCGAACGTGGTCATGTGATTGGGTGTCACTTGCGTCATACGTCTGTACGCGAGATTTACACATTCATAAACATCCGTAGGTCCACTGTTTCTGATGTGATAGTGAAGTGGAAACGTGAAGGGACACGTACAGCACAAAAGCGTTCAGGCTGACCTCGTCTGTTGCCTTTGAGAGACCGCCGACTGTTGAAGAGGGTCCTAATGTGTAATTGGCAGACATCAATCCAGACCATCACACAGAAATTCCAAACTGCATCAGGATCCACTGCAAGTACTGTGACAGTCAGGCGGGAGGTGATAAAATTTGGATCTCATGGTCGAGAGGCTGCTCATAATCCACACATCATGACGGTAAATGCCAAACGACGCTTCGCTTAATGTAAGGAGCGTAAACACTGTCGTGTTTTTCATGGAGGGGGCTTGCACCCCCTGTTGTTTTGCTTGGCACTATCACAGCACAGGCCTACAATGATGTTTTAAGCACCTTCTCGCTGCCCACTGCTGAAGGGCAATCCAGGGATGGCAACTGCATCTTTCAACACAATCGAGCACCTGTTCATAATGCACGGCCTGTGGTGGAGTGGTTACACGACAATAACATCTTTGTAAGGGCTGTGCTGCACTGAGTTCTGACCTGAATCCTATAGAACACATTTGGGATGTTTTGGAACGCCGTCTTCGTGCCAGGCCTCACCGACCGACGTCGATACCTCTTCTCACTGCAGCACTCCGTGAAGAATGGGCTGCCGTTCCCCAAAGAAACCTTCCAGCACCTGATTGAACGTATGCCTGCGAGAGTGGAAGCTGTCATGAAGGCTAAGGGTGGGCCAACACCATATTGAATTCCAGCATTACCGATAGACGGCGCCACGAACTCGTAAATCATTTTCAGCCAGGTGTCCGGATACTTTTGATCACATAGTGTATGTAGAACCTGTAATATTTACAAACGCTGCATAAAAACAAAACTTCATGTCTCACAAAAAAGTAGAAAATGCCGGAAAATGCTTATGGCTGTCTCTGTTGTGTTTTCCTTCATGTAGTCTAAAATCGGTCACTAGTTTGAAACAGCCATCAGGAAATATCCTAGGTAGACTATCCTCCGCATACTACACTCTCCCCTTGAAAAACATTCAGTTCTTGAATGTCTCGTTCACAGGCAGCACCTCACGGGGAGCTTCTGATTTCCGAATAAACATGTTACGAATATTTAACTTTCCGTTGAGATTAAACTTCATGTCTGAAGGCGTCACCACCAATAAAGTCTTCTTCACGCAACAGCCTTTCATTTTGGAGCTTGGCGTGTAAACCATTACCAGAGACTTGCAGCTTACTACGGCCATAAATGACAAGGCTGCCATAGCAAACACTTGCCTAAAAGTCCTTGTGCATGCATGACTGGAATTTGCAATTTACGGCTAGTCCTCCAAGCAATTTTCTTCGCGCTAAGCGCGAAAGATTCTCTCATCAGTTCAGTTCAGTCGCTCTTGGTCGACCTGTATTATTCCTCTTCCCCTTACAAAGAGATTTTGTGCTTTCAAACTGATAAACTGATAATACCATCTAAGGAAGTTCGCGGGACCACAATCGAATGACATAGTGCTCAGAGCCATTTTGAACAATCGAATGGAGTACACAAAGCATGTTGAAGTGATTTCAGGTGTGCCGCAGAGGAGTGTCGTAGGACCGTTGCTATTCACAATATATATAAATGACCTTGTGGATAACATCGGAAGTTCACTGAGGCTTTTTGCGCATGATGCTGTAGTATATCGAGGGGTTGTAACAATGGAAAATTGTACTGAAATGCAGAAGGATCTGCAGCGAATTGACGCATGGTGCAGGGAATGGCAATTGAATCTCAATGTAGACAAGTTTAATGTGCTGCTAATACATAGAAAGAAAGATCCTTTATCATTTAGCTACAATATAGCAGGTCAGCAACTGGAAGCAGAACATACTCCATAAATTATCTGAGAGTAGGTTTTATGAGTGATTTAAAATGGGATGATCATATAAAGTTGATCTTCGGTAAAGCAGATGCCAGACTGAGATTCATTGGAAGAATCCTAAGGAACTACAGACCAAAAACAGAGGAAGTAGGTTACAGTACACTTGTTAGCCCACTGCTTGAAAACTTCTCACCGGTATGGGATCCGTACCAGATGGGCTTGATAGAAGAGGTAGAGAAGAACCAACGGAGAGAAGCACGCTTCGTTACAGGATCATTTAGTAATGGCGAATGCGTTACGGAGATGATAGATAAACTCCAGTGGAAGACTCTGCAGGAGAGACGCTCAGTAGCTCGGTACCGGCTTTTGTTGAATTTTCGAGAACATACCTTCACCGAGGAGTCAAGCAGTATATTGCTCCCTCCTACATATGTCTCTTGAAGAGACCATGAGGATAAAATCAGAGAGATTACAGTCCACACAAAGGCATACCGACAATCTTTCTTTCCACGAACAATACGAGACTGGAATAGAAGGGAGAACCGATAGAGGTATTCAAGGTACCCTCCGCCTCACACCGTCAGGTGGCTTGCGGAGTATGGATGCAGATGTAGATATAGAAATTACCAATTTACTGTGTTCGCCGCAGTTTGTATATGGAGGTCGCATTTTTAGAAAGCTATTGCGAAATGTGGGAAGGCTTAAAGATGATCAAAGCTTGGTCCTAAAAGCAGCATCTCACCCTCGCCATAAATAAATATATATAATGTTGAAGGGTGGGATGTAAAATGGTACTTACACATAAATCTGTGGGGATGGCAGCTATCACACTGAGCTGTAAATCATCCGCGAGATCGTTCAAATGCATACAGTTTTATTCTGTTGCGTCGTTAAAAGATTTGACCGAACACGCTACTTCGTTATTTAAAGACTTCACAGTGGACAGACTGACGATAACAGGGATTAAAACCACGGACCTGTAGAATCTAAGACTTTTCCTGCTAAGCAAACTAACCTGTCGACACACGCGCTCTGAGGAGAAACCTGTCCCGCTTAGTCAGGACCTCGCGTGGCATCTTAATATGCGGAAGAAACAGGTTACAGATACACGGTATGCGGGCCCATGCCCGCCCTGCTGGTGCAAGCACATACCTACCTACATCGGTTAGGACAGTTTGTAGTATTACTATTCCATAGCACTTTCACTGAGGAACAAAATAAAAATGTCTACGCTTTATCTTTACGTATACATAAGGAACGAAAAAAGTTTCCGTTGGAAGGTGATACAGTCCAGAATCGGTATGCTACGCGGGCAAAATCGCTGTGAACATTGAGGCAGTCGTCCCACCACCGCACCAGTCTGAAGATAACCGTTTGGTGAAATCCCGTATCCCGCTGCGTGGAGTCCGTAACTGTCTGTTGCACATCCTCGTCCGAAGAGAATCGTCGACCCTTCAAGGTCTTTTGTAAGGGACCGAAGGGGGGAGAGCAGGACTATAGAGCAGTTGATCGAGTGTCTCTCTCTTGCGTTGGCGTAACTGCGTTACGACATTCGCGATATAAGGGCGTGCGTTATCGTGAAGCAGCAGCACCCCTTGTCGCAGTTTTCTCGGATGTTTCACATTAACACTATGCCGTCCGGCAACACCACAGTGGTGTCGTGCGCGAAATAGCGGTCAACGGCCGGCGACGCCACAGTGGTGTCGTGTACATAGTATAGCGCAGTGCCCGGCGACACCACGTTAGTATCTTTTGTATTCTGTTGGTGTTTTGTTTAGGTAACAGTAAGTTAACACGTCAACAAGTGTTTTGTTTTTGTAAGTGCTTGTGCCCTTTCATCATGGCGGACGAAAGAGACAATAGGATTATTTACTACGAATGCGCGGACGTCTTGTCTGACGTTCCGGACGAATCGTAGGAAGATAGTGAAATACGTCTAAGAAGTATTCAGCGAACGCTACGGTTGCCAACTGATTCGGCTGAATCAGATGAAGAAGACAGTGCACAGTGGTCAGACTTTGATTTACCGAGGACCAATAATCAATTTGAAGGATCCCCGGGTCCAAACATATTTCCCAAAGATACGCAGAGCGTCGAGGATATCGTACAATTATATATTGGGAACGATCTATTTGAATATATAAGCAATGAATCCAAAAAGTACTACAGTCAAAATTGCAATAGGAGGAAACTGGATTTAAAAAATGCCAAATTTGTCGACGTTACGGGACCCGAACTTAGAAAATGGTTTGGGATTGCTTTCCTTATGGGAATTGTAAGGAAAGCAAGGATCAATGCTTACTGGTCAACGAATCCGTTGATAGACACACCGATATTTCGCAAAACGATGTCCCGCAACCGATTCAGACAACGTGCTGACATGAGGAAAGTTTCAAACCGATTTCTCATACAGAAACAACAGTTGATCGGCGTTGCCTGGTGAAACGTTATTGTTATGCCTCGTGTAAGGAGGAGAAATGCGTACCATCACGTTTCCGGCTTTGATAAAGGTCGGATTGTAGCCTACCGCGATTGCGGTTTATCGTATCGCGACATTGCTGCTCGCGTTGGTCGGGATCCAATGACTGTTAGATGAATATGGAATCGGTGGGTTCAGGAGGGTAATACGGAACGCCGTGCTGGATCCTAACGGCCTCGTATCAGGCATCTTATCCGCATGGCTGTAACAGATCGTGCAGCCACGTCTCGATCCCTGAGTCAACAGATGGGGACGTTTGCAAGACAACAACCATCTGCACGAACAGTTCGACGACGTTTGCAGCAGCAAGTACTATCAGCTCGGAGACCATGACTGAGGCTACCCTTGACGCTCCATGACAGACAGGAGCGCCTGCGGTGGTGTACTCAACGACGAACCTGGGTGCACGAATGGCAAAACGTCATTTTTTCGGATGAATCCAGGTTCTGTTTACAGCATCATGATGATCGCATCCGTGTTTGGCGACATCGCGGTAAACGCACATCGGAAGCGTGTATTCGTCATCGCCATACTGGCGTATCACCCGGCGTGATGGTATGGGGTGCCATTGGTCACACGTCTCGGTCACCTCTTGTTCGCATTGACGGCACTTTGAACAGTGGACGTTACATTTCAGATGTGTTACGACCCGTGGCTCTACCCTTCATTCGATCCTTGCGAAACCCTACATTTCAGCAGGATAATGCACGCCCGCATGTTGCAGGTCCTGTACGGGTCTTTCTCGATACAGAAAATGTTCGACTGCTGCCCTGGCCAGCACATTCTCCAGAGCTCTCACCAATTGAAAACATTTGGTCAATGGTGGCCGAGCTACTGGCTCGTCACAATACGCCAGTCACTTCTCTTGATGAACTGTGGTATAGTGTTGAAGCTGCATGGGCAGCTGTACCTGTACACGCCATCCAAGCTCTGTTTGACTCAATGCCCAGGCGTAAAAGGCCGTTATTACGGCCAGAGGTGGTTGTTCTGGGTACTGATTTCTCAGGATCTATGCACCCAAAATGCGTGAAAATGTAATCACATGTCAGTTCTAGTATAATATATTTGTCCCATAAATACCCGTTCATCATCTGCATTTCTTCTTGGTGTAGCAATTTTAATGGCCAGTTGTGTATTATAAGAGTGTAGAACTTATAGAGAAGTTACTTGAAAAGAATTCGAGTTTGTGGAACGATACGGCAAAATAGAGGAGTTCCGGAAAATTAAAGCGCGCGAAAGTCAGTATGTTTAACGCTTGTCATCAACGGAAAGGTGACAAGCGGCCGGCGACAAGCCAAGTAATCCGACTTAGCGCTGCCGGTGCCAAGCGAATAAATTTGTACGAGACGTGCGGACGATAAAGTGTTACCTGCACGCCATAATTTCCCCAGCTGATGAAAGTACCAGATTCCTTGAAAGCAGTAGGCAATAGGCCCCTCTAATCAAAGAACAGGCTAAGCATCACCTTTCCAGCAGATGGCTTTTGTACGAGGAGACGATGTGTGGCACCACTGCGAGCATCGTCGACGCCTTAGACTGCTGTTCCTAGTGATTGCACCAGCTGTCGTCGCCTGCAACAATGCGCTCAACGAACACGTGACCTTAAACAATGAAATTCATCAAGTGTTTCAAGCAAAGAGTCACCAGGTTTGCTTTTTGTTAGGGGTTCAAACCCGTCACATCCACTGGCGCAGACCTTACGGCAGCCCAACTCTTGCCAGATAATGTGTTGCACGCTACTGAAGTTGATGTCGAGATCTTCGCTGGGGCACGAATGGTTATGTGCCGGTCCGCCCTAATCGCATCATCAACCGCCGGCTTGTTGTTATCCGTAATGGGTGAGACTGGCCTCCCAGACTGAGCGGCAGCTTGTGCCGAATCGCAACCAGCACGGAATTTACCGCACCATTACACAACGGTATTTTTCGACAGATATGCTATCTGACACACACATTCTCCGTTCTCAGATGGATGTCTGCCGGTTCTTCGGTAGCCAAGAAAAGAATAACAGCATAATGGTCCTGTTTGAACGCATTTGGTAATAACGTCGCTATAGTTTACATTTCTTCATATACTGCAAGCACGTCGGGAATGCATAAATACCACAATAATCCCTTTCCTGCATGTCGGTGCTTATATACCCTCCTCACAAGGGAACCTCCCCATCGCACCCCCCTCAGATTTAGTTATAAGTTGGCACAGTGTATAGGCCTTGAAAAACTGAACACAGATCAATCGATAAAACGGGAAGAAGTTGTGTGGAACTATGAAAAAAATAAGCAAAATATACAAACTGAGTAGTCCATGCACAAGATAGGCAACATCAAGGATAGTGTGAGCTCAGGAGCGCCGTGGTCCCGTGGTTAGTGTGAGCAGCTGCGGAACGAGAGGTCTTTGGTTCAAGTCTTCCCTCGAGTGAAAAGTTTAATTTTTTATTTTCAGACAATAATTATCTGTCCGTCCGCCCCTCCGGTGCGAGGTAACAGCGCCGTAGTATGGGAACACTACACCTAACCAAATATCGAAACACACGACGTCAGTCGACTACAGCGCACGGAAGAGAGAGTATTCCTGCTAACGAGGCTCCCTGGCTGGCAGTTAACTGTTCGCTACTTTGGACGAGAGTGCATTAAATACGTGAGACGTATTCCGTGGGCAATATGAATCCAGCAAATATAGCTCGCGACTTCAATAACAAGGTCAATGAACTAAACCTATTATAGTGAACAGAGACGTCAATGAACGAACGGACAGATCATAACTTTGCGAAAATAAAGAAGGTAAACTTTTCACTCGAGGGAAGACCTGAACCAAGGACCTCTCGTTCCGCAGCTGCTCACGCTAACCACGGGACCACGGCGCACCAGAGCTCACACTATCCTTGATGTTGCCTATCTTTCACATGGACTACTCAGTTTGTACATTTTGCTTATTTTTTTCATAGTTCCACACAACTTCTTCCTGTTTTCTCGATTGATCTGTGTTCAGTTTTTCAAGGCCTATCCACAGTGCCAACTTATAACTCAATCTGAGGGGAGTGCGATGGGGGGGTTAGTTTGTCAGAGTCGCGCTATGTTGCATATACGCCGTAGCAACGACCTCAAACGGAGACTTGTTGATCGTGCTTTATAATTTTAAACCGTCAGCTTTATAACTGCACGTCATTCCTTGGCAGATCTAAATGTGTAACATTGACCTGCTCACAGCGAGATTCTATAATTTCAGTAATATTTTCCATCCTTTGTGAAGTAAACCAACCAAACTCACTGGATATCTGTGCTACACTTTCAATAACAAATCGCACACCTTTTCTCTGCGACTTGTTAACGTGATGAGTCGTTTCGACGGAAAACTCTCTGGGACTGCGTAAGAATAGCATACACAACGTTCTGTGTTAAAAAATACGTGCTTCCTAACTTAATTCTTCCAGTAATTGTCGTAGCGATTGCTTCAGTGTACAAGGTCGATGTTTACTGTTGAAGTTCTTATCAGACAAGATCAAACTGCCCGGGTGGCTCCATGTATTGTCAATACACCAAATTTTTTGAAGAGATCTCTTCAGGATGTTCTAAAATTAATACCTAATAACATTCTTATAGTAAGCTGAATTCCCAGAATTATTCCGTACTTAATTAGTGAGCGGACATAAGCAGAATAAACTAGTTTATCGTTTTTAAACCACCTGTTGAAATAATCACACGTAAGGCAAATGTATCTCAACTTAAGTGCTTCATTAATTCAAATGTATCTCAACGAAGGTGCTTCATTAATTATAGGCAGTGGGTTTTCCAATTAAGACTATGATCCATCTGTAATTCCAACAACTTAACGGTTACTGGTGCTTCTATTTCATTGTTTGAGGAGACACGTTATAGGAAACACTAGCTACAAAAATTAATTACCGTTTTGTATGTAAAAAGACTTGCTAGAATCCAAAGACAACCCGTTTGCTTTGAACGACATGTTGATGTTTTCAAATACTCTGTTTGCATGGAGGTATAGTAAGGAGAGTTTTCATGACATCACAAACTTGAAACCGACGTCCCTCTTATTAGTCGCCTCAAACATTAGCTTCTGTTGAAAGTGATTTTATCAAAAATGACAGAATGTGCAATTGAGGGTGTACTAATCATTCCGATTATAGTCTGAAGTGTAATAACATTTCATTTGTAAGTGGACTCGTTCAAGCGATATTTTCTTTTGTATAAATGAATTTTGTTTACGCTGTTTACTTTCACTGTTGCGGTTTTGTTTCCGTGATTTGACTTGCGTCCGCCACGATAGCTAAGTGATACCGGCACGGTAGCTCAGCGTGTTCGGTCGGACGGTTAGCAGCCCTCTCTAATAAAAAAACTGAGTGAATGGATCAACAACGAACTCCAGCGGATGTCATGGGACGTCCGCCCCGAACAAACGCAACGAACATTAACGAGCAAGATGAGATTAAAAAAAAAAAAAAGTGGTCAACGCGGCAGTCTGTCACGCCAAGGGGCCCGGGTTCGATTCCCGGCTGGGTCGAAGATTTTCTCCGCTCAGGGACTGGGTGTTGTATTGTCCTCGTTATCATTTCACCATCATCAGTGGAAGGCAACGGGAAACCACCACTGGAATCACTTCCCTAGACGCTCATGGGGTGGACCTCTCTGACAAGGCTTCCTCTATGACAAGATCTGCCGTAAGGCAGAACACAAAATTTGACTTAAGAGTTCCTATCAGTCCAACTGTAAATGGTCTTCGGGTGAACGCTGTGAGCAGGAAAGATTGCAAACCGACCAAACATTTCAAAATACACTAACGGAAAAAAATGCAACAATACGAAATAATTAGTGTAGAATAATGAAATTTTGGGAATACATTTGTCTATGTAACATTTTTAAGTGATTCACGTTGCAAGATCGCAGGTTAACGTTAGCGTGAGAAAACGCCACTGCAAATGTGAAATGCTGGTACATTAATAACCGGTTAACAGCCAGAATGTTGAATGCAAGCATGCGAACATACATGTCTTGTATGATGCAGGTGCCGGATGTCAGTTTGTGGAATGCAGTTCCAAGCCTATCGCACTCGGTCGGTCAGTACAGAGACGGTTAATGCTATTTTTGGATGACGCTAGAGTTGTCGTTGTATGGTGTCCCGTATGTGCTCGACTGGAGACGGATCTGGTGACAGAGCAGGCCGTGGCAACATGTCGACACTCTGTAGAGCATGTTGGATTACAACAGCGGTGTGTGGGCGAGCGTTATCCTGGTGGAAAACACTCCCTGGAATACTGTTCACGAATGACAGCACAGCAGGTCAGATCATCTAGACTGACGTACAATCTGCAGTCAGGGTATGTTGGATAACCACAAGAGTGGTCCTTGTATCATAACGGAATCGCACCCCAGACCGTAACTCCAGGTATAGGTCCAATGTGTCTAACACGCAGACAGGTTAATTGCAGGCCCTCAACTGCTCCCTGCTAATCAACACACGGCCATCACTGGCACCGAGACAGAATCATTTTTCATCATAAAGCACAACAGAACTTCGACTTACCCTTCAATCAGCTGTCATTGACAGCACTAAAGTCGCCAACAGCGGTGGCTGGGGATCAGTGGAATGTACTCTACTGTGTGTCTGGCTCGGAGCTGTCATTCAAGTAATCGATCTGTAGCAGTTTGTTGTGTCACTGTGGCGCCAACTGCTACTAGAATTGCTGCTGCAGACGCAGTACCATGCGCCACAGCCATACCACCGAACACGGCGGTCTTCGCTCTCGGTAGTTCCACACGTCCGTCCGGAGCCCGAACTTGTGATCGTACCTCCCGGTAACCACTGCTGCCAGCAATAATGTATAGCCACTACATTCCTGTTATCGCATTCTGTAATATCGTGGAAGGAACATCCAACTTCTCGTAGCACTATTACACGAACTCGTGCAAAGTTAATGAGCTGTTCATAATGATATCTTCGTCGCCTTAAACGCATTCTTGACTAAAATCAGCTTACCACACCCAGTCTGAAGGGTAACTGACGCTCACAATCGTTGCGATGCGTATTTAAAGAAAACTTGATTTGTACCCTCATAGTGGCGCTAAGAGCACGACCCGCCAGGGTAGCCGAGAGCGCTAACGCGCTGCTTCCTGGACTCGGGTAGGCGCGCCGGCCCCGGATCGAATCCGCCCAGCGGATTAACAACGAGGGCCGGTGTGCCTGGATGTGGATTTTAGGCGGTTTTCCACATCCCGCTAGGTGAATACCGGGCTGGTCCCCACGTTCCGCCTCAGTTACACAGCTCGCAGACATATTCACACTATTTCATGGATTCCACTAGACACAGACAGTTGGGGTACACTAATTCCGTCCAGGGGGGTACAGGGTGGCGGCAGGAAGGGCATCCGGCCACCCCTTAAAAATTAACATGCCAAATCCGATTAACTATGGCCGACCCTGCGTAACCGCAGGACAAGGCGCAAGCGATCGATCGATCGAGTGACGCTAAGAGCACCACTCTTCTATGACTAAGGCGAGATTTGAGTAGATGTTATCTTTCAGATGTAGAAACAGCCTTCCAACTTTCGTTTATGTCGCACAATTCCTTGTTGGTGTTGGGATTTTTTCCATCAGTGTATCCTTTCAGCACTTTCCGGAAGAGAACATAGACCAAACATCAGTTTCATTAGTCCGTATCAAGGTAACTGCTATATTACGAACGAAGCCTCTTCACATAGCATGCTTCTTTTCTTGGTTATTCAGAAATTAAGAACAAGAAGGAATCGTAAACAGTACTCTGTTAATATTTTGGGGATCTCACATAGCGGTGCCGACTTCAAAGCTACGTACAACATAAATCTGTAGCGCCATTTCGCTTTATTATACCTCCAATGTCAGCTGCCTTTTTATCTCTTGACTCCTGTGCACCTTGTTACAGACTCCCGTACAGTGCCTGTTATTTTATTTATTTAATCGTGTCCAAGCCATAGACAACCCACATATTACATATACACACAAATACAAATACAATACACATATGTATAAATAAAACAAACCCAAAATGGGGAGTCACATTACAATATAAAGACAAACATAGTATATATATATCACGTCCCGCCAAAATTCAGCGCATTTAACTGCCACTGCCGTAGCGTTTGCCAGATCTTCTTTCCTACACACTTCCCCCATGTTGTTGCATTCCAGGAGGTGGTCCATTGTTTGGGTCTGTCTGCACTGGCACGTGTCCGTCCCGTCTCGGTATCCCCATTTACACATGTTTACGTTGCATCTGCCCACCCCAGTTCGTAGGCGATTGAGGGTTCTCCATAATGGCCATTTTAGTTCATTTCCAGAGGCCAGTTGTTCGTTGGGTGAGATTAGAGGTGCCTGGTCTCCCGTAGGCAGTGTTGCTTGCCATTTTGACAATCTGGCCTTTTGTTTTGAGGTTTCGAGCGGTTGAACTGAGGTGAGGAAACTCCGTCTTGATTTTAGACGTGTGTGTGTGGAGGGTTTTGTCCGAAGAGAGGATGGCGCTGGTCGCGCAGCTGCTTGAGGCGCTCTGCTTCGCTTGCTATAGCTCGTCTGATGTTGGGTGGAGCTATGCCACTAATCAAATAAAGTTGGCTAACCGGGGTGAGTCTTAGGCATCCCGTGATAACGCGACAGGCATCGTTCAGCATAGGATCCACTCGTTTCGCATGCGCTGATCTTTCCCAAACTGGGACAGCGTATTCAGCAACCGAGTAGCAGAGTGCAAGTGCCGACGTACGTAAAGTATGTGGGTCGGCACCCCATTTTGTGGAGGTGAGCTTACCCAGGAGGTTGTTTCTTGTTGATAATTTGCCCCTGACCTTGTCTACATGATGTCTGTAAGTAAGTGTGCCATCAAGGGTGACGAATAAATAACAACAGTGCCTGTTGATCAGTGTGCATGCAGGTGGGAAGATGCGTGAGCGCTCCTGTGTTTCAGAACGGGCTGCTGTCCAGCTTGCCGTACCTGGGCAAGTACCTGTTCGCCGTCGCCATGAGCGCGCTCGCGGACCACCTGCGCCAGTCGGGCCGCCTCAGCACCACGGTGGCGCGCAAGCTCTTCACCACCATCGGTAAGTGCCTGGCGACAATCCGAGTTCATTTGGGACTGTGCCCTCGGATTCTTTCGCGGTGTCATGCTTCAGTAAAATCTTCTCGGTTTGCAAGTCGCATAACTCGCAATGAAACATTCGAAACCTGCGATCATCACCGGGAGATACAATCGCGGGCTGTCGGAGCTGGTAAGGTTTTCTGCTTATATACAGTGTGGACCATTTTAATCCATAATGGGAAATAACTCAGGATATGAATGAGATACGGCAAAATGTTTTAATAAAGTTGTAGGTAGCAAAGAGGTCCACGCATTGCTACTAATATCCGTGACCTTTATTTCGAGGCTAAAGCGATTTTTTTAAATGGGAACCTTTATATTTGATTTAAGATTTGAAAAGAGCAGAAGATTTTACATGTAAAATTAAAGATCATGGCAAAGTTAAATTAAGGTCAAATAAGCAAGCATATCTTTAGTTCTAGTAGGGATTAACTAGGAATAGATGAGGGATACAGAAAAATATAAAATTAGATACAAATTGGAAAGGGATAAGGGGTCACGCATCATTATCAATAACAATGATCTCAAGGGAAAATTATCAAAGGTCATTTGAAGGTTGGGTTTTGTTTCATGGACTCATATTTGTGAAGTCGGATTGGGAAGGGCGAAGAGAGGTTGTACTTAACGTGTTTATTGGCAAGAATAAATACGTTAGAACATATAAATGTTATTTTTACATTTGCAAGACAAGGTAAACATAAATAAAGCGTAGAGCATCGGTTTACAAGTCTTTGAGTGAGTCCTTGTAACCTCCACCTCACTTATCGACCTTAATGACAGTGAAAAATTAAACCGCGTGCACCTAATAGAAATTTGGGAAAAGCAATCGTCACCGAAGTTAATTTGTCGGTAAAGAGGAAAGAAAGGATTACATCTAAATGAAAGGAAAAATGCAAATGAAATTGGTGGAAATTAATTTTGAGAAAAGGGTAAAATTAATAAAGAAAGTAAATGTGCGGTCGTTACGTTAACAATTAATTGGCGTTAATTACATATTTGAGATTTGGGGAAAATTACGGTCGACAGTCCTATGGACAACTACTATAATAACTGAAAAAGAAAGGTTATTGCACATTTAATTAGCACTAAAAGCGTGGCAACTGAAGGTTGACACGTGTTGTGTGAAAATTGAATGTTTGTCAGAAGTAATAAATTTCGCTACACTCTGACTTAATTCAGCAAAAGATTTAATAAAACCGGAAAATTGAAAGTTAATTTAGTGACTGAAAAGCTACTTGAATCTACGCAATTTAGAAATAAGGGATTTAACTTTGAACTTGAATTAAATGATTCTGAACAATAGTTAAATTTAGTACGTACCAAGCTGAGCTGCAGTCACAGGTAAGCTAAAATATGGTAACAAAACTCGCACTCTTAATTTGTGCTTGTGTAATCTAAATATTGTAGCCAGCTATGAACACTTTAACTGAACTTTGAAATTAAAGCAGTGAAATGGAATGATATTACTTTAATGCTGGCGTTTGAATTTCAACGGCACTCGGGTTCATTCCGGAAAAGGAAGGGACCCTGCTTGGTAATGCAATTGGGACAATGAGCAACAAATGTTCATGCTAAGTTGCTGTAATTTTAGTTATGCAAATGGAACAATTTGAAAAGCTGAGGTCTGCCATACAGTTCTAAAACTTTACGTGCTTCCAGTCTTCCTTGTTGGTTGATTGAAGGTTTGAAGTCGTCGATCGAGGAGGTGGCGACAGTCACTCATTGTCGGCCGTCGCTGTTGCAGAAGCTGGATGCTGGCGCGCCTTCTTCTCGACACGGTCACCAGGCGAAACGGGCTCTTGATGTGCGCCAGCTAATGCTTCCCGTCCGCGACACAATGTCAGAAACTATCATAGCAAGTCGAACGCAATTACATGCTGCCAAACCCCGAAAGCGCGGCAACTCGCGGGAGCGTCACACAACACACCTGCTCCACCGCCCTACTCCAGCCAGACTCCTTCTGCCCGCGCTCCATGCAGCAGAGTTAACACTACCAAAGATCCTGAACACTTTGGTTCTCCACACGACCTATCGATGTAATCGTTCGATAGCATATTTTCCCTAGGCCAGACCCAGCGTAAAAATACAAATAATATTTACAAAACAAACCAATTATACATCGACATAAATGCATATATATATATATATATATATATATATATATATATATATATATATATATATATATACACTCCTGGAAATTGAAATAAGAACACCGTGAATTCATTGTCCCAGGAAGGGGAAACTTTATTGACACATTCCTGGGGTCAGATACATCACATGATCACACTGACAGAACCACAGGCACATAGACACAGGCAACAGAGCATGCACAATGTCGGCACTAGTACAGTGTATATCCACCTTTCGCAGCAATGCAGGCTGCTATTCTCCCATGGAGACGATCGTAGAGATGCTGGATGTAGTCCTGTGGAACGGCTTGCCATGCCATTTCCACCTGGCGCCTCAGTTGGACCAGCGTTCGTGCTGGACGTGCAGACCGCGTGAGACGACGCTTCATCCAGTCCCAAACATGCTCAATGGGGGACAGATCCGGAGATCTTGCTGGCCAGGGTAGTTGACTTACACCTTCTAGAGCACGTTGGGTGGCACGGGATACATGCGGACGTGCATTGTCCTGTTGGAACAGCAAGTTCCCTTGCCGCTCTAGGAATGGTAGAACGATGGGTTCGATGACGGTTTGGATGTACCTTGCACTATTCAGTGTCCCCTCGACGATCATCAGTGGTGCACGGCCAGTGTAGGAGATCGCTCCCCACACCATGATGCCGGGTGTTGGCCCTGTGTGCCTCGGTCGTATGCAGTCCTGATTGTGGCGCTCACCTGCACGGCGCCAAACACGCATACGACCATCATTGGCACCAAGGCAGAAGCAACTCTCATCGCTGAAGACGACACGTCTCCATTCGTCCCTCCATTCACGCCTGTCGCGACACCACTGGAGGCGGGCTGCACGATGTTGGGGCGTGAGCGGAAGACGGCCTAACGGTGTGCGCGACCGTAGCCCAGCTTCATGGAGACGGTTGCGAATGGTCCTCGCCGATACCCCAGGAGCAACAGTGTCCCTAATTTGCTGGGAAGTGGCGGTGCGGTCCCCTACGGCACTGCGTAGGTTCCTACGGTCTTGGCGTGCATCCGTGCGTCGCTGCGGTCCGGTCCCAGGTCGACGGGCACGTGCACCTTCCGCCGACCACTGGCGACAACATCGATGTACTGTGGAGACCTCACGCCCCACGTGTTGAGCAATTCGGCGGTACGTCCACCCGGCCTCCCGCATGCCCACTATACGCCCTCGCTCAAAGTCCGTCAACTGCACATACGGTTCACGTCCACGCTGTCGCGGCATGCTACCAGTGTTAAAGACTGCGATGGAGCTCCGTATGCCACGGCAAACTGGCTGACACTGACGGCGGCGGTGCACAAATGCTGCGCAGCTAGCGCCATTCGACGGCCAACACCGCGGTTCCTGGTGTGTCCGCTGTGCCGTGCGTGTGATCATTGCTTGTACAGCCCTCTCGCAGTGTCCGGAGCAAGTATGGTGGGTCTGACACACCGGTGTCAATGTGTTCTTTTTTCCATTTCCAGGAGTGTATATATATATATATATATATATATATATATATATATAGTAAAACAATTAAAATATATAAAGACACAGAAATGTCATATCTTCAGGTAACAAAACAAGGAAAAAATTTTTAGTACAATAGATGGAAATAGGAGGATATGCATGTCCGGCGTTACATCCCCTCACTACTCATTCCTCAGGATGCTCCTTCCAATTTCTATCGAACGTTGTAAGTTGCTGTATCCCTCCACTATTCCGAATTAATCCCTTCTAGAACTAAAAATATACACTGATGAGTCAAAACATTATGTCCACTGCCCACTGCGACGGTGCATACCGCCTGGTGTCGTTGCGGGCACGTGACGCGGTAACAAAAGTATGTAAGAGGAGCAGAAACGGATGGGGGATCACCATAGCGAAAATATTGGTTGCAAATGGAGAAATTCATTGACATAAGTGACTCTGACAAAGGATAGATTATTATTACGCAGAGCTTGTGAACGGGTATCTCCAAAACGGCGAAGGTGGTCGAATGTTCAAGTGCTACTGTCGTTAGCATCTACGGAAAGAGGTAGAAGGATAGTGAAACTACCAACAGGCGCTAAATGGTTGGACATCCACTTCACAGAACGTGGGGTTTGGAGGCTTGTCTGCTCTGTAAAGTAGGACAGAAGGTAATCTGGGCATCTCTGCCGAAAGAGCACAATGCTGGCTCACGCACAAGTGTTTCACAGCGCACCGTCTATCGGGCATTGTTAAATATGGAGCTCCGCAGCAGACCACGGCTACGTGTTCACATGTTGACCCAACGACATCGTCCGTTATGATTGCAGTGGGCACTGGACCATCGGGATTCGACCGTCGATCAGTGGAAACCTGTCCACTCTTCTGGTGAATCACATTTTTGCTACATTAGGTCGCTGATCGACTCCACAAACGCCGTCACCGAGGCTGGTGGGAGCACTATTATGCTATGGGAGACATTCTCCTGCGCCTGCATGGGACCTGTGGCAGTAATTGAAGACACGCTGACAGATGTGAACCACCAGCATCCCATCGTGCTTGATGTCTTCGCCGACAGCGACGTCATCTTTCAGCAGTATAATTGTGCATGTCTCGGAGCCAGAACCACGCTGCAGTGGTTTGATGAGCACGTCCAGATCTCGCTGACCAAACTCGCCTGATGTAAATCTTATGAAACCCATATGGGTCGCCGTCGGGCGCCATCGCCACGTACGCAAATCAATGGTCCGTTATTTACGCGAATTACATAACCTGTGCGCAGATATCTAATGCCACATATCTGCACAAACCTACTAACAAACTCTCGCATCCCTGATAGGCAGAATCTGTTATGTATTTCGTTCCAAAGACGGACAAATAAGTTATTAAGCTGGTGGTCATAATGTTTTGGCACATCAAAAATGGTTCAAATGGCTCTGAGCACTATGGGACTCAACTGCTGAGGTCATAAGTCCCCTAGAACTTAGAATTACTTAAACCTAACTAACCTAAGGACATCACACACATCCATACCCGAGGCAGGATTCGAACCTGCGACCGTAGCAGTCGCGCGGCTCCGGACTGAGCGCCTAGAACCGCTAGACCACCGCGGCCGGTTTTTGGCACATCAGTGTATTTATTTATTTAACCAACATTGAACCTTGCGATGACCTCGAATAATGTACACTACTCGCCATTAAAATTGCTACACCACGAAGATGACGTGCTACAGACGCGAAATTTAACCGACAGGAAAAAGATGCTGTGATACGCAAATGATTAGCTTTTCAGAGCATTCACACAAGGTTGGCGCCGGTGGCGACACCTACAACGTGCTGACATGAGGAAAGTTTCAAACCGATTTCTCGTACACAAACAGCAGTTGACCAGCGTTGCCTGGTGAAACGTTGTTATGATGCCTCGTGTAAGGAGGAGAAATGCGTACCATCACGTTTCCGACTTTGATAAAGGTCGGATTGTAGGCTATCGCGATTGCGGTTTATCGTATCGCGACTTTGCTGCTCGCGTTGGTCGAGATCCAATGACTGTTAGCAGAATATGGAATCGGTGGGTTCAGGAAGGTAATACGGAACGCCGTGCTGGATCCCAACGGCCTCGTATCACTAGCAGTCGAGATGACAGGCATCTTATCCGCATGGCTGTAACAGATCGTGCAGCCACGTCTCGATCCCTGAGTAAAAAGATGGGGACGTTTGCAAGACAACAACCATCTGCTCGAACAGTTCGACGCCGTTTGCAGCAGCATCGACTATGAGCTCGGAGACCTTGGCTGCGGTTACCTTTGACGCTCCATCACAGACAGGAGCGCCTGCGATGGTGTACTCAACGACGAACCTGGGTGCTCGAATGGCAAAACGTCATTTTTTCGGATGAATCCAGGTTCTGTTTACAGCATCATGACGGTCGCATCCGTGTTTGGCGACATCGCGGTGAACGCACATTGGAAGCGTGTATTCGTCATCGCCATACTGGCGTATCACGCGGCGTGATGGTATGGGGTGGTTACACGTCTCGGTCACCTCTTGTTCGCATTGACGGCACTTTGAACAGTGGACGTTACATTTCAGATGTGTTACGACCCGTGGCTCTACCATTCATTCGATCCCTGCGAAACCCTATATTTCAGCAGGATAATGCACGACCGCATGTTGCAGTCCTGTACGGGCCTTCCTGGATACAGAAAATGTTCGATTGCTGCCGTGGCCAGCACATTCTCCAGATCTCTCACCAATTGAAAACGTCTGGTCAATGGTGGCCGAGCAGCTGGCTCGTCACAATACGCCAGTCACTACTCTTGATGAACTGTGGTATCGTGTTGAAGCTGCATGGGCAGCTGTACCTGTACACGCCATCCAAACTCTGTTTGACTTAATGCCCAGGCGTACCAAGGCCGTTATTACGCCCAGAGATGGTTGTTCTGGGTACTGATTTCTCAGGATCTATGCACCCAAATTGGCTCTGGCTCTGAGCACTATGGGACTTAACATCTATGGTCATCAGTCCCCTAGAACTTAGAACTACTTAAACCTAACTAACCTAAGGACATCACACAACACCCAGCCATCACGAGGCAGAGAAAATCCCTGACCCCGCCGGGAATCGAACCCGGGAACCCGGGCGTGGGAAGCGAGAACGCTACCGCACGACCACGAGATGCGGGCGCACCCAAATTGCGTGAAAATGTAATCACATGTCAGTTATAGTATAATATATTTGTCCAATGAATACCCGTTTATCATCTGCATTTCTTCTTGGTGTAGCAATTTTTGTGGCCAGTAGTGTATCATTTTATGTTTAAAATTTTCCGCTCTTTCCAAATCTTAAATTAAATATCAGGTGTTCCATTTTAAAAAATCACATTAACCTCCAAATCACATTGAAAATAACGTTCAAGGTCACGGCCATTAGTAGTAATGCATAACTCTTTTTGCCACCTCCAACTTTTATCTAAAAATTTTTGCTTTATCCCATCTCTACCACGAGTTATTCCCCATTATGGATTAAAATATTCCATCGTGTAGATGCCACGGCAGCGTCTGGGTACACACAGAGAGGACTGAAGTGGCGCATGTGCAGCAGGCAAGTTGAGCAGCTCATAGCAGCGCCGGCCAACTGTGGGACCGAGACCCACGAGAAATACGGGCCACGCAACGAGCTTGTGACGTCACACTTCGCGAACGCTCTGTCCCGTCAGGGCTCGTGGGAAATCAATATGTAACTGAAAAGGTATCCACTAAAAGTGTTAACTTTGACATGTGCTTTCGAGAGCTTGTATGCATTTAAAGCTCAGTCAAGAATTATTAAACTTGTCTGAAATAGTTACTCGCTCCCCGTCGGAGACGGCTGCTGATACTCAGACTTGCAGTGTCACGTGCTGTGAAATACGCTCCACGGCCTGTCTTTCTCGTGGGCTTCGCGCGGCACCGAGTGACGTCAGGGGGTGCGTGGGCCGACGCCAAGTTTGAAACTGACGCTCTCGCATCCCTACAAGCGTCAAGCCTATGTTTTTGCTTTCGCTCAATACCCAAAGCTCGCCTCCATATAAGAGTGAACTCCTGGTCTCTGTGAAACTTGTTGCTTTTTATTCTAATTTCGGCCGCTTCTTTTGTAACAGACTCCCAGTATGAAAGTGTCTGAGCCAAAACTCTCGGCTTTTCAAATTTTGTTTTATGCCCAATTAACCACGCCAGACTTGAGCGTATGGCATCCCTGTAATGTGCTAGCATTTACGTAGATTAAATTATTCATACTGTTGCTGAGCATTGTGCTTATCATTCATGACATATTAAACAAATTGAACTTGAGAAGTTGGCCTTGGCTGAACATTTTTTAGAAAACAAGCATAAGATACAATTTGAAAAGACGAGAGATTTGGCTCAAGCCACTATCATACTGGGATTCTGTTACAAAAAAAGCGGCTGAAATTACAGTAAACAGCAACAATTTTAACAGTGACCAGGGATACACATTTAGTAGGTCATGGGGGTAGGCTCTGGACATTGAGCGAAAGCGACGTGGGAGGCTTGACGCTTGTAGGGAGGCAGAAGTGGCAGTTTCAAGCGTGGCACCTTGCCAACCCCGCCATCTGGCGTTGCTCGATACCGCTGTAGGCCGGAGCTAATTCTGCTCTACTTGCTTTCCCCGTATACGTCACTCCGCTCTCTCTGGAAGGCTCCAGACGCTGTCATTGCATCTATGCAGGGTGTCTCAAACCTTCTAGGTCAAACAGAAACAGGTTATAGTGCTGAATGAGATTTTCACTCTGCAGCGGAGTGTGCGCTGATATGAAACTCCCTGGCAGATTAAAACTGTGTGCCGGACCGAGGCTCGAACTCGGGACCTTTGTCTTTCGCGGGCAGGTGCTGTACCATCTGAGCTACCCAAGCACGACTCACACCCCGTCCTCACAGCTTTACTTCTGCCAGTACCTCGTCTCCTACCTTGCAAACTTTACAGAAGGTAGGAGACGAGGTACCTGTGAGGACGGGGCGTGAGTCGTGCTTGGGAAGCTCAGATGGTACAGCACTTGCCCGCGAAAGGCAAAGGTCCCGAGTTCGAGTCTCGGTCCGGCACACAGTTTTAATTTGCCAGGGAGTTTCAGGTTATAGTGGGTCCACACCCGATTATACTGAGATAGGCAGCCGATGGTCGGAAATGCATAGTTACTGTGTAACGAATATACACAGCATACACCGCATAACAAAAACTTAGTTCACAGTAACTGTTCAAAGCGACGACCGCCAGTCGCAGTGCATGTACGGCAACGGCGCATGCAGTTCTGTCGCACTCTCACAAAGATCCCGGGTGTCTTTTGTACGCTGGAACAGGCAGCGGGTGATAAACAGTGTATGCCCTCGACCATCCAGCAGTCATACTGTACACAACTTAGCTCATAGCACGTGTGTCATGTAACGACCGCATGCATCGCACCCGTGCATTATCCTGTACCGCACGCACACTACTATCCCTGGTGTCAGTTGTCCATAGCATCAGAAAGCTTGTGATGTGTCCATGGTGAGCTGCGTTACTGTGCATGACGCGTAGTCAAAGAAGGAACGTTACTTGTCACGAGAGTTGGCAGCCATGAATTTAAGATACGATGCGGCAGAATGTAGTGCCCGTAAAGCAGCACGAATGTACAGAGAACGCTTTCCCGACAGACGTCATCCTAACTGAAGAAGTTTATCTCTGTGGATACCAACTTACGAGAGACGGTGACGTCCACGCCGCAGAGTGCCGGCCAAAGTTCTTCCTAGAAACATCCGAATACAGGACTTTGGTGTTGGATCGTGTGGCCGACCACAGAGTAACAAGCACCTGTCAACTTGCCCGTAAAACGGACACTTTGAAGGATACAGTTTGGAGAGTACTGATGGAACAGGTGTTACACCCCTATCATAAAGGTGTCAAGCAGTGGGACCAACGGATTTTGAGCCCGACGTTCACTTCTGTCAGTTGATTATCCAACGCAGTGCTGTAATGTTGAACTTCGTACTGTTTGTATTGTTCATTGATGAGGCCCCATTCACCCGTAATTATATTTTCAACAGCTGTTACGCCACGTCTGGAGTGAGGACAATCCCCACGCCACCCACATCGGTGGCCACCAGCAACGATTCTCTGTCAACGTATGGGCAAGCATTGGCCAAGATCACCTAATATGACCTTATTTTCTGCGTCCCCGTTCGACTGGTCCACATTACCTGGTGTTCCCGCGAGATGTGCTGCCAGTTCTTGGGAGACTTTCCCCTTGTTGTCTGCGAAATGATGTGGTTTCAACACGACAGTGCACCAGCCCATTTCGAATTTTAATGTCCGCGAGCTCCTGAACAACACTTAATCTCATCGTTGTATTGGACGGTGAGGTCCCGTCCCATACCCAGCGACCGCCGGATGTACACCTCTGGACTTTTTCCTCTGCGGTTACGTCAATACGTTGGTGTATGAGACACCCGTAGAAATGGATGAAGACCTGCTTGCCACAGTCCAAGCTGCCTGTCTCCTGGTACAAAAGAGATGTTTGAGAGAGTGTGTCAGAACTTCGTGCGCTGTTGCCACGCGTGCACTGAGACAGGCGTGCATCGTTTTAAACAATTATGTGAACTATCTTGTTGTTATGCAGTGTACGCTGTGTATGTCCGTAACACAATAAATATGCATTTTCGACCATTGGTTCACTATCTCAACATAATCGGCTGTGGACCCACTATCACCTGTTTCAACAGTGATTTCACCTTCTGATGACATTGGCGGGGACAGTTATCGAAAGCTCGAGTATTTTATTCGAAGTGACGCGGCTTGTAAACTAACAAGATTTTATTGATTAATGTGGGATCGTCCTGATTTTCCTGCAGAAAATTCAGCTCTCGTTGTGGTAATTCCATGCCGGCTGGTATTGTACCACGCTGGTCTTGTCCTACGACGTATGATGGATGGTCTGATATTCCTCATGGGGAATATTATTCCACATTCTAACCATTTTCTGCTCATATTGAAATCCACTGCATGTAGCGATTCTGCTAATATTCTGCTTGGATTTTCATCGGCTCATTTTAAGTGCAGGCACATCATAAACTTACTCATCAGTACCTACAAGGAGCTTCTCGTTGACCCAGAATCGTAAAATTTGGCAAGAAGCAAGGTTCAAATGGTTCAAATGGCTCTGAGCATTATGGGACTTAACATCTGAGGTCATCAGTCCCCTAGAACTTAGAACTACTTAAACTTAACCAACCTAAGGACATCACACACATCCATACCCGAGGCAGGATTCGAACCTGCGACCGTAGCAGTCGCGCTGTTCCGGACTGAAGCGCCTAGAACCTATCGGCCACATGGGCCGGCAAGAAGCAAGGTTTCAAAGTACAAGTAAAGTAATAAATCCTAAAACCGTTAATTTCTAATTATATCGCATGAAAAAAAATTGTCTTTTGTTATCCGACGGCCCTTCTGTTAAGACCCCTTTTTCTCAGGAACAGGTGGATGTACGAAGGTGAAATTTATGTCACGTACTAAGGCCTATGGTTCTCGGTGGTGTAATAAATGTAAGCTTCTAAGTCAATAAAATCAAAAGATAAGGCCATTCATGTCACACTCGTAAACTCACTCATCATACCGTATAGGCTACCTCTCGTTGAACTGCAATCTTGAAAGCTGGTAGGAAGCATGGTTTGGTTTGGTTGTTTGGGGAACGAGACCAGACAGCGAGGTCATCGGTCTCATCGGATTAGGGAAGGACGGGGTAGGAAGTCGGCCGTGCCCTTTGAAAGGAACCATCCCGGCATTTTCCTGGAGCGATTTAGGGAAATCACGGAAAACCTAAATCAAGATGAAACTTCCTGGCAGATTAAAACTTTGTGCCCGACCGAGACTCGAACTCGGGACCTTTGCCTTTCGCGGGCAAGTGCTCTACCAACTGAGCTACCGAAGCACGACTCACGCCCGGTACTCACAGGTTTACTTCTGCCAGTACCTCGTCTCCTACCTTCCAAACTTTACAGAAGCTCTCCTGCGAACCTTGCAGAACTAGCACTCCTGAAAGAAAGGATATTGCGGAGACATGGCTTAGCCACAGCCTGGGGGATGTTTCCAGAATGAGATTTTCACTCTGCAGCGGAGTCTGCGCTGATATGAAACTTCCTGGCAGATTAAAACTGTGTGCCCGACCGAGACTCGAACTCGGGACCTTTGCCTTTCGCGGGAAAGTGCGCGAAAGGCAAAGGTCCCGAGTTCGAGTCTCGGTCGGGCACACAGTTTTAATCTGCCAGGAAGTTTCATATCAGCGCACACTCCGCTGCAGAGTGAAAATCTCATTCTAAATCAAGATGACCGGACGCGGGATTGAACCGTCGTCCTCCCGAATGCGAGTCCAGTGTCTAACCACTGCGCCACCTCGCTCGGTCTCAAGAAGCATGGTTCTCAGTACAAGTAAAGGAAAAAATCTGGAAATCGATCATTTGTAATTATACCACACGAAAAAAAAAATAGTTAGACATATGTCCCCAAATGTCAGTCTGTGCGTTTTTTAAGATCCTTTTTTCTCAGGAACAGATCTTCTTCTTCTTCTTCTTCTTCTTCTTCTTAGAGCGTTGATAGCAACAATTAAATGTAGTGCCTCAGCAAGGTGCACTTGATTTTGGACGTCCTGATGCCACATTTCCTTGCGTCACGATGCCGTAGGAGATAGTGTAGACATGGCGATGAAGGAAGTGAATCTTCGTCTGCTCAACACCACACGCACAGGACATCTTGTTCATCGCAGGGTCCCATAACATGGCAGTTTTTTAATATCCCTTTTTCTGAGGTACAGATCTTCTTCTTCTTCTTCTTCTTCTTCTTAGAGCGTTGATAGCAACAATTAAACGAAGTATAGTGCCTCGAGGTAAGGTGCACTTGAATTTGGGCGTCCTGATGCCACATTTCTTTGCGTCGCGATGCTTGAGGAGACAGTGTAGACATGGCGATGAAGGAAGTGAATCATCGTCTTCTCAGCACCACACGCACAGGACACATCTTGCTTATCGCATGGTCCCATAACATGGCAGTCTTATTTCGGACACGATGACAACCAAGAATTTCATGGACGGGTAGACTATCTATATAAATAATTAAGTTTGTATGGAACCCTCAGATCGCGAGTGCTACACACATTTGCCCAGTGTTTATCTCTATATGTGATTCCCGATTTTGGTGAAAAGATTTACTATAATTTCTGTGCTCTATCTTTGTATCTAGGTGTTTTACTGAGAGTGATTGTCTCTAAATGCTGTTTCGTTTTTACTGTCGAGTAGTGAGTGCTGGTGATTATTTTCACCACTTAGATAAAAGTGTCGTTCTAATTATTGCAGAAAATAAGTAATCTTGAGATGAAATTTCAGACCTTTCTAGCGAGAGTATGAATGTATGTGTCTGTGTTCGTGTTGTCAGCGCTGGTGATGCCGGCAATAGCGATGGCAGTGCAGCTGCTGCTGGGTGAACAGCGCGCGGCCGCCGTCGCCTGCTTCACCATCGCACTCACCTTCAACGGCGCCGTCACCGCCGGATACCTGGGCAACGGGCTCGACATCGCCCCCAACTTCTCAGGTCAGCTCACACCCAATATTATTATAAGGCGCAGGCGTGAATCCAAGGAGAGAGGAGTGTTGATCCACTCCTCCTTTCCCCAAAACACGTTTTGGTAGCAACTCTTATATTTTTACATATGTAAATTTCCGAATTTCACAGCGAAGTTATCGAGAATGAAGTAGCATGAAAGTTAATTATGAGAATTACGAGAAGCATTTAACACACAAAGTACTTTTCAGTTCTTTGTGTGAGGGTCTCTCCACATGCACGAGCTCACAATCTGACCGGTAACATTCTCACATTCCCAGGCCGTACCTGCTATCGATAACAAACGCAACACCATTGATTTACATCTACATGACTACTCTGCAAATCACGTTTAAGTGCTTGGCAGAGGGTTCCTCGAACCACAATCATACTATCTCTCTACCATTCCACTCCCGAACAGCGCGCGGGAAAAACGAACACCTAAACCTTTCTGTTCGAGCTCTGATTTCTCTTATTTTATTTTGATGATCATTCCTACCTATGTAGGTTGGGCTCAACAAAATATTTTGGCATTCGGAAGAGAAAGTTGGTGACTGAAATTTCGTAAATAGATCTCGCCGCGACGAAAAACGTCTTTGCTGTAATGACTTCCATCCCAATTCGCGTATCATATCTGCCACACTCTCTCCCCTACTACGTGATAATACAAAACGAGCTGCCCTTTTTTGCACCCTTTCGATGTCCTCCGTCAATCCCACCTGGTAAGGATCCCGCACCGCGCAGCAATATTCTAACAGAGGACGAACGAGTGTAGTGTAAGCTGTCTCTTTAGTGGACTTGTTGCATCTTCTAAGTGTCCTGCCAATGAAACGCAACCTTTGGCTCGCCTTCCCCACAATATTATTTATGTGGTCTTTCCAACTGAAGTTGTTCGTAATTTTAACACCCAGGTACTTAGTTGAATTGACAGCCTTGAGAATTGTACTATTTATCGAGTAATCGAATTCCAACGGATTTCTTTTGGAACTCATGTGGATCACCTCACACTTTTCGTTATTTAGCGTCAACTGCCATCTGATGGAATTATATTTTCCTTGAGACAAATGAATCCCAACTTTACCATCTATACTGACAGAAGCTGAACAAATAAATTAAAATTTCTGCCACAGCCAGGACTTGAACCCGAATCTCTAGGCAGGTGTGCTAACCATTAACACACTGTAACAGTATGCCCAACACAACTGCAAGGACTACGTTAGTCCAATGCCCTCCCTGAAGGCATGTATTGAAGTTTGTGTTATTGAAAGCATTGGACTAGGGTAGTCATGCAGATGTGTTAGCCATACTGCTACGATGATGCACATCCGCCTAGTAAGTAGGAGACCCGGGTTCAAGTCCTCGCCTTGGCAGGTAGACCTGACAAACTGCAGGATGATGAGTAAGGGAAGACAGGATGGGGAAGATTATCCACTAAGAATAAAAACCTAAGAATAAAACTAAGGATAAAAAACAAGTGGAAAAATGCTCCTGCCAGAGTGCAGAAAAGGCGAATATGTTCCTTTTTAAAAGTCTGACTGTAAAAATGGGGAACCACATGTATCATTCTGCTTTTCTCACCAAAAATTTTGGTATTTGAACATATTCACGCTCTTTTAAAACAGAACATTCTAAATCCTTACACGCAGTATCTCTTTGTAACTGAGCCATCATACCCAGCATCTTCCTCTCAATACCACAGTCTATAAATGTCTCTCTCCCATTGATTTACAGTATATCCCACTGTCACTGCCTCCTCCCTTACTTACACCATCACCTGTAGCCTTTCCTTCCCACTGCTACTGCCTCCAGCAAACCTTGGCAGCTCAAAAATTCTGGACAATCCAACTTACATTTTCCCCTATACCGACGTATTTAAAATTTTGGTACAAAATGTGCCATCCCCTATTCGTACGTGTTAAAGTTCGATGGTCTGGAAGGGTCCAGATCCCACAGTCGCCACACGTCTGTATTTCTCATTTTTATTGTGTCCTCTATCTTTTGCTCCTACTGCTTCTGTCTCCATGTATCACTCTTTCTCTTCTACTGCCACTGCCTCTCACTGATCATTAACATTTCCTCTCTCTTTGGCTCCCCACTGCTATTGTCTTCATCCATCGCTCTTCCTCTTTCACTGCCTCGTTTTCTCTCCCAGCGTCACTGTTTCCTCTCTTTCCTCTCCCACCGGCACTGTCTCCTCTCTCTTCCAATGCTCTGCTACTCTCTTTCAGCACAAAAGTGTGAATATGTTAGCATGCCAAAATTGTTGGTGAGGAAGGCACAATAAGGATTGAGGCACCTGATTCCCCATTTCTCTGTCTTTTAAAGAGGAACATATTCATCTTTTTTATCCTTCAACAGGAGCCTTTTTCCATTGGTTCCCCTCTTATTTCTGCTACAACAGGGTGTGTTGCTTATATAAAATGAATTCTATAGGTCAGCAAAGTTATGACATTTTACATACTTGGCATGTTTTATGTACTTTGATACATATAAGCAACAGATAAGTACGCACAATATAAGGTTCACCCAAACCAGTTTTCTTTACCTTTTCTTTTTCGTTTATTTATTATTTATTTACTTTTGTTTGTACTTTACTCATCGATCACAATTCATCGAAAATGCCCACTTTATGCCTTGTGTCTTCAGAGTTAAAATTTTATTAGAAATATTTTACTGAACTTACAGTCTTCACAGTTTTATGTAATTTTTTGCAGACATATTAAGTTCTTTACATGCATGTCAGGACCCTTCTTAGCCCACTTCTTTGTCACTGAACACAATTTGATGACCTCAGAACACTTGTGATGAGCCTACAATCCTTGCCATGTGTTCACTACACAAGTTAAAACAAGCTCATTGGTTAAAACTATACTTACACATCAGAATGGATATTATGTGCAGAAGTAGGTGGTAACTTCGAACCTCTGTATCTCGGTAATGGTTAATGATATCAAAAATTGTTTCAAGGTTCCCTGTGAACATTATCTTAAGAAAATATGGTCAAAATTTTGACTTTTTCCATGGAGAGATATTATAGAAGTGCCTGTCCCCATAACTGGTGCTTTTGGTACCCATAAATAATGGTTTTTGGGGTGTATCTTGATAACAGATACAAATTCTCGAAAACAAGAAAATGGAATTTCTATATGAATGTCTAATGAATGCACAGTTGGATTTTGGTACTGGATAATAACAAGTTATCGAAAAAAGTTTCAAAGTTCCCAGAGAATATCATCTTAAGAACATACGGTAATAATTTTGACGATCTGCCATGAATAGAAATTGTAAAAGTGACCATCCCCACAGCTGGTACTTTTCATACTCAAAAATCATAGTTTTTCAGGATTTTCCTAGGAGACATCTGTAAACAAATGATGCTTCAATGGGCCACCTAAGGTGCACTCTAGACCACACCTAATGCAAAGGAACCAACCAAATTGCTCAATTTTCCTGGCTTGGAGGAAGTATGTGAAGTTTAAATTTTAACCCAGTACTATAGAATAGCTACAGTATGCCCATTCTTCTAATAACTATACAAATGGTCGCTAGACCACGGGCTATCCAAAATATACACACCGAAAAAAGTTTTCCATCACCCTGGTTCCCAGAACCCTTGAAGATAGACATTGACTGTGGATATTGTATCGCATGATATCTTGCGAACCATAGATGAAGGGTATCAGACGGATGCCATATTCCTTGACTTCCGGAAAGCATTTGACTCGGTGCCCCACTGCAGACTCCTAACTTAGGTATGAGCATATGAGTTTGGTTCCCAAGTATGTGAGTGGCTCGAAGACTTCTTCAGTAATAGAACCCAGTACGTTGTCCTCGATGGTGAGTGTTCATCGGAGGTGAGGGTATCATCTGGAGTGCCCCGGGGAAGTGTGGTAGGTCCGCTGTTGTTTTCTATCTACATAAACGATCTTTTGGATAGGGTGGATAGCAATGTGTGGCTGTTTGCTAATGATGCTGTGGTGTACGGGAAGGTGTCGTCGTTGATTGACTGTAGAATGATACAAGATGACTTGGACAGGATTTGTGATTGGTGTAAAGAATGGCAGCTAACTCTAAATATAGATAAATGTAAATTAATGCAGTTGAATAGGAAAAAGAATCCTGTAATGTTTGAATACTCCATTAGTAGTGTAGCGCTTGACACAGTCATGTCGATTAAATATTTGGGTGTAACATTGCAGAGCAATATGAAGTGGGACAAGCATGTAATGGCAGTTGTGGGGAAGGCGGATAGTTGTCTTCGGTTCATTGGTAGAATTTTGGGAAGATGTGGTTCATCTGTAAAGGAGACCACTTATAAAACACTAATACGACCTATTCTACATCTGCGTTTGGGATCCCTATCAGGTCGTATTGAGGGAGGACATAGAAGCAATTCAGAGGCGGGCTGCTAGATTTGTCACTGGTAGGTTTGATCATCATGCAAATGTTACGGAAATGCTTCAGGAACTTGGGTGGGAGTCTCTAGAGGAAAGGAGGCATTCTTTTCGTGAATCGCTACTGAGTAAATTTAGAGAACCAGCATTTGAGGCTGACTGCAGTACAATTTTACTGCTGCCAACTTACATTTCGCAGAAAGACCACAAAGATAAGATAAGAGAGATTAGGGCTCGTACAGAGGCATATAGGCAGTCATTTTTCCCTCGTTCTGTTTGAGAGTGGAACAGGGAGAGAAGATGCTAGTTGTGGTAAGAGGTACCCTCCGCCACACACCGTATGGTGGATTGTGGAGTATGTATGTAGATGTAGATGTAGACACAGTCCTTTTAACTGTTCAGAGATGTCACTAAACCCGTCCAAAGATGTAAGCAACCACACATGAACAGGGCCTATTAGACGGAGGGGGTTTGACAGCCATTCAATTCCAGTCATTCCACCAGGAAGGAAGTACATGGCTCATGTTGTCTGTAGTTCAACCATGCCCAAGTGGTCCATACCACGGTTCGATCCCATCTGCATTGTTACTTTGTGCCAGGAAGTGCTCTCAAAAAGGGAAGTGTCCAGGTGTCTAGGAGTGAACCAAAGTGGTTTTGTTCAGATTTGTGTGGAGGAGATACAGAGAGACAGGAACTGTCAATCACATGCCTCGCTCAGCCCACCCAAGGGCTACTACTGCAGTGGATGACTGCTCAGAGGAACCCTGAGAGCAATGCCACTATGTTGGATAATGCTTTTTGTGCAGCCACAGAATGCCATGTTGTGACTCAAACTGTGCGCAATAGGCTGCATGATGCATCCATGGCAAGGTCCATCTTTGCAGCCACGACACCATGTAGCGTGATACAGATGGGCCCAACAACATGCCAAATGGAACGCTCAGTATTGGCATCACATTCTCTTCACCAATGAGTGTCACATATGTCTTCAACCAGACAATCCTCAGAAACGTGTTTGGAGGCAACCTGGTCAGGCTGTTCAGCCTTAGACACACTGTCCAGCGAGTGCAGCAAGGTGGAGTTTTCCTGCTGTTTTGGAGCGGCATTATGTGGGACCGACATACGCCACTGGTGGTCACAGAAGGCACTGTAGCAGCTGCACGATATGTGAATGCCATCCTCCGACCTATAGTGCAACCATATTGGCAGCATATTGCCAAGGCATTCGTCTTCATGGACAATTTGTGCCCCCATCATGCACATCTTGTGAATGACTTCCTTCAGGATAACGGCGTCACTCGACTAGAGTGGCCAGCATGTTCTCCAGACATGAACCCTATTGAACATGCCTAGGATAGATTGAAAAGGGCTGTTTATGGATGTGACCCACCAACCACTATGAGGGATCTATGCCGAATCGCCATTGTTGAGTGGGACAATCTGGACCAACAGTGGCTTGATGAACTTGTGGATAGTATGCCACGACGAATACAGGCCTGCATAAATGCAAGAGGATGTGCTACTGGGTATTAGAGGTACCGGTGTGTATAACAATCTGGACCACCACCTCTGAAGGTGGTACAACATGCAATGTGTGATTTTCATGAGGAATGAAATGGGGGGAAATGATGTTTATGTTGATCGCTATTCCAATTTTCTGTAGAGGTTCCGGAACTTCGGAATTGGGGTGATGCAAAACTTTTTTTGATGTGTGTAGTTGACCCCTTATCACTGTGATCAACAGAACCTGAGATGCTTTCTGGAAGAAGCAAGAATAACACAGAAATATGACTTCCAGAAAATAGGTGGACGTGACTGAAAGGAACAACATGCATGTGATTTACATATGTGTGTTGTCATTTTCTTGAGATCTGTGTTGACAGTCACACTGCTAAGAGAAATTCTGATAATGGTCAGTCCACATTTTGATTTTAAAAGTGACAGTAATATTTTTGGGGAGGGTGGGAAAGCCAGTGACAAAGTGTGACACTCCCACCCCACATCCAAACACCGGATCAACGACTCATCGCTGTCAGCTACAAAGGCCTGAGATGAACAACAATTAATAAACATTTTTTGAGATATCATAAACTATTTAGGTATTAGAAGTGGTTTCAGTTGCCTGAGACTGCAGTTGTGTGTGTGAGTTGTGTTTGTGCATATGCGTGTGTGTGTGTGTGTGTGTGTGTGTGTGTGTGTGTGTGTGTGTGTGTGTGTGTTTGTGTCTGTCATCTATTTTTGACAAAGGCCTTAATGGCCGAAAGCTTTATTTGTGACAGTGTTTTTGTTGTGCCTATCTGTGACTCAGCATCTCTGCTATATGATGAGTAGCAACTTTCCTTTTCATAATACTGACACATTCCAGCCTGGATTTTTCATTGTTTGATTTTTGCTACAGGTATTAGAATTAGAAATAAATATTGCAGTTAAGTTAGTTAGGAAGTCTTTACTGGAAGTTTTTGGCTGGAGCATAGCCTTACACAGAATTGAAACACGCTGGTAGTTAAAATAAGACTGCTAAGATTAGATGGGTAGATTAAAGTACCAATCAAACATTGGAGGAAAGAGAAAATAATGGCACAACTTGAATAAAAGAGGGGGCTGGTGGATGGTTCATATCCTCGGACATCATTTCATAAATGGAGGGAAAGTAGTGGAAGGGGTAGAAATTGCAGTAAGCAGGTTCAAGTGAATGAAGGTTGCAGTAGTTATGCAGAGAAGAGGAGACAGCTACAGTGCACTTACGGTGTCAGTAGGTCTCCACTGTGTGCTGCTGTTGGCAGTTGGTGATCATTGGTATTAGCTAATCAGATGGCAGTATGTGGTAGTGAAGAATAATTGCTCAGTCTTGTAATTTTTGTTATCACAAATACCTGGCTATATTTTCTGGATAGGTGATGATTTCTGAGGTTGTGGTTAGGCAGGAACCTAAGAGCACAGCTTAAATTCCTGCAAGAGAAATTAAATATCAGCTGATTAAATTGCTGTGAGTGAAACAGCATATCAGCTAACTTTGTTTACAAAGAAAAGGAAATTATGAACAAGAATTTCAGTGGCTGTCTACATCTGACACACGATTCATTTCAGCATAGCTCTGTAATTATAAACATGTGAGTTTACAGACCTACCCAGAGGCAATTACTGTAATGGCAAGACACACTTAGCTTGGAGAAATTTCTGGACGAGATACTTTTGACTAAGGCACCCCTGGCATTACAAAGGATGCGCCTGGGGGATGAATATTTGGGAGGCGGGGGGGAGGGGGGGGCACAAGTAAACATAACTCTGAAGCAACCAAACTTAATACACCTGAAACAAAACAAGTACTGTTTTTAATATGTTTCATTCTTTGCCTCAAAGGAGAGGACAAGCTGTTTGAGAGCATTGTAGAGCCCGGTTCTTTTCAGCTAAATCCTAGTGAGCTGGGAATGGGGCAAAGTGTTTCCCAATTGGTAATACGTGAGAGGGGATTACCAGTTTTGACATTTTCGTTAGAACCAAGGAAACTGGGAACTTTGAAACTTGTTCATTGCAGACTAATACATCCCACATAAAAAGACAAAAATCCAGTGCATGCGTTTGTATAACTGCCTATCTGCATAAGAAAGTAAGGTCAGTCAGTCGCTTGACATGTGCTGTATATTTACCACTTGTAATAAACATAACTAATAAGAGTTACATAACTAATAAGGCTAGCATATATGAGAGAAAATGAGGAATGATTGCAAGAAATCTCAGAGAAAAAGAGGGGATCGAGAGCCAAATGAAATGTTATATAAAGCAGAGTGCTGCTTCCCAAAGAAGAAAAGCCTGGAGAAAAATGAGGAATTATTGCACAAAGCAGAAGAATGTCTGTGATTAATGAAAGCAAAAAATGCATAGGATGTGGATTCAGAAGCAAATCTAGAGTTATAGCTCTTCAGGAAGATTACATTTATCCATTGTAGATCGTAGATATACACTGAACACATTTTGTCAGTCATTATTTATTTAAAACTCATAACTACTATAAAGTGGATAAATTGCTTATCATCAAGTGGCTTAAAGGAGAAAATGGAAGAAGAGGAGGAGGAGGAGGAGGAAGTTGAGGGGGGGGGGGGGGGGGGAAAGAGTATATATCCATTCAAGTGTCAGTGAATCTGTCATATCTTATTAGAGTTGAGACTAAAGATAACATTTGATACCAAAGAAGCAAACTGGGAATCACAATTATTTCTCTTCCGTCTGCTTCATATGTGCAGTCTAGACGAGTATAGCTCCTTTAGTGTCTGTATGCGGTGTTAATTGCAAGTGCAGAGTACAACCATTGTGTTACCACTACTGCGCATTCCTTCAAAGACTTCCTAAAGAGGGTGCTACATTTAACTGGTGATCTGTTAATTAAATCTACATCTGCATGACTATTCTACAGTTCACACTCAAGTTCCTGGCAGAGGCAATTAAAATAAGATGAAATGAGATTTGTCTGTTAGGTAGTCTGAAGAAAACACTTCCACAGAGCCTTAAACAAAAACTATATTTATTCACAAAAAAGAGTTACTTTATTAAATTTTTTAAGAGAAAATGAATAATGCTCAAAATATCGTCAAAATTATTACCGTATGTTCTATTCATGGCAGATCGTCAAAATTATTACCGTATGTTCTTAAGATGATATTCTCTGGGAACTTTGAAACTTTTTTCGATAACTTGTTATTATCCAGTACCAAAATCCAACTGTGCATTCATTAGACATTCATATAGAAATTCCATTTTCTTGTTTTCGAGAATTTGTATCTGTTATCAAGATACACCCCAAAAACCATTATTTATGGGTACCAAAAGCACCAGTTATGGGGACAGGCACTTCTATAATATCTCTCCATGGAAAAAGTCAAAATTTTGACCATCTTTTCTTAAGATAATGTTCACAGGGAACCTTGAAACATTTTTTGATATCATTGTAACAGAAATTCAGCTACAAAACAAGAAAATTACATGATAAATAAAACCACAAATAAGAAAATTAGCTCACTTGCTTACAGAAAGTCTGTATCCTATTGGACCAATACAAAATCAAGCCCCATTACATGCTATCTCTGTTTCAGGAACCATCTTCGGTATGGCCCAGACTCTGTCTTCTTTCACGGGTTTCTTGTCATCAGCCATGGTGGGATCTCTGACGCAAGGCAATGTGAGTATCAAACTGAACAGGAGCTAGTGGCCTCCATCTCATTACCTTTTACTGTTAAATTTTATGTAGACAACAACACTCATTCAGGAAAGCTTATGTTTTATAGAATAAATGATTTTACAAACAGTTAGTGTGAATAACATTCAAAAAGATTTTGGGCTTGCAGCCGGTTGTCGTTAGCTTCCATCCACAATATTTCGACTGGACAACTGCCAGCCATCCTCAGGTGAGCCATCGAAGACTGACGTAGACACCCTCCGTTCTGTAATATATAGCGTGCAGCGAGTATTCTGTGCATGCGTCAAAATGATATGGACAAACGAATCACACCGCCCACCAGTAGTGCCCTCGCTGGTGGAACTGCAGAACTCAGCTGTCTTCGGCATTGTCAATTGCCGCGGTCATTGGAGTACTCTGACATCTTCGTCTGGAGCAGATTGACAACGCCGAAGACAGCTGAGTTCTGCAGTTCCACCAGTGAGGGCGCTGCTGGTGGGTGGTGTGGTTCGTGTGTCCATATCATTTTGACGCATGCACGGAATACTCGCTGCATGCTATATATTACGGAATGGCTGGTGTCTTCATCAGTCTTCAATGGCTCACCTGAGGATGGCTGGCAGTTGTCCAGTCGAAATATCATGGATGGAAGCTAACGATGACCAGCCTCAAGTCTGAAATCTTTTTGAATATTTAGTTCGCCGGGAAAATTTTAAATTTCACAGTGTGAATAATGTTGTTCAACAAAAATAATGTATTAAACTCTGATAAATAATATAAATGAGGAAATAAAGGAGAACCTTATGGTGACTGTAGAGAGGTTGTGAATGGAGTCCCTATAGGGCACTGGATCCACTAATATTCCTAATATACATAAATGATCTTCCACTCAACATACATCAGGCATAGTTGGTCCTGTCTGCAGATGACACAAATGTTAAAGTTTATCTGATTAGAGAGACAGAAATAGAAGAAGATTCGTGTTAATAATACTTTTTAAATTATTAACAAGCACTTCCATACCCCAAAAATTGAACGTTCCTTAATTTCAAAAAAGAATAGTTCATTCAGCTATGTAGAAACAAACAGAATAACACCAATAATTAATGCAGACCATTCACAGGAGTGAATAGGGTATAATACTCGTAATTTTATAGCATTTATTAAGGAAAATATGAACTGGAGGAAAAACAGTATTGTTCCATTCACAGTTGTTAGTTTTGGGGAAAAAATAAAAAATAAATCAACATATTAGTATATTTCCTTCATGTCTATTCATTAATGTCCCATGATATAATTTTATGGGCTAACTCATCTCTTAGGAAGAAAGTATAGGTCACAGAAATGCGAGCAGTGAGATTAATATTTACTGGTCATACAATGCAGGATTTCAAAGTGGGTATTTACATCCAATGAATATATTTACATCCATATGAATAAAACTACAAAGGATGCATTTTGTGTTATCCACACACAGAGTCACTTTGCCTTCTGAATGGCTTAGGCATTCTGTTGTGGTTGTACCCTCCTATAATGTTTTGTGGTTCCTGGCTGGATGAGGAAAGGGTGGTACGATAGGTGGGTGGCTGGTTTCCTCTCACTACAACACAAAATGCATAGGTTGTTAAAATACACTTTATTACAAGAACCAGTTGAGTACTTAACTTCAATTATGTCCAATCTGAAGTTCTGCAGTTAACAGGAAACAAATAAATTGTACTTATTCTTGAATCTTGTCTGTGCCCATATCACAACTATGTACAATGACTAACGATCCCTCATAGCCACCTACGGTGCGAGGCAATGACTATCACTGTGAAAGACTAGAGCACAGTGCAACATATTGAAGTGCAATGCGAACTGTGTTACAATCCAATGTACTGAGGTACTGAGAGTGAGACAGCTCGGTCAGGTCGACAGTGGCGGCATATATGCACGCTGCCCAGGGGGGCGTTATAGGCGCATAGCTTGGGGGTGGGGGTGTCTTGGTCTTCTCTTGTCATAGGCACAACTAGTTCAGCACTTGCTATAAAATGTTTCCTAGTGCTAACCAGTGTGCCAGTGAAGGTGTATGCCAGCACAGTAATGAAATTTGTCATAAATAATCCATCACAATCTGAGAACAATAGTATTGTCCTCAGTGACAACAGAACCACACCTGGTCATCATTTAAGTTGTCAGTGGCTCAGAAATAACTCAATAGCTGGAGACAACAACTTTTATCATTTGCCCAAAAACATGAAATGTCTGAAAGGAAGTGAAGCAAATTTCAAATCCAACCTGAACTCATTTATTCTGGAACACTCCTTAAATTCCCAAAAGACTTTTTCCTCTCTAAAATACTGCAGAACTGTGGACACAAATGAACCAAAAGCAATTGTCCTGTTCTGTGGACAACATTTTATTAAACACTAGAAGCAAGTTTTGCACAGTAGACAAAATGTTTGCTTATGTATACATGGCTTGTAGACTGAGTCACTCCAAATCATTTCAGGGGATAGCATCCAAATAATGTATGCAATATTAATTAACATTCTGAGAAAAAGAATCTTATCTCAAAAACAACAAAGAGCATGGCATACTGTGATGTGGGCCCATTATAAAAACTCTGTAGCAACTAATAACAATTTTCACAAAAAGTTTGATTTTGTTCTGTTCACAGCCATATAATTTTTTTTAAAAATTAATACATTGATATGCATGTTTTGCTCATCATCAGATGTTTTGTACACTCCACTATGATGGACATGGGATTTGTGTCAGTATATCAGTTATCTCTTCTGCCAGTGTTGATATTTGTGGTATTAACAGCTAGGTAGTCGTTTATTTACCTCTGAAGTGACTTACACCTTTTGTAATAAATGGGGCTTAACACTGATGAAGAATTTTGAGCTTTTAAATTCATTTATTTCATTTAGAGGGCGTGCTGAATAGTAAGGCCTCCAATTTTTTTATTTGAAAACTTTTAAAGTTTTTTAAGTAAAACAAATGATACCAACATTCTAAATCTTTATCCTCCAAATCTACATATCTATTTGTCATCAGAGTCACCCTGGTGATGAACACATTTCTCCCAACAGCAACCAGTTTGTTGGTACTGTCACTGTAGAATGTTTGACTTTTCTGATGGAGTCACATCACCACTTCTGCTTGCACCGCTTCATCACTATCAAAGGGAAGGTCTTGAAAGGTGTTCTTTACATTTTGGAAACTGATGAAAATTGGATGGGGCCATGTCTGGACTGTATTGAGGCTGATCAATGACAGTGAACCAAAGGTATTGGATTGTTGCAGATGTTGTAGCGCTCATACGTGGTCTGGCAGCGTCATGCTGAAAGTGAAGGTTGTCCATGTGTGGATGTACTCTTAAAATTTGAAACTCGACTACAGCATACTGTTTCTCACACAAACAACATAAAGGATCTTTCAAAAAGAGCACTAGTTTTGAAAATCTGGTAAATTTTTGTTTGTTGGTTGATGACATTGTTTTGATTCATTTCTGTTTCCAGAAACATTCCAATTGTTGATTCAGTCTGAATTTCATGCATTTGGTGTCTAACCATAGAGCAGTTCTCTTGTACGCAATGAGTGCTAATCGTGAAAACATTTTATCGGAATGGAGAAAGTTATACAGCAACTATCAAGCAACTTCACACGATTCTAGGGCACCATGAGACACTGAAATGAATCAACAGTTTGCAGACAGATGAAAAAGTTCTTTGAGACAGGTTCCACGGTGATCCTTAAAAGTCCTCTTGGTGTTGTCATTCTGGCCAAAGTGTCCATAACATTGCGGTGGTTCGTGACAGTGTGGCTGTTAACCTAATGAAATCAGTTTGTCACTGTTCCCAACAACTGGGCTGTTCTTCAGTATGGAGAATTCTCCAGTATGATCTCCACTACCACCCCTATAAAGTTCAGCTGACACAGCAGCTGAAAGTGATGGATCACCAGGATAGACAACAGTTTCTTGACTTGGTTCTGAGAGGACGACAGGACGATGACAGCTTCACAAACAAAATCATCTTCAGTGATGAAGCACACTTCCACTTAAATGGCTTTGTGAATAAGCAGAACTTCCATACCTGAGTTCATAAAATCCTTGTACAATGCAAGAAAGGGAAATTCATCCACAAGAAGTGACAGTTTGTTGCAGCTTTTGGTCGGGCGTTGTCGTTAGCTGTTATTACTTTGAAGACGAGGCAGGGCAAGCTGTGACATTCAATGGAGACTGATACTGTACAACGATGAAGAAGTTTTTGTGGCCTCATTTGGATGGAATGGACATTGAAGAGTTGAGGTTTCAGCAGGATGGTGTCACTTGCCATACTTCCTGCAAAAAAATTCAGTTGCTCCATGAGTGGTTCCCAGATCACCTCAATTTGTGCAATGTTGTTCATTAATGGCCACCGAGACCATGTGATTCAATACCTTGTGACTTCCCTTTTTTTGGCATCTTAAGTCAGTGGTGTATGCCAATAAACCCGAAACAACCATGACTTGAAGGAGGAAATTTGAGTTGTCAGCGAAATGGATGTGGAAATTTGTTGCGCAGTCATAGTGAATTTCATGGGCAGAGCTCACATTTTTCATACATGAAATGTGAAGATTAGATGAACATGTTTATGTACTTTGCGTTTTTTATAAAAATAAACTTCTTACTTTGATATACCAAATCTGGCATTCTTTTTGAACCAGCTTACAGTTACATTATACGCAACCATGCTACACACTGCAATTCCGAGCCCTCTAGTGGCAGAGGGCTGCAGATATGCATACATGATGGATAAAGATGTAGAACATTAACAATATCAGGAAGAGGATAGATTGCTACTTAACACATTATCTTTATGGTGAGCAGAAAGCTTTTCCCTACATTTTTTATATTCCAATCTTCAGTTTCCATTGTTTGATGTAGAATGTTGATAACATTTGTTTTATTTAAAAAGCTTTAAGAGTTTCACATAAAAAATTCAGATGCATTACATTGCAGCATGCCCTTGTAGAATAGAATTTTCATTTAGTGTATTGTAGATAATTATATCCATTTCCTCGCAGGTATCTTTTTTTTCCATTTTGAGCAGAATTTTCACAATTTGTTCAGTTCTCAGTGAATGATTGTTACAGTAATGCGTGTTGCTACTGCTGGTTTGTTGTATTTCTCCAACCCGTAACAGTACATGTGCTCTTAAAACCAAGTCTCAAAATTTCTGCTAGCCCGGACTATATAAAGTCTGATACAGCGGCTACAGGTGATGCCGAGTGAGTCCAGATTTGTACATGGGCATTTTAAATTCTGCCCTTCTACTTAGGCCTCTTTCAGTTTCAGTTTTTTTATTTTATAAGTACATGATATATCTTTCAGTGTGACGTCTTTCAGTGGGCTTCCCTTAACAAGTCCTGGGTCTTGTTTGTAAATGTTATAGTAAAAGAGAAATAATTATGTGACAGTACCAAATTAAGCATATCCTCAAATTCAGTTATTTCTGGCCTGCTCATTACTTTTTTTCATTAAATTATTTTACAGTCTCATCTAGATGTATGCTGCTGCATAACTTTTCAGTATCAAGGAAGAGAAATTTGATGGGAGGTGACACATATAACACCATTTATACTCTTTATGGGTTCATAGTAATTATTTATGGAAAATGATTTTTCAAATGTGTATTTTCCAGTTAACATGTCATTAATTTTTCTCATTAACTGTTTTGACAGTTGGCCTGATAAGATGTGATGTTATTTTGAATTTCTGGCTGTACTCTGAGTCTGGGAGATTTGAGATTAATTACAATCTGGGCTTCATTCTTTGTGAAACAAAAGTCACTTTTATTGAGAAATTTTCTTCTTTTAACTTGAAATTTTGCTGTAGGGTCAAGAAGGATTCCATGTAAATGATTATTTGAAAAAAAGTGTTTTGTAAATATTTATCTTCTTTGAGTATGATAATTATTAGGGAACCTTTCTCTGCTTTAACAGCTAAGGCACCATGGTTTGTGTAATGAGCAAAACATGTTTCAAATGTGTAGCAATTCATTAAATTAAAAAATAAATAAACAATGTGACCGGTAGCAGAACAAAACAAATAATATATTTGTACCAGTCATGATGCCAACACTTAGCCACTATGACTGCAGTCAATGACTATAAGGCACAATCAAACACTTGTTAACTCTGTACAGTACAAAACAGGCAGTTATAAGTCTATTGTAAGACTATAACTAACTTCCCAACTTAATATACAAGGAAACAAATTAACTCATTTTTTAGAGTACCTGATGTGATATAGAGTTTACAGGCTGCAGTCCCAATAAAGAAATGTCATGAAATTAGCAGTGATGCATTGCTGCTACATATGATTTCCTCAAAGGTATGTTTCCACAACTTCAGGGAACTAATCAGTTTTCATGTATCTGTTGATCTGAAAATGCTTAGATACATCCCTAAACATTAGTCGCACTGCTCAAACAAGTCTTCTTATATTATCTCATATTAAGACAAAAGAACTGTATACACAACTAAATCTTATACATTCTAAAAAATAAGGTTACATGTTCCCTCAGTAACTGATAACTTTTTTGTCTCATGAGTAACGCACTAAAATTGTAACTTCTACATAACATTCTTTGCAAATGTGGCTTGCACCACAGATAAATCACTGTTCCTACATTTAATCATTTGGGACCCTAATGGCATTGCTTTGCATGTTGACAGCAAACGTTCGGCCAGTGGCAGAAGGTGTTTGGGATCCTAGTGGGCACATACACAGCAGGAGCACTGGCCTATCTGGTGCTAGGATCTGGAGAGCTGCAGCACTGGAATAACCCACCAGGCAGTACCGCAACCGCTAATGGCAAGGACCTTGCTGATGAAGGGGACGCTGATGAGGAGGCAACACCACTGCGAAAGCTCTAAGCACAACAAATCTGCCATATCTGTAGCCCAAAGGCAACAAGACTACATTCGCAGTCTCTCAGATTTACGTATTTTGCCTGCTTGGTACAATTAGTAACATTAAAGAGCTAAGATACTCACATAGCAACTGACAGACCACTCTGAAAACTATGAAGTTGTGAATTGTGAATCCTGCAAATTTTGTTCATCCAGGATTTGACACAGACAAATCTACTATTAATAATGGACTTTATTAATGTGTGTTTAATCCCTTTCAAGAAAAAGTTATCCTTCGTAAATTTGGTGTTTCTATTCTGAGAGGCACGATACACGTGTCACCCGCATTTTATATTATGAATGTCAAGTTTTGCAAACTTAATTACACTATTGAATATTTGTTTCCAAGGCACCTCTTGGATTTTAACCTAGGGTCATAGAGATACAGATCATGAATCATAGTGAAGGAAGCAAGCAACCTTGGAATCGAGTGTGGAAGTAGCAGCAGCCATATGGTTAGACTGCATATATGAGTGAGAATGAGGGGCAAGGTAGAATATTTTAATCATTCACTTGAAAGACATTTAATTTTCATGATGCCATCCTATTCAAATTTTGACTCCAGCTGCTTATTGTATCTAATGCAGAAGCAGTTTATGAACTAAATTCAGCAAAATGTTACACATTTCTTTGAATTTTGAATCTTGCTTGAAGTCAAACATGATTCACACAAATAAATCTTACTCAATGAGCAGCTGCCATGCCACTTATACAACAGGGGAAAAACTTTTCACTTTTGAACAAACACAATCAAATCTCATGTGACTACTCAACAACTGGCCATACGTGAAGTGGATCTCTTAAGTGTGATTTTGATAACAGCTGAGACAAATAGCTGTTATTCAGTTAGTGAACACATTCATCAGAGTCAGCTGTTATCGACAGTGTAAAATGGTTTATATTGGAGATGTATTCAGTAGTGTGTTCATACAGATAACTAATTCTTGTGGAATTCATATTACTTTTCAGATATGTTTCATGATACGTGGACTGCACTTTCTGTACTGGCACCTTTCAAAGTTTAATATTCGTAATTCTCCATTGACGATTATATCAGTTGTAACTCTGCACATTTAACCATGTGCAAACAATGCATTCCATTTATTTACAAATTTCTGTCAGTTATTCCTCTTACTATTCCATTTATTTCTGACTAAAGCCATGAGTTTGTGATGACTAAAGTGCAATATCTTACATGATGAAATCTAGATAAATATGTATGAATACTCACTGCCACTTTGGCAAAGATTTTTTATTTTTAGTCCTTCCATTGCTCTGAATAATAGACAGAATGGAAGTCACAGTGTAATGTTAAATAAACTGCAGCTACTAATCAGAGAGAGAAATACATTACTGAAAAATGTTTGTTTTAATAACTGCCAAAATTAGGGCTTATGAGATTCTTTTCGCTCTTTAGGTTGTGAGCAAGTATCTATTTCATATCTACTTACAGAAGTTATAATTGTCTTTATTATAAGTGAGGATCACATACCTCCTGTCTGCATTGTGATACTTAACAATTCTGCTCACTTAATTTCTATTGTGGTTTTGTGAATCTTAATTGTTACTTTTTTTAAATTTTGTTTCTTCTTACTGTAACTTTTTAGCAGCAAACCATGTAAATGAAACTACAGCAACTCAGTATGATGCTATAAGCAGCGTTATGTTACATTAAGGCTCGTGATTTGAGTTCACATTAACAATGGGAGTCATATTAATGTTGTATCCAACTGCTGTTAGTATTGTATTTCTGTACATTATCTTGTGATGTATTGCTTGTGAATGAAGACTTTTGAGAGAGATATATGAAAGTTCATCTTAGGCTTTCTCATAGTCTGTTACAGAAAGAGATACTGAATGAGTAAAAACATTTGTCATTGTGATTCCGTTGCACAGCTGAACCATCCATGTCTTTACTTTTTGTGTATACTCAGTTTTGTAAGGTATGTTATTAGTTATAAATTTATGCATACATTCCACGATCTGACATGTGTAAACAATAAAAACATGGTGTGTTCTATATACAGCCAAGACATTACCTCTACATGAAAAGTTGTGTAGTTGTTTTTCCATCCTATGTTACCTCCATATGACCGTTTTGTAGACCTATCCACAAAACTGTCTTGTGCCTCTTCCCCACAGCCCCCCCTCCCAAGTTCCTAGGAACCAAATTGTGAATGAGCTTGCCTGATGTTTTTGTGTTGCTACAAACACAGCATATTAAACATACCTACAAAGGATAGTGTACCACTCACAACTATGCAAACGGTGCAACAATAGTGGTTGTAAAAGTATCCTAACCAACATGGGCCAGAGACAAGTGTCACTCCTTGTCAGTGACAGTCAGTTTCAAACCCAATAGGACTTGGTGCTGTCAGTGAATGCAGGTACATCCCAACCAGTTTCCAAGCAAACATTGCGACGGTAATTGCACGCAATGGAAATCCGGATTTTTTTTTTTTTTTTGCCTCACAAAACGCCACTGTTCACAGTGCAGCATGAAGTTACACATCTTCAATGAGCCAAACAACACAGAAACTTGACTTTCCCTAACCTGAGGCATGTACTTGTTGCTTGAAGAGCCATGATTTTCCTTCTTTTGTAAAGATGCAAGCGATAGAGTGCACAGACAGGCCAATGAGGTGTCTAGTTCACAGCAAATGGATGGCGAAGTTCAGGCCGGATGTTGTTCTGTGATGTTTTGACAGTGTTTTTTATACCATGAATGGGCTCGTGTTCAATTTACCATGAACATCAACCAGGATGTTTATTTCAACATCCTCAGTGGCCAGGTGTTGCTCTTTCTCCCACAGCTTCACAATGAGTATACTGTGGACACTTCATATATTCGAAGATGACAACTGCCTTGTACACAAACCTTCAGATATACATTCCTAATTTCACAAACACTCACAAACCCTTTTGCACCTCAACTTGCCTTATAAATCACCTGATCTTCATGCCTTTGAAAATGTCTGGTACTATCTGAAACAGCAGGTGGAACGTAGCAATAAAGATAGATGCAATTTGGTAGCTCTACAGGATCTAGTCATCAATGAGCACCTTCAGTTCGATGTGGTACACATGAAGATACTTGAGGACACTTTTCTCAGAGGCCATTTTCCAAGGCTAGACGAAATTTTACCTGGAAATTAGGATGTATCCTGGAAGTTGCTAATTCTCTGTACAGTCAGCTTATTTTCCCATTTTTCCCTACTCACCCTCAAAACAATTAACGTAGCTAAGCCCCTTTCACATGATCAACTTCCTTGTTGAATTGACTACTTAAGACAAGTGCAACTACTGCATTGCCTCTAGCATTTTATTCCTGTACTGAGTCTCGTCTGTTTTGAGTAGTCATTTTCGATTACACATCAGCACCAAAATTGCCAGTATTGTGGGAGCTGTCTGCAATGCAGTTGGCACTCCGTCAGTCCTATCTGGTAAGGATCCCACACCGCACAGCAGTATTCTAGAAGAGGACGGACAAGCGTAGTGTAGGCAGTCTCCTCAGTAGGTCTGTTACATTTTCTAAGTGTCTTGCCAATAAAACACAGTCTTTGGTTAGCGTTCCCACAACATTTTCTATGTGTTCTTTCCAATTTAAGTTGTTTGTAATTGTAATACCTAGGTATTTAGTTGAATTTACAGCTTTTAGATTAGACTGATTTATCGTGTAACCAAAGTTTAATGAGTTCCTTTTAGCAGTCATGTGGTTGACCTCACACTTTTCATTTTTTTAGGGTCAACTGCCACTTTTTGCACCATTCAGATATCTTTTCTAAGTCGTTTTGCAGTTTATTTTGTTCTTTTGATGACTTTATCAGTCGATAAACTACAGCCTCATCTGCAAACAACTGAAGACGGCTGCTCAGATTATCTCCCAAATTGTTTATATAGATAAGGAACAGCAAAGGGCCTATAACACTACCTTGGGGAACACAAGAAATCACTTCTGTTTTACCTGGTGACTTTCCGTCAATTACTACGAACTGTGACCTCTCTGACAGGAAACCACAAATCCAGTCACATAACTGAGACGATATTCTATAAGCACGCAATTTCACTTCGAGCCACTTGTGTGGTACGGTGTCAAAAGCCTTCTGGAAATCCAGAAATACAGAATCGATCTGAAATTCCATGTCAATAGCACTCTACACTCAACACTTCATATGAATAAAGAGTTAGTTTTGTTTCACAGGAAAGATGTTTTCTAAATCCATGTTGACTGAGTGTCAATAGACGATTTTCTTTGAGGTAATTCATAATGTTCGAACACAGAATCCTGCTGCATATCGACGTTAACGATATGAGCCTGTAATTTAGTGGATTACTCATACTACCTTTCTTGAATATTGGTGTGACCTGTGCAACTTTCCAGTCTTTGGGTACGGATGTTTCATCGAGCGAACGGTTGTATATAATTGTTAAGTATGGAGCTAATGCATCAGCATACTCCGAAAGGAACCTAACTGGTTTGCAGTCTGGACCGGAAGACTTGGTTTTATTAAGTGATTTAAGTTGCTTCACTACTCCAAGGATATTTACTTCTATGTTACTCGAGTTGGTAGCTGTTCTCGATTCAAAATCTGGTGTATTTACTTTGTCTTCTTTTGTGAAGGCATTTTGGAAGGCTGTGTTTAGTAACTCTGCTTTGGCAGCACTGTATAGTGTCTTCGATAGTATCTCCATTGCTATCACGCAGAGAAGGAATTGATTGTTTCTTGCTGCTAACATACTTCACATACGACCAGAATCTCTTTGGATTTTCTGCCAGGTTTCGAGACAGTTTCATTGTGGAAACTGTTATAAGCATCTCGCATTGTATCTTGTTTTTTTGCTAAGTGTCAAATACAATGAAAATTATTTTTCTCATCCAATAACTTGGATTTTTTCACTGTTGAAATAATTTTCATTAAAACACATTTCTCAATTTATGTTCTTATTTATGCATTGTGCAGGTTCTTTCCTCCATAAAACATAAATACTTTTTGCTTTCAGATACTTCATCTTTCTTGTAGGAGAGAACTAGTAGGAAAAAATACCAGGACCTTGTGAAACTTTTCAGTGTGCCACAAACACAAAGGAAAGAACATAATAAAGATTAAAAAGACACGGAAGCACAAAGTCCATATCAATAATAGGAGTGAGCTCGAGCAGAATAGGTTATAACTTCCGATGTTAGCAGATGACATGACAACAGTTCTTTGTCTCTGTGCAAGTGTACCGTGCAGCATACTTGGAAATTGAGAACTGTGAACTTGGCACTCACAGTCACTTTGTGGTTGGTTGCTGATTTGAATGCAGCCACAACAAATCCATGCACTTTGAGTAGCTGATTTTGGCCGGGAAGTCGCTTGTGTAAAACAGGCTTTACAAGGAAACTTCCAAGTTATACTATCATCCATAGTAACAGTTGTAAATTTTTCTGGAAATAAGGTTTGCTTCACTCAAATAAATACTTTAGAGAAATGTTTCCAGTCTAGAGTTAAGCTTATGCATGTCCAAAATTGAAAGCCTGATAATTGTCCCAATGCCAATGCCCTAAAACAAAAATTTTTGTTGTTAATAAACACACTAAAAATTCATTGAGTGTCTGAGATAAAATTGTTTACATTTAGTTGCAACTGATCCAACTGAACTTCCAAATCTCAGACTCAGACATTCTTTTGTAAACCTGCATGACGAAAGTCAACTAGTATGAGCATCACTGTTGTGTCAGGTGGAAGAAGTGAGAGGAAAAGGAGGAAGGGAGTGGGGAAGAGGATTGGGGAAGGTTGAGAGAGAGAGAGAGAGAGAGAGAGAGAGAGAGAGAGAGAGAGAGAGAGAGAGAGAGAGAGAGAGAGAGCACTCAAAAATAGGATTCGTCAGAAAGATAACAATGTATGTGGTTTCCAGTGACTGAACACTATTTGGTGAGTTGTTACCTTTAGTCCAAATTATTTAAGTTCTCCGGGACTTTCCGCTACCACACAACCATGTGCAATTTAGTCTTTCATTGGTGGTGTTAAGAATCAAGATAGAGTAAAAGGCAAGATAAAACACACTGCCAGAATAGTCTCGATTCCAGCACAATATAGCTCTGATTAAAGACTCCATACAACTGATAAAAAACCATGCACTCAGAAGGGGGCAAGAAATTTAATCCTAGCTTTAATAATGGGGTGTATATCAATTAAACCAGAAAAAAGGCATTTTCTCCGATCATCTCAGATTGCGCTGAAACTTGATTCATTTGTTCTCCCTATGGAGATAGTATCCACACCAAATTTTAGCATTTTTATCTCCGTTTCCATTTTATGGTACTTCTAAGCTTAAAATTTCTGTCATTTTGAACACAGTGCATGCAGAAACAGTTATGATTAAAATGGCATGAGCTATAGCCAAATGCTGACTGCCTGACTCCGGCACCAGTCAGATGCGCTACGGAGCTCCCCCTGTCACGCAACATTGGCACACAGCACCCTCTTCCATACAAAATTGCTATGAAGCACATATCACCAGGAACATCATTACATAGCATTTTCTGTCACAGAACATTGGTACAAATCACACTTTGCCCTGTAAAAATGGTACACAGCACCCTCTGCCATGCAAAATTGGTACAAAGCACCCTCTGACAAACGACACTGGTACAGAGCACTCTGCACCTCACAACATTGGTACAGAGCACACCACCTCACAACACCGGCACAGAGAACTCTCCACGTAGTAACACTGTACAAAGGAATCTCTGCCATGCAACACTCGTGTGAATCACTCTGTACCACACAACATTGACACACAGCACATTCTGCCACAAAACGCTGGTACGAAGAACCCTCTGCCACGAAACATCATTATGAAGCAATGTAATGTTGCTAATGAGCTTCCTCTGCCATGTATCTTCAATAAGATTCACCCTCTGCCACACAACATCGGGTTGAACCACCCTTTGCCACATATCAGTAGGACGCACCCCTCTGCCACACAACACTGGTCTGAAGCACCCTCTGCCATGCATCATTGATATGTAGCACCCATTGCCAAGCAACATCCTTTGTCACGTAACATTGATACATGCCCAACAGAAGCGCCAAGCCGTGCGAGCTGCCACGATTCCATAGAGTTCTGCCTTTCACTGCTAGATAGCATTGGTAATATTTTCACAATGGCAGAGGACTTTAATTTTATAGTAGTTTAGCCAATTTGCACGAAATATTTAAACATTATATACACAAACCCTCATCCTAAATCTGTCTACCTATTAGTGAAAACCATATCAAAATCCCTTCAGTACCTCCTGAGATTAGCCCGAACATTCATACAGAACCTAGGCAGGGGACTTCAGTTTATGTATGTGCAGAAGAACATCATATTTCAGTGCAGACACCAGATCACCACTGATCCTCCTTGTTCCCAAGTTCTCTAAACAGTCAAACAGCTTAACCATATGGAAGCTTCTGCTTACTTGGTGATGTTAAAATTACAAATATGATGCTGATAGTGTTTGATGCTCTAGCTGTCTTTGAAAAAATTTCTTTCATGCTATCTTTTAACTGTCCCTTCTATGCCGTCAGATTCAGTTTTCCTAAGGCTAGTTGCAAAGATCAAATTAAACATATTTTTATACTGGCCCGCACAATAAATGCAAGAATCTCTCTGAGATGAGTTCAGTCATAGCATCTTGCATTTTTTGGACCATACAGACATAATGTTTCATGTTATTAGCTACACACGCATGTAACTATTTTTCACCTTCAGTATTTATTACATTTATCACAGATTAATGAGTCATATGTCCAGTGGTATCATTCGGCTTCATCCTGGATAGCGGAAGAGCAATTTTCACTAAAACCCATTGATGATGTGGCGACATCTACATTGGATGATTCTTTCAGTGCCTTATAATATTTTGGAGGACACTTGGCAATGTGAACATGGAAAAAGATTTTCCAGTTTAGACAAAAAAATCCTCGATAATGTCAGCAATGTTTGCAGTAGATGTGATCATTTGTGTTTGGCCAGTCTAAATGTATTGATGAAAATCAGTAATTTCATCTTCATCACAGATTTTAATTTTTTTAAGTAAATACAGTAGCGTTTCTTTTTGAGGGCATTCATTACTGCACCATAGAATACATGCAGCAGTTGGGCTTCCACGTACTACCTTTTTGTTGGATCCTTATAGCTTTCCTCAAATGTTACTGTATTCATTAGTAAAATTATGTTTTGATGATTGGTACAGGGCTGTACTGAGAGAGTAGCATGAAAACCTGTTGAAACACACCATTTGGAGTGAATTGATCTCAATGTATAAAAACCTACTTTAGTTCCTGAATATTTGCTTTTAAAATTTGAATAAATTTCATTAAATTGTCCACAAATTAAGTTTTTTTCACATTGCTGATATTGCTTCCAACATCATTTATATCTGGTAAATATGTAGACTGTCCATTACTTTGGAAAACAGTATTCCTTAACAAATCATTTCATGATTCAGTTTCTCCTCATTTTCTAGGCTTTGGTAAGGTAAGAATCTCTTTTTTGTTAAAAAGATTCTATGCTTGTCGTGCTGAGTATTATGAAATTTTGAAAGTATTTTGAATTTTTTGTGCATATCATTCCAATGACACAAGGATAGTTAGCAATTGAACTTATTTGTTTATATCTTGTGCAAATCGATCCTTATGTTACAACCAGCTAAACCGTACCCCATCAAGATATGTAGCTTGTAAGTATTTCAATTTCTAGTGTTTTGGGAGAATCAGTGAACTAAATGTGATGTTGCCATACAATTTATGAAGCCTTCAGGACAACAGCTGCCTTTCTATTGGCCCAAATGAGAGGATATTTTCCCAGTTCCCAGACTCAAGGGCTTGCTGTTGTTGGACATCCTAAAACATCAGCAGGAAGAACTTACCAATTTTCAGTATATGCTCTATTCAGAAAAAAAATGTTATAGTTCCAAATAGTGCCTACTGTATAAAGTGTGTTTTAAAGAAACTGAAATAACTTGAACTTTTTAAAAATACAGGGTTATTACAAATGATTGAAGCGATTTCACAGCTCTACAATAACTTTATTATTTGAGATATTTTCACAGTGCTTTGCACACACATACAAAAACTCAAAAAGTTTTTTTAGGCATTCACAAATGTTCGATATGTGCCCCTTTAGTGATTTGGCAGACATCAAGCCGATAATCAAGTTCCTCCCACACTCGGCGCAGCATGTCCCCATCAATGAGTTCAAAAGCATTGTTGATGCGAGCTCGCAGTTCTGGCACGTTTCTTGGTAGAGGAGGTTTAAACACTGAATCTTTCACATCACTATGCGTGAAACTTGCCCACACGCGTTCAACCGTTTCTTCGCTCACTGCAGGCCGACCCATTGATTTCCCCTTACAGAGGCATCCAGAAGCTTTAAACTGCGCATACCATCGCCGAATGGAGTTAGCAGTTGGTGGATCTTTGTTGAACTTCGTCCTGAAGTGTCGTTGCACTGTTATGACTGACTGATGTGAGTGCATTTCAAGCACGACATAAGCTTTTTCGGCTCCTGTCGCCATTTTGTCTCACTGCGCTCTCGAGCGCTCTGGCGGCAGAAACCTGAAGTGCGGCTTCAGCCGAACAAAACTTTATGAGTTTTTCTACGTATCTGTAGTGTGTCGTGACCATATGTCAATGAATGGAGCTACAGTGAATTTATGAAATCGCTTCAATCATTTGTAATAGCCCTGTATTGTTTGTTGAGCCTGTACCATTTATAAGTTGAATCACTCAAAATTTCAGTTGGGACAAAACTATATTGTCGGGGGAGCCTTAAATTTAAAACTATTCCACAATGAAAGTGTCACTCTGCAGCAGAGTGTGCACTGATATGAAACTTCCTGGCAGATTAAAACTGTGTGCTGGACCAAGACTCAAACTCGGGACTTTTGCTTTTCACTGACAACTGCTCTACCGACTGAGATACTCGAGCATGACTCATGACTTGTCCTCACAGCTTCATTTCCACCAGTTCATCTCCTACCATCCAAACTTCACACATCTTCTTCTGTGAAACTTGCACTCCTGGAGAAAGGATATTGCAGAGACATGGCTTAGCCACAGTCTGAGGGATGTTTACAGATGAAATTTTCACTCTGCAATGGAATGTGTGCTGATTCGAATCTTCTGCCAGATTAAAACTGTGCTGGACTGAGACTCAAACTCAGGACTTTTGCCTTTTGTGAGCAAGACATCTCTTACAAACTACTATCTGTTACAAAACAAAAAATTACAACAAACACAAAACATATTTTATTTGAGGATCAATTTGGAGAATTTTTTTTTAGGAACTATCACTTTCAATATATAATCACATGATTTGTGACGTTTTTTATCTCAGTTCAAGATCACCTAGGATTCCAGAGGCATTACATGTGCAAAATTTAAACTCTCTGTAAGCCTTCTAATTTGCTCGCAGCATTACAAGAAATTACAAAATGACATACAGCCACTTCTATGTCCATTTTGTCCCCATTCTTTCCCTTGGCTGATGATCATCAAAAAAAGGTTAATTCATAAATCATTGTTCATCAGTCAGTACAATACCATCATCACTTTGTCTTGTTATGATAAAGAGTTTTTTTTTTTTTTTTTTTTTTTTTTTTTTTTTTTACAATCCTCGTACTACAGAGTATATAACCTCCAAATTCTACATTATTTTGGATGACAAAAAAGGTAATTTTTTTAAATGTTAGCAAGTGTCCTTTTGTGTCATTACATTGTTAAATAAGAACCAAACTTTCTAACATTGAAGTACCATAAAATGGAAACACACAGAGATAAAATGCTAAAATTTTGTATGATGCCTTATCTCTATAAGCTGAACAAATAGGCTAAGTTTCATCCAAATCTGAGATAGTGGTTGAGATGACCTGGATGACTTGACCCAATGCATAAACTGTACGTAGATCAACCTCTCCTCAAATAAATGGACAAATTCTAGTGGTGAGCCATATTAAACTGTAATTCATGACTATCCTTCTGGAGTATGTCTTCTGTATACAACTGATAAGACATTTAAACTCAAATTAGCTGAATATTGATACCTCACTTCACAAAGAGACATTCACAATGAGAGAGAGAGATTTATATTAATGATTCTGCATTTATTTGTCTGTGATGGTGGCAGATACAAATTACTAACTGCACACAGCTAGCCATAATGATTTATCAACAACAAAAAGTAGAAGGTGTTAGAGTACTGTGCAGAAGATGGGCAATTTGACAGCTTTAAAATTTCACATTTACCATCTAAAAAATACAAATAGCTACTCTGTACTCAAGTGCAGTACTGTTTCGATTTGTTTCTTTCCTCACTATTTAACATATATAAGAGCTCCAGCTGTGGAAATAATGTAGATAGGGTGTCCATCCCAAGTTGACTTAATCACAATATTCTGAATAGCAACACCTCGTATTCCATTTGTAGAATGGCTTTTAAACATTTGAATTGTGCATACTTGGAATTCATTGTTTAGAGAATACTATGAACTTTATGAGATAACAGGGATTCTACATCTTTACTTCAGAAATTACACATAAAGCAGGATTGGCAAGTACTTGAAAGAATTTTCCACTTGATCTTGTGAAAAGATGCACATTATGGACTATCATTTTGATGAAATTTAGTGGGTCAGTGCTCATTTCAGATCATGTTGAGAAGATAAAATCATATTACTACATGAGTCATATACACTGAAGATCCAAGATGCTTACATACGTGTCACCAGTCAGTCATATCTAGACATATCAGGGGCCTCATATCACTCCAACTGCTCACGTCCCACACTATTACAGGGAGCCTCCACCAGTTTGAACAGTTCCCTGCTGACATGCAGGGTTCATGGATTCATGAGGTTGTCTCCATACCTGTATACGTCCATCCGCGTGATACAATTTGAAATGAGACTCATCTGACCACGCAACATGTTTCCTGTCATCAACAGCTGAATGTAGGTGTTGACGGGCATAAAGCTTTGTGTTGTGAAGTCATCACGGGTACACAAATGCGTTTCAGCTCCAAAAGCCCATATCCATGATGTTTCGTTGAATGGTTCGCACGCTGACACTTGTTGACGGCTCAGCACTGGAATCTGCAGCAATTTGCGGAAGGTTTGCACTTCTGTCACATCAAACGATTCTCTTCAGTCATCATTGGTCCCGTTCTTGCACGATATTTTTCTGGTCGCAGTGATGTCAGAGATTTGATATTTTACCTGATTCCTGACATTCACGGTACACTCCTGGAATGGTCATACAGGAAAATCCCCACTTCATCACTGCTTTGGAGATACTGTGTCCCATCGCTCGTGCACCGACTACAACACCATATTCATACGCACTTAAATCTTTATAACCTGCCATTGTAGCACTGGTAACTGATCTAACAACTGCACCAGACACTAACTGTCTTATATAGGCATTGCCGACCACAGTGCTGTATTCTGCCTGTTTACATATTTCTGTATTTGAGTACATATGTCTATACCAGTTTATTTGGTGCTTCTGTGAATCACTTCCACAACAGTAACATCTCCGAATTGCGTTGAGTTGGATTCAACCCACCTGTAATGTTGGAATATTAGGACTGTTCTAAAAGAAACAAACTGGGGACTCTCAAATGAAAACTGCTGAAGGGATTGTCATGTCATCGCCTAGCAAAGAATGTATGGTCCCTATAAAAGTGCTGATGTCCTAACTCGTCTCTCAAATGACATGGGCTCATTCTCACGTGACGACAGAGTGGGAACATGCATGCGTTGACCATCCTCTGCACTCATCATGCTGAAAAACAGAGAAATAGAGTCTTCAAAAGAACAGCAAAGCGGTGTAGTGCATTTCCTGACAACTGGAGAGCAGGAAATGGAAGTTCATCAAAGAATGGCCGAGTGTATGAAGAGCACTTCACGTATATTGCAAAGATCAAGGCGTGGCACAAGCAACTCATGGAAGAAAGGACATCGTCGGCCAATGATGAACAATCTGGAATGCCACACTACGTTACCAATACCACTGTCCAGCAGGTGGATACCCTCACTCCTGGAGACCAGTAAGTTACAGTAGTAGCAGTTGCCCCAGAGGTCAGATTGAGCATTGGAAATGCAATGGATGCTCTGTGCTCTATCTGCAATTGGGCCATTCCTCAACGAATTTTCATTTCTTGCACTCTTTCTGCTGTAAGGAAATGCACTACACGCTTTTCGTCTTCTTTTGAAGTCTCCAGTTCTCTGTTTTCAGGTTTGCTGAATACCACGGATGATCACTGTGTGCCTATGGCCAATCTACTGTCATGTTGGTGTGCACCTACGTCATTACAGAAGTGTGTTCAGAGCCTCAGCATTCTTATACGGACCACACATTCCTTTATAGGCAATGTCATTATATCCCTTCAGCAGTTTTCATTTTACAGCCTCTGGCTTGTTTCTTTTTGAACTACCCTAATAAGTGAGAGCAGGGGCAACTTTTTGGTCTTCAAATATTAATTTAATTATCAATGGAAAATTGCAAGTTTTGCGCCAATAAAATTATGACACAATATATAAAAAAATATAACAAAATCTTTATTACAAGTCACTTTCAATTATTTACATACAAAACAAATCAAGTGACTAAAGTTAAAATTTGTCTACAAGCTGGAGTATATGTTGCTGTTCGACATCTCTCCAATCCGTATCACCTGCATCTCCAAGGTTTCCTGCATACTCTGAAAGAAGAAAGGGGCATGTTGAATTATGACTGTTTATCTAAAAAATATAAGATTACAATGTTGCTGCTATTTCCATAACATACTTCAGGAGTCACACCTGCTCTTTATTCAGAAGTATTACATGTATTAGATACATCTTTGTACCTGAAAAACTCCCTTTTGTTTTCATACCTTCTTCATTTGTCCCTTGAATTAACTGCAATCACTACATCTCAGTAAAATGAAAATCCTTCTCTTCCTAACATAGGCACTCATAGTTTTCTCCTGCTGTATTACTCACTGGTTTTTACGGATGATATTTTACATACCCAGGCAGATACTCCAGTGCGGTTAAACTGCTTTACATCTACACAATTACTCTGCAACTCATACAAACGTGTTTGGAAAAGAATTCATAGAACCATTTTCAGACTCTTTCTCTGCTGTTCCATCTTGAATAGCACTTGGAAAAAATGAATGCTTAAATCATTCTGTGTGAGCTCACATTTCTATTATTTTATCACAATGGTATTTTCTGCCAATGTAGGTGGAAGTCAACAAAATGGCGTTCAGAGGGAAAAAGATGGCAATTGTAATTTCATTAAAAGATCTTGCCACAACGAACAACACCTTTGTTTCAGTGATTAGACAACAAAGTCCAGGACAGAATAACAACAATATGGAAATGACAGATCACTACTCATCACTAAGAGGAGACCTTGGGTCACATCGAGGCACAAAGAAAAAGAATGTTAAAATATTTAAGCTTTCAGACAAATTCCTTCTTCCGAAGGAGATCTCTCTCTCTCTCTCTCTCTCTCTCTCTCTCTCTCTCTCTGACACACACACACACACACACACAGTCTCCAACTGCTGCCACCTGACTTTGACTGGCAATCTATCCTTTCCATATTGTTGTTTGTTTCAATTATTGTCACCCTGCCTCACTCATCACATCTGTGACATTTTCTCCAAATGCCATGCGAATAGGAAACAAGTTGCCTTTCTCTGAACTTTTTTGATGTCCTCTGGCAATCCTACATGCCAAAGATCACATACTGTGCAGAAATGCTCCAGAAGAGGGCAGAAAAGCAATTGCAAGCAGTCTCTCTAGCATATTTGTTGCATCTTCTAAGTGTTCTGCCAATAAATGCAATTTTTGGTCTGCATACCCAAATTTTTGGTCTGCATAACCAACAAAACTTTATATGTGATGGTTCCAATTTATGTTGCTGATAAATGTAATCTGTAGGTATTTAGATGAACACACAGCCCTTAAATTTATGAGATTTACCATCTAACCTAAATGTAACAGAGTTTTTGGAGTACTCATATTGAGGACCACACACTTTTTATTGTTCAGTGTCCATTGCCACTTTTCATACCATACAAATATCTTGTCTAAACCATTTTGCAATTGTTCTGATTTTTGGACGACTTTACTAGAAGGTGAGCAACAGCATAATCTGCAATTTTTCCAGTGTTTCTCATATTAGAACTGTACAATTTCATGTAAGCTTGCTGTACATTATTGTCTTAGTTCTCATTAATTACAGCTACCTTCAAGTAGCTTAGTAACTTCTGCAAACAACCCTCACACACTGAAATGATAAGCTTTGCAGGATGTCTAGTTCACTTATGGGCTTCAATTGCCACTTTTTCTGGCCTCTGACAAAGTTTCACAAATTGTAGTAAGCCAGTAGAAATGGCTACAGCCTGAAGACATATTTACTGATGATGGGGACAGTTTGTCATAAATATAATTTGTTTCTTAAAATAGATGAATCTCAAATGACATAAAATGTGGTTAAATAATGGAAAGTCTGGGTTGGAATATCATGCCCTGAAATGAGGGACATCCTACCTCAGCCCACCCCCCTGAAAAAAGTAGTGTTCCAGTGCCCCCCCCCCCTCTCCCCCTACCTCCGCAACATCCTAGTCCATCCCTACACTACTCCCAATCTCAAGCTCTTGCCACAGGAATCATATCCTGTGGAAGACCTACGTGCAAGACTTGTCCAATCCACACATACAGCACTTCCTATTCCAGTCCCCGTCACAAGTTATCTTATCCCGCCAGAGGGGGGCAACCTGTCAAAACAGCCATGTCGTGTACCAGTTCTGTTGCAGCTGCAATCCTCACTCAACTTTTTATATTGGTATGACTACCAAAAAGCAGATGACATGCTCTTCATTTTAAGTGGTGAATCCAGAAGAATTACAGAAGACAAATGCAATGCAGCATTTCACAAACTTGAGGGCAGGTGTTGGAGTGTTAAATTGTCACTAGCCCCTCACAAAACACTGTACCTCCTGCTGAAAGTGGACCTAATAAGAAACCCTAAAATAACATTAAATGACACAACAATTAGAAGAAGCACAGTATTAAGGTATCTAGGGGTATTTCTTGATGAACGTCATAACTTTGCACATCATGTAGAGGAAGCAGGCAGGAAAGATACCAACATGATGAATGATGTTGTAACCATTGTAAATAGGCAACTTCAGCTTTTCTTGAAGACAATCATACCACCAATCTATATTAGCAACAGCCGTAGGATATGGTGTGAGCATCTGGGCTCATAGACTGCATTTAGTGAAGCCAGCATCAATAAGTGAGAAGAGTTCAATGAGGTGTGCTACTGAAATTAACAGGCACGTACTGCACTACCCCAAATGATGCTTTGTTAGTAGTTCTAGGAATATGCCCATTGGACACGGAAATTAGGAAAAGGGGGGGTCTTTTACTGGTCAAAGAAAGACAATCAAATGGAAGCACTACGGGTGCTTGGACTGAAGCCAATTCGAAAAAGGCAATAAAAGATCGTATATTACAACTATGGCAAAATGAATGGGACACTTCACGCACTGGCAGGAGAACATATGAATTTCTCCTTATCATGATGGAGAGATTAAAAATGAAATTTCTCAACCATTCAAGTGGATTGATACATTAGCTGACTGGCCATGGCTCTTATGCCATGTATCTACATAAAACCAGAGGACAGATGAATGATAGCTACACCTGTGGCAGTGTGGGCATACCAGAACACACATTGTAGGGCTACATGCTCTATGAAGATGCAGCGGATAATAGACATTAGGTATTAAGGATATGGGATCCCAAAGCAGCACCAAGGAGAGAGTCAACCTACTGCATCTTGGATGATACTTCAGCCGCAGTATCCAAGAAGGCCAAGGAAGGCTCCAAGAGGCATTCAACCATATGTAATCAAGCTGCTGCCCAGGCTAAACATACTCTGTAGATGGAGAGAAGGGGATTGAGGTCAGCAACCTCCAAGTGAAATACTGCCGCAAGAATCTATATTGCGTTGGTGCAAATGAGCACAGAAGTGTGGACTTTAACAAGTAACAGTGATGGGTGGAATTACTCAATACAGTGAAAATGCTGATGACATGCTGCCTGACACCCAAGGAATCCAGCAGACTATGGCTGTTGACCAGGCTACCATGAGGGCGGATCCAGTGGCATAAACAACCATCTAAAAGATAAATGCATCAAAATAAATGAACAAACAGCGAACAAATTCTGCAGTGTTTGTAGTAGACTAGTATCTGGGTAATTGTTTAAGGGTTTTAATGTAGTTTTGTAGTACAGGGTGTATACGTGGACAAGGAAAAAATATTCCCGGATTTCCCGGTTAAAAATACACTTTCTCCCGTGTGAAAATACACTTTTTCCGTGTTAAGTGACACTATACTCTTATTATTAGGCACTGTAAAACTCATCAGCCCTTTGAATGTTTATGGTTTTATATACCGGAGTAGAATTTCCTGGCACTTTAGAAAACGAAACTCAGGGGGGCAAAACACGTTTAAAAGACCTTTGATGTGCAGCAACACATACGCTGCATATTTTCGTATTACGAAGTTATAAATTCGAATTCCACCAAACACTGCATGTAGTCAGCCAATAGCAAGATCACTCTTAAGTAGCGTGAACACACACACACACACACACACACACACACACACACACAGATATATATATATATATATATTTGCGCTTGTTACACTTTAAGATACATCACACAAATGTGCCAGTAAAATTTTTAACAACGACATAAATATCTGATCTTCTGGGCTCGAAATTCTTCTAAATGGTCATCCTCAAAGAGTCGATTTTTAAATGAGAGTCAAACACTTTGTGATTTAAGAAATTCACCGTACATTCTCGCACATAGCTCATCTTATTTAAAAGGAAATCGGCTTTGAATGTAATGCTTTTCAAATCACTATTCACAATGTTTTCCCGCGACCTGTTAGAAATAGGTTCGTTTCACCAGTTGCAAGAGAGCACCAGATAACAAGCATCACCGCGCTTGTGCAGCTACGATGATGCAGGAAGCCCATATCTTCGTACGTGTAGAACATTAAAAGATTTTACATTATGTCATAAAAGAAACAAGACATCAGAGGATACTTCAAGAGCGTTGGAATTTCGTGAACCATACTAAAACGCATAATTCGGCTTAAAATGCTCATTCATATGTCAATTTTCTTGGAGTACCAGTACTGTATTATCTCATGTTTGGTTCTTTATTATGGCATAATGCCATACGTGCACTTGAAATGCAGTGAACAGTTGAAACTAGCCAACACTTCGTTTCAAATAAACTGACTGCCTCAACAAAAATCTAAAAATAATAACATATTTTAGTCTTCCGTAACTACGCGAACGTATTTTAATTCATTTGATAGCTCCCGGCCACAAAAATCCGTTTGCTATCATTTAACGTGAGAGCAGTAAATGAAGAGGAAACAACAAAATCACTGAACGTAAACACAGGTCACGTGGAGACGACCCACCTCCCCACCAATACTCAGACTGCTCTGTGCATCAGCCCCAGATTTACTAATTTCCGAACCGGGGCAATATTAAGTAGTGGCGCCCAGCCACACTTCTGTAACCAGAGGCGGGAGATGGTACAACTCATACGCGACTCAACTGCGCATGCGCAAGAGCCCGACCGCAACTGCTCAAACGAATCTAATTTAAACAGTTGTCAAGTCACGTTCATCGGAGGCAATTTGTTGTTACAATGCACTGCATAGTCTTCCTAAAGCTTTTGACACACTTTGCTGTTGGCAGTCGCTTGTATGAGCACTGTTTTGTTGTTGTACACGGCGCATTTTTCTCTGCAACTTAAGTTTTATTTTAATTTTTTTTTTTCTCTCGTTCATGTTTTGTTGCTGCAGTATTATTCTGCAGTAGCGGGATACAGTAATATCTTTTGTTAGAGTATTGGTTTTTACCAGTCAAAATCGCAAAAATTTAATTGAAAACTAAAACAATGAAAAATTCCCGGAATTCTAAACAATTTCCGGGTTTTTCCCAGTTTTCTCCCGGATGAAAAAATTCCCGAGTTTTTCCCGGATCTCCCGGTTGTCCCGGGTCGTATACACCCTGTAGTAATATAAGTTGTTGAAGTTTTTTAATCTTTCTTAAAAAAAAAATAGTATCAGAAATAAATAATTAATACATAACTTATAACTATGCAAGGAAATGCGATTTGTGTGGCCTATTTCAGCTTTTTAGATAATAAGCTGTAATTATGAAGAATGAACAAATAAAATATCAACAACCTGTCTGCCAGGATGAATGGCCACTGCCAAACTGTTGCCAAGAGCAAAGAGGCCATCTCGTTGCACAACATGCAGCTGAACATAACTTGCCTGATTTCAACTGCTGCTTCATAATCCGTGCCGTCTGGATCCTTCCCTTCATCTCCAGCTTTCATGCACTGTGCAGATGGAAGTTATCCTTACAACAAATTCTTCACTCCCAAAATCATTCTGGCCTCAACCTACAATAACCTAATGTCCCCACCATCTCCACCCAGTTGTTTTCAACCACTCTGTCCTGCCATCTTCTCCCGATTCGCATCGCTGCACCCTCATTGTGAACTACTCCCTGCTGGTGCACCTGCTAATCTTTTCCCCTTATCTGCTACTCTCCTTTCTGCTCCCCACCCCATTCCCCCTCTTTCCCTGCAGCCTCCTAATGCTGTGCTTGGCAATCTCATCCTGCCACTTCTACTCCCTGCATGCTCTGCCAGGCAGTGCTGATTGCTGATTCCTCCTTCCCCACCCGTACCCTGCTATCCCTCCCCCTTCTCTGCTCCGCTCCAGACTGTTGCTCCCACTTGACACAATTCAGTTGTCTTCTGGCCAGAGTGGCAGAAGTGTGTGTGTGTGTGTGTTTTTGTTTTTCTTTTCTGAAGAAGGCTTCAGCTGAAAGCTTATGTGTAAAAGTCTTTTCATTGTGCCTGTTTGTAACTCAACATGTCATATTTATAGTGAGTAGCAATTTATCCTTTCATAATACTCTTAAAATATGGTTATACTCATCAGTGCCAACTGCACTGTATTCAAGAGTTACTAAAATAGTGATCAAATTAGTACACATTTTTTAACTAACACTTGCCAATGAAACTACACTCCTGGAAATTGAAATAAGAACACCGTGAATTCATTGTCCCAGGAAGGGGAAACTTTATTGACACATTCCTGGGGTCAGATACATCACATGATCACACTGACAGAACCACAGGCACATAGACACAGGCAACAGAGCATGCACAATGTCGGCACTAGTACAGTGTATATCCACCTTTCGCAGCAATGCAGGCTGCTATTCTCCCATGGAGACGATCGTAGAGATGCTGGATGTAGTCCTGTGGAACGGCTTGCCATGCCATTTCCACCTGGCGCCTCAGTTGGACCAGCGTTCGTGCTGGACGTGCAGACCGCGTGAGACGACGCTTCATCCAGTCCCAAACATGCTCAATGGGGGACAGATCCGGAGATCTTGCTGGCCAGGGTAGTTGACTTACACCTTCTAGAGCACGTTGGGTGGCACGGGATACATGCGGACGTGCATTGTCCTGTTGGAACAGCAAGTTCCCTTGCCGGTCTAGGAATGGTAGAATGATGGGTTCGATGACGGTTTGGATGTACCGTGCACTATTCAGTGTCCCCTCGACGATCACCATTGGTGTACGGCCAGTGTAGGAGATCGCTCCCCACACCATGATGCCGGGTGTTGGCCCTGTGTGCCTCGGTCGTATGCAGTCCTGATTGTGGCGCTCACCTGCACGGCGCCAAACACGCATACGACCATCATTGGCACCAAAGCAGAAGCGACTCTCATCGCTGGAGACGACACGTCTCCATTCGTCCCTCCATTCACGCCTGTCACGACACCACTGGAGGCAGGCTGCACGATGTTGGGGCGTGAGCGGAAGACGGCCTAACGGTGCGCGGGACCGTAGCCCAGCTTCATGGAGACGGTTGCGAATGGTCCTCACCGATACCCCAGGAGCAACAGTGTCCCTAATTTGCTGGGAAGTGGCGGTGCGGTCCCCTACGGCACTGCGTAGGATCCTACGGTCTTGGCGTGCATCCATGCGTCGCTGCGGTCCGGTCCCAGGTCGACGGGCACGTGCACCTTCCGCCGACCACTGGCGACAACATCGATGTACTGTGGAGACCTCACGCCCCACGTGTTGAGCAATTCGGCGGTACGTCCACCCGGCCTCCCGCATGCCCACTATACGCCCTCGCTCAAAGTCCGTCAACTGCACATACGGTTCACGTCCACGCTGTCGCGGCATGCTACCAGTGTTAAAGACTGCGATGGAGCTCCGTATGCCACGGCAAACTGGCTGACACTGACGGCGGCGGTGCACAAATGCTGCGCAGCTAGCGCCATTCGACGGCCAACACCGCGGTTCCTGGTGTGTCCGCTGTGCCGAGCGTGTGATCATTGCTTGTACAGCCCTCTCGCAGTGTCCGGAGCAAGTATGGTGGGTCTGACACACCGGTGTCAATGTGTTCTTTTTTCCATTTCCAGGAGTGTATCTCACAGCCAAGTAAAGATTATTTGCAGCAGACATTAGTGAATAATTTAATTATACAAGATTGAATAAGTCAGAAAGTCACAATTATGAAGGAATTCAATGTAGTGAAACATAGTTCAGCTACTTAGCTACAGCCTCAGGGACAGTTACGCCTGGCTGACAGCAAATCAGTTCTACCATAAAAAAATAACATGCATGTTGTCAGACACACAGTCTGATTCAGAAAAAGATAGGAGTTACAATGTAGAGCGAGGAAATGGTGAATTATATACTGAATGGATGAGTTTATATTGACAATCTAGCAGTCTCTTGATGAAATGGTGACATTGGTGACTTCAGACACACAACCCAGATTTTCCACATAAATGACAGGTGCTGGGTGCCAATAGGAGAGAGAGCAGCCAGCCATCAGGCACTTTGCACCTGGACAGCATAAAGGATGCAGCTGACAAGCAGAGATGAGACATGTAGGTAAGCTGTCTATGTTGGCCTTGATTGTGTCTTATGTCATTTGTTGCAGTGAGGAAATGAAAATTTAATGAAGTATGTTCTTTTCTGTAGAACATGCAGAACAATTAGTAAGTCATATATTTGTCAATGAGCTTACTAACAATTGGTGCTTGTTTCTTTGCTGAACAACTCTGGGACTGTTATGTGTTCATCATTTTTTTAACGGATTATGTTGGAGGGAAACTTCTGACTCATTTGAGATTCACCTACACAGCCTGCCAATCAGTATTCCCTGATTCTTCATAACATTTATCATTTAACCAGAAAGCTTTCCTTCCTGCCACTTTCAATTACATTACACAATTAAAGAAAGTGCCATGTGCCCTCCAACACTCCACAAAAAAAACAGTGAATGGATGTGATGTCTTCTCACTAAACAAGAGAATAAATTACATAAATCTGTAGAACTGGAGACAAACTGTTTCTAGAATACAACAAGGGCTGTGAATGTAGAAAAAATATGTCGGTAAACTCATTATTGGTACACACATCATATGATGACATGTTTATGTCTTCTCATAGCATTGGATTAAACTTACCTCTCATAACATGCCTTATTGTTTTCACTGAGCCACCCCTCAAATTCAGGATCTGAGTTACTCGCTGCTTGATGGAGCTGGGACCTCCTGTACATACTTCCAATATAATATAATCTACAAGCTGTAATGTGAACAGACCACCTTCAAGTCGCCGCAAGTAATTGCTGTCATCATCTTCATCCTCACCATCCTGAAAAGTAATAATAATATTGCTTATGAACTTCATGAATACTTTAGTGAAATGGTAACCTTACAGAAGATGTCTATCAAAAAAACGTGGATACCATAATTTTACGTGTGTATTTGCTGAAAACTGGAATGTTGCCACAGAATGGTTTTTAAATGTTATGTAAATTTGTTATAAATTAAAGATTGGTATATTGTTCTAAACAGCAGGTAAAGAACATAAAAGTACTGCATTCAGTTTCACTTATCTCAAGCATCAATAGCAAAAATGGCTGTGATAGATAATCCATAGTTCTTAGATACAAGTGAGTCTTATTTTCATGGGTCTCACAAACTGTTTATAGTCAACAGAACTCAATATTGTATTTCACTGTATGTTTTGTAGTATTGTCTTTTAGTGAATTATTCACTGTAGGCTGAAGACTATATTGAAATGAATGAAGGAAGATTGGCATGTAATGTTTAACAACAACGAGGTCATTAGAGAAGGTGCACAAGCTTGGACTGGACAATGTCGTACAGATATGATCCATTAACACACATTGCTTTGTTTTCCCCATTTAAGGACTTGGTATCTTCTTCTAGGACTGCTGAGAAAACTTTTGGTGATAAGGGATCTCCTTGGCCGACACCTCTTTCAATTCTGAACTGCACTATTATGCTGAAGTCCAAGGGAAGCTGTCAAATTAGCACAATATACAGTTACACAGAGATTCCACAATCAAGCATACTCAGTAACTGATACAGATTCGGATAACAATTTAGTAAGGATCACAAATAAAATGAATTTTAAGAGACTCACCCTAAAGAATCATTGTGGAAAGAAGTGGCATACTGAAGCACTGAGGAATGATAAGATGTGCATGATATTCTCTAAGGCTGTAGGTACTGCCATGTTGTATGCTACAGACGGTAGGCAGAAGTGGAATGGATGTCTCTCCAAAGCGGAATCATAGAGTGAGAACAGTTGAACATTAGTACAACGAAGGTAAATGCAAAGAAAACTTGAACAACAGAATAAATAATTCAGTAGATCGACAAAAGAAGAAAAATGTTTGGAAAAACCGAAATACAGAATTATAAATTGATTAGGACTGAAATAAATAAAACTGATTAGGAATAAAATAAATAAGTGGTGCAGGGAAGCCAAGTTGAAAGAGCTGCATGGGAAAGGTGAATAAATTGAAAAGGAAATAGTCACTGGAGAGATTGATTTAGCACACAGAACAGTCAGAACAACCTTTGGGGAAATTAAAAGCAAAGGTACCAACATTAAGACCACAATGGGAAGTCCACTGCTCAACTCACAGTAAAGTGCAGATAGGTACAAAGAGACCCTTACAAGGGGAAAGACTTGATTGACAACATGACAGAAGAAATGTTAATCAATACGGAAGACAAATGGGACGCAGTATTAGAGTCAGAGGTCAACAGAGTTTTGCAAGTCTTGCGATCAAATACGGCAGAAGGGATTGACAATACATCATCGAAATTTCTAAAATCATTGAGTGTTAAGTGGCAACCAACGGACTACTGAAGTTATTATGTAGAATCGATGAAGATGGAAATATATCACTAGACTTTCAGAAAAATATCTCCACAAAATCCTGAAGATATCAAGGGCAGATAAATGTGAAAACTATCGCACAATCAACTTAAAATCTCATGCATCCAAGTTGCTGACAAGAATAATAAACAGCAGAATGGAAAAGAATATCCAAGAGCTGCTAGATGACATTCAGTTTGGCTTTTAGGGGAGTGAAGGCACCAGACGTGTTGTTCTGACGTTGCATCTATTCTGATAATGGAAGCAAGGCTTACGAAAAATCAAGTCACGTTAACTGGATTTCTCGATCCTGAAAAGTGTCCAGCAATGTAAAATGGCATAAGATATTCGAAAGCCTGTGAAAAACAGGATTAAGCTATATGGAAATATGGATCACACACATTATTCACAAGGACCAAATGGGAGTGAAATACCAAGAATGAAGTGGTAGGGTAGGAAAGGGCAGAAGACAAGGATGCAGCCTCTCTCTCCTAACATTCAATTTGTACATCGAAGAAGCAATAACAGAAATAAAGAAAGGTTCAAAAAGGTAATTAAAATTCAGGTGGAAGGATAACAGTGATAAGATTCACTGATGACATTTTATCAAAATGGGTGTCTACAAAGCAAAGTAAGGGAATAAAACATACCAGAAAAAGCGAGGACATGAAAAATTACAATAGTACATGCAAATTGGGCATTCCAGGCCAAAAAAATTCAAACATCAAACAGAGGCCTTAATTAGTGGAACAAAATTTCTGAGAATGTACATTTTAAGCACAGCACTATACAGTAGTGAATCATGGACTGAGGGGACAATGGGAAAGAACAGAATCAAAGTGTTTGAGATGTGGTACTATGAAACAATGTTGAAAATTAGATGGGCTGATATGATCAGAAATGAGGTGCTTTTCTGCAGATTCGAGAAAAAGAAACATATGTTCAACATTGACAAGAAGACACGACAAGGACATACGTTACAACATCATCGGATAATTTTCATAACACTAGAAGGAGCTGCAAGGGTAAAAACGGCAGAGGAAGACAGAGATCAGAATACATCCAATAAACAAATAAGTCATTAGGTCAGTATGTAGTCCCAATTTCATTTTTCAAAGAGTACTCTAAGGCAATGGCCCATTACTTAGCTTGTATTTATTATGAAGCTCTAACCCAGCACAAATTCCCAAGCAACTGTTTCCAGTCAGCTCTAACCCAGCGCAAATTCCCAAGCAACTGTTTCCAGTCTCTCCTGTGTATAAGAAGGGCAAAATAATGGACCCACAAAATTACAGGCCAATACTCCTAACATCAGTTTGCAGAAAACCTTTATGTCCATGAATCAGTATGGTTTTACAAAGCATCGTTTGTGCAAAATTTGAGTTTGCCCTTTTCTCATGATATACTGTGAACTACAGATGAAGGACAACACACAGATCCCACATTTCTAGATTTTTGGAAAGCATTTGATACACTGCCCCACTGCAGGCAGTTAGAGAAGGTACGGGCATATGGAACAGGTTCACAAATATGCGAGTAGCTTGAAGACTTCTTAAGTTATAAAACACAGTATGTTGTCCTCAATGGCGAATGTTCATCAGAGACAAAGGTATCATCAGGGGTGCCCCAGGGAAATGTGATAGGACAACTGTTATTCTCTACATACATAAATGACTTGGCGGACAAGGTGGGTAGCAGTGTATGGTTGTTTGCTGATGATGCTGTGGTGAACGGTAAGATGTCAAAGTTGAGTGATTACAGAAGGATACAACATGACAGACAAAATTTCTATTTAGTGTGATGAATGACAGCTAGCTTTAAATGTGGAAAAAATGTAAGTTAATGTGGATGAGTAGGAAAAACAAACCCATAATGTTGGGATACAGCATTAGTAGTGCCCTGCTTGACACAAACATATTGTTTAAATATCCGGGCTTAATGCAGCAAAGCAATATGAAATGGAACATGCGTGTGATGATTATTGTATGGGAGGCAAATGGTCTACTTCGGTTTATTGGGATAATTCTAGGAAAGTGTGGTTCACCTGTAAAGGAGACCGTATAAATGTGGAACCTATTCTTGAGTACTGCTCAAGTGCTTGGGATCTATTCCAGGTCAGATTAAAGGAAGACACCCAAGCAAATCAGAGGCGGGCTGCCAGATTTGTTACTGTTAGATTCGAACAACACACAAGTGTTACAGAGATGCTTCGAGAATTCAAATGGGAATCCCTGGAAAGAAGGCGATATTCTTTTCGAGGAACACTATTGAGAAAATTTAGACAACTAGCATTTGAAGCTGACTGAAGAATGATTCTGTTGCCTCTAACATACCACAAAGATAAGGTACGAGAAATGAGGGCTCTTAAGGGGGCATATAGACAGTCGTTTTTCCCTTGTTCTATTTGCGAGAGGCACAGGAAAGGAAATGACTAATAATGGTACAGGGTACCCTCTGCGATGTGCCGTAAAGTGGATTGTGGAGTATCGATGTAGATGCAGAAATAACTGAGGATATAGGGTGGTTGCTATACTGAGATGAAGAAATTAGCACAACACGATAATTTGTGGCGGGCTGTATCAAACCAGTCAGATGACCGATGACTTAAAAATAAATAAATACATAAACATGTATTCAATGTATTAGCATAGGCTGATCAAATTTACTTCTTCTCAGAGATTGGCAGTACCAATATTGTTGACCAAGGAGTCAAAAGCCTTCTCAAAATCGGACTCTATAGTTCTGCTCACTGAAATTTCGAAGGCAGGAGACAAGGTACTGGCAGAAGTAAAGCTGTTAGGATAGGTCGTGAGTCATGCTTGGGTAGCTCAGTCGGTAGAGCACTTGCCCTCGAAAGGCAGGTCTCGAGTTCGAGTCTTGGTCCAGCACACAGTTTTAATCTGTCAGGAAGTTTCATAACCTGTTCACTGCTTTTAAGTAGTCCATTACGCTGTATCCAATTCTAAAGCTGGCTTGATACTTCCTATTTTTAAAATTCATTTTTCTCTTCACAGTTGGTAATAATTTTAGTTACTACCGTATATATTATGAATACGAAGCTGATAGGTTTGTAGTTATCTGTCTTGTTTATCTCCTGGCGTATGAATGAGAATAATTACAACATTATCATCTTTCTTAAATATTCTGCATATAATTTTGCAAGTTCCTTTTGCGTAACTTTTCTGTCAGATTTAATTATGTACACTGAAACATCACCATCTCACATGTACAGAACAGATAAACATAAATATGAAGTGTGATCAAAAAGTAAAGGGAATTTTTGTTTTTCTGAAAGAATCTTCATTTACTCACCAACAACAACTTCGTCCCCTTCAAAGTAATATTCCTCAGATATAATAGACTTGTGCCAGTACTTTTTCCACACTTGGAAGCACTCCTGGAACTCATTTTTCGTTATGGTGTCCAGCTTCTTTGGTGATTCTGTTTTTATCTCATCAATGATGGCAAAACGACGTCCTTTCACAATTCTCTTCAGCCTCAGGAACAGAGAGAAATCACAGAGGGCATGTCCAGTGAATACAGTGGCTGAACCAACATAACGATTTCGCATTTTTTTATTTTTATTTTTTATTTATTTATTTATTTATTTATTTATTTATTTTGCCAAAAAATTACAAACAAGCACTGAGTTGCGAGTGGGAGCATTATCATGAAGCTATTTCCACAAGTGGTTTTGCCACAATGCTGGCTGTTTTCTTTGGATTCCTTCACACAACTGCCACATAACTTTCAGGTAGTATTCATTATCGACTATACAACCATGAAGCAGGAATTCATGAGGCACTATACCATTTTAATTGAAGAAAACAGTGAGAAGAACCTTCAAATGATTGAATTTGTCAAATTCTTTTCGGTCTTGGCTCTTCAGGCAGTTTCCATTGGGACAATTGGGCCTTGGTTTCGACGTCATTACCCATATGCTCATGTTTTGTCACACGTTAAACCTTCTTTAGAAGTTCTGGATCACTGTCAACTTCATTCAGCAACCCCTGAGCAATATACACGTGGCATCGTTTTTGGTCAAAATTCAACAAGTTCAGAACGAACTTTCTTGCTACACATTTCATGCCTAAAACATCCAAAACAATTACTTGAAATGAGCCAAAGGATATGTCGTCATCTTTGCAACCTCTCCGATGGTGATTTGGCGATTTTCCAGAACCATTTTCTTTACTTCTTCCACAATGTCATCAGTATTTGATCTACTAGGGTATCCAGTGTGGTCGTCATCTTCAATATCTTCTTGACCCTGTTTGAAATGTTTATACTGTTATAACGTCTAAAGTTTAACAAATATATTTCAGAACGACACAACACATATAAGTCACAGAGTAAGTTGACAAGCAAGACGTGTACACGTTAGCATTCAAATGAGCACTGAGTCCCAGTCTAGCGGCCGCTGCTCGGCTGGCCGCTTAGGTGACGCAGCTGCTGCATGGCTGGCAGACAGCGCCACACGTAGAGGACGCGCGTAATTGTGCGGCGGCACTTTGAATGATCGGCGAGTCACAACACTTTTCCCCCCTTTGAAATTGTTGCACTGGTCTTGATGGAGGTGTCCTGGAGATGGCTAACGTCCATAGGCGTTGTTTGACTCACCGTAAAGTCTCGAGGAGGAGGCTTCCCATACGGACGGAAGTGTCCCCGATGATAATGGGTCGAGATGACAGGAGACATAGGGGTCGAATCTGCTGGGGCCCCCTGCACCAATCTGACCATTGCAGCAAGTCCAGTTGATATGACAGGAGACATGGGCGATGTGTCAGCGTCCGTTGGAGGAGGAGGCGAGTAGATTTGCTCTGACGGAGGATGGTTATCCGGTTCCTGCATGGGCACGTCTCCTGGTGGCGTCCGTTCTTGTGCTGGCATCGCAATGACGGTGATAGGGCTGCGTTGTGAGTATTGAGAGATGCCAAGATCCCGAGCGTCAGGTAGGGCCAAAAGTGGTGTAGCGGCATTCGGAACAGGCGTTGCTGGCACACGAGGCCGAAGCTGGTCCAAATGACGCACTGCAACACTCGTGTCCGTCTGGATTTCATACAGGCATCTGCCACGGTGTCTTAAGATGCGGCCCGGGCTCCATTTTGGCCGCCTGCCATATCCCCGTACCCAGACAAGGTCATCGGAGGTGAACCGGCCAAGGGAAGGCACCCGCGGCCGTGAGGTGGGAGGCCGCAGAAGATGAAGTAGCGTGCGGGGCTGTCGGCCATGTAAGAGCTCAGCCGGGTTGTGGTCGCCCATGGGGGTGATACGGTAAGATGCCAGAAACTGGAGAAGCACATCACCAGCAGTAGAAGAAATCAGAAGTTTCCGCATCTGAGCCTTAAATGTGTGGACCAGTCGTTCAGCCTCACCGTTGGATTGTGGATGGAACGGCGGGGCCATGACATGCATAACGCCGTGACGAGCACAAAAATCCGCAAATTCGGAAGAGGCAAATTGCGGACCATTATCAGTAACAAGAGTAGAGGGGAGGCCATCCAAAGAAAAAATGCAGGCGAGAGCACTGGTGGTTGCCGCGGTGGTAGGCGACGTGCAACGGACAATGAAAGGAAAGTTAGAGTAGGCATCAATTACGAGGAGCCAATAAGTACCAAAAAGGGTCCCGCAAAGTCAGCATGAATGCACTCCCAGGGCTTCTCAAGCGAAGGCCACAGTGACAAAGATGACTTCAGGGCAGCGGCCTGTGACGCACTAGGGCCGCAGGCAGCGACCATGTGTGCTATTTCAGAGTCGATGCCAGGCCAGTACACATGACGATGTGCCAGAGATTTTGTGCGAGACCCAGCCCAGCGCCCTTGGTGAAGGAGGCGCAATACCGAAGCACGCAAAGACACAGGTACCACGACACGCGGCGAAGCATTGTCAGTGGAGAGGAGGATAACACCATCCCTAGCTGTGAGGCGGTAGCGCAAAGCGTAGTAGTTCCGCAACGGATCAGAAGTCTTAGTGGACGGGCGATCTGGCCAACCCTTCTGAATACAGCGTACAACCCGGGAGAGGGTAGGGTCAGAAATCGTAGCAGCCGCCAGCCTGTCCCCAGTGATAGGGAACCCGTCCACAACCCGCTGCTCGGCAACATCTAGGTGGAAACACAAAAGTTCGTCCCTATCGAATGCCTGATCAGGACGCATGCGAAGGCGAGACAGAGCATCAGCATTTGCATGTTAAGCCGTTGGCCGGAAATGAATCTCATAATTGAAATGAGACAAGTAAAGAGCCCAACGCTGGAGGCAGTGTGCAGCCTTGTCGGGAAGTGACGTTGATGGATGAAACAAGGAAACAAGTGGTTTGTGATCCGTAACAAGATGAAATTTTGAACCATAGAGAAAAACACGAAACTTATGAAGAGCATAAATAATGGCCAAAGCTTCTTTTTCAATTTGAGAATACTTTTGTTGGGCATCCGTGAGCGTTTTGGAGGCATAAGGAATGGGTTGTTCTGAACCGTCAGAAAAATGGTGCGCAAGGACTGCACCGACCCCGTATTGAGAGGCGTCTGTGGCAAGAACAAGATGTTGGCCAGGTCGATAAGTAGCCAGGCACGGGGCCTGTTTCAGCATAGTCTTCAATTTCTGGAAAGCCGCATCGCATGACACGGACCAGTGAAAAGGCACGTTTTTACGCAACAGGCGATGCAACGGCTGAGCCACCAAAGCCGCAGACGATAAAAACTTGTGATAGTATGCTATTTTCCCCAAGAAGGCCGCAGTTCCTTAACAGATGTAGGGCGAGGAAGGCCATCGATCGCAGCGACAGTTTGCTGAAGCGGACGAATACCATCCCGAGAGAGTTGAAACCCCAAGTACGTGATAGCATCTATCACGTGCCTTAAAAAATTGTGATTTCTGAAGATTACACTTAAGACCGGCAGTCTGTAAGACATGAAAAAGTGTGCGGAGATTTTGAAGATGTTCTTCAGTGGTAGAGCCAGTGACAACAATGTCGTCCATGTAACTGATACACCCAGGGACAGGGAGCAATAATTGTTCCAAGAATCTCTGAAAGAGAGCAGGGGCGCTAGAAACCCCTAATGGCAAGCGTTGGTATTGATAGAGGCCGAAAGGCGTGTTAAGGACCAGAAACTGCCGGGAAGCAGCGCCGAGAGGAAGTTGTTGATAAGCTTCTGACAGGTCAATTTTAGAAAAATACTGGCCTCCAGCAAGTTTAGTGAACAGTTCTTCAGGACGGGGCATAGGGTAAGTGTCAATGAGGCATTGAGCATTTACAGTGGCTTTGAAATTGACACAGAGACGAATATCACCATTTGGCTTAGCAACGACAACGACAGGAGAGGACCACTCACTGGAAGTGACAGGAAGCAAGACCCCTGAAGTAGTGAGACGATCCAACTCCCGTTTTACCCGATCACGAAGGGCCGCAGGAATGGGCCGAGCCCGAAAAAACTTAGGCCGAGCAGTGGGTTTGAGAGTGATATGAGCTTCAAAGTTGTTTGCATGGCCTAACCTAGGAGAAAAAAGGGACGAAAATGTCGTCGACAAGGAATCCAGTTGAGCATAAGGAATAGCATCAGAGACAATCTATGGAGAACCCAAAAACGCAAAAGGCATCGAAACCAAAAAGATTTTCTGCGTTGCTCTGGTCGACCACAAATATGGGAACAGTGCAAACGACGGATTTGTAAGATACCTCAGCATTAAACTGTCCCAAGAGAGAAATCTTCTGTTTATTGTACATCCGTAATTGCCGAGTGACAGGTGACAGGAGTGGAGAACCCAACTGAAGATATGCCTGAGAATTAATTATAGTGGCAGCAGAATTGGTATCCACTTGCATGCGAACATCTCGACCAAGGATTTGGACAGTGAGGAATAACCTCCCTGAAAGGGAAGAAGTGCAATTGACAGACAACACAGAATCAGAATCAGCGTCATGTTCATGAACATCATGTATGCGGTCGGATTTGCAAACGGAAGACACATGACCTTTCTTTCTGCAATTGTGACACACAGCCCAACGTTGGGGACAATCCTCGCGTGAATGTTTCGTAAAACACCGCGGACATGAAGGAAGTTGCCGGGGGTTTTGCTGCAGTTTCTTAGCGGGTTGTTTACGACTAGGCCGAGGCTGCGCGTGGGAGCGCACTGCGGCCACGTCGGTCGGCGGGGATGCACCGAACGCGTTGTCTACAGCGCACAGAAGTTGTATTTCCCCGACATCACCCCACGCCTCTATTTGCGCCCCAGCGGTGTGAGAAATTTCAAAAGACTGCGCAATGGAGAGAACTTCATCTAGAGTCGGATTCGCCAACTGAAGGGCACGTTGCCAAACTTCTTTGTCGGGCGCCGACCGGATAATAGCATCCCGTACCATGGAATCGGCATAGGATTCTTTGTGAACGTCAGTAACAAATTGACACTTTCGACTGAGGCCGTGAAGTTCAGCAGCCCAAGCACGATAGGATTGATGTGGCTGTTTTTGACAACGATAAAAGGCAACACGAGAGGCTACCACATGCATTTGCTTTTGAAAATAGACAGACAGAAGTGAGCACATTTCAGCAAAGGACAAAGATGCAGGATCCTTCAAAGGAGCCAGTTGCGACAACAACTGATACATTTGAGGTGAAATCCAGGAAAGGAACAGAGACTTACATGGTTGTTCGTCCGTGACATGAAATGCCAAAAAGTGCTGTCGAAGATGTTTTTCATAATCAGACCAGTCTTCTGCCGTCTCGTCGTAGTGAGGAAAAGGAGGTACAGCCAACGACGAGAAACGCCCCGCATTTCATGCTGCGACAAAATCGCGAATCACCGCTGTTAGAAGCGTTTGCTGTTCAAGAAGATTTTGCAATAGTTGCTCGACAGTAGCCATGGAACCCTGTGGGTCAACGGTGAAAAGGAAAAATCCACTACCTCGTCGCCAATTGTTATAACGTCAAGTTTAACAAATATATTTCAGGACGACACAACACATATAAGTCACAGAGTAAGTTGACAAGCAAGACGTGTACACGTTAGCATTCGAATGAGCACTGAGTCCCAGTCTAGCGGCCGCTGCTCGGCTGGTCGCTTAGGTGGCGCAGCTGCTGCATGGCTGGCAGACAGCGCCGCACGTAGAGGACACGCGTAATTGCGCGGCGGCGCTTTGAATGATCGGCGAGTCACAACATATACCACTCATAAACTGTCTTACTCATAGTATGTTTGCCAAAAGCCACAGGCAACATTTTGAATGCAGAGGTGTGCTTTATTACATTTTTCGAGTAAAATTTAATGCATATTCTTCGATCCATCTTATTCAAAAGTAAAAATTTGCTGAGTGCTCGAAAACATGCCTAACCTTTTCAGTGTCAACACTAAACTAAATATTCAAAACAGCTGAAAATGCAAATATACATCAGGAGCATGTGCACCAATAAGATGAAAAAAACTGAAAATCGGATGTATAAGGTCTACAAAATTAAAACATTCATGTTACTTTTTGATCACATCTCGTAAGTGAAAATGTTCTCATTCATTTGGTTTTCATCTGTTTTTGCTACGTGTCCATAAAATTTCAACTGTCATTTCTGCATTGTGTACAAGATCTATTTGGTCTACTTGTAGAACTCCTCATTTTTCCATTCTTCTAAGTTTTACAGTAGTCTTCTGGTGCCCCAGAATTTCCAAGATACTTCCTTTCCTTCTTTTCAAATCCTTTCTATTGTATTTTCATTTAAAATAAGATGCTTCGAAGCAGAGTCCCTCTGGTTTTAAAGCTGAATTATAGTGCCTGATTTTGGCCTTCTAGGATATTGCTCACTTTGTACCTGTTCTGTGTTAGTTTGTAAGCAAAGTCCAATTTTCTGGCTCTTCCTTTGGCAGCCTCTTTATCCAGTCCACTGGGTTGACTCCGTTCTCCTCGGTCTGTCCTGTTAATCTTCCCATGTTTTACATTCAAGTATTTCTTCCCGTGATGACTGTGTTCCATATATTCTGTCTTCTCACGTGAGCCTCTCAGACCTGTATTCCAGCAATTTCATGCAAGATCTCCAGCATTCTTTGCACATCCTTCTTGTTTTCAGGCTGAAAGGGCAAGGTCATTGGCAAAAGCTAATCACTTATTTTCCATGTTGTTTCCTTTTTCCCAAGGGGTGTTTCACTTAGTCCTTCCAACTTCAGCACTTTTTCCTAGGGTTTCATTATTTTCTACAGGACAGTATTGAAGACAATTGGGGATAATTCATCTCCCTGCCTGTCCCCAGTCTGTATTTCAGAGAGATCACAGATTTCTGCAAAAAGTGTAACTTGCTGTCAGAGTTTGTTTTCCTACCTGTATTTAACTAATTTCATTTTAGATGTCATCTTTCCGATACAAATATATTCTTTCAAACACTGATGATAAATCTTGTACATAGAGTAGAAGTAGTAGTAGTAGTAGTAGTAGTAGTAGTAATGTTGTTGTTGTTACAGACAACATATCAACTAAAATTAAAGAAACTTTTAACCTATTTCATTATAAAGTTGATGAGAATTTGCATTTCATTCCATACCTTTCGCTCGCGGTCTAGCTCTGCATCCACCTGTTCAACCTTCTCCAGATATTTAAAATGCAGTTCTAAAAGTCGATCGACTTTTTCATGATCATTCTCCGTAAACTTATTTAACAATCTTTGGCGCTGTGGTCCCCGACAGTTGCGCAGCATACTTGCAATAATTGAGACCACGTGTTCTGTTGGAAGTAAGAAATAATATTTTTAACCTCAAGTACACCATATTAAATAATTTCAAATATCCCCAGCTAATGCCCCCCATTTACATTTAATTACTCTCTGTGATAAGCTACATATGATTGCAGATAACATTTAGAGGCTATATAAGAGCAAAGCCTGGCACACACATGGTATTAATATCATTGAAATTTTGTCTTTGTTACGTTGATACATTCTGGAAATAATGTAAGTCAAGTTCAACTTATCTGCAAAATAGTTTAAATCGTTCTACTTTCTAATTTTTATTTTGTGTGTATTTTATTTAACTGGATACACTGGAATAAGGTGCTGTGGTAAAATTCTTTGTCACAGCTGGATTACGGAAACCAAGAACTCAAGAGTATGCTCAGTCACTGTCAACAAAAAGGTGGCATAAATCAAGGATGATCATACTTCACTTCAAGATAATTCCTCTGAAAGACGCCTCAAAACTGCAACCACATTAATGAAAAAAATCAATATAGTGTATAACATGTTATTGGACAATTATTGGTTACAGATGTATGAAATAGCTAATACCGTATGCACACAAGAAGCAAAAATAAAGTATTTTTTCATTTTAATTAACTAGGAGAAAATTCCCTGCAAGACATGTGATGCATTAGTTGACTCCTGATGAGTAGCAAATACAGAAATAATCTTCTCAGCCAATGCATGGATTATTTAAACATGTCAAGTCAACTAATGTCATTTTGCAATTTGTCACTGCAGAATAGGCCGGCCGAAGTGGCCGCGCGGTTCTGGCGCTGCAGTCTGGAACCGCGAGACCGCTACGGTCGCAGGTTCGAATCCTGCCTCGGGCATGGATGTGTGTGATGTCCTTAGGTTAGTTAGGTTTAACTAGTTCTAAGTTCTAGGGGACTAATGACCTCAGCAGTTGAGTCCCATAGTGCTCAGAGCCATTTTTTTCACTGCAGAATATAACTGCAATTAAAGATCCCGTGTGGTAGTCACTGGGGAGAGGGAGAGAGAGAGAGAGAGAGAGAGAGAGAGGGAGAGAGAGAGAGAGAGAGAGAGAGAGAGAGAGAGAGAGAAAGATGGGGGGGGGGGGAGCAAGTAAAAAACAGAAAGGTTGTGGCCACTCGATTTCGGGCTGCAGAAGGTATTTTTCCTTCTTAAACTCCAAGCAGTGGGTAAAACAATTAGTAGCCGCTGGACCAGTGAGATGAAAATTTAAGATAAAAAGGCTAGATTGCAGAAAGAAAAATAAAATAAAGGCAATTCTGGACAACACACCTGCCTACAAAGGTGTTCTGGTGTATGGAAGACAAGTAATTCATAGAATGTACTATAAGAGTACCCATCCTGTTCACCAAATTTGTTATCTTCTTGACTTTCACCGAAGTTTGGGTTGGAAAATATTGAGTGTTCAATCCAGTGTTTTGTATCTGTACAGACATGACAATGCCACAAAATCATGACTGTCGGCACAAAATGGCCAATGGTGGCCCGAATACAAACCTGGGGAGCTGAAACTGGAAAGAGGGAAAGAAACTGGATATGTGAATCAATCTCCAGGAGAGCAGAGCATCCCAACATCACATAGAGATGAACATGAAGCAAACAAAATGCCATCAGTGTGAGTGACAGAGTAAGCTAAGCACATGGAAAACAGAGCATGGCGCAAGGTAAAGGCCACATCTGAGGTAGTTGATGTCTCATAAGAGCTACTTGGTCAGGCCTAATGAGGCCAGCAGGTGATTACCTGGGAGAGTGGTTTTGCCCATACAATGCCTTGCACACACTCTAAGTGACAGTGTTCTGTACTGTTTGGCTGCAATATCCATGCCAGCTCATCTGCATCCATCTCAGCATCTGCTGGTGGGGATACTAAATAATGGATACGGCAACTGTGCATGGGTAGTTCAAAAAGTTTCCAGAACTACATGTTATGTATAGAATCTACTCACTGGGAATATTAGCCCCAGTGCACAAAGAACTGACGTACAAGAGAAACAGACCAAAAAATAAACACATCTCTTTACCTAAACAAAGCTCTTTCATAGCCAGATCAAGAAAAATATCCTTGTCCTCCTAGATTGCTTTTATGGAAACAAATAAATACTTTCATGTGCTTCAATTTTGCTACATTATGTATGAAGAGTGCATGTGAGATAAGAACTGGGGGATGAATCAAATCACAGAGCACAGACAATATAACTGTGCATTTGTATGCGTGTTCTGTATTAATTAATTCTGAAGGAGGACATTGTCTGAAAGCTCAGTAAGGTTTTGTTCATGTGCCTGTCGATTGTTCAAAGGCTCAATTACATGGAAACTGCCTACATTTACTCCTTCCATTATTTGTTTTTAGAAACTGTAGTATAAGCTGGAATAAATATAATGTTCATAAAACAACAACAAACACTATCACTTTTTAAAAACGAAAAAACTTAATAAGAAGCATTAATACAAACTTTGAAAGTTTCATGTTCAACCTAAATTTTGGAGCTATCCATAATAATTTTGATCCAATATAACAAGAATGACAACAGCTATGAGATATGTGAATGTATACTTTCCTGGCATATACTGCTGACAAAAGTTTGTTGGGCTTCCATTTGAGCGGAAGAACTGAAATTCTGCAATGTATCAATGAGTGTCACTATTATCACCTTCTGGCAAAGATAAAGAGGATGATGAGTGACATTCATTGAAACATCACATATTTCACAGCAGCCACCCAGATGGAAGCCCAAGAACATTTCGTCAATTATGAGACATATAAATACTGAACTATGATTCTGTAAACATAACAAATTATGAAAAAGAAATGCATTATTAATTTGGTTGGAATTAATCAACTTTATTTTACTGAGCAACAGAACAAAATGGTGTTTTAAAAGGCATTAACAAAAATATTAATTTACTTGTTTATTAATCTGATAAGTATGATGAGAATGTAATAATAATTTGTTACCCATAGCAAGCAAGCTTTAGTCTTCTGAAGTATAAATAATCAATACCTTACACAGAAATGGAAAACAACCTAAATATCAAATTCCAGGAAACATTGTGTGGAAAAGCAAGTTTTAGCAATTTCAAATGAATGGAAACTTTACCTTCATGTTCTTCAGTGGTCAGTATACGCTTGCGATTCTTCTTTGGAGTTTTCATAAATAATGGAAAGATTGTTCGGAGTCCAAGGATATCTACAAATTTATTACAATTTTCTTTTCCATCTGGTCCAGACATGGCATGATCAAGTACTTTCAGCGAGCCATTTCGAGACAGTTTCTTTTCCCTGAAATGTATGTTCCCAGTAAGAAAACGCAAAACACACACACAAGAAATTCAGCTAAGTTTTGCTATGTACTGAAAACACATTATATCCCAAACCAATGAGTTCATCATGTTGTCTAAGCTGATAAGTGCTTTCCAATAAGTTTGGAGATTACAACTGACTTACACTGACTTCAAGGAAGCAGAAGAGCACAGCCTCCAAAAAACGTATTTTGTATGTCTATTACTTGTATATGAAAAGAACTATAACAGTTAAAGAATTTAATATACACAAATATTTTAATGGTATGAAGTAACTCACTGGATGGTAAATCATAAAAAGAGAAACATACACCATTCATTCACAATGCCAGAATAGCATTCTGGTCTGAGCTGCTGGAGTTGGTGATCATGAGTGTGTGAGGTGTGCTTGCTTGTATGACTGAATGATGTGTGGTTCTCTCTTTCTGACAAAGGGTGAGGCCAAAAGCTTATGTGTAAGCCTTTTTTAATTGTACCTGTCTGCAACTCAGCATGTTATCTTTACCGCAAACATGAATCTATCTTTTCCTACATTGTTGATATTCCTACCTGGAGATTCCATTCTTTCATGAGTTGGTAACAATTTTATAACTATCACAAAATATTTACACACTGACTGCGTGTCACATTGCTCAGCTAGTATCCACATTAGAAATATACACCAATAAATACCCATCAGCTGGCATCTATAGTGTGTTGCAGGAGAAATGGTCAATTTTCAGGGGTATGATAGGAATGGTCATTTGAAGCAAAAAGCTAAATTTGGATATAGGCCCTAGTCCGAATGGTTTCTCAGACAGAACACATTTAATGCACGTTCTTATTTATTTTCAGTATTGTTCCATACACTGTCCGGTTTACACATGTGCACCAATTATTAAATATTAAACATGCATTTTACAAAGTATCAACTGAAAAACACATATTTTTTAAACATTCACCTTTAAGTACTATCATACACATCACATTACAGCTGTAGTACAGCTCACAATAAATGTTCAAATATTCTGTCGTCAGCTTCAGTTCATTTTTGCATTCTTGGGAGAAAATGTTGTGTTGCTTGTCTGAGTGCCTCTGTACATTCCCCAATGAGTGCAGCAGCATCCATAATGTAACCAGATAGTTCCTCTCATGTATTCACTGCTCATTTGTGCACCTCAGATTTCTTTCAACCCCATACACAGAAATCTAATGGCTGAAGGTCTGTTGATCGTTATGGCCAGTCAACTGTACTATCATGGCCAATCCAGAAATTTAGATAAGTGCAATTGAAATATACCCTCACACATCTGGTAAAATGTGGACAAACTCCATCATCCTGGAAGTACGATGCAGTCCGTGTGGCACGTTATGACCTCAAGGTGTTCAAAAAAAAATCCAAAAAGTGCAAGTAATTATGGCCCATCATTAAATCTTCTCGAACGACTGGACCTATTAATCTATTATCGATCAAGCTGCACCAAACATATATTGAAAAACAAAGTTCAAAATTGGTTTCACTATAGCTTGTGAATTTTCCTGTGATCACATGATTATTACATGTGATGTTGATTCCATTTTGTGTGTGTAAATGTGGCTACACTAGTGAATGGTATTAATGGAAGCAAATGATGTATGGTCATTTAACCAGCGACAAAATTCAAGTTGTATGGGATTGTTGCCAATGCAAATATTATGGACACCCCTTATCTGAAATGTGTACAAGTTTTGCACACATAATGTTTGCCATACACACCTTCTTGGGACATTGATACATATAGAAAGTTGCCATGTGCTGGTAGAAGAACTACGCTGTACCATTTCAACAACATATGGCTGTTCCTGCACAGTTTGGTGAAGTAACATTCAGAAGAAAAATGCGAAGAATACCTATTTCACGCAATGTGCTGAATACTCTGACAAACACTCTACAATCAGGAATTACACAAGTTGGAAAGCGCTAACAGTATTCTTCAACGGCAGCAAAAGCACTAACATCAAAGAAGCCATTAACATACACCTTATCAGCATATTCTTCATTGGCGTACATGTGCAGCATTTTAGTTAGCACGTGTACAAACAAAACAAACAAATCCTTCTCTAGCTGATACATTCTCAATCCCTCACACTACTTTGCTCACAACACATCATAGACAACCGCATATTCAACAGGCTAGTTTAATGGCATAAAAACATCCTGAGCAACGAGGCTGAAAGCATACAGCAGGGTGGGCTAGAAGAAATGTCAACGAGGTTGGTTGAGTAAGGCACACACATGCATGGCACTAGCCCATAAACAAATGTACATACATTAAATATGTTCTATCTTGAAACTATTCGGTACAGGGCATATATCCGTATGAAGTTTTTTTTGTTGATCATTCCTGACATATCCCTGAATATTGGCTGAGCATTGGCAACAGCATTACAGAAGTGCCCAACAAACCCCAGATTAGAGGCATCATGCATCAGAGAGAGGTTTACTATTGAAATTTTGAGAGAGTACTTTCCAGCAGCAAAACAACATATCACTTCTTCCCACAAACGTCCCACAAAATGACCACAACGAAAAAATTTGGGAATTAGAGCTAATAATGAGGCTTACAGATAATCATTCTTTCCACACGCCATTCGAAAATGAAAAATGGATTAGTTAGTAGTACCACAGTAACCTCTGTCTCGTGCCGTCTGGTGGCTTGTGGAGTATTGATGTACATGTAGAATTGTACATAGTTTACAACATGTGCGTTGCACACATTGCTTACTTGGACCACATACAGTATGAAATATTCATTTCAAACCGTTTGTTGTTCATCTCTGAATACTCCGTTTGGAACCCTCTACTGTTTTCATTATTTTGACCATATAGGTTTGGCTCATCCTGTCAGTGGCACTACACAGTGAAGGACACTATTTGCAAGGTACACAAGAACAGTCCACAATACAAATTGCAGAGATCGCCCAGAAAGCGAGAGGAAGATGGTGTTATCATTAAAAGAAATGACATTATTTCCATACAGGTTGCATATTTGCATAAAAAATGTATATTTACTCGACTGGTAGTCAATTTTAGCTATACAGTCATCTTTTAATGGACATTTACATGAATAGTTGGAAGTGTCCTCCTTAATATGGCTTATACTCTAAACTGACCAAGAGTGATTTGTGTAAATACTGTTCTATTCAAATATACGATCTCAGCAGGAATAATATCATCTTTCAAGACTTTTCAAACACTGTGGAATGAACCTGCAAAAAAAATAATTTTGCATTGGCATCTGCTGTCTTTTTCTCCCTGAGATCAATTTTTCTTGTAATAGTATGTACATGTGAAATGCATACAAAAGCAAGCTTATACCAGATGAAACATGTGTATAATTCATTTATTTTTAATGAAAAGGTACTCACCTCAGCATAAGATTCATAAGCTGCAAGCCTTCTCCACGTAGGAAACGTTCTCTGTTTGGTGCATACATCAGGCTCGAACAAAGGCAGTTAAATAAATTCTCCATCATTTCATGTTCTTCATTTGAAGTTGGATCATGCCTTTTGTAAAACTAAACACAAACAGAAAAATAGGGATCAAAACTATTCAATTCTAATAAGATGATGATTTTTTAATTAATTAAAACATTGATAGAGATACACTGATAATGTTGCTAAACTTTTCCTATTTAATATCAAATTTCAGTTTCATAATAGTCTGATCAAATGGAGATATCATTATGTACCATTTTTATTTTGACATTTTTGTAGTGATTTTGGTTTTTGTATGTTTTTAGCTCTTCCTCCACCTCTCAATCCAGTTCAATCAGTATATTATAAACATGATTTGCATACAATCATAATCAGAAATTTGTGAGGGACTGCCAATTTCATCTGAATTCATTGAATTAACTGACTACTTAGTCATCAACATAACTTAAGCTTACATGACAATTCATTTGATTGATACGACAAATTATAATCTGATGTAGAGCTTGTCTGATGCCATGCGAATGAAATAACTAGCCACAAGAATAAGCGCAGCAGTCTAAGCTGAAGAGGGGCACTGGGCATTTGGTGGTGACAATCCTGACACAATACCTACAGGCGTAGCAAGCCGATGGTTTGACATCCAATGATGTGCTTACACTTCCAATATGGTGCTGTACTGTTTTCTGTCTATGGTGAAGGAGGCTACACTGAGACAAGATATTTCAGTTCACTAATCTCTTGTTATTCTTTTTGTACTGACCAATAAAAACAAACATTGCTTGTGTGGATTGATGTGTGTGTGTGTGTGTGTGTGTGTGTGTGTGTCTGTGTGTGTGTGTCTGTGTGTGTGTGTGTGTGTGTGTGTGTGTGTGTGTGTGCGCGCGCGCGAGCGAGCGAGTGTATACCTGTCCATTTTTCCCCCTAAGTCAAGTCTTTCCGCTCCCGGGATTGGAATGACTCCTTACCCTCTCCCTTAAAATCCACATCCTTTCATCTTTCCCTCTCCTTCCCTCTTTCCTGATGAAGCAACCGTGGGTTGCGAAAGCTTGAATTTTGTGTGTGTGTGTTTGTGTTTGTTAGTGTCTCTTTCAACATACCAATGCTTTTGTTTGGTAAGTTACATCATCTTTGTTTTTACAAACATTGTTTTTGTTTGTTGTTATAAAGTTAAGGCCATTTTAACAATACTGCATGAAAAAAGGAAAATACTCAGAAAACACAGTTAGGTATCTGTGTAACTTCGTACATATATAAAACATGAGTGGGTATATAAATGATTAGAGCTGCAATTCTCTGTGGTAGAACGGCCATCAGATTGTATTAGTGCTGTTACTAGTCCTGCTAGAGTACATAAATAAGGAGGTGGGCAGCATCAGATGTTGAGTGATCTCAGAGAGGACATGGAGATGCTGTGCACTCGTACAAGACAGTGTTATCAACACCTGACAGGAGTCTGAACAGGACCTCATAGTGGGTCTCCATATAGCCACTGGTCGAAGATGACAATATCCAAATTTGTGGGCCTTTATAATGTGACAGTGGCCCAATATTGGACTGCACAGGAACAAGAGGGCAGGGCATACTCGTCATCAACGTTACAATTGACCACATGTAACGACCACAAGCAAGGATAGCTGTATTGTGCAGTAAGCACATCGTAGCCCCTTCACATCTGAGCCGGTCATCTGAGAACAAATAATGGAATCCCTGTAACATTCTGTGTCATCCTGTATCACTGGTAGGCAACTTGTACCAGTTGGACTAGGGAATTACCGTTCCATGCACAGGATGCCGTTAACACCACATTACAAACAGCTGCATTTGGCACCATGCCATGATTGGGAAGCATGGACTGCTGGTGAGAGGTACTGAATTGTGTTCAGGGATGCATCACAGTTTTCCAACACTGTATGACCAGCATCAGTGAGTATGGTGGCAGCCTGGGGAGAGGCCCCATTCTTCCAATGTTTCGGAGAGGCACACTGGTGTTAATGCTGGCATCACGGTAAGGGGTGGCATCATGTATGACTTCAGGCCACAGCTACCAGTGATTGATGGAACTCTGATGGCACAACAGTATGTCACAGACACCCTGCATCTTCATGTTGTACCTCTCATCCCACATTATCGTGGGCCATTTTTCAACATGACATTGCTCTTTCATACATCGGTTGTGCCAGTATACACTGTACGTATGATGTTGAGGCATTCCTGTGAACAGTAGTATCCCCATGTCTGTCCCAACAGGATATTTGCGGGACTGACTCAGATTTCTACTCTCTTCCAATGCCAGTATCCAAGATATCAAGGACCAGTTACAACAGCTATGGTCCAGCTTGCCTCAGGACAGTACAATGGCTTTATGACACTACATCTACATTTATACTCTGCAAGCCACCCAACGGTGTGTGGCAGAGGGCACTTTACGTGCCACTGTCATTACCTCCTTTTCCTGTTCCAGTCGTGTATGCTTCGCGGAAAGAACGACTGCCGGAAAGCCTCAGTGCGCACTCGAATCTCTCTATTTTTACATTCACGATCTCCTCAGGAGGTATAAGTAGGGGTAAGCAATATATTCGATACCTCATACAGAAACGCACCCTCTCGAAACCTGGACAGCAAGCTACACCGTGATGCAGAGCGCCTCCCTTGCAGAGTCTGCCACTTGAGTTTGCTAACACTTACCAAATAAACCTGTGACAAAACACACCGCTCTTCTTTGGATCTTCTCTATCATCTCTGTCATCCCAACCTGGTACAGATCCCACACTTATGAGCAATACTCAAGTATAGTTCGAACGAGTGTCTTGTAAGCCACCTCCTTTGTTGATGGACTACATTTTCTAAGGACTCTCCCAATGAATCTCAACCTGGCACCCGCCTTACCAACAACTAATTTTATATGATCATTCCACTTCAAATCATTCCGTATGCATACTCCCAGATAGTTTACAGAAGTAACTGCTACCAGTGTTTGTTCCGCTATCATATAATCATACAATAAAGGATCCTTCTTTCTATGTATTCGCAATACATTACATTTGTCTATGTTAAGGGTCAGTTGCCACTCCCTACACCAAGTGCCTATCCGCTGCAGATCTTCCTGCATTTCACTGCAATTTTCTAATGCTGCAACTTCTCTGTATACTACAGCATCATCTGCAAAAAGCTGCTCTTCCCAATTGAATCAGTGCATGCAGTCAGGCCAGAGGTGGTGAAGATCATACCGATAAGTAGCTTCATACTACGAAATTCTTTGTAAATTTGACTCCCTTTTGTGTTCCAGACTGTCAGACAGTGTATATATATCACCTTGCAAGCATGTACAACAAATGATTATAAGTATATCCACAGGAGTTGTGGATTTGGAATCTACCTTATTACAGAGTTCAAATTATTGTTGTCTAAAATAAATTATAAGTAGATCTCAATACAGACAAATAAAGAACATCAAATACAAATTTACACAGCCTTAGTAAGCCTTTACACCTATTGTGACAACATTTGTTGTCACTGTATGTCACCAATACTTTTTTGAATGCGAAATTATTTTACTTTATTTTTCAGTCTCAGGTTCCACAAACGACTCCTTAGCAAGTCATCACCAAACACTCTGTTTAAATTGGAAGGAAAAAGAAAAGATAAATCGACTTGCAACAGGCAGTTGAACTCCCGGAAAGAGGACTTATGGCCAAAGTATACCACACGTAAACTTCATTTTCCCGGTATTTTACAAACTTCTGTAAACAACTAGATGCATCTGAATACACTGCATAATAACTTAAGCATGTTAAATAACACCCACCTACAGGCTAGTGGCAAATGGGTCACCAGCATTTGCAAGTATGCACTACACAGCAAGTGTGAACAACTTTTACATCAAGCAACTGCTAAACAAGTCACAAATCTCATCTGTAAGCAAGTGCCATTTAACCTGTTTCTGGTATACATCTAGCTCACCTACAGTAGTAGTTATGTGTTTTTTTTTTTTTTTTTAATACAAGAAGCTTTCAATTTCACAAGGGTTTATCTCACAGTTAATTTAATATTGTGAATATTTTAATCTTACTTTTGTGATTTAAAACTTATCAACTACACACTATTTTGTAGTGAAATGTAGATGTCAATGCCAACAATCAAGGGTCGATAGTGTTGCTTTGACAACATTTTTCCACACAAGCAACTTATGATTTGGCACCCCCTTTTCCTGCGTACACTTTCACCCATGTCAGTTTTTGCTGCTAACTGTGATATCCACTGTATACAAATCTTGTACTGGCACCCTTCTCAGCTTTGCACCACAGGTTGGGTTTGTGTCACTTGAGCATTAAACTGGCCCCGAGTGTTGATATGTTTACAACGTGGGTGCCCAATCATGGCCAGTTCAGTTCTGCTCTGTGATGTTACTATGAGATGTTTTCAAGTTTGTATATTTGTGTACAGATGTTAGTTTGAAACTGTAATTTAGCTTCCTAGTATTTAACTATCCCTCTTTTTGTTTCTTTTTAAACAGATAATGACCTGCAACAATGCTGAAACCATTTAAAATACCATTTGTGTGATCTTAAGACTGTAAAACACATTCCAAAAGTTTCATCTACGAGATAATCACTGTCTTCTTAGGCAGTTGTGGTCTGTGGTCTAAGACAGGGATTCCCAACCTTTTCAACTGGCGGACCCCTTCTTCAGCCAAAAATCCATGGCAGACCCCTAGTCAATCAAGAGCACAGTAACTTTATATTTCAGAGCGAAACCCATGGGAACCGAAAGCCTCTTAATGCAAGTGCCATGTTCCCAATGACCCCCCTCCCCCCATCCCTGAAGTATCATAGTCTTTGGTTTAGAGATGAATGAAAAAAACTTGAAATTAACGATCCAATTTGAATTCCCACTGTATCCAGACACTTACTAGTGGATTTACTCCCTTTGTTCAACACACTATAGCCTGATTAAAATTACTTGGTAATTGACATTTCACACATTGGAGCTGCCTTCCTCCAAGAGCAATCAACGGCACATCCAAGCTGTTCGCTGTTGACAAGTTGCCGCTTGTGGTCTGTTCACTTCCACTGTTTGCCTACTGTCGTGTAAGGAGCATGCATATTTCGTAACAGTCGTGTGTGTGTGTGTGTGTGTGTGTGTGTGTGTGTGTGGCTTTTCGTGAAATACGAAGAAAAATGTTCAAATGTACGTAAAGTCTATGGGACTTAACTACTGAGGTCATCAGTCCCTAGTCTTACACACTATTAACCTAAGTTTAACTTCCACTAAGGACAAAACACACACACACACACACACACACACACACACACACACACACACACACACACACACACGAGGGAGGACTCTAACCTCCTGCGGGAGTGGCCGCGCAAACCACGACGACATGGTGCCTGAGACTGCGCGGCCATTCCGTGCGGCTGTGAAGAAAAGAGGCAGACCCATGATTCAGGATACAAACATATCACGAAAGAAAAGAGGCCAAGGAATTGCCTTTAAAGGACTATTGTGACATCTGTTGTGCAATGTGTGGGAATACATTCACCCAGTTTACATGGGTTTCCAAAATCTGGTTTCGTTAGCCGATGTCCCAGTTCCGCTTTTGGTTGGTCATATAAACACTTCAAAATCGATTCTGGAAATCTGCTTTCATAAATCCGTTTTCCAGTTCCACAATCGATTTTTGTGCCCATGCAAACAGATCAGAAAATCTAGTTATTTTTATGACTTTGTGTACCTACTGAACGGCAGCTGTCAGTCCATAGCCGGCAGCTAGCAGGCGGCGTTGCAACAGTGTACTGTCAGTTGGTAGCTGGCAACTGGCAGGCGGCGTGACAACAGTTTAGCCACAGCTGACAACTTCAACTACTACTTGGACACTATATTGTGGCAGTCAGCCTCGACTGTAAACAAATTAGGAAAACAAACAGACAGACTCTCTTAATCAAAATATCCACGGGTGTACTGCTGGTCTACAGTGTCCAACGGGCACAATATTTCGGCAATCATACATGTCGCCATCATCAGGTGAACTGACGGACTGAGCTCCCGTGAACGTGCCAGTACGTCCGTCCGTCAGTTCACCTGATGATGGCGACATGTATGATCGCCGAAATATTGTGCCCGTTGGTCACTGTAGACCAGCAGTACACTTGTGGATATTTTGATTATCAAATACGCCGGGAGAAACTCAAGAATCAAACAGACGCTCTTATTTCTATATAAGAAGACAAAGCATTTCACAGAACGTAAGACTTTTTCTTAAAGGAAACAATTCTGGCAGAGGAGGTTTACCTTTTACAAGGTGGCACGTGGAAAGTCATCATTTGTTTACGCTCGCAGCCAGTTGCCACAATATAGTGTCAGAGTAATAACAAGTAATTGTAGTTGAAGTATAGGCAGGCCATATTTTTAACTGAGGGGATGGTATATATTATAAAGAAAAGAAATTAGCTTTAGAGATCATTTTAATTTTTGTAACAAAAATATCAATGCCAACAGTATTCAATTAATAATTATTTTGTAAATGATAGAAGACAGAAACAAAATTCCTACAGAATTATAGTTCAGGTGAAATGAGCATCTACGAAGAAAAATGCTTTCTTCTTTACTATAGATGAGTCTATAGGAATAATAATGGAATCCTAATGTGATGGTTGAGGGTGCTTCTGCTGACACAATTTTGAAAAGTTAGTTTCAGTTCTTGACAACTGGAGACGGATGTCGGTTTCCGCATCTGGACAGCTTCGGTACTTAGTTTTGTGTGCAGCATAGATCGAGAATCCAGATTCACACATGTATGTTGTGGCAAACCGAAGAAGTTTTTCCTTTTCAACAAAGGGGTAGTATTTCTTGTTATCCAAACGGATCCAAAAGTGTGAGTAACCGTCACTGTCAAAACTTGATTCCAAGGTAGGGTCTGTGGCAATTTTTATCAACAATTCATATTCATTTGATGATAGAATGTTCGGCTTATTGAATACAGTGAATGGGTTGACCACCCATTCGTATTTCTGCAGCTTCTTGTCTTCAGCTGTTAGGAAATAATGCTCCAACAATGACATCAAGCTTCGGAGACGTTCCAGAATTTGCTGAAACTAAAATTGATTTTCCTCTTGAATGCTCGAACTTTTTCGATAGCAGTGACCTTTGTTTCACTTTGCCCTTGGAGTGAAATATTCATTTCATTCATTTTGAAGAAATTATCTGACAAATAGGCAAATATACACTGCCAATTTTCGTCATTAATAAGGTCTGCTAATTTGGTGTTATGCTACAAAAGGAAAGCTAAGACTTCCAATCTTAATTCGTACAACCAAGAGAGTGCATTCCCACGTGAGAGCCACCTCACTTCTGTGTGGAGAAGCAGGGAAGGATGAAGGCTTCTCATATCTTCACACAGTATTGTGAAAAGTCTCGACTTCAACGGCCTTGATTTTATGTAGTTAATGGATTCGTCCAAAACTTTATTGAACGAAACAGGCATTTGTTTCGTAGCTAAAGCGTATCTGTGGAGAGCACAATGACTACTGCTGCAATTCTTGGCGTTTTCTTTCATTTTCGTTATTGCTCTGACTGTAGGACCTGTCATAGCTTTTGCGCCATCTGTTCACACATCCATGCAATTAGACCATGAAACTTCGTTAGTCCTTAAAAAATCATCCAATAGACGGAAATTTAAGCACCTGTTGTGTTGGCAGGTAGTGGTCTGCACAATAAGAGGTCCTCCTCAAAACATCCAGAATATTCATAACGGACAAAAGCCAATATAATCGCTAATCCTGCAACATCTGTGGATTCATCTATCTGCAGAGAAAATGAATTATGTTGGATGCGAGAAACAAGGGTGTCTTTCACATCATTTGACATGTCAACAATGTGTCTCTTGACAGTATTGTTTTATAATGGCACTGAAGATACAAGCTCTACCACCTTTTCGTCTAGCATGCAAGAAACAATATCATTAACACACGGCTTTGTGAGATTTTCTGCAATGGTATGAGCTTTGCCTGTTTTTGCCACTCGATAACTAACCAAGAAAGAAGCTTTTAATGAATTTTGATTAATTGTTTTTGCATGAGTTTTCATGCAGTGCTGAGAAGCAGCTGGTTCAGCAGTCTTCCTTTTGAAAAAATTGATTTCTTTAGCCAGTAAATCCGGGTGAGTACCTTCAAAATGGCGGCGCAATTTAACTGGAACCATTGAACTGTTCAGAAGGACTCTGGCACAAATTAAACACTGAGCTTTACCCTCCTTTGTCTCCATAAAGCCCATTTCTAAATAGCTTTCGTCGTACTTACGCTTCTTGGTTATTCCACTTCCACAGGATATTGCAACCAATGGAGTTGGTTCTAATGGCTCTGAGCACTATGGGACTTAACTTCTGAGGTCATCAGTCCCCTAGAACTTAGGACTACTCAAACCTCACTAACCTAAGGACACCACACACGTCCATGCCCGAGGCAGGATTCGAACCTGCGACCGTAGCGGTTGCGCAATTCCAGACTGTAGCGCCTAGAACCGCTCGGCCACCCCGGCCACAACCAATGGAGTTCTTGCAGTGTTTTCACATAATAAATCCGGCTGTGGAGCTTCTTGTGATTGTTCTTCCTTTGGTCGTCGTCCTTCCTCATTCATTTCAACTGGAAACTTCCCTTGTTGTGACGGCGATGGAGAAACTGCACCCTCCTTCAATGATCCTGACATCAGCCACCGATCCATGTTAGAAGCAATAACTGGTCAAAAATCGACTTATGAAACAGGTAGTGCACTGACACAGCAAGTTTAACATTTAATGATGCCTGGGGCCATATGCATGCCAGCGAGCGCTGTGATTGGTCGACAAAGCTCGCTCCGTGCATGCGTAAAAGGTTTCAGCGCATCTAGCGCCGTGAGCCAGTGCACAAACGACCCCCATAGTGTTGCGAAACAGTCGATCAGAGAAGCCGCATTCTCCAGCACTAAACTGTGTATACGTTCTCACTTAGGAACTGCAAAGGCTGCTTGGGAATACGACATGAAGTAAAAGTACACATTTTTCACACGAAAAAAGAAATGGTGATGAATTTGATTTCAAACTTTTATTCAATAATTTTACTCATTATTTTACACGATTTGGTGAAAGGTGGCCGCGGACCACATAGAAAGAGCCGGCGGACCCCTAAGGGGTCCGCGGACCACACGTTGGGAAGCCCTGGTCTAAGAAAATGTTTATCACATAGATGAAATTTTGTATCCACATTTAGATTGTTGGAATGTTAAGCACAACTGTGTGGTTCTAAAACATACAAATCTGTCTACTGGGGGAGAAATAGCTAATATTATCCTACAACAGCATTTTAGCTGAAGCTTATCAAAGATAGACTTAACAATGAAGAAGCTAACATAGCACCATCAGCTTATTTTGCCCTTTTTCGAATGATAAAAGTAATAGTACTTATTATCACATAACAACTCTCTACACACAAAAGTTTTTACTGAGTTGACGGATAATTCTGTAGCATTTTTTCATAAGTTTAATAAAGAAAACAGATACACATTACAGAGACTTTAGTCATCAATATATATTCTCCTTCATTATTTAAAAGAGTCTGCCAACTCTGGCATAACTTTTCCATTCTGCAACTGTAGAAATCACATGGTTATGACATGGAGAACTTGCAGAGAAGTGCTTGGAGCGCATTTTCATTTGGAAAGCAAGTTCCTTGAAGGTTGTTCAACAGAGAGCGGAAATGCTGAAAATCTAATGGTGAAAGATCAGGGGAATAAGATGGCTGTGGAATGATTTCCAAACCAGACTCCTGTATAGTGGTTTCTCATCTATCTTGCAGAATGCGGGTGGACATTACTGTAGAGTAGCATCACTTCTCGCAGTCTTCCTGGTTGTTGTTCTTGGATTGTGTCAGCAGTGATGGTTGCACCTTGAGAATGCAATTCATAGTACACCATACCGTCACTGTGTCACCAGATTCATAACATTACCTTTTGTGAACAGGCGCAGGTATTTGTACAGAGAATTGCTGCTTTGTTTGGGCTCAACCATTACTTTCTTTTCCTTATGTTAGCATGAAGTCACCATTTCCAGTAATGACACAGGATAGGAATGGTCTGTGTTGTTCACCGTCCAGTTGATGACAAGAAAGCAGAGGTACACATATGGCCACCTGCTGATTTTTGTGCTTTTGGCTGAGAATGTACGGTATCCTACACCTGATTTTTGAACCTTCCAGATTGTGTGCAAATGTCGCACGATGGTGGAATGATCACAGTTCATCATATCCATCAGTTCTCGAGTACACTGACATGGATCACTGTGGATTAATGTGTTTAAATGACTTTCAACAAACCCTGAAGGTCTTCCTGAACATGGGGAGTCACTAATGTCAAAACAATCCTCCTTAAAATGAGAAAACCATTTTCTTCCTGTGCTCTGGTCCAATGACATCATCTATGGACACAGCAAAAATCTTTCTGGCTGCCTAGACTGTTGTCAGCCAGCTACTGAAATAAAACATAAGAATATGTTGGAAATGTTCCAATTTCTCCACTTGACATTCCATTTTCTAGTATCCACAGCTCAACTCACTATCTCTAAATGAGGAAACGACATTATTTAAACTCAAATAGCAACAATTAATTACAAATAAAAAATGGCAATTGATAAATCAACCCACAGCAACTGGAATACCAATACGCGAAACAAAAATTTTATGAACATATGCACCAACTTAACAGATTAGGTAGGAAAAAAAAAGTTTCTTTGCTTAAAAAATCAGAGTTTCAGAAGAGTTTGTTGACAACTGCTTTGTCATAAAGAGAGTAAGCAGATTTTTAAAGTTTTTCTTCAGCTTTCAGTGACACATCTAGTTATTTATTTATTGCAGGTCATTAAACTGTCACTTCAGTGTTGTTTCGAATGTTGAAGAATACGTCTGAATGCATAGTTAAAAGCAATTTTATTATTTTATTTAGGTAACATCATAATGTTACAATGTGTATCTTAGCTGAAAGAAAAAATGCTAACTCTTTATTTTCTATTTTCCCAGGAGAGACACAGAGTGTAGGGAGGAGAGAGGGAGGAGGTGGTCAGAGAGAGAGAGGGGGGAGGGGGGGGGGGGCAGATGGACAGAGAAGAGGGCGAGGGAGGTGGAAGGATCAAAGGAGGAGGAGGAGGAGATGGACTCACAGAATTATAATAAACGCAACACCAGGTACTCAGCTAGTAATAAAATAATAATAATAAAAAAAGAAACATAAGATATTGATGTGAGTCAACTCTGACTGAATTATTCACAACCTAACAGTAATTATTATACCTATTTTTCTATACACAGGAGAGAATATTTTCAATAGGAGTTTTGTGAGATCTGTCACAGTTGTCTTTAAAAGTACATGTGATCAATGAGCTAAGCACTGATTTACGCGAATCTAGACACACAAACCCAAGGACATTTCATGTCTGTTATGAAAGACAATTAATAAATGCTCAGAATTTTATTTATCACTGGAGTGGAAACATTATTTAACACACACTCATTAGAATTTTAAAGTTATTTTATTATTTTATTGCTGATTTTTGTCACAGTACATCAGTGGGTACAAATAGCTGCCACTTTAAGTGTTTGGCAATTTCTATTATGACTAATAGTAATAAAGTGTAAGAAGGAATCAAGACCAGCGTTTATGCGGAACAGTTCTTCAATTTTCTGTAAGTTAGGCCATTCTGACTACATAACCCAACTACTACCAAACCTTCCTAAGATAAATATGACAGTAATTGCATTTCAGTAAATAAATACAGAACTCATTTCGTATTTATTTATTTTACAATTTTTTCATTATGATCTGCATCCAATACACTTTCACAAATGCTGACTACTAGGAGCAGCTGCATTCGGAAGTCAAATTAGTACTTCTCTACTCTAAGTGCAGATCCATGTATTGTGTACAGTGAAAACTCTAACTTCTCACTTCTTCGAACTCACATCAACCCAACAATTTGTGGAAGTAAGTAAGGGCTAGGAGCTTTACTTCTGAATATACTGCATTTTAATAAAATCAACATGTTCTTGGCTTTGAGTAGACACTGACTTGTACACCCTGTGACTAATATTACATATACAACAGGAGGACTGGTAACTGGTTTATTCAGTTTTTTATGCTTTACGGCATGTGAAAGTAGATTTATTTTTTATTTTGATTCATTACGAGGTTAGATAACAAGTGCTAGGCAAAAAGATATTAGAGTGTATTTTTCTTTCAATGTGTGTCTAGGATTGTGTGTGTGTCCAAGGTCTGCAGTCATCGATTTCACTGAAAATATTCCTTGAAACTGGTCAGGTGTAATATACAAATGTGTGAATATTGTTCTGCTTAATGTGAAATTATGTTCAGAAGCTAAGCGAGATCGATCACACACTTATGTTCACAAGTACTACTCTCTACATATGGTATAGTTCATGATTTCCAACTAATATTGATTAACTTAAAGTCATTGAAGGCAAACTGATTGACATACCATCTTAAATATTTGTCATTATTTCAGAAAGTTTACATTACAGATATCCTTCATTACTAATGTCATGAGTGAAAATATCTTTCACCTCTCAACAAGTTTCCATGAACGGAGCCGGTTTAAGAACATTTTCTGACACACGTGACTTATCATTTGGCATCCCCCCCCCCCTCTTTCCCTCATATTATTTCAAGTGTGTCAATTTTTGGTACTAATTGTAATATGCACTGAGTAAAAATCTTGCACCTGGGTGTCTTTGGCACCTCTCTCAGCTTGACACATCAAGTGGTGGCTTGTGTCGCCTCAGCCTTAAACTGGCCCATAGTATGAACATGGCAGTAAATACAGTTATGAAATTGTGCCTGTGATAAACCAATTTAAGGCAAAATTTTTGGGAGCATGTTTAAGCAGAAAGTAGGATATGTCTGGATGAATTTTTGTTGCTGTAGAAAGGGAGGCATTTTTGGAAATAGCATCTCCATTTAAAGCAGCACAGATTGGGTTAAATTCTTGAAACTGTGTTTTAAAGATGGTGTTTTTTGGAATTTTTTTCTGTGTAAAGTAAATTATAATAATATTGGTGACAAACAACAAAAGGAGATCATACTCTATCAATGAAGAGAGCATTTGACTCCTGTAAAAATATACTACATGTGGGGCAGTGTGCAATCAGAGTTAATTTCCATTCAGCATGCACAGCCTTCCAATTTCATTCTACTTTTTCTGTGAGTGTAGTAGAGCGCCATATACCGGGTGTGTGTAATTACAGTGTACCTACTCATGCACATTCAGTGCTGGCTGTAATTGTTGTACTGCAGCTAAACTTTGTAAACGTGTAATGCATTAATGCGGACCTGATTTATGCTGGAATAAAAGAAGTTCCAATTTTGGCCACCAGATGCAAATTTGGTACTGTGCAGAATCTTGTCAACGTCTTCAGTGTTCATATTGAACAAACAATGTAAGTGGAAGTTAATAATAAAATCAACATTACGCCTTTCTCACTTGTTGGACCTTTTCTGTCAATTTTCCATTCCTAACCCACTAAATATGGAAACATTTCTATAAATATTTCTTGCATTCACGGTGCCACATATGCATACGATGGCCATAATTGGAACTAATTTTTTCCTGCATAAATCAGATTCACATTAATGCATTAGAATATCTACCAAGTTTTGCTGCCATACGATAATTACAGTCCACACTGGTCCTCTGTGAGTAACTGCACTTTAATTATAACTACCCAGTACATACAATACACAATATGCAGTCAAACTCATGAAGTTCCACTGCAGGACTAGTGAACAAGTTCCCTGACATATGAAACCAGTATGAAGTTGAATGTTACAATTTACTCAAAGCATTGCGATTAGCTCTTCCAATGGCAGCAAAATTATAACTATAGCTCCTGTTGGTGTACAATTTTTTCCTAGGTCTGTTCAGGCTCTTGGCAGCACTTGGCAGAGGCAAGACTCAACAGTGATAACAACATTAAAATTGTATTCTACAGGGACGTGTTTGATCTAATGCATAATATTTGTGGGGTTTTTCCCTTCTGGGTTACAGTTTCTATTGAAGAAACTATGATGCATTAATTCAAGAACCATCTTATGTTTCTCATCAAATTCTTTAAAGACAGGGGAAGCTGAGATTATAATGAAACCATCACAAACCACATATAAAACTTTGCACACAAAAGTCCAGTCACAAGATAATGTTTCAAACACTGGATTAATAGAAGATCTAAAGGCAGGTTATCTAGTAAACATCCAGAAGCATCACAAACCACATATAAACCTTTGCAAACAAAATAATGTATCAAACACTGGATCAATAGAAGATCTAAAGGTAGGTCATCTAGCAAACATCCAGAAGCAGTAATGCCACACACAAGAATGAAACTAGCACACGAAGTTGCAACGAGCAATAAACAGGGAAATTTCCCTGAGGTTTCAAGGTTTTTCCAGGTTGAAATTTCAAATTTCCCTGAAGCAATCTTTGACAAATGTGAGTAGAAGTTTTACTTAACTAGTTTTCATAGCTCCCAATGAAACTTTTTGAATTGTCATTCAGTTATTAGCATTTATTTGAAGTTCATATAGGACTGAAAACAAAATATATATGAAACTTTTTTTTTTAGTCCGTAACATAACAGATGCAGCAAATACATTTAAAATGGAAATTTGACTATTAACTTTTGTCTGTCACCTTTATGTACCATACCATGTCACTGTGTGATAACCTGAAATTATAAAGAAATCATTACAGGAATACATTTTGAAACGTTATCACTGGAATGTATTGCCAACAGTCTTTGGTAGCAACAACGCATCATGTTTCAAGCTGGATTCTCTTCCCACTAAAGTCACTGTTAAATGAAGCATGACACTGCAAGAAACTTGGTAAATATACTAATACACACTGGAATTAGCAAAAACAGATCAACAGTGCTGGTCTACAATATGTCAATGCACTTCTTTACCTTCTTGAAAAGACCCCCCCCCCCCCCCCCCCAAACCAACTATTTCCAAAGTAGAATCTCACAGTGGTCTGTAACAATCTTTCCATCAACAAACTATTTATCTCCCTGGAGCCTCACAAAATTCCCCACCCCTGAATCTTTCATAATCTGCTTAAATTTACCTAATTTTCAAGTAATTTCAATACCTCTGAGAACTCCAGATTTTCCAGACATGTCACCAGCCTGATTATGTTTCCAAGCAAGAACAGTTTTAATCTACGTCAGTGAAACATGGAACTTTGAAAATCAAGAGACAAAATGATGGAAGCAATGTTAAAGAAATTTAATCTTCAAATTATGAACAGTGACTTAAAGGGAACAGGATAGATGATGTGAGAATAACAATAGGGCATAATTAGGTACATAATACTGATGTATGAGGTTTTTGCAGATGTCAGAGTGGCCCTTATCTGGCAGTGGATGAAAAGCAGCTGGTGAAGATATGGATGACTCATTACAATACATAATAAGTACTCCGATAATATCAAGCACCCAAGAACTGCGATGGATACTGTGATAACTTTGCCCTACCATGATGAGGAAACTTTTACCAGTAAATGACAATGCTAGAAGAGTACATCAGTCTATGGCGGGAAAGATTATGTAGTATAGTAATATATCTAATTATTCAGAAATAGATATTTGTTTGTCCTCAGTACATCCACAATAAATTTCACTTACCGCAAGTTGTTGCAATAACACATCAATGCCTTCAAGATCTCCCAATAACTGTCGATTCTCTGGAGTATCCTGCAACAGTATGCTGAGCATCTCACTAGCATATAACTTATTGCCATCAAATGGGGCTTTCACGCGAAGTCGGCGTAACAGCCACTGCATGAGACCCTGTTTCGCAGCATCAGCACAAACCTCTGGACGAAATTCTGTTATATTTTCAAATATTGCTGGAAAACAAAGAAATACATGTATTACACGTCTGCAAGATAACAAATGAGCTGTGAATTTTATTGCTACATTATTTGTAACAGCAGAACAATACGACTGAGATCAACACATTCAAACGGTTTCTTCCTGAAGTTATGTAAAAAACTTCAAAAATGAATAATTTTGCAAGAAATAAATTTTCCCAGTCATCCCAGCTTATCCCCCAGCTTTCTTAACAAATAAGAACTGTGTAACTGCTTCTGCAAAACAAAAACTGGCAATTTATCACCAAAACATCAGAGGCTTCTGCAGTAACATCAATCAATTTATAGTTAATGTCTATGAACCATGAGATATAGATAATGCCTAATGCCCCTGTTCTGTGCTTTAGTGAGCGCCGTATTACTTCTTGTATAGAAAAACTTGTGATAAATAATTATTACTTAGTAACATCATTCTGAAGCAAAAGGTGTTGTTGCTAAAAACAATGAGCGACTGATGTGTGAATTACTGTTTAGGTCAACATTTGGAAGTGTCTGCCGTACAAAAGCCTCCTTTCAATAATTCTCATATATCAGTAGTAATAACATACAGAGCACACTCAGGGAATTTTAGTCTCTTTTGGAAGCAGTCAGATGCTCTCCTTGAGCTGTGAAGGCTTCATTTTATCTTTTCTTCCCTGTTCATTTGCTAGTGCCCCGCTAGGTGGCAAGAATCACCCTTAGCTTCCTGTGTGTTATTGCTGGTGAGTATTCTTGAAAATATGCTGGAGCATGTGGAGTGGGGAAGTGCCTGGGTAAGTGGCAAGAGGGCAACATACACAGTGGTCAGCCTGTTGGATGTGTGAGCCATTGGCTCTATTAGTGAGAAGACTAATTACTTATGAGTAAACCATTAGTGGCTGCACGGAAGTTTTCACTATGCCCTTCAATGTGCTTCAGTGAACTGTCTTCCCTTATGTTCACACTGAGAACTTTAGGATGCTGCCATTTTGCATTGAGCTGAAATTACAGGATAACGATTGAAATCGCTTGTGCTGTAATATGTCTGCCTCTGTGACTCTCACTTTATGGATCTCAAAAAATTTTTCACCTGTTGTAATAATTGTTAACATCAACTGGTCCGTTTGAGTGTGATCCATTTAATGGTTAGTGCTTGTTCTGCACGTGTAACATTGGGTGCTTGCCATTATAGGTGCTACTTAAAGTTTTGCTTTACTGTTACTTGTGTACCCCACAAGTTTTCTGGTATGTCAAATCTGGTGGCTTTCAAACCAATGTTATTTTACTGTAAGCCATCAGGCCATTTGTTGTTAACCTAGTGTTTAATGAAATTGGGAATTTAGTGCTGTTAAAAAAGCTCTGTGATAAATCTGGTTTATAAAGTGGTTGTTTTTAACACCTTGAGATATTTTCTTGGATTTATTATTTAATCTTTTAATTATTTTAAGGAAATTTGTCAAATTAATGTACGTCATTCAAAATGTGTTTTAGATCGTTCTGAAATATAAGTGCCATGGAAGAGAGCCTTACTTGTAAATGCTAGCAATTAAGCATCATCTCAAAGAGGTAAGTTTCTGTTTCTCATAAAAATTTCAGTTTGGCACAAACAACTCTCTGGCTATGTGGCCTAGGTGACTTATTGACTGTTTTTCTATTTGAAGTAAGTTTCTGACATTAATGATTTCACCCTATTCTGTCAAGTTGTTTTGCGGGTGATGTTTATTATGCAACTGTTTTCCCATTTTATGTTACTGAGTGCTGTTTGCTGTATGGAATTTTGGGTAACGTTACTCTTTGATAAAATGTCTGCTTGTGTCTGTGTATGTGCGGATGGATATGTGTGTGTGTGCGAGTGTATACCTGTCCTTTTTTCCCCCTAAGGTAAGTCTTTCCGCTCCCGGGATTGGAATGACTCCTTACCCTCTTCCTTAAAACCCACATCCTTTCGTCTCTCCCTCTCCTTCCCTCTTTCCTGATGAGGCAACAGTTTGTTGCGAAAGCTTGAATTTCGTGTGTATGTTTGTGTTTGTTTGTGTGTCTATCGATCTGCCAGCACTTTTGTTCGGTAAGTCACATCATCTTTGATTATTCTGGTAGATTTGAAGGTTTTATGTCATTAAGCCATTAAGGCATGGGTGAATTACATTTTCTTAACTTGTATCTTTTAGCTCATATTTCATTTGAGTGGTGTTTATTAACAGCTATTAATTTTATGAGTAGCGAGTCTGCTGTATGGGGCAGCACTTGGCTGAGGGGATCTGCTTCTGTTAAGCACCAGCATGGTGTTTTTCAGGAGTGTTTGTGGCTGCCCAACATTGCCTTAGTGGAGCTGTTCACACTAGCACCATATTCTTAAGTTAAGTTTGTTTAGTTTATACCCTTATTTACAAGCTCTTACGTAAATATTTTCCACCAAATATTTTATGTCTCTCCTGAAACCTTCAGGTTTTCTACAGCAGATTATTTCAGTCTGTACTTATTATGCTAATATTTGGGAACTTTGAACTTACTTGCTCTAGCAATCAGTATTTGAGATTTTTTATAATTATTTTGCCATTATTTCCATGTTGTATTCATTCCAAGTATGTAAAAGAAAATCTTGTAGATCATAACTGTTGGCACTTAACTTTCATGGTTGGTCTGTTCTGGAAAATGAATGTTTACTTGTTATTTGGTAACTAGTAATCGCAGACACAGATGTTCCCTTCAAAGGCTAGTCTGATTAATATTGAAATTAATTTAATTTTTTTTAAAGCCTCTTAAGAGACATAGGTGGGATTCGTTATTATAATAACAACAGTTCTGGTGCTCATTCTATGGTATGGTTAATATTGCCACCTAACAGAACACCAGCAAATGGAGGGGGAAGAAAAGATGAAATGAAGCCGCCATGGCTCACTCCTAATACACATCTTCAAACACAGAAGAGATGTGATAGAGCTTGGGGACTTCAATGTAAACTTTATAAGAAATTCCAGAGACAGATCAGACCTAGAAAATTTAAATTCCACATATAAATTTGCTACTATAGTTAGTTTTTCTGCTAGAATAACTTCATGTACAAGCACACTAATTGATAATATACTTTTAGACAAGACCAAAACAGATGATACAACTACCAGCCAAGTCCTGGGTGGTCTCTCGATGACAAAGAAAGACTTGTTATTAACAGTGCAAGTATATATGAGAATCACTGTGGCTCCCACTGGAAAACAGCTAGAATAATTAATGATGAAACTATCCAGACTTTTAACTCACATCTCCAGACATAGACTGGAGACCTGTGTATGATTTAGATAATGCCAGTTCCAAGTGCAGTCTTTCCAGTAATGAAGAGGCACTGATATTTGAAGATCTGGATAACCACTGGTATTAAGATTTCAGGGAAAAGGAAATGAGAGCTAGACATCACCTCAAAAAATTCAGTAAACCCTAAAAAGTTAAATACCTATAAAAAATTGTAAAATGCTAAGTTATTCAGAAGTCACAAAGTTTGTCGCAAATTAATACATCTAGTAACAAAAACAAAACTTTATGGGAATTGAAAAGGAGTGAGACTGGTGCATATTATCCCCATAAGATCCAAAACAATGTTCTCAACAATGAAGGTAGATGGGTACAAAATCAAGAGATCACGCCAAAAAATTTTAATGATCATTTTTTAAGTATTGCTGAGAAAACAGGACACAAATAAAAATAATATCCCAAATTATTTAGGACAGCCTAAACAGCACAGGAAGTAAGAAAAACTATAATTTCTTTAAAAAGTAAAAATTCAACTGGTGGCAACAAAATTTCTAGCAAACTGGTAAAAGCCTGGTGTAGTCAGTTCATTTAAGTGCTGGCTCATATATTCAATGCCTCTCTCAAACAAGGCATCTTCCCTGACAGGATGAAGTATGCTACTGTAAAGCTCCTCTACAAATAAGATGACATCTCAGATGCTACAGCATTTTCTACAGTCCTCAAAAAATTAATATCATCCAGGACAGTCAACCACATAAAAAACTTTGCAGTAATTAGTAAAAACCAGTTTGGATTCAGAGAAAGTATCTCCACAACTGAAGCAATATTTTCATTGGCCAGTAACATTTTCGAATGCCTTCACAAGACGACATTGCCTGTTGGCATATTTTGCAACCTGTCAAGGCCTTCAACTATGTCGATCAAAGTATACTTGTAGAGAAACCATGCCACTGAGGAATCTGAGGATAAATGGGCAACTGGCTCAAATCTTACCTGCAGGGCAGACAACAGAATATAGTGTTAGATGGTTAATGCCACACAAAGTACGAGGGGTAGGGTCCGACTGGGGAACAGTACACTATGGAGCCCCATAAGTTTCTGCCTTTGGTCTCCTGCTTTTACTCATAAATATTAATGACCTACCTCTGTCCTCCAACAAGCAAGCAACTTTACAATGTTTGCAGGTGACAAAACAATTGTGCTAAGACAGTAAAACATCCACAGACCTGGAGTTAAATTCCAACTAACTGCCTGCAAATGTTCTCAACTGGTTCACAACATCTCTCTATCAATAAACCTCAGCAAAACCAAACATATTCATTTCCATTATGATCACAAAAGCCCACAGAAGATAAACATTGCACATGACAGCCAGCAAATGCAGAGCGTGCATTGTTTGAAATTCTTAGGCATTCCTATATATAGCAAGCTTTACTGGGAAAATCACATCCACTAAAACACAAAAAGGCTTAGCACAGCAACATTTCCCACCCAGATAATCACCGAAATCATATATACCAATGTCTAAAAATCTGCCTACTTTGACTACTTCCATTCAATTATGTTAGCGACTGGAAAATGTTGTATCTATTTTTTTGCAAAATTCACATCTATTTTTGTCAAAAATCATACCTATTTTCTGTTTGTTAATGATTAGATGCACAAATTTAAAAGGTTGTCACATGACATGTGTGAAGACAAACAAAGCCTTAGTTCTTTGAAACTGGCTGTTAAAAGAAGTGGTGATTGGAAACTTTTTGACGGGAATGTTTGCTTTTGCAAAAACTTCAAAAGTTTCTTTTTTATGAAATGGCCTTTGTTTCCTTCATCTGGCTGTATTTAATCTTTCAACAAATGATTGTTCTGCTGCAAATCAGCAGCATTTTCCCACCAGTGAAGTGAATGCATCTCTGATTTAAAGTGACTGCTGGTATTATTTGTTTTTTCCCTGGCCAATTTTAGGATAACAAAATCTGCAGAATAATGATTTACACTTTTCATGGCCATTCATAGCCATGCAACCCACACTTGACAATGCTACAGACAGAACTGACAAGATACTTAGTGTAGAACTCGAACATAAAGTAACTCTATTCAAATGCTAGGGGAAGACTTTCTGCACAGATGAAATATAAGAGATTTAGTTTCCCAATTGCTACAGCGCAGAGTGCGGGCACCATATACTAATGGCACCCAGCCAAGAGCATAAACAAACCAGAATTTTGACTGCCAGAGGGGAGAGAAGCAGTATGAGAAGCCAAGTCCCGCCTCCCTCTTGCAGTGCAGCAGCCTACACTCTTGCTCCACAAAAGCAGAACTGTCACACTATCACAGAGATCGCCAATCCCATCTGATGTTGTGAGGGTTGTAATTGAGACCCATAATAGGCCAGGATTATTCACTTCACTTATTTCAAAATAAGAAAAGAAAACAATGAGCAATGCATAATACAAAGCATTTGGAAGTGTCTACTACACAAGTACTTGTTGAGGTTTGCAGAGTATTTCTGACGAGGTAATTCAGGCCCAACCTCTAGCAGTATTTCACGCAACCACAGTTCAAAACATCTACTACCTAATTTAAACAATGGAAAATCCAGGATGGAATGTAACAATACCAGAGAAGGAAAGCTGCTACTCACCATATAGCGGAGATGCTGAGTCGCGATAGGCACAACAAAAAGATTCACACAATTAAAGCTTTCGACCATTAAGGCCTCCAGCAGAACACACACACACACACACACACACACACACACACAAACGCAACTTGCACACACACATATGCAGTCTCAGAGAGCTGAAACTACGCTGCGAGCAGCAGCACCAGTGCATGATGGGGAAGTGGCGACTGGGTGGGGGAGGGATAGTATGGTGGGAGTGGCGGACAGTGAAGTGTTGCAGTTTAGACGAAAGGCAGGAGAGAAGGTGCGGAGGGGGGAGGGAGTAAGTAACGGAAAGGAGAGAAATAAAAATAAATTAAAAGACTGGGTGTGGCAGTGAAATGACAGCTGTGCAGTGCTGAAATGGGAACAGGGAGGGGGCTGGATGGGTGAGGACAGTGACTTCGTTAGTCTTGCTTTACAATCCTTCTTAATATAAAATGAATGAGTCATGCCATCATCATGACACAAGAAGGAAACACGACTCAGACTGTGACCTGAAAAATTTGTCCCTGGTGCAGAAAGGTGTAAAATACATGAGCATAAAAAATCTTCAAAGCACTTCCAAGTAATATTAAGTGTCTACAAGGTAATAGCATACTACTTAAAACTAATCTGAAGGAGTTCTTGCTTGATAAAAGATTCCATACATCTACATCGATACTCCGCAAGCCACTGTAAGGTGTGTGGTGAAGGGTGCCCAATACCACTATTTGTCATTTCCCCTCCTGTTCTACTCGCAAATATAGCAAGGGAAAAATGACTGTCTGTATGCCTCCATATGAGCCCTAATGTATCATATCTTTGTGGTCCTTATGCGCGATGTATGTCGGTGAGAGCAGAATCATTAGGCTGTCACCTTCAAATGCCGGTTCTCTAAATTTTCTTAATAATGTTTCCCGAGGAGAACACCACATTCCCTCCAGATTCCCATTCGCGTTAACGAAGTATCTCCGTGACAGTTCAGTTTTGTTCAAACCCATCAGTAACAAATCTAGCAGCCCTCTTCTGAATTGCTATGACGCCTTCCTTCAATTCGACCAGGTATGGATCCCAAACACTCGAGCAGTACTCAAGAATTGGTTGGACCAGCATTTTATATGCAGTCTCCTTTACAGGTGAACCATTCTTTCCTAAAATTCTCCCAATACATTAAAGTAGACCATTTGCCTTGCCTACAGCATTTTTCACATGCTCATTACACCTCATATCACTTTGCAATGTCATGCCCAGATATTTAAACAACTTGACTGTGTCAAGCTGGTCACTAGTAACATTGTATCTGAACATTACAGGTTTGTTCTTCCTACTCATACCTGTTAACTTATATTTTTCCACATTTAGGGTTAGCTACCATTCATTACACCAACTGGAAATTTTGTCTAAGTCATCTTGTATCTTCCTACAGTCACTCAACTTTGACACCTTAACGTTCACCACAGCATCATCACCACACAACCATACACCGCTACCCACCTTGTCCGCCAAGTCATTTATGTATATAGAAAATAACAGTGGTCCTATCACACTTCCCTGGGGCACTCCTGGCAATATCCTTGTCTCTGATGAACACTCACCATCGAGGACAACAAACGCGGTTCTATTATTTAAGAAGTCTTCGAGCTATTCATATATCTGTGAACTTATTCCATATGCTCGTACCTTCATTAATAGCCTGCAATGGGGCACCACGTCAAATGCTTTCCGGAAATCAAGAAATATGGAATCTGCCCTTCATCCATAGTTCTCAGTATATCATGTGAGAAAAGGGAAAGCTGAGTTTCGCACAAGCGATGCTTTCTAAAACCATGCTGATTCATGGACATAAGCTGCTTAGCCTCAGGGAAGTTTATTATATTTGTAATGAGAACGTGTTCAAGGATTCTGCAGCAAACAAAAGTTAGGGATATTGGTCTGTAATTTTGTGGGTCCATTCTTTTACCTTTCTTATGTACTGGAGTCACCAGCACTTTTTTCCAGTCACTTGGGACTTTGTGCTGGGCAAGAGATTCCAGATAAAATTATGGTCAAATGATGGTATGTTTGTATGGATCTCCTGCGTGAATGACTTCTTGAACATGAAATTTACAACTTCGACTTTAGTTTTCCCATCTTCAAGTACCACACCAGACTCATCATCAACGGACTGAATGGAAGCCTTAGACCCACTTAGCGATTTTGCATATGAACAGAAATTACTCAAATTCTCTGCCATATCTTTTGCTAAGTTGTGATGGTGGTAGTTGTTGTATGCTTCGCACATATATCTTTTCAAACACACACGAATCTCTAGTAACCTTTGCTTGTTGCCGTTTGTATGTGTGTCCCCTCCTGAACCTAGAGTGCAACAGCCTCTGCTTCCTCAGCATCTTACGAATTTCGTTATTATACCATGGTGGGTCTTTTCCATCCCTTATTCACTTACTAGGCATGTAATTCTGCAGACCATGATCTACAATCTGCTGAAACTTTGCCCATACTTGCTGGTACTAAGTGAAGCCAATTCACTGCCTAAGTAAGATGTTAATAACTGCTTATCTGGAAGAAACACTCTCCTAGCCTTCTTGACTGATTTATTACCTTTCATAATCATAGTTGCTACAACGATATCATGATCGCTAATCCACATTTCTATACGGACATTGTTGATAAGGTCCAGCCTATTTGTAGCTACAAGTTCTAAGATATTTCCATTGCGCGTGGGCTGCCGAGTTAGCTGCTCAAGACAATTTTTAGAAAATGCCTTCAAAAGTATATTGCATGACTGTCTGTCTGTATCCTCGCAATGAATCCGTAGCCATCCCAGTCTATACTCAGCAGGTTAAAGTCACCTCCAACTAGTGCCGCATGATCTGAGTATTTACACGCTATTGACCACAGACTTTCTTTGAATGACTCTAGAACTACCACAGCAGAATCGGGTGGCTGGTAAAAACATCCAACAATTAACTTAGTTTCACCTACATGTGTATGCGACCAGAGGACTTCACTACCACACTAAACTTCGACCTCAATAGAGACAATTTTTCTTGTTAACTGCAATGAAAACTCTCCCTTCTGTGGCCTCTAATCTTTCTTTTCGATATACGTTCCACAACTCGCTAAATATCTCAGAGCTTTCCACTTTGAGTTTCAGTCAGCTTTTGGTCCCAAGAATAATTTGAGCGTGAGGATTTTCCTGGAGGGCAGTAAATTCGGGAACTTTATTTCGAATACTTCAACAGTTTACTGATAAAATTTTGACAGTCAAAGTGTCTTTATTCTGAAGGCTGTTAGACTCCCCTTGCTGTAATCAACTGGCGAGTGTTTATCAGACACCTCAAACAACCCTCATGTGTACTCCACAAGTACTCTGCTACCAGAGTAGCTGCTTTCTTTGTGTAGTGCACCCCTAACCTGTCACGAGGAGTCCTACAAATCCCCATACAATAACACAAGTCCAGAAATCTGCAGCCAAGACCATGACAGATTCGACGAAGCCTTTGGTTGAGACCCTCCAAACCAAAGGATGCCGATCAACTCTGGAAATGCGAGACCAGCATTCTTCACCACCTCCACCAGCTTAGGTTAGGTTAGGTTAGATTAGGTTAGGTTAGGTCTGTGCGAACTGATGATCGCCTCAGAACCCAAGCGACAGGCGTTGTTGGTGCCGACATGACACGCTCAATAGCCGTCAGCAAAGCTACCTCCGCATCTTGGATGAGGCCCCACTGGCAGACATACCGAGTGAGCATTGGCTTTCTTTGCATCCTAAACACTATCTGCCTAAGGGGCTCCACAACACGTCTAACACTTAAGCTCTGAATAACCAGTAAATCCCCCACCGGGTACCTGCTGAATGAAAGAGCATCCATCTGTCCACTCACAGGAAAAATAGGTGAGGCCAGGCGGCCAGTATCCACATTGGCCCTCCGTCTCTAATGACGCAACCTACTTTAATGTATATTGCTGCTTTAATTACATTAATTTGTGTTCTATACATCAAGCAGATGGTGTTTTTTAGTTTATAAATAACTGCTTAGATAATATCTGAAAATCGTATTTTAACCTCTGTTTGTGAGTATAATTACAACTTTTTTATTATTGTTTTCTAATTTGTATTCTAAATCTGTTTTTGTGGTCCTTAATGCTACTAACATAATAAAGGATTAAATATTTTGACTTGTTCCATGCTCACGCGTTACCACACAAAAATGGATCCATGGAACATGTTTTACAATATAAAAAAAAACGAAATAAGTTCTTTTGAATTAGGGACAGTGAAATGCAGCTTCTTAGCAACTTACAAGACAAAAATTATAACAGCTATTTTACGCTTTCTAAAAACAACAGATTTGGTAAATGGACTGACATTTATAACTTAAATCGCAGATCAAAAGATTATAAAGAAGATGGAGAAATCAAGATGGAATGTAATACATATACGAGGATGTATCACTGGTAACTGCACTGAGATACCATAATGGGGGACATCCCCAGTGGTTGTACCAGTAGAGCAGCTGACACACTGGAGCCCAAATGTCATCACAATGTCACCTCCAGTATCTGCCACCTAACCAGTGTTCCCACCACTGCCCACCCGGCACAGCCACCATTGGTCAGGTCACTTTCAGCCTTACACCTCACTCTCCACATGGCATGGGGCTGGCCACAGTGCGGCCGCTCCCCCCCTCCCCCCTCTATCTGTCCAATCATCATCATAATCTATTTTGTAGCTAGTTATCTATCCTGATACCCATATTAGGTTGTAACAATGATGAATTTTGGGGTATAAGACAGCAGGAATCTAAAATCTTTTCCTAATTTTTTTAAAAATTCACAGCAAAATATTTTCAATAGCTACAGTAAGACTGAAGGGTGTACAGCTTCAAAAAGTCAGTGCCTCTACCTAAAGTATTGTGCACGCCATCTGCCTCTTCTTTAACAGATTCATCCAAACGTTCCAGATTTTGAACAAGAAGGGCACAAATTTGTTGATTCAACAATGCATCTATTAAAGCCTCAGCTCCTTCCTCACTCTCATTAAGGATATCAACATCAGTGAGTTCCTGAAAGTAAGAAAGAAGAATTAACTATTTTTTTATAATACTGACTTCATAAAACAATGAAAAACAACTTGAAAATCTCCGTAATATGAAGGGTGTTCAATAAGTAGTGCGACACATTTTTTTTTCCTCGGCCGATTTTGGTTGTAAAAATGCGGGATTTATTGTGGGGCATCGTGGAAGATTCCTGGTTCAACCCCTGCCTTCTTCTGGCAGATGGGTTGAAGGGGAAGGAAGAAGGGGTGAAAGGAAAGGAACTGGAGAGGTTCAGGAAAAGGGGTAGAGTTTGGAAAAGTCACCCAGACTCCCGGGTCAAGGCAGACTTACCAGACGAGATGGGGCCAAACAATGTCTTTCCTTCTCATTCCATCCGGTAAGTGTGCCCCGACACGGAGTCCAATGAAGTTTTTGAGTTCCTCTCAGATTTCAGACTTGTGTGCGGCCTTATGTTGTCCAGAGAAGAAGTTTGTTTGTATTTTTGTGGTAACTAACATACTGAAGTCCTTTCTTCATTTCCTGAAGGCAGTGCAATACAATTAAAGAGCTGATCCTTCCACCATGAGAGAGAACATCAAACAGAATAACCCCTTCAGAGTTTCTGGAGACCATTGCCATGACTTTACTGGCTGAGGGTGTGGCTCTGAACTTTTTCTTCAGAGTAGAGGTGGTGTGGCGCCACTCCATGGATTGCAGTTTTGGTTTTGTTCGAAGTGATGAACCCATGTTTTATCACCTGTGACTATCTTCTCGCACCTTCTGACTTCCATCTGGTTTGGCACAATAAAGTATGCACTCTGCAGGAAGCATTTCATGGATAATCGGAAGGTTACTGATGCAACAAGACATTGGCTCCAACGACAACCTATACAGTGGTACCATATGGGCATACAGGCCTTCCCAGTAAGGTGGTATAAGGCCATTGCACCGAACAGAGATTATGTTGAAAGACAGTGTTTTATAGCCAAAAGATTGGGGAATAATATGATGCATCGGAATGGTATAATGGTACGATAGAGATTTCGGAACCAGATATTAAATTGTAAGACACTTCCAGGAGCAGACGTAGGCTCTGACCACAATTTATTGCTTATTAATTGTAGATTAAAACTAAAGAAACTACAAAAAGACAGGAATTTAAGAAAATGGGACCTGAATAAACTGAGAGAACCACAGGTTGTATAGTGTCTCAGAGGGAGCATTAGGGAATGACTGACAAGAACAGGGGAAAGGAATACAGTAGAAGAAAAATGGGTAGCTTTGAGAGATGAAATAGTGAAGGCAGCAGAGGATCAAGTAGGTAAAAAGATGAGGGATAGTAGAAATCCTTGGGTAACACGAGATATTGAATTTAACTGATGAAAGGAGAAAATATAAAAATCCAGCAAATGTAGCAGGCGAAAGGAAATACAGGGTGTTCAAAATGTCTCTCAACAGTGAGGATTGTTAGCCGCGCATACCGTATGATTGTTCACTTGCCTGGGTTACTTCCCTTCAAGTGGACTCTCCCAACATTCCACTGTTTCATTTATCTCAGTCAGCGTCAGTAGTATCGTTGGTGTGTGTCGTTACGTGTTGACGTGAACGTTTAAGTTCAGTTCCTTTGCTCGTTTGTTTCGTTTTTTTCACTGCTAAAATGCTAACTATTGAAGAATGTGTATTTTTAGTTGAATAAGTGTTCAAAGCTAGTGGAGACAACACTCCCACATCGCGATACTGTGCGAGATTTGATTAACAAATTTTGAAGTACGGGTTCATTGACAGATGCACAGTGGTCGTCCTAGCATTTTGTCTGAAGATAAACTACTCGATATTTCCGATAAGATGTCCATGAGTCTGAACAAGTCAGTAAGAAAACTCACCCAGGAAATAGATATTAGTGTCAGAATGGCCCACACAGGAGTATGGAAAAAATTAGAACTTTTCCCATACAAGATGACAGTCGTGCAAGAACTGAAAAATACTGATCACGGCAAGAGACTGCATTATTGTCAATGGATCAAAAATTTCATTCAACAAAATGGAAGTGATATTCTTAATTAAACATTTTTCACTGATGAGGCATGGTTTCATTTATCTGGGTACATGAACTCACAAAATTCTCTTATGTGGAGTACTGCAAATCCATTGTGTATTCATGAGGAACCACTTCATTCTGTGAAAATAGGAGTTTGGATTGCAATTTCTAGACATTGGATTGTGGGCCCCATATTTTTCAACAAAACACTAAATGCACAACAATACTGCAGTGATATTCTATACCCTTTCATAGGAGAACTTGTGATAAGTGAAATACTGAACGATTATTTTCAACAAGATGGTGCAACCGCGCATACAGCTTGCGTTTCAGTGTCACTGGTTGCTGATGTTCTGGTGATCGCATAATTTCACAGGGACTTTGGCCTCCACGATTGCCTGACCTAACACCACCTGACTTTTTCTTCTGGGTTGCAGTGAAAGCAACTGTCCTTAAAAACCATCCAAAATCCATTGATGAATTGAAAACTGCAATATCCACTTTCACTGCTTCTATAACAGAAGAAATGTTAGAGCTTGTGCTTGGAAACATGATTTTTTAATTGAATTGTGTATTCAACAAGAGGGGGGGGGGGGGGGGGGACACTTTCAACATTTAATGTGAAAATTTGTAAGTAAAAATGAATATCCAATAAATTAATAACTTGTATTTCACTGAGTTTCATTTCGGTATATTCACTGCGGCATATGGCATGCGCGGCTAAAAGTCATATGGCACTTTTTGAACACCCCCTACAATTGTCTAAAAAATGAGACTGACAGGAAGTGAAAAATGGCTAAGCAGGAATGCCTAGAGGACAAATGTAAGGATTTAGAAGCATATATCACTAGGGGAAATATAGATGTTGCCTACAAGAAAATTAAAAAGGCCTTTAGAGAAAAGAGAAGCAGCTGTATGAATACCAAGAGCTTAGATGGAAAACCAGTCCTAGGCAGAGAAGGAAAAGCTGAAAGGTGGAAGGAGTATGTAGAGAGTCTATACAAGGGAGATGAACTTGAAAGCAATATTACAGAAACTGAAGTGGACATAGATGAAGATGAGATGGGAGATACGATACTGTGTGAAGAATTTGACAGAGCTTTGAAAGATTTACGATGAAACATGGCCCCTGGAGTACACAACATTCCGTTAGAACTGCTGATAGCCTTAGGAGAGCCACCCATGACAAAACTGTTCCATCTGGTGTGCAAGATGTATCAGACAAGCAAAATACTCACAGACTTCAAGCAGTATGTAATAAATTAAATTCCTGACAGGTGTGAAAATTACCAAACTATTAAACTAAGTCACAACTGCAAAACACTAACACGAATATTTTTACAAACAAATGGAAATACTGGTAGATGCTGATCTTGGGGAAGATCAATTTGGATTCTGAAGAAATGTAGGAACACACGAGGCAATACTGACCCTACAACATTCTCATAGAAGATAGGTCAAGGAAAGGCAAACCTGTGTTATAGCATTTGCAGACTTAGAGAAAGCTTTTCACAATGTTGCTTTCAAATTCTAAAAGTGCCAAGGGTAAAATACAGGGAGTGAAAGGCTATTTACAATTTGTACAGAAACCAGATGGCAGTTATAGGAGTCGAGAGGCATGAAAGGTTAGCAGTGGTTGAGAGGGGAGTGACACTGGGTTATAGCTCATTGCAGATGTTTTTCAATCTGTATACTGAGCAAGCAGTAAAGGAAACAAAAGGAAAATTTGGAGCAGGAATTCAGGTCCAGGGAGAAGAAATTAAAACTCTGAAATTTGCCGATGACATTGTAATTCTGCCAGAGACAATGAAGAACTTGGAAGAACAGCTGAATGGAATGGACAGTGTCTTGAAAGGAGGATATAAGATGAGCATTAACAAAAACAAAACAAAGGTAATGGAATGTAGTCTAATTAAATCTGGTGATGTTGAGAGGATTAGCTTAGGAAAAGACATACTAAAAGTAGAGTTTTGCTACTTGGGCAGCAAAATAACTGACGATGGTTGAAGTAGAGAGGGCATAAAATGTAGACTGTCAATGGCAAGAAAAGCGTTTCTGAGGAAGAGAAATTTGCTGGATTTAAATGTCAGGAAGTCTTTTCTGGAAGTATTTGTATGGAGTGTAGCTACGTATGGAACTGAAACATGAATGATAAACAGTTTAGACAAGAAGAGAATAGAAGCTTTTGAAATAAGGTGTTACAGAAGAATGCTGAAGATTAGATGGGTTGATCATGTAACTAATGAACAGAATTGGGGAGAAAAGAAATTTGTGGCACAACCAAATTAGAAGATGGGATTGGTTGGTAGGACTCAATCTCAGACATCAAGGGACCATCAATTCAGTTTCGAAGGGAAGTGTGGGGGGTAAAAACTGCAGAGGGAGACCAAGAGATGAATACAGTAAGCAAGTTCAGAAGGATTTAGGTTGCAGTAATTACTCAGAAATGAAGAGGCTTGCACAGGATACAGTTGCACGGAGAGCTGAATCAAACCAGTCTTCAGATTGAAGACCACAACAACAACATTGGAATCTTGAATCAAGCTAACCTGTTATCAGAAAAAAATGTGTTGCATTACTTACTAAAATCCCCTCGCAGAAAAGTGTACAAAAAAAAGTATACTCACAAAATTAAAAGGAAGTGTAGCATATTTACAAAACTTTTAATACCATGAAAGTAAATTGTAAAAATTAAAGTTTACTGCTTTCCGCAGATGAAAATACAAGGAAGTAACTGTGAGGAGAAATAACTAAGATGTAGAACAAAACTGATGTTCAAGCAAAGGAAATGACAGGTTTTAGACGATAAAAAATTCTATAGCAGCCAATTCCCTCGTTCATTCCTTCCTCCCCACTCCGTATTAATCTATTATTTTGCTTATCTTCCTTTTCCTACTTTTGAACTTCAGTCCCCAATCACAATTAAATTTTCATTTAACCTTAAATATCTGAATAATTTCTTTCATCTCATCACACATTTCTTCAATCTCTTCATCATCTGCACAGCTAGTTGATATATAAACTCATACTACCATGGTGGATGTTGGCTTCGTGTCTAACTTGGCTACGATAGTGGGTTCACTATGCAGTTCATAGTAGCTTACCATTATTCGTACTTTCTTATTCATCACTAGACCTACTACTGCATTACCCCTATTTGATTTTGTATTTATAATTATGTACTCACCTGTCTGGCAGTTCTGTTCCTCCTAACACTGAACTTCGCTAACTCCCTTAATGTTTAATTTCAACCTATCCATTTCCCTTTTTAAATTTTCTAACCCATCCGATTACGCTCCAAGCCGTAGAATGCCAGTTTTGTTTCTCTTGATGATGACATCCTTCTGCAGTAACATATTCCCCTATTTGGAGCTCTGGGCAAGGGCTACTGAAGCTGTCAACAACTAGAAGGTCAGTTTGAACAAAACATTACTTTATTATATATCTAAAAACACAGATGATGTGACTTCCGAACGAAAGTGCTGGCAGGTCGATATACACACAAACATACACACGAAATTCAAGCTTTCGCAACAAACTGTTGCCTCATCAGGAAAGAGGGAAGGAGAGGGAAAGACGAAAGGATGTGGGTTTTAAGGGAGAGGGTAAGGAGTCATTCCAATCCCGGGAGCGGAAAGACTTACCTTAGGGGGAAAAAAGGACAGGTATACACACACACACACACACACACACACACACACATATCCATCCGCACATACACAGACACAATCAGACATTCTGCTTGTGTCCATCCGCACATTCTGCTTGTGTCTGTGTATGTGTGGATGGATATGTGTGTGTGTGCGCGAGTGTATACCTGTCCTTTTTTCCCCCTAAGGTAAGTCTTTCCGCTCCCGGGATTGGAATGACTCCTTACCCTCCCCGGTAACACCCACATCCTTTCGTCTTTCCCTCTCCTTCCCTCTTTCCTGATGAGGCAACAGTTTGTTGCGAAAGCTTGAATTTCGTGTGTATGTTTGTGTGTCTATCGACCTGCCAGCACTTTCGTTCGGTAAGTCACATCATCTGTGTTTTTAGATATATTTTTCCCACGTGGAATGTTTCCCTCTATTATATACATTACTTTATTAGGCGCACTCCTGCCTTCCTATAACCTTGAAACTGTCTTATCCAGCCAGAATCTGAATCACAATGGAGCTAGGCCATTTTCGCACACAAAAATCACTGCAGGAGGAGGAAAAAAGTGATGGATGATGGGGAAAAAAAATCTTAGACCAACCACAGATTTAACTCTGGACCCTTGGATTATTAGTCTGACAACAAAAGGAGAAAAGTAAAGTAAGATAAAGTGTACAGTAAAAGGGTAACTGTTAACAGTTATACTGGTGCTCATGTAAGAAGGCTGCTGTGTGAAGCATTGCTTCTGCCTCTGACTCTCTTCAAGAAAAATTGTATAGTTGGAAATTACCACTGTCAGTTGTTAATGTAACCCTTTGAATCACCCACAATGAAAACTATTGTGGCTAAGAGCCCACAGCATGCTAAACTAACATGAACATCAATCCTAAATATTCTATTGTGTACCCCAAAGTGCATGTTACAGACAGATATGGCACAATGATGCTACTGCTTGGTGCATTATATAGTATACTGTTCATTGCCACTGCACATCACTTCACCACCCAACTTCTTAAGAGCACACATTTGCAAGAATAAGACACTCCAATTATAGTGAGTGGAGGGCAAGCGGAAGTGTACAGTAATGAAGGAAGAATTATTTTGCAAAATCACTGATGAAAGTGAGAATGAAAACTATCAAGAAATAAAATTTTGCTCTGCAGCCAGCTAACACAATTGCATGAAGAGCAAAAACCTGAACAATAAGACAATAAGAGCATGATCAGGAGCTACCCACTTAACAACATCTACATCTATACTCTGCAAACCACTGTGGGGTGCATGGCACAGGGTACATTCCATTGTACCAGTTATTAGGGTTTCTTCCTGTTCCATTCACGTATGGAGAATGGGAAGAATGATTGTTTTAATGCCTCTGTGCATGCATTTAAATCAAGTGCATTATATGTTAAGCTGCATGGTCTTCTTTGCTCTTGGACACAGTTTAGCGGTGCCCGTTCATCCTGGTGGACTGCTGGTTGGTAATCATATCAATATAAAAAGCTGTGCAATGATTGCAGCAGAGGCAGTAAATAACAAAGCTGCTTTCACAGGTGGCCCAGCCCCTGATGGGGTAGGATAAACCTGCGACAGGGCTGGAATAGGAAGTGCTGGAGTGTGGATTGGGCAGGTTTTGCACCTGGGTCTCACACAAGGATATGACCCTTGTGGCAAGGAGTTGGGAGTGGCATGGGGATGAACTAGGATGTTATGGTGGTTGGGTGGATGACTGAACCACATTAGGTGGGATGGCAAGTATGTAGGGTAGGATTTCCCTCATTTCAGGGCATTATGATAGGTAATCAAAACCCTGGCGAAGGATGTGGTTCATTTGCTCCAATCCAAGGTGGTACTGGATGATGGAGGAGACATTCTTTTGTGGCTGGTTCTTTGGGGTGGTAGGAGGATTGGGGGTGTGTGGGGAAATGACATGGATATCTGTTCGCAAACTAGGTGTGGGGGATAGTGCTTGTCTGTGAAGGCCTCGGTGAGGCCCTCAGCATACTGAGCAAGGAGTTTTTGTCACTGCAGATACATCGTCCCTGGGTATCCAGACTATATGAGAGGGATTTTTTGGTTTGAAAAGTATAACAGCTGTCAAAATGCAGGTACTGTTGAGGATTGGTGGGTTTAATGTGGACAGAGGTGCAGGTGGAGCCATCAGATGGGGGGAGGTCAACATCTAGGAAGGTGGCAGATCATGAAAATATCATCAATGAACAGACTAGGGATTTGGTGTTTTGGGAGGCTAGGAGGGTCTCCTCTCCATGGCCCAAAAACATAGGCATAGGAAAGTACCATGCAGATGCCCATCGCTGTGCCTTTAATTTGTTTATATACCTTCCCTTCAAATGAGAAGTAATTGTGGGTTAGGATAAAGTTAGTAAGGTGCATGAAGAATGAGGTAGTGGATTTGGAGTCTGAAGGACACTGGAAAAGTTAGTGTTCAATAGCAGTAAAACCATGGGCATGAGGGATGCTGATGTACAGGGAGGTGGCATCAACTGTGTCGAGTAGGCATCCACGAGGTAAAGGGGAAGGAAGTTGTTGGTGTCTTTGACGTGGGAGGCTAGATTACGGACAAGTGGTTGGAGGTGTTGGCCAAAGAGGGCTGATTTTCTTTCAGTGGGGGCACAACAACCAGCCACAATGGGGCATCCAGGATTGTTTGTGGATTTTGTGGAGCATGAAGAAGGTGTGTGTGCGCGGTGTCATAGAGGTGAGGAGAAAAATGGATTCAGGGGAGATGTTCTGGGAAGGGCCTAAGGCCTTAAGCAGGGATTGGAAGTTGTGTTGGACTTGCAGGATGGAATCACTCTGCATAGTTTATGGGTGAAGGAGTAATATGATTGGCGGAGGCCTTCTGCCAGGTAGTCAGGCTGATTATGTCAGGATTTGTTTTGAGGTTGTGTATAGCTGTTCTTTCTTCTACTAATAGGTTGGTGTTTTGAGGAAGGGACTTTGGGAAGGATGGTGAAGCTAAATTGGAGGTAAGGAATTCCTGGAAGGTGACCAGTGGGTGGTTAGGTGGTAGGGGGGCAGGATCATGATTGGATGGTGGTATGTAATGGAAGAGGCAGGGTTCAATTTTGGAATTAGGGCGGTTTTGGTTGGAGGGATTGGTGGCAAAAAAGTGCTCCCATTGCACGAATCACGAGAAGGAGAGTAAGTCTTTGACAAGTCTGGCATTGTTAAATTTAGGTGTAGGGCTACAGGTGAGGCCTTTGGATAGGACTGAAACTTGTGTGAAACTGGGGGTTGTGGTGGAAAGGTTAACAACAGCCTTAAGGAAATGTTTTGGGTCTGTATTTGGTGGAGAGTTGGTACGGAGTTTTAGGGGATGTGTCAGCTAGGCAGGGTGGACGAGGATAAACACTGTGGATATGATAGGGTTGGAGAGTGGTGCCTTGAACTGGCAGTAGGATGTCAGCAGGTTGGATAACTTATGGAGATGGTGTCTGGAATGCTCCTCCAGGTGCTGAAGCGCAAGAGATTCAGTTTCAGAGATGTGATGTATGGAGTACGGATTGCAGAGTAGTAGTACCTTGTGAAGGGAACAGAGATGGTTCTGGAATGCCTGTGCCATGAAGATGTGTTTTTGCAGTACCAAGTTTGTGAGAGCCAGGTACTGGCAGAATTTGAAAAGGTGTAGTTCATTGTGAAAGGAGGGGTGGGATCCAGTGAAAGGAATCTTTACAGTTAGGCCATCTGGGGGATTCCATGGTTCAGACAGCATTTGAGAAACAGGGTCTGGGACTTGGGTTTTAGACAGGGAAAAAGATACTTTCCTGAACTGGTGCAGAAAGATGCAGCAAGGGTCCCTTGTTGCAGGAATGGTGTAAAGGAAACAGGAATGACGCAGAAATGGGCAAAATAGATGTTGATGGTTGTGAGAGGAGCTAGATAAGCAAATAAGACACATAAAAATGCGTAAAATACATAAAGACACACAGAAACACGCACAGATACGTAAAAATACACATGTGCAGGAGTGGAAAACAAAATGCTAAAGTACGTCAGGTTGGGGGGGGGGGAACAGTATGTTACCGTAGGTTGAGGCTGAGGCTGGGATAATTATGTGAGCAGAGAATGTGTTGCAATGATAACTCTCATCTGCGCAGTTCAGACAGTATGTTACCGTAGGTTGAGGCTGAGGCTGGGATAATTATGTGAGCGGAGAATGTGTTGCAATGATAACTCTCATCTGCGCAGTTCAGAAAAACTAGTGGTTGAGAGAAAGATCGGTTTGTGAAGCAGACATTGAAATCCACACAACAGTTTCCACCCCATCTGTCCTATCATCTCCTTCCCATTCTCATCTCCCGCCCTGTTTATTTACAGCCCTCAACCAACAAATCCGCCTGTCTTTCTCCCACTCCTTTCCTTTTTTGGTCTTTTTTTTCCCCACCTCCCTGCCCTAACCTCCTGAGGCTGCGCCTGTTGGCAGTCTAGTCCCTGCACACTCCACTAGACAGCATTCGTCTCTCTCCCCACCCATACACTACTATCCCTTCGCCTTTCCCACCCTATCCAGACTGCTGCTTGCACCCCACATGATGTTGCATTCCAGCCTGAGATGCTGGAGTTACAAATCATATTTTTCATGACAAAAAAGAAGGAAAAAGAAAAAACATACACTGGGCTTACATGTTTAAACTTTACCACGGATGAAAATAGAGTGCAGTATTAAAAGAAAAAATATTATTCGGTCCTGCTTTAGAGAAATTAGATACTGTATCATATTTTGGCACCTTGCAGTGTACAAACAACAAAGATACAGTATTAAAAAGAAAATATTTTATTTCAAACTTTATTCTGCTTTAAAGAAATCAGATAATTTGGCTTGTTTCAATTCTCATGCATTAAATATATACACCTCATTTTGCAAACTTGTTAATGAATTCAGAACTTTTTCACTACAACTTGCTTTAGTGCCTGCACACATCGACTGCACTTAACACTTCATTTAAGTCATCATCTCCATTTCCACCTCTGTCACTTGAAGCACACATCAGCAATAATCTCATCATTCTGTAGTTCCGCACACATGGTGAGATTATGATCAAAATGTACAAACCTGACAAAATCTGCACCCTCTAGTAGAGCTAGCTCATTACCAGACATGACTTACCACATATGACTTCACCATCACCACCGGCACCATCAATCATCAGTGGCTGTCTCTTCAAGTCAGTCACCACCCTTAGACAAACAGTGTTTGGTGCTATCAAATGTTGAACCAGTTTATTTCTATAATTCACTTTAAAATTTGCAATAATGCCCACATCAAGCAGCTGTAGAACACTGTTACAGTTTAGAGGGAAAAATTCCACTCAACCATTTTGCAAAACTACTTGGGGGGAATGTGCTGCACATCTATTCATAAGAAGAACAATCCTCTTTCTTTCTTTCTCATTCTAATGTCCAGTTTTTTAACCACTTTCCCATAAAATCATAGCCATCTAAGAATTTTTGTTGATTCATATTCGCGGGTTTTAGCTTTACACCTACGAAACACCTCTGATTCTTAGATTTTGCTATCACAAGTGAGGAAAGTTTGTCAGATCCATCTGCAGTTTGTCATATCCATCTGCATTCATAGCAAGAAGAACTGTCATGCAAATTTTACTCTTGCTCCCTACAAAACATGAGTCACCCCTTTCAGCTAATGTTTTACTAGGAAGCAGACTGTAGAATATATTGGTCTTGTCACAGTTGAAGATGTTTTGAGGTTGAAAATCCCTTAAGATACCATGCAGAACTTCTTCAATCCAGTGTTGCACCATGACATTGTCCACTGGTTCTGATTCACCAGAAACTGTTCTCCCTGTGATTCGATGATTATCTTTAAATCCTTGTAACCATCCTGATGAAGCCTTGAAATCAGCAGTGATGTTCATACTTCTAACTAAATCTTCCACCTTCACTTTCAGCATGTCACCACTGATCAGTAGAGCTGCAGCCCATTTTTGTTGCAACCATCTAAAAAGTGCCTTTTCCAAATCTACGCATCTCCCTTCTCGTTGATGGCTGTGCTTTGTCAATTTTGCACCCAATTTTAAAACTTCATTCAAAATACTGTTTCTTCTGCTACTGGCTGTACATAGTGTTGTATAGGCAATTCTTAAATCTGAAGCAATTTCAGATGTTGTTATGTACGTATTAGCATCCACCTTTCTTTTATTGAAAACAACGGTGCCTGGAGTGCCTATGTTTCCATGTTGCTCACTCTGGTTAACTGTGTCTTTGTCCCTTGTCTCTGGGGCACTGTGCGCTCGCTGTATTTCCATACATCACCAAAATCAAGAAAAATATCACAGGACTTCTTTTCAAACAACAATACTTACTAGTTATGCAACACTCAATTTATTTCAGTGGAATTAGTTACATGAAACAGTGCATTACTTAAAACGGCATTATGTATATATACAGTTTAATTAACATGTTTTTACATTATATTTTGCTGGGACCAACAAAAATGTATGTATAAGTAAGAATTATGTAGAACAGAGTTACGTATAAATCACATTCAGCTGTAGCAGCAAAACTATTCCTTTGCTTTATTATTTAACTATACTGTGACTGGATTATTTTGTGATGAGTGAACAGCAAAGGCAACTGAAAGTAAATAAACAGAAAACATATCAACCTATACGTACATACATACCTGAAGTAAATCAACCACAGCCACTGACATGTCAGTATTTTCATGCGCTAGAAGTTCAAGCATGGAGGGAACGGCCTGCAGTTCAACCATGATAGGATATAAGTCAGGTACAGTAGCAATTGCATGCAGCTCTTGAATTGTTTCATGTAATTCTACCTCAGATTCCATAAATCTGTAAATAACCCAAAACATGACTAACCTGAATTTCAACATCTCGTCAATCCAAGTATGTCCTAAAAATGTATTCACAAAAATGGAAATTTAACAGACATAAAGCTACAACAATATTAAGTGTACTAGTGTGCTATTTCTTTGCCCTTCTATGTGACTGATTTTTTTTTACACACATTGCACAAAATGTGTTTTTGTAAGGACATTAAAATATATGAAAAAGTACTGTTACACCAATCATACTTTTCTGGCATGTCAGGAAATTTAATTCTCATTTCCTGATTTTTCAGTGCTCTCTTTTCAAATAGCAGAATCATCCGTTTTAGAGTTGCTTCATCAAGAGGCTCTCCCTGAAAAAGAGAAGAAATTTGGAAAGTTACATTTTTAACTCCTGGGCAGAGGGACATGTGACATATTTAGTCAGGTACAGCAATGGATATTTTCTAAAAAAGAAGTATTTCTCCAAGAAGGAAGTCTATTCTAAAAATATTTATAAGAACATGTGAGAAACTTATCAAAAATTTCAAGTTACCGAAGTACATGAAAAATGTTTTATCATCTGGTAACTATAGTCACGGCAATACGTTTAATTTGCAACTGAAAGATTACAGTTTACTTACACTTTTATGTTACTATACATTATTCTCCACAAACAAATGACAATTTTAGGTATCTTACATTTGTTTGAGGGACAATGCTGGACTTTTCCTGACTACTGATTGTAACTTAGGGGGAACTGATATTACGATCTGTGTCAATGCACTATACTTTCATTTCCAGCCAAGGTAGCACAATATTTTCCTAGATTTCTACCAAATAACAAACTGGTATCCAGAATGAAATTTTCACTCTGCATGGAGTGTGTGCTGGTATGAAACTTCCTGGCAGATTAAAACTGTGTGCTGGACCGAGACTCCAACTCGCGACCTTTTGCCTTTCGTGGGCATGTGCTCTACCAACTGAGCTACCCAAGCACAACTCATGCCCCACCCTCACAGCTCTACTTCCAATAGTACCTCGTCTCCTACTGTCCAAACTTCAAAGAAGCTCTCCAGTGAAGTCTGGAAGGTAGGAGACAAGGTACTGGCGGAAGTAGAGCTGTGAGGCTGGGGCATGAGTCGTGCTTTGGTAGCTCAGTTGGTAGAGCACTTATCCGCAAAAGGCGAAGGGTCCCGATTTCGAGTCTCTGCCAGCAAGTTTCTTAACAAACTGGTATGTTAGTGCTTGAATTGCTGGTAGTAACTGCATTGTTCTTCTTCTCAAACTGACCAAACAATGAAATTGTTAGGCACATAACGTAGTCAGCAACTTGGATAGAAAGAAGTGAAGTATTTTCTCATCAAATGTTTCCATAAACATATCTTCAATACTGGCAAGAGCAACACCATCCATGTGTTGGTAAATTTTATCTTTCAACTTTAATAAAAAGGCTGACACACATCACAGCACTATAAAAGCAATTTCCTTACGTAAACAAAGCTATTACAATGATACTTACAAATAAGTCCTAAAGTGAAATTCACTGGCCTTCTAAAACACAAAATACAGAGCACAATGATATTACCACCACAGATGCATAATTTAGCAAGAGTTAAATAGGTAAAATACTTCGATTAAGCTGCTTTTGGGTACACTTTCTGCACATTAGACACTTTACTACATTCAGATTCCAAGTAGGACATGTTGTATCACCAGTAGTCCTTCTTATGAAGTCTGCCTGAAGTATTATCAGAAAAATCAGTTTCCATGACAGACTACTGCGTGTTCTTTCACACATTTTACTGTTTCAGATTCCTGCTGTGAAAGTCTTCATCTAAGGCATGTGCGTTAATTTCACATCATGTATTCAACAATTTCTTCCTCACTTATGGTGTAAGATTGGTGAAGCTGCTCTGCATCCGGAAATTATCAATATTCTCTCACTCATAATTTCTGTCTTTGAACAGTATGGTACAAAAAATGTCAAATATCTTTCCACCATTAAGAGTTCACTATTATTTATGTCTCCTTTTCTTCTACATTGCATACATTGGATATTAAATAGTTTTTGAGACTATCTATGGGATTGCCAGTCAATATCAATTTTTCATTTGAGAAACCAATTTTCTGGTACTCTATCACATGCAGGGACAGTAGAAGATACGCTAACAAAGGTTATTTGTTTGGAATAAGCTGTGCACTGATGGATGAGACTCCAAAAAAATAGTCTCCACATAAAAAGTGAGTCTGATCTCCCTTAGCACATCAACACAATATGAGATGCCATGCCAGTAAGCCTAAACTCCATTCAAGTTTCCTTGTAATTGACAGATTTTGGTGTTGATGGGACAGTGTTGCCAGTGTGCAGCCAACAAAGCTTCACAAGGCACTGCTTGTAATTACAAAACAGGCAACACAGTGAGTATGTGGTGCTTGAGAAAGAACTACAATTGGCTGCTGGCAGGCCCCTATCTCTTGACTCGCTGTAACGTCAATCACAAAGTAATTTCAATCGGAGTACAGTTATGAACTTAACATTAAACCTAAATATTTGATCAGGTTTGATGTAAGTTAACACTGTTAATAGAACTTATTACTTACCTCAACTGTTTCAGTCTCCACTAGTTTCAATATTTTCTCCCTTTCTTCTTCAGTGATATCAGGATTTAGTATTTCCTGAGGTTTCTGTATTTTCTTTTGTTTATCAGACCTGTCTATTTCAATTTGGTTATTCTTCGACACCGATACCTTTTTTATTTTACGGTGCCTTTCAAATTCATTTTCGTAGTCTTCTTCTTCATCATCATCCTGGAGACGCTTTGGAGTGTTTGGAGGCTGAAAGTACATTCATTTGATAATTCACTTACATAATGACCTATATTAATACTTTTCACACACACATATATACTAATGGCTTGAGGTTTCTCAGAGAAGAGTTTCTTTGCCTAGATTTGAGCCAGGAGGAGCTGATAAGCTCTTTGGATTATAATATTATATTACACATCACATCAGAAGGTAGTTTATGAAGAGACAGAGAGAATGATAGTGAAGCACAGAGAAGAAGAGGGCCACTTATTTGAGTTGGCAGAGAAAAAGACACCTTCCACATTGACAATTCTTACGAAGTGCTTCTGCAGACAACAATGGAATAAATTTTATTGTACACTGAAGAACAGTTATCTGTGTCCAAGAGTAAACATCTAGAATAGAGCCAGTGATGTACTTACACGTTTCGTGGAGGAATGTTGTCAGTGCTTGCATTAGGTATGATGGAAACAAAAGAAGGTGGCTTAGCTGTTTAAGTTACACAGCCAATGACAGAATAGCAGGCAGACACCCAGTGTTTTGAAGTAATAAATTTGGAAGAAAGGGTGAAACATTGCGATAAATGAGATTTATAAATTTAACTGCTCATTGTTTGAGTTGCAGCTATTTAGAACTATGCTAGTTTCTGCAAGCCAAGGATAGTGTTACAACCCATGATATATTCAAAAACCAGTGAAATATTTCTCTGTTGTGTTGCAATGCAATCAATCTGTGCGAACACACGGTGAAAGTGGATCAATGTTTTTTAATTAAAAATCATGGGAGGAGGCAGGTAGATCAAAGTTTTTTGATTAAATCATGAGAGAAGGTAAGTAGATCAATGTTTATTAATATATCAAACATATGACTCTGTTATTGATAAACAATGATCCACCTACTTATTCCCTTGATTGAATTAAAAAAAACACTGATCCACTTACTCAAAATGATTCCATCTACACAAACCAGAGTCATTTCATCACCACATTTGATACATTTTCATGTCTCTGCAATTAATCTGTGAGACATGCACCAATGGACGACACTGCCGTGCAGAACCAAATCACTTAAATCAGTCAACCTTATAACACTCACTGCCATAATCACAAAATATTTCTCTCGAAACTCACAAACAAGTCATAAAACTGCAAACTAGACAGTTGTTTCAATTTCGGCGCTAGAAATACATTGCCTCTGTTCTCACTTCTCTCTGGTTATGTCAAAGAATCATCTCCATGGTTATGTAAAACACGTGTTGCCAACCTACAATACATAAGCACTGCCGTGACTGCCACTTCCCCTCATCTACGCTTATTTTGTTAATGTACCCAGCATTTGGGGTGATGCATGCACAGAACCAAAATGTAGGTTGCCTACCAAAGTAGCAAGCACTGTAATACCATTTAACAGTTGATAATGTATACACCACCTTAGCATGCAATTAAATTGGATATCACAATAGTTACAGGTTTTTGGCATGCTTTATGAGCAGAAAAGTACATCAGGAACTGTGAAATGGAATACAATAGTTAAAAAGTTTGAAGATTTTAATAGTCTGATCTTCGATAAGCTGCAGCATGCTCATTTTCTACACAATGAATTAAATACGCTGGCTAACAATAAAAATAATTTTTCAAAAAAACTTGAAATAATTTTTGCCTGGCAACTACAATTCCCATTCAGAAGAATATACATTATACTGCATCTCAACACTTCACAGTCATCACCATAGCAGATCTACAGCTTACAGTAGTTGAAGACTACATGCAGTCACTACTTACGGGGCTGTATTACAGAGCTCTATGGACATGGAAAAATTTAGCCCATACACATGTATACAGTGAAATGTATATAAAAAAGAGAAATGTTACCACAATGAGTATGGCACATAAAAAATTAATGAATGGTCTCTCTTAATAAGTACATGTAAACAAAACAGTTAAATATTTCTGTAAGGTTCTACAGCACATGGCACCGAGCAGAGAATACGTAAAAGTTCATTTTGACAACTGTACGCAATAGCTGCTTCTGTGAATTTAGATCCATTCCTTACATATGTGTAAGTCATTTTACTTGAGCTACTCACACTCACTAGCAACATGAAAAAAGGCTACACATGAATTACAAAGGTTGCAAACTATGAGTACACTCTGTCCTATAAACTAATATTATCTTAGGTAAATATATTTTCCAGTGGGCTCTTTATTCACCTAACAGTACCTATCACATGTCAGCGGCAGCGTGTTTATGCTTCCATTAAAATTTCATTGTGCAATGGACTGCATATGTTAATAAATTAATTTAACTGATGTTAGGAAAATATTGCGAACCAAATGTGATAATCAATACATATCTTTCTGGTTAGTGATATAGGTGTACAACAGCTATCAGCAATACTGGATGATGTCACAAATTTTTTAGGATGGTGGAGAATGATAAATGTATCAATTTGAGGTAAGGATACCTGTACCAGAAACGAATGAGTTGAAAGTTATAAGCAAAAAGCACTCTGATACCTCCGACAGTGAAAGACGTGTACTGGTACATAATGTTAATGCTGAGATTGTAGTGTAGGCAATTTTCAGACATGGTAGTATGGACCAAAACAAGGAAAAAAGTCCAGTAAACATGGTCTCTAAAATACCTCAGGAGCTATGAGCACTCGTTCATCTTCGCTACTGGGAAACATCATCACAGAATCATCCTGTATACACATACATCTACAGGCACAGGTGCCTACAACTTTGATGCTTTGTAGTGTTGTTGGTTGAAGATTCCACACATCGGTCCCTATTCAAAATATTATGTACTCACTCCCCTCTATAAGTCCTAGTAGTTTGTAATGGGAATTTTCAAACACCCTGTATTAGGGCAGTCAAACACAAATGAGACAGATGGAAAAAAAGTAAATAAACTATTTATTATTTCAAAAGTAATTATCATAACTACTGATACATTCATCCTACTGTGAGACAAGGCGGCCAGTGCCTCCATGGAAATATGTTTGCAGTCTCCTACGGAACAACAATTGTACCCACGCATGCACCTCTTCATCTGAAGCAAATTGGCAGCCACGAATGTCTTTCTAATGTCGGCTCCACAAACAAGGAAATCACATGGTGAGAGATTGGAACTACATGGAGGATGAGTAAGGGATTCCTAACTAAACTCCTGCAGCATACACAAAACAACCTTTGCAACAATACAGTATATTGTAGGAACTCAGAATGAACAGAGTACAGCAGGACTGAATTTCTTTTGCTCGCAGGTGTATGAAATGTAATCACACAGATACAATTTAGCACAATTCTGAGGATCTAAAATACTCTTTTGTTTCGTTTTCATTATGAGAATTTGAATTACGTAACTCTAAACATCAATTTAGAACTGTTTTATAATGAAATGAAAAAATCAAAACCAATACTTTCCTTGGTGTAGACACACACGACTGCACGGAAACTGACTTACCACCCCTACCTGACTGGTTGGCTGGTTAGTTTAAAGGAGAGAGGGAGGGGAAGGGACCAAACTGTGAGGTCATCGGTCCCTTGTTCCTGGTAAAATAAATACACAATGGAAAGAAGAAAAGAAAGAAGATATACAGCACAATAACAGGTGAATGGAAGAACCAGAAGAACAACAGAAGGACAACCAGCACTACTATGGACAAAACAGGAAAAGAAAAACCAAGGAGAGAATCAAGAAACAGGTAGAAGGGATAAAAACAAGAGAGCACATGACTGTGGCTGGCCAACCACAAGAATAAAAAGGAAAAGCCAGCCACTCTGCGATACATTAACACATCCAGCCTAAAAGCATTAGAGTGGAGAACACAAAGGACATGCACGAAAACTTACGTAGAATGATAAAACCCACCGTCATGTATAAAACGTAAAACTAAATTATCCAATGAGGCACTGTCAGCTAAAATTAATGGCAACAAGCCCAGTAACTGAAGAGTCCTTCGCAGCCAAAGGACAGCTCACCAAGATGTGGGCCACTGTCAGCCGGGTGCAGCACCGACACTGGGGTGGATCGTCACGGCACAGGAGGCAGCCGTGTGTCACCTAAGCGTGGTCAATGCGGAGCTGACAGAGAACCACAGAGTCCCTGCAAGAGGCCCGTGTGGAGGTCTTCCACACATTTGTAGTCTCCTTAATGGCACGCAGATTGTTGTGCATACTGAGGTTATGCCATTCCGTCTCCCAAAGCAGCAAAACATTAGGGCGTTGTATTGACCGCAGCTCAGTTGCAGAGAAGCCCATCTCCATAAGTGGTTTCCGCGTAGCCTCTTTGGCCAGTCTGTCGGCAAGTTCGTTGACTGGGATTCAGTCGTGACCTGGGGTCCAGACAAACACCACTGAACGACTGGACCATTCCAGGGCATAGATGGACTCCAGGATGGGCGCTGCCAAAGGATGACGAGGGTAGCACTCGTCGATAGCTTGTTGTCTGCTCAAGAAGTCAGTACACAGAAGAAACGACTCCCCATGGCATGAACAGGTGGTCTCAATAGCATGAGATATAGCCACCAGCTCGACAGTGAAAACATTACAGCCATCGGGCAAGGAATGCTGTTCAATATATCCTCCATGGACATACACAAAGCCGACGTGGTCATAACCATCAAGCCATCGGAGTAAACCACTTCATGGCCTCGGTACATGTCAAGAATCGAAAGGAAGTGGCAATGGAGAGCTGCAGGGTTCACTGAGTCCTTTGGGCCATCTGAAAGGTCCAGACAAAGCCGTAGCCTAGGTGTACACCATGGAGGTGTATGAGAATGGACCTCAAGTATAGGTGGTAAAGGCAAGAACTCCAGTTCAGAACAAAGGGATCGGACACGAACTGCGACTGCAAGCTCTGACCTGGTGCCACTGATGCAGGAGACGAACCACCATGGGTGTGAAAAGGAAATGGTAATTTGGATGTGCAGGAGAACTATGAACGTGTGCAACGTAACTGGCCAGCAATTGTGCAAGCCAAACCTGCAATGGAGGGACTCTGGCCTCCACCAGGACACTGGCCACTGGACTTGTCCTAAAAGCTCCTGTCACTAGGCAAATGCCACAGTGGTGCACTGGGTCAAGTAAACACAATGCTGAGGGTGCGTCAAACCATAAACCAGACTCCCATAGTCAAGGTGGGATTGAACAAGGGTTCTGTATAGCTGCAGCAGCGTCGATCTGCACCCCAGTTGGTGTTACTCAGGCAGTGGAGGGCATTGAGGTGCTGCCAGCACTTCCACTTAAGTTGACGAAGGTGAGGAAGCCAAGTCAATTGGACGTCGAAAACCAGTCCTAAGAACTGGTACATCTCCACTACAGTGAATGGACTGTCATTAAGGTAAGTCCATAACACATGACTTTGCAGCAAAAAACTGGAAACTGTGGGCTAGGGCCCGTGACTGCACCTTGTGGATGGCTCCCTGTAGGTGCTGCTCAGCTACACCAGTACTGGTGGAGCAATACAAATGCATAAGTCATCTGTACATGGAAAGTATGAAGCGACATGAAATTTTGCATAAAAATAGGGAGCGGGCCTTGGAGACCCCGCTTGTATAATGTGGCAAGGATATGATGTCGCCAAGTCATGTCGTACGCTTTTCGTAAATCAAAAAAGACGGCAACCAGGTGTTGGCGTCTGGAAAAGGCTGTTCGGATGGCAGATTCGAGGAACACAAGATTATCAATGGTAGAGCGACCCTGGCAGAACTCAACCTGACATGAAGCCATATAGGCCACGTGACTCCAGGACCCAACCCAACCGCCGACACACCATATGTTCCAGCAGCTTACAAAAAACGTTGGTGAGGCTGATAGCTATCCACATCAAGCGGGTTTTTACCGGGTTTGATCACCGGAATGAAGGTGCTCTACCCGTCATTGCGATGGAGAGATGCCACCGCACCAGATCCTGTTGAATACGACTAGGGGGTGCCGCTTGTAGTAGGATGAGAAATGTTTAATCATCTGACTGTGGACCCGATCTGGCCCAGGAGCAGTGTCCGGGCAATGTGCAAGGACACTAGGAGCTCCCACTCTGTAAATGGGGCATTATAGGATTCACTGTGGCATGTAGTGAACGAGAGGACTTTCCCTTCCAGCTGCCGTTTGAGAGTGCGAAAGGCTGGGGGGTAATTCTCCGATGCAGAGGCTCAAGCATAGTGCTCGGCAATCGCAATTGCATCAGTAGATAACACGCCATTTATGTTAACACCGGGAACACCTGTTGGGGTACCCGAAAACACGTTTGATCCTTGCCCGGACTTGGAAGGTGACGTATGGCATCCAATGGTCGAGACGTATCTCTCCCAACACTCCTGCTTCCGTTGTTTGATAAGTTGGCGAACACAGCCATGGAACCGTTTAAAGGCTATGAGGTGCTCCAGAGAAAGGGTGCTGCTTATGCCACTGTAGAGCTCGCCTACACTCGATAACTGGTTCAGTGACTTCCGGTAATCACGAAGGGACTGCCTTTCACCGGGGGCAACCCAAAGAACGAGGGATCGCGTTTTCTGCCACAGAAATGATTGTTGAAGTCACATGCTCAACCATCACATTGATGTTCCCTTGTGGGGGAGAACAACGGTGACAGCAGAGGTGAAAGTTTGCCAGTCCCCCTTGTTTAAAGCCCATCGGGGCAGGCATCCGTGTGCTTGATGGCGGGTCAGTGACAGCAAGATGGAGAAGTGGTCACTACTACACAGGTCGTCATATGCTCTCCAGCGGATAGATGGGAGAAGTCCTGGGCTGCAAATGGATAAATCAATGGCCAAGTAACTACCATGAGCCACATTGAAACGTGTGGCGGCCCCAGTATTTAAGAGGCAGCAGTCGAACTGAGACAGTAAAGTTTCGACATCTCTGCCTCAACCAGTAAGCACGGTGCCACCCCACAAGGGGTTCTGGGCTTTGAAGTCTCCCAAAGGTAAGAAAGGTTTAGGGAGTTGATCGATCAGTGCAGCTAACACATTCAGGGGTACTGCACCATCTGGAGGAAGATATACATTGCAGACAATTATTTCCTGAATTGTCATTCTGACAGCCACAGCTTCAAGATGGGTTTGAAGGAGCACAGTTTCACTACAGACTGAGTTTAGGACATAAACGCAAACTCCACCTGACACTCAATTATAGTAGCTACGGTTCCTGTAATATCCCTTATAGCTGCGGTGGGTAGGGGTCTGATTTTCGGGAACCAGGTTTCCTGGAAGGCAAAGCAGAAAGCAGGTGTAAAGCTGAACAGTTGCCATAGCTCAGTCAGGTAGTGGTAAAAATCGCCGCAATTCCAATGGAGGATGACATCATCGTGAGACTGGGAAGGTTGGTTGGTTGGTTTGTAGGATTGAAGGGACCAGACTGCTATGCTCATCGGTCCCTTTTTGCAAAAACTTCAAACACCCACACAGAATAAAAACGAACAATGGAGGCGACAAGAGACGACACAGGACAAGAAAGACTCCGACAGAGACCAGACAAAAGGAATTAAAATCACACAGGGTGTGACAGAGGTTGGCCAACCATAGAGACAAAAAAGGAAAAGCCAACCACCCAGAAACACACTAAAAAAAAACCAGTCTAAAATTGCACGCCAAAGGCCAGACTCAACACAAAAAACGACAAACAGATTAAGTGATAAAAGCCCCCTGCCCGAATAAAATGCAAAAGTAAGCCTGCCATAGCAGTGTCATCTGTTAAAAGGGCAGGGAGCGTTTCAGGCAGTGCAAACGTCTGCCTGAGCACAGTTAAAGGGAGACAGGCCAACAAAATGTGGACCACTGTCAAAGCCGACCCGCAGCGACACAGAGGCAGGTCCTCACAGCGCAGTAAATGGCTGTGTGTCAAGCGGGTGTGGCCAATGCGGAGCTGACAAAAGGACAACTGAGTCCCAGCGAGTGGCTCGCATGAATGACCGCCACACATTCGTCGTCTCCTTGATAGGACGGAGTTTGTTTGGTGTGGTCAGGTTGCGCCATTCAGTGTCCCAAATCTCGAAATATTTGCGGCTTGAGACTGCTTGCAAATCAGTTTCCGGGAGGCCAATGTCCAGAGGTGGTTTACTGGTGGCCTGTTTGGCCAGGCGGTCAACATGTTCATTGCCCGGTATCCCAACATGGTCTGCGGCAGTCCAAATGAAGGTCACTGAGCGTCCACTCCTGTAGAGGGCATTAAGAGACTCCTGGATGAATAATACCAAGGGATGCCTGGGGAAACACTGGTCGAGGGCTTGTAGGCTGCTTAAGGAGTCACTACAAATGACATAGGACTCACCAGAGCAGGAGCAGATATATTCAAGAGCGTGACCGATGGCAACCGGCTCTGCAGTGAATACACTGCAGCCAACCAGCAAGGAGCTTTGTTCTGTATGGTCAATGTGAGCGTAAGCAAAGCCAACAAGACCGTCGACCAGGGAGCCATCAGTGTAGATGACGTCTGAGCCCCCAAACTCGCCAAGAACAGAGAGGAAGTTCCGGTGGAGGATTTCAGGTGGGACTGAGCCTTTGGGGCCAAGCAATAGGTCCAGCTGAAGCTGCGGCCAAGGCATTGACCATGGAGGGGTACGGAAACGAGTCTGCAGGAAAGGCAGTAGGGGGGAAGCGTCAAGGTCTTGAAGAAGTGACCGGACACAGACAGCTAAGGGATTTCCAGTTCTGGGCTGCCGTTGTGGGAGATGGACCGCCGTGGTGGGGAAAAGAAGACAGTAATATGGGTGGCGAGGTGAACTGTGGACATGTGCGGCATAGTTTGCGAGCAATAGTGGCCACTGGAGCCGCAATGGAGGGACGCCCGCCTCCACAAGGAGGCTGTTCACAGGGCTAGATCGAAAGGCTCCCATAGCGAGGTGAACTCCACAGTGGTGGACAGGGTCTAGTAGATGCAGTACAGAAGGGGCGACTGAACCATACACCACATTTCCGTAATCAACACCGGACTGCACAACCGCTTGGTACAGCCGCAATAGTGTACGCCGATCAGCACCCCATTCGGTGTGGCTCAGGCACCGAAGGAGATTGAGATGCCGCCAGCACTTGTCTTTAAGCTGACGAATATGGGGAAGACAACTTAAGCGGGCATCGAAGACCAGTCCCAGGAAGCGGTAAGTCTCCACTACATCTAGTAGTTGGTCATCGAGGTAAAGTTCGGGATGGGGGTGGACGTTACGGCAGCGACAGAAGTGCATCACAAAGTTTCGGCAGCTGAAAACCGGAAGCCGTGGTTGAGGGCCCATGACTGAGCCTTCCATATAGCTCCCTGCAGACGGCGTTCAGCTACAACAGTAGAAGAGGAGCAGAAAGAAATACAAAAATCATCAGCATAGAGGAGGGGAGAGACTGACGATCCTACTGAGAGCACAAGACCATTGATGGCAATTAGAAAGAGTGGGACGCTCAGGACAGAGCGATGCGGGACCCCATTCTCTTGTGTATGGGGAGCGTTATGAGAAGCACCAACGCGAACTCGGAAAGTGCGATAGGATAAAAAGTTCTGTTTAAAAATCGGGAGTGGTTCCCGAAGACCCCACTCATGCAGAGTAGCGAGAATGTGGTGTCACCAAGTCGTATCGTTGACCTTTGTGAGATCGAAAAAGACGGCGATGAGGTGTTGTCGCCGGGAAAAGGCTGAGCGAATGGCAGACTCCAGGTACACCAAGTTGTCGATGGTGGAGCGTCCGTGGTGAAAACCGCCCTGGGACGGAGCCAGGAAGTTCCGAGACTCAAGGAGCCAATTCAACCGACGGCTCACCATGCGTTTGAGCAAATTGCAAAGAACGTTGGTGAGGCTAATGGGGCGGTATCTGTCCATCTCAAGTGGGTTCTTGCCAGGTTTCAGAATGGGGATTACGATGCTTTCCCGCCATTGCGATGGGAACTCACCCTCAACCCAGATACGGTTGTAAAGGTCTAGGAGGCGCCGCTGGTAGTACACTAAGAGGCGTTTGAGCATCTGACAGTGGATGTGATCAGGCCCGGGAGCTGTATCAGGGCAAGCAGCTAGGGCACTTTGCAATTCCCACTCACTGAACGGAACATTGTACGATTCAGGGTGGCGCGTATGAAAGGAAATGCTCTGACGCTCCAACCGCTCTTTCAGGGAGCGGAAGGCCAGCGGGTAATTTGCAGAAGCAGTACACTGAGCAAAATGCTCTGCTAAGTGGTTCGCAATGGTGTCGAATGTAGTACAGACTGCTCCATTCAGTGAAAGCGCAGGAACACTGACGGGGGTCCGATAGCCATAGAGTCGCCTAATCTTGGCCCAAACCTGTGATGGAGAGGTACGGAGGCCAATGGTAGAGACATATCTTTCCCAGCACTCCTGCTTGTGTTGGCAAATGATGCGGCAGGCCCGCACACGGAGCCGTTTAAATTCGATGAGGTGTTCTAATGAGGGATGCCGCTTGTGACGCTGGAGCGCCCGCCTGCGATCTTTAATTGCCACAGCGATCTCAGGTGACCACCAAGGCACAGTCCTCCGCCGAGGGGACCCAGAAGAACACGGAATGGCAGATTCTGTGGCGGTAAAGATGCCGGTGGTGACCGAGTGAACCACCGCATCAATGGCGTAATTGGAAAGAGGCGCAATAGTGGCAATGGAGGAGAACAAGTCCCATTCAGCCTTATTCATAGCCCATCTGCAGGGGCGCCCAGAAGAGTGACGCTATGACAGTGACAGAAAGATCGGAAAGTGGTCACTACCGCACAAGCCGTCGTGCACACTCCAATGGAGAGACGGTAAGAGGCTAGAGCTGCAGATCGAAAGGTCGACTGCTGAGTATGTGCCAAGCGCCACACTGAAATGTGTGGAGGCACCATCATTTAAAAGGGAAAGGTCGAGCTGTGCCAATACATGCTCAACGGTGCTGCCTCGGCCTGTTGCCACTGATCTATCCCACAGAGGGTTATGGGCGTTGAAGTCGCCCAGTAACAGAAAAGGTGGTGGCAATTGGGCTATCAGTGCTGCCAGGACATGCCGCAGGACATCACCATCCGGAGGAAGATACAGACTGCAGACAGTAATAGCCTGAGGCATCCACACCCAAACAGCGACAGCCTCTAAAGGTGTTTGTAGAGGGGACAGACTCGCTGTGAAGGGAGTGAAGGACGTAGATGCAGACGCCACCAGATACCCTTTCGTAAGTTGCCCGGTTCCTATAATACCTCCAACAGCCACACAGGGCAGGGGTTCGCATTGCCGGAAATCAAGTTTCTTGAAGAGCAATGCAGAGGAAAGGATGAAGGCTGAGAAATTGTGTGAGCTCAGCAACATGGTGGAAAAAATCGCTGCAGTTCCACTGGAGGATGACATAGTCTATGGCCGAGAAAGGCGTGAGGGGACCGAGGAGGCAAATTACGCCACTGGATCACTTGCTGCCACCAATTGAGTACCCGTGCGAGTGACATCCATTGCGTCCGAGGGTTCGGCGAGATCTAGGTCCTCAGTGGATGCCAGAATTTCTACCCCATCCTCAGATGCTGAGCTTGTAGGAAGCGGTGGGATGGTTGCCACCGCAATGTCTCGATTCTTGGGAGCCTTTTTCCTTTTCTGCTTTTCGCACTGTGCCTTCGGTGGTTCTGGCTGGGAGGGCTTCACTGGGTCAGTCTCAGGGACAGACGAGGACCGTGAAGCCCTACGACCAGTGACGTGTGGTTGCTTCAGCCACCGACGGGTGTCCGCTTTTCCACTGGTCAGAACATGGGGAGGGAGGGCCCCAAGGAACCCCTTCCTGGCGAGATGAGCCGAAGAAGACTTACACTTCTCCGGCTGGGAAGTGGGAACTGATATCCCTGATGGTTGTGAGGGTGTTACTCCTGAAGTAGATGGAGCAGGAGCGACGGAGTGAAGTGCCCCCCACCATCATGAGGGCGGGTGGATTCTGATGGATCAGAGAGCTAACTAAATGAGACGAAGTGGGAGACGGTAGAACCGTTGTCGCAGCGGTGGCATAGGTGGATGTGACTGGCACAGGATGGAGTCTCTCATATTTCCGCTTTGCCTCAGTGTAGGTCAGGTGGTCCAGGGTCTTATATTCCATTATCTTCCGTTCTTTCTGGAAAATCCTACAGTTCGGAGAGCAAGGGGAATGGTGTCCCCGCAGTGAACACAGATGGGAGGCGGGGCACATGGAGTATTGGGATGCGAGGGACGTCCACAATCTCGACACGTGACACTGGAAGTACAGCAGGATGAAATATGCCCAAACTTCCAGCATTTAAAACACCGCATCAGAGGAGGGATATATGGCTTTAATCCCAGCGGTAAACCATCAGCTTGACCTTTTCGGGTAAGGCGTCACCCTCAAAGGCCAAGATGAAGGCAACGGTGGCTACCTGATTATCCCTAAGACCCCAATGGACGTGCCGGACGAAGTGAACACCTCGTTGTTCTAGGTTTGCGCGCAGTTCATCATCTAACTGCAGAAGAAGATCCCTGTGGAGTATAATACCCTGGACCATGTTTAAACTCTTATGGGACATGATGGTAACTGAAACATCCCCCAATTTGTCGCAAGCGAGCAACCTCCGTGACTGGGCAGAGGATGCTGTTTTGATTAGAACTGACCCAGAGCGCATTTTGGACAAGCCCTCCACCTCCCCAAACTTGTCCTCTAAATGCTCCACAAAAAACTGAGGCTTCGTCGACATAAATGATTCACCATCAACTCGCGTAAGAAGAGGTACCGGGGTGAATAAACTTTACTGGCTTCTTTAGCCATACGTTCCTCCAATGGAGTGCCCAGGGAGGGAAATGATCTTGGATCGTACTTCTTGCCATTGAGGTTTGACCTCGATTGCTTAGAGACTGCCGGTAGAGACCCACAAGCAAGAGATGATGTACCACACTTCATTGCGGGTCATCCGCCCTCATGCCACCCACTGCGACCAGGGGCTATATCCCCACAGGCGCCACCCAGCCACAGCAAAGACCACCTGGCAGGATGGCCTTTGCCAGGAGTCCTGATGCCTCAGCATACATGGGGAGGTAGCAGCTCTGGCATCAGCAGTGCGATCCCTGTGTAGAGAGTACATGACGACCCCACCACAACGGACTGGCTACTGTGCTGGCTGTCAGGCGTCGAATATCCATTTCTATAGGGAGCGAAGATGGAAGTGCACAATGGGGGGAATGTGTGCTACCCGCAACACACTGCAGCCCATGTGGCCGGAAGCTTGGTGTAAGTCCAACTCCATGACAATATCGAATGTGCCAGATCTTAGGACAAGATGGATTTATGATGTACCACGTAAGGCGTCCTTCCCCAAATGGTACGCACTAACAGAAAATTTTGAAATGTAGTGGTCAAACCCCTTAGGGGACCATCACATTGAGGCTGAAACGTTGGAGACTCCTTTTAGTCGCCTCTTACAACAGGCAGGAATACCGTGGTCCTATTCTAACCCCCTAACCCGCAGGGGGGCAGACTGGGAAGGCATGGAACATTCAATGAGGCAGTTTATGCCTCAGGGTCACCTGCTGCCACCGACTTATTGCCTGAGCAGTCTATATCCATTGTGTCTGAGGGTCCAGTGAGATCTAGGTTCTCAGCGGATGCCAGAATCTCCACCTCATCCGTAGACGCAGAGCTTGTAGGTAGTGGTGGTGTGAGTGCCACCGCAATTCCCATGGTTTTGGGGATCTTCTTCCTCGGTTTCCCTGGCTGGGAGGACTTCACTGATTCAGTCTCCGGGACTGAGGATGAGTGTGAAGCCCTACAATCAGCTGCTTTTGGGTTCTTCAGCCACTGGCAAGTGTCATATTTCCCACTACCAGAAACCAGGGAAGAGAGTGAGCCCAAGGAACCCACTCCTAGTGAGAGGAGCCAAAGAAGACTTACGCTTCTCCAGCGCAGAAGTGGGGATTGATATCTACGATGGTTGGTTGAGGGGGGGGGGGGGGTTGCCCCCCAAATAGGTGGTGCAGGAGAGCAACAAGGAGGGGAAGTGCCCCCCACCATCAAGGGGGCAGGTGTAATCTTCCGGCTCTGAGAGGTGACTGGGTTTGGCGGAGCTGATAGGGCTAGAAGTGTTGTAGCTGCAGTGTAAGACGAAGTCATATGTACAGGATGTAGGCGTTCAAATTTCTTCTTAGCCTCATTGTAGGTCAGTCGGTCCAGCGTCTTGTACTCCATGATTTTCCTTTCTTTCTGGAGAATACTGCAGTCAAGCGAGCAAGGCAAATGGTGCTCTCCGCAGTTGACACAAATGGGAGGCGGGTTACATGGAGTATTGGGATGTGATGGGCGTACGCAATCTCAACATGTGACACTGGAAGTACAGTGGGAAGACATATGGCCAAACTTCCAGCATTTAAAGCACCGCATTGAGGGAGGGATACAGGGCTTTACATCACAGTGGCAGACCATCACCTTGATCTTCTCAGGTAATGTATCACCCTCAGAGGCCAAGATGAAGGCACTGGTGGCAACCTTATTATCCCTCGGGTCCCAGTGGACATGGCAAATGAAATGTACACCTTGCCGCTCTAAATTGGTGCGCAGCTCATCACCAGACTGCAAAAGAAGGACCCTGTGAAATATGATACCCTGGCCCATATTTAAGCTCTTATGGGGCACGATGGTAACAGAACCATCCCCCAGCTTGTCACAAGTGAGTAACGCCCGTAACTGGACAGAGGATGCTGATTTGATCAAGACTGACCCAGATCTCATTTTGGACAAGCCCTCCACCTCCCCAAAAAAGTCCTCTAAATGCTCAACAAAAAACTGAGGCTTCATCATCATGAAAGATTCCCCCATCAGCTCTCGAACATACAAGGTACCAGGGTGAATAAGAGCAGCTGCCATCCTTAAGCCTGACGTTCCTCCCATGGTGTGGCCAGGGAGTGCAATGATTTGGGGTCGTATTTCTGTCCGTTGAATTGAGGCCGTGAACGCTGACAAAACCAGTGATACCTGTTGGTTGGAATCTGACACCATCTTCTGTTCATATGGGCAGCTAGCAAAAGTGGTGAAATGTACTAGCCTTACTAGTGGGAAGCAAGCAGAGCTTATAATTTGTAGTACTTTATCCCGAATTGACTGGGGTCCTTTGGTTTGGAACTGAGTGGACGGTCTCAACAAGAGGCTCTATAAATTATATGATGGTCTCTATGTTATGGAGTGGAGAATTGTAGGTCACCTTGATAGGTCATGGGTGCACCACACAGAGGATGAAGCTACTTTGTTAACAGAGTATTTGTGAAGTGCACATAATTTCTTTTTCTTTTTTTCTTAGGGCTAGGCATTAGTTTGAGGTCCTTTGAGGGATGCATGCCAGTCAATACACAGAATGAAATCAGATTACATACAAAATTAAGATACTGTGACTCTCAAAACGTTAACAGTCAACTGCTAGAATTTTACTGCTCAGCAGGATATTTGTCACACTCAAATTGTACATGGAACTGAGAGTCAGATGAAACCCAAAGTAGAAAGCTATGAAATATTTAATGAAGCATGGGATGTATACAAAACGACAAGTTAGATGTCATAGGAGGAGCAGACAAAAATATTGTGTCAACTGAGGTCAAAATTGAGTGTGACTGTGAATATCTGAAAGAGAGTTGCTGTCCTATGTGAACTCAGGTTACTTACTGAATGTTTTTACCAGTCACCCAATTCTGCCGCAACAACTGTACAATCATTCAAAGAAAGTCTACACTCAGTACCATGGAAGCACCTTGATCGAACAGTATTAGTTGATTGAGACTTTACCTTATCAAGTGTAGACCAGAAATCTATGGATTCAATTGTTGATGTACAAACAGTCTGTCACAAGAAGTAGTTCTGAAGATGTTTTCCGAAAATGTGTCTTGAGCAGCTGTTTCACAACCCACACACAATGGAAATATTTTAGACCTTGCAATAATAGTTCCAACATTACTGACAGTGTTAGCAGTACAGGCAGGGATTAGTTAATGTGATGTCACCCGTAACAGTGATGTTTACTGAAGTTTGTGAGCCCATCAATACGACTAGGAGAGTTTTTATGCAGAAAAGAGCTGTAACTGAGTATGGATGGACCAAGCGTTATTAATTTCACAGCCGGTCACTATGCAGCTGCAGGATGCTACACAGGGCAGCAGGTATTATGAACCAGTTCCTCAGCTGTAGAGTTAAAATAACAACTTGATTTATTTAGCAGAATTCATACTGCTGAAGTAGTCAGTGCCCCGGTGGTGCATGTTGAGCCTGGGCAGAGATGCTTGCTTAGCTCAGCATGCGACAGCAAGAGAGGGCTACCAGCACAAAGATGTTGGGCTGGACAGGTAGCAGTGCAAGAAACAAAAGCAACATCTTGGCAAGCACAGAGCTGTGGTAGGCCTGCAACCGCCAGGCATGCAGCGGAACCAGACTCCGTTGCAGGCTGGTCATGCTGTTAGGGGCAAATGCAGTGACCAGTTAGCAGCTCGCAGTGGAAGCAGTTCAGGAGGCACCCAAGAATGGACTGCAAACCAAGGACACACAGACGGTGCCCTCAAATTGGTTGATGTCAGTCAGTGGTAGATCTCCAGCTGGAAGGCACCAGTTCAGCTCCCGGCAGCATCAAGACTACACAGCAAATAGACCCGAGGCTAGCAGAGGCAGCATCTAGTTGTATTTAAAGAGTGGATGATCCACTTTGGGTCTACGACTGCTGTGGAATACTTTTCAGTGTAGGGCCAGGTCGACAACAGAAACCGCATTGCTGGGGCAGGTGGGTGCTCCATCCAACTCTGTTATGATGGGACATTGCTTTTTAGTCATGTTAACCAAAGAAGCGGCACCACATCAGACCTTAGGAAGGAGTAGTCCAGATCATCACTGCAATGGCCTGATCCTTGTAATATGCTGCGTCCCTGACAGCAGGTAGCACGGCCCTGTGTGTGGTAACCAAGCTCGCTTCAGTGCCAAACAGAGGCTTCTGTCATGTCTGATCAGCATCTTTCCAACTTCTGCAGAGGAATGTTGTGAGCATCCTTCTGGCTCGCCTTGTCATAGGTTATGAACACCGATTTGTATAGGTACTGACATAACATTTCTCCTCTCTTTGGATGGTCTGGTCTACCAGATTGTGATTTGTATTACTGATGCAAATCACTTAACTTTACATTTAAGCATATGCGCCATTATAACACAACTCTTTAATGATGGTTTAAACTGACCGCAAATCACACTCTGGAGAACTACGTGCCAAGTGAGTAGATTAAGGCTGGAAAGGACCCCACCGTGGTTTAATAACAAAATTCGGAATTTTAGACTATGCCACGAAAGCACAGACTGCTGCACCTTTGGTTCGAAAACAAACATGGAAATGTCAAAAGGCAAAAGTTAGCAAAAAATTGTGCAACTGTAAATAAATTGATACACAAAGCCCACAACTACTTCTACAATGATACCTTAGCGAAAGATCTCACTGCATTTAATAAATCATTCACACAGGAAGGTCACACAGACATATCATTATTTGACTGTTGCTTCGACTCCCATATTAAGGAAGTACTAATAGGCAGTTCAGGTGCTGAGAAGCAACTGAAAGAGTTGAAAACAAATAAGTTGCCAGGCCCAGACGGGATCCCAGTTTGGTTTTATTGAGAGTACTCTTTAGCATTGGCCCTTTAGTTAGCTTGCATCATCACAAATCTCTTGGCTAGCACAAAGTAACATGTGACTGGGAAGAAGTGCAGGTGACTACTGTATATAAGAAGGATAAAAAACAGAACCTCACAATTACAGACCAATATCCTCAACATCAATTTCCTGCAGATATCATGAATATAATCTATGTTCAAATAAGGCAGAATAATTTTTTTTTTTTTTTTTTTTTTTTTTTTTTTTACAGAACAGCTTCTGTCTACAAATCAGTACAAATTTAGAAAGAACAGCTCGTGTGAAACTTAGCATGCCCTTTTCTCACATGATGCACTCCAAACCATGGATGAAGCTCAACAGGCAACATTCGATATTTCTACATTTTTGGAAAGTGTTTGACACAGTGCTAAGCAGCAGACTGCTAATGAAGCTCCAAGCATATGGAACAGGTTCTTAGGTATGTTAATGCCTCAAACGTTTCCTAAGTAATAGAATCCAGGATGTCTTCAGAGACAAGGACACAGTCAGGAATGCTCCAGGGAAGTGTGATAGGGCATCTACTTCCTTGAATACAGAAACAATCTGATGGATAGGGTGAGTAGCAATCTGCAACTGTTTACTGACAATGCTGTAGTACATGGGGGGGGGGGGGGGGGGGGAATATTGACATTGATTAATTGCAAGAGGATACAGGACGACTTAGAATTTTTTTGTGTGTGATCAATGGCAGCTTCCTCTAAATACAGAAAAATATAAGTTAATGCCAATGCATAGGAAAAACAATTTTGTAATGTTTAAATATAATATTAGTGGTGAACTGCTTGGCACAGTAACATCAACAAAATGTTGTTGTTGTGGTCTTCAGTCCTGAGACTGGTTTCATGCAGCTCTCCACGCTACTCTATCCCGTGCAAGCTTTTTCATCTCCCAGTACTTATTGCAACCTACATCCTTCTGAATCTGCTTAGTGTATTCATCTCTTGGTCTCCCTCTACGATTTTTACCCTCCACGCTGCCCTCCAATACTAAATTGGTGATCCCTCGATGTCTCAGAACATGTCCTACCAATCGATCCCTTCTTCTAGTCAAGCTGTGCCACAAGCTCCTCTTCTCGCCAATTCTATTCAATACCTCCTCATTAGTTATGTGATCTACCCATCTAATCTTCAGCATTCTTCTGTAGCACCACATTTCGAAAGTTTCTATTCTCTTCTTGTCCAAACTATTTATCGTCCACGTTTCACTTCCATACATGGCTACACTCCAAACAAATACTTTCAAAAATGACTTCCTGACACTTAAATCTACACTCGACGTTAACAAATTTCTCATCTTCAGAAACGCTTTCCTTGCCATTGCCAGTCTACATTTTATATCCTCTCTACTTCGACCATCATCAGTTATTTTACTCCCTAAATAGCAAAACTCCTTTACTACTTTAAGTGTCTCATTTCCTAATCTAATTCCCTCAGCATCACCCGACTTAATTCGACTTCATTTCATTATCCTCGTTTTGCTTTTGTTGATGTTCATCTTATATCCTCCTTTCAAGACGCTATCCATTCCATTCAACTGCTCTTCCAGGTCCTTTGCTGTCTCTGACAGAATTACAATGTCATCGGCAAACCTCAAAGTTTTTATTTCTTCTCCATGGATTTTAATACCTACTACGAATTTTTCTTTTGTTTCCTTTATTGCTTGCTTAATATACAGATTGAATAACATCGGGGAGAGGCTACAACCCTGTCTCACTAACTTCCCAACCACTGCTTCCCTTTCATGCCCCTCAACTCATATAACTGCCATCTAGTTTCTGTTCAAATTGTAAATAGCCTATCACTCCCTCTATTTTACCCCTGCCACCTTCAGAATTTGAAAGAGAGTATTCCAGTCAACATTGTCAAAAGCTTTCTCTAAGTCTACAAATGCTAGAAATGTAGGTTTGCTTTTCCTTAATCTTTCTTCTAAGATAAGTCGTAAGGTCAGTATTGTCTCACGTGTTCCAATATTTCTACGGAATCCAAACTGATCTTCCCCGAGGTCGGCTTCTACCAGTTTTTCCATTCGTCTGTAAGAATTCGCGTTAGTATTTTTCAGCTGTGACTTATGAAACTGATTGTTTGGTAATTTTCACATCTGTCAACACCTGCTTTCTTTGGGATTGGAATTATTATATTCTCCTTGAAGTCTGAGGGTATTTCGCCTGTCTCATACATCTTGTTCACCACATGGTAGAGTTTTGTCAGGACTGGCTCTCCCAAGGCTGTCTGTAGTTTTAATGGAATGTTGTCTACTCCTGGGGCCTTGTTTCGACTTAGGTTTTTCAGTGCTCTGTCAAACTCTTCACGCAGTATCGTATCTCCCATTTCATCTTCATCTGCATTCTCTTCCATTTCCATAATATTGTTCTCAAGTACATCGCCCTTGTATAGACCCTCTATATACTCCTTCCACCTTTCTGCTTTCCCTTCTTTGCTTAGCACTGGATTTCCATCTGAGCTCTTGATATTCATACAAGTGGTTCTCTTCTCTCCAAAGGTCTCTTTAATTTTCCTGTAGGCAGTATCTATCTTACCCCTAGTGAGATAAGCCTCTACATCCTTACATTTGTCCTCTAGCCATCCCTGCTTAGCCATTTTGCACTTTCTGTCAATCTCATTTTTGAGACGTTTGTATTCCTTTTTGCCTGCTTCATTTACTGCATTTTTATATTTTCTCCTTTCATCAATTAAATTCAGTATTTCTTCTGTTACCCAAGGATTTCTACTAGCCCTCGTCTTTTTACCTACTTGATCCTCTGCTGCCTTCACTACTTCATCCCTCAGAGCTACCCATTCTTCTTCTACTGTATTTCTTTCCCCCATTCCTGTCAATTGTTCCCTTATGCTCTCCCTGAAACTCTGTATAACCTCTGGTTCTTTCAGTTTATCCAGGTCCCATCTCCTTAAATTCCCACCTTTTTGCATTTTCTTCAGTTTTAATCTACAGTTCATAACGAATAGATTGTGGTCAGAGTCCACATCTGCCCCTGGAAATGTCTTACAATTTAAAACCTGGTTCCTAAATCTCTGTCTTACCATTATATAATCTATCTGATACCTTGCATTATCTCCAGGATTCTTCCATGTATACAACCTTCTTTCATGATTCTTGAACCAAGTGTTAGCTATGATTAAGTTATGCTCTGTGCAAAAGTCTACCAGACGGCTTCCTCTTTCATTTCTTATCCCCAATGCATATTCACCTACTATGTTTCCTTCTCTCCCTTTTCCTACTCTCGAATTCCAGTCACCCATGACTATAAAATTTTTGTCTCCCTTCACTACCTGAATAATTTCTTTTATCTCATCATACATTTCATCAATTTCTTCATCATCTGTAGAGCTAGTTGGCATATAAACTTGTACTACTGTAGTAGGCGTGGGCTTTGTGTCTATCTTGGCCACAATAATGCGTTCACTATGCTGTTTGCAGTAGCTTACCTGCACTCCTATATTTTTATTCATTATTAAACCTACTCTTGCATTACCCCTATTTCATTTTGTATTTATGACCCTGTATTCACCTGACCAAAAGTTTTGTTCCTCCTGCCACCGAACTTCGCTAATTCCCACTATATCTAACTTTAACCTATCCATTTCCCTTTTTAAATTTTCTAACCTACCTGCCCGATTAAGGGATATGACATTCCACGCTCCGATCCGCAGAACGCCAGTTTTCTTTCTCCTGATAACGACATCCTCTTGAGTAGTCCCTGCCCGGAGATCCGAATGGGGGACTATTTTACCTCCGGAATATTTTACCCAAGAGGATGACATCATCATTTAACCATACAGTAAAGCTGCATGCCCTCGGGAAAAATTACAGCTGTAGTTTCCCTTGCTTTCAGCCGTATCAACAAAATATATAGGAATGATAATTAAATGAACACCCTAGCTGCAAGCAGGCGTTGATACACTTCGTTGGGGACATGTTGAAAATGTGTGCCCCGACCGGTGTTCATTTAATTATCATTTCTATTCTAGCAAAGCTGCATGGTCATATATAGTTAAAATAAAATATGGGTTCCCGGCCTTTGACCTTCTTGTGTGCGAACGCACACGCTATGCCCGAACTCGTACGGGACTTGGTAGATTAATCTGCCACGAGTAATGAGTATGATGGGCAAACATCTAATAGGCGCACTACGAATGTAGTGTTGTGTACATGTTGGGAATGTGGATCTCACGGGGAGCGTGCAAGGGATAAGTCCCTGCAGACGCACTATCCTCTGTGCCCGCGGTGGCTCAGATGGATAGAGCGTCTGCCATGTAAGCAGGAGATCCCGGGTTCGAGTCCCGGTCGGGGCACACATTTTCAACATGTCCCCAACGAAGTGTATCAACGCCTGCTTGCAGCTAGGGTGTTCATTTAATTATCATTTCTATTCTAGCAAAGCTGCATGGTCATATATAGTTAAAATAAAATATATAGGCATAATGTTGCAAAGCAACATGAAATGTAACAAGTGCATAAGGTCAATAGTAGGGAGGTGACTAGTTGGCTTTGTTTTATTGGGACAATTTTAGGAAAGTGTACCTCTTCTACAAATAAATCCACATACAGAACACTCGTGCAATCCATTCTTCAGGACTGCTCTAGTGTAAGTGATCCCCACCAGGATATACAGGGTGTTACAAAAAGGTACGGCAAACTTTCAGGAAACATTCCTCACACACAGACATAGAAAAGATGTCATGTGGACATGTATCCGGAAACACTTAATTTCCATGTTAGAGCTCATTTTGGTTTCGTCCACCTATGCTCAATGGAGCACGTTATCATGATTTCATACGGGATACTCTACCTGTGCTGCTAGAACATGTGCCTTTACAAGTACGACACAAAATGTGGTTCATGCACGATGGAGCTCCTGCACATTTCAGTCCAAGTGTTCGTACGCTTCTCAACAACTGGATTGGTAGAGGCGGACCAACTCCATGGCCTCCACGCCCTCCTGACCTCAACCCTCTTGACTTTCATTTATGGGGGCATTTGAAAGCTCTTGTCTACGCAACTCCGGTACCAAATGTAGAGACTCTTCGTGCTCGTATTGTAAACGGCTGTGATACAATACGCCATTCTCCAGGGCTGCATCAGCTCATCAGGGATTCCATGCGACGGGGGGTGGATGCATGTATCCTCGCTAACGGAGGACATTTTGCACATTTTCTGTAACAAAGTGTTTGAAGTCACGCTGGTACGTTCCGTTGCTGTGTGTTTCCATTCCATGATTAATGTGATTTGAAGAGAAGTAATAAAATGAGCTCTAACATGGAAAGTAAGCGTTTCCGCACACATGTCCACATAACATATTTTCTTTCTTTGTGTGTGAGGAATGTTTCCTGAAAGTTTGGCTGTACCTTTTTGTAACACCCTGTATTAAATGAAGACATTGAAGAAATTCAGAGGTGTGCTGCTAGATTTGTTACCGGTAGGTTCGATCAGCATGCACATATAATGGAAATTCTTCATGAACTCAAATGTGAATCCCTGGTGGGAAGCCAATGTTTTTGTGAAACACTACGGGGAAAATCTAGTGAACCATCATATGTGGTTAACTGCAGAATAACTCTACCTTAAATGTCATATGAGGACCACAAGGACATGATAAAAAATATTAAGGCTCATTAAAGGTTTTTCCTTCACACCACTTGCAAGTAGAACAAAAAGGGAATGACAAATAGTGGTCACTTGTGGATTATATATGTAGATGCAGAAAGAATCCTCTCTTGTCCTGATACTGAACCAGATATTCCTGGCACATTCCTATGTGCAAGGCTTTCTACTCATTACACACGTGTTAGGGTACCAATTTAGCGCACAGTTTCTGATAACACAATTCTCTGCACACCATCTCCTTTAAAAACATATTCACATAAGAATTTGTTTTAATATCAATAATGGACTCCTATTCCACGAGACAAAAATCTACTGCACTACATTAGCCCCTCCAAAATTGGGTACACCACTTGAACATTTTACTAGATTTGAATTATGTTTCTCTAACATGGTTGACATTTGATGATAAATGCCAAATTCTGTTACATTTTATCTGGACAAAAATGGAATAATACCAAACAGAACTTGCTTGATGCCTCCATCACTGCTGGCACAAATGGTTGTTATACATAGCACAGTTTTGTCTCGAAATTCATATTATCTGCTCAGTGGGGTTAGCTCAGCAACACTGCTATCTTATGGTCAAATGACCCTTTACAGACTTTGCGGTCAGATTCCTTACACCAAAGCATGAAAAACATGTCTAGAAAACGTACGCTTCAAAATACATATCTTAAGATATATGAGTACTACTTCATCTTTAATACTGTGAAACATCTCTTCTACTGCAAGCGCTTTGCTTTACACATTTTGGGGCCGGCCGCGGTGGCCGAGCGGTTCTAGGCGCTTCGGTCCAGAACCGCGCTACTGCTACAGTCGCAGGTTCGAATCCTGCCTCGGGCATGGATGTGCATGATGTCCTTGTTAGTTAGCTTTAAGTAGTTCTAAGTTCTATGGGACTGATGACCTCAGCTGTTAAGTCCCATAGTGCTCAGAGCCATTTTTTTAACACATTTTGGGAGGAGGAGGAATGGACCAAGCGACGAAATAAAAGTCTAGTAAGCATGCGGGCTAACAACTATGAGCACTTTTTCATCTTCTCTACTATGAAACATGTCTCTTCTATTGAACAAGTGCCCACAGCTCTTAAAGTATTCATTTTAAAGCTCATGTTTACTATACTTTTTTTCTTGTTTTGGTGTAAGGAACCTGTTCTCAAAGTCTATATAAGGAATTTAGTTGCACCCTGTATAGCCCAAGATATATTTTTAATTCTTGTGTAACACAAATTTCGTTGTGAATTACAAACTGCAAGATACATTAAGAAAAGCGGTACTCTATTATATTCAAATCTCTGGCAAGAATTTTGATGCACATTATGAAGATGTAGGCCTATTGCACACTATCTGTGAAATATGTAATGTAGGCGAGGGCATTTAGTAAGTCTTACCCTTATTTACAATGTGAATGTTGCCAGCGGAGGTGAAAAAAACAAATTACAGAATTTAGCTTATTCTGCTTGGTTTCACAACACCTGTTGTACTCTCAATTTTTCAATAAAGCAATGGACAAGTAAAAAGGGCCAACTCGTCCATTTTTCAATTTATTTCTTAGAAGACCTAACTGGTGTATAGAATTAATAACACCAATGTGTAATGTGAGTTATATATGCATTTTCTGCGCATGTTAAGTGTGTTAATGCAACTAGTCTAATCAAAAACTTTACACAACTTTCTTTTAACAGTCCTTTCCCCAATTCGTAAGTACAAGCGAATATATTACTACGTTTTTAATGCTGTTATTTGTTAATGAAAATGCGTTCCGCTGAGTTTCTTTACTGGTTCTAAATTAATATAAGTAGTAACACCTGTAAAGTTGAACGCTTAGCAGCACGCACACTCATAAAATAAATTGTCTATAGTTTTCTTGTATTCACTTCAACTGTACTAGTAACCTACAACGAATGTTGTAGAATAATGACAGGCAGACATTAACCAGTAAATTATATTGATCAGCAATTGAGTATCGTTAATCTAGAAATGATGTTTTAATAATATGAAGTACTAAAACTGTTGTACACAAATGAGGTTTATAGAAATTTGTTATTATCTTTCTTTAGTAAAACTAATTCACACTCACTGTAACAAGATCAAACAACGATTTAGGCTACTTCGGCTTTCGTTTTATACCAAACTTTTATTTTGTTGCTGCAGTTGGAAGTTTGATTTTAAATATTCTAACACACAGGATCCACTCGGTCGAGCCTATTACGCTGAGGAACGAATGTTTTCAACTAATGTTTACTCCTACAAAGTAGACCAACTCTAACCTCCAACTTCGAAGCGTCTGTGAGTAAAAGACAGTTTAAATCACAACACTAAAAACTACATGAAATTATCAAGCAAAAAAATATCCGAAACAAATATTATTACAGTAATATAACCTTGTATGATAGTAATTCTCCTATGTCCATCGCTGCAGCACTCTTCCCATAAAACTTCGGTCTCGCTTGTTGCTATTGTTCTGTTTAAAATTAGTTACTGGCTTGTTCGCTGTACAGCGCTGCGTGTTGAGGGCTTGAACAATAACCACAGAGTCGTCCTCACTCTCAACTTGGCAAGTGACGAGGAAGGGTTAAGGTGGAAGTGTTCGAATAGTAACTGAGTTAACGCGATATAACAACAGTCTGCGAGGAAATTGAAGTTTGTTAATCCTCCACCCAGACGCGGCAAATTCCAACAGGTAACATCCAAAATCGTGCTTTTTTAATCATTTTGCAATTAACCAGCTATTATAAATTATATTAACAGCTTGTTTTGCCGGCAGCTGCGCGTTCACGCTTTGTCAAGTTTGTACAGAAGAATGTGGGAGATTTCATCAATGGTAAGAACACTTTAGTAATGTGACTGTACGCTTGCCCCTATTATATGCGTTGTATTACCATATATGAGCATGACATAACGAAGTTTTGTTAAATTCACCTGAACACGCTTTTAAGCCCGTAATTAGCTCTATTCAATTTGCGATGCTGTTCTTACCTCATTTAAGATTTGTCACAAAATAACAGAGCAGTTATTAATTACATACATTGCAACAAAGTAGATAAGTTATTTATTTGGGCATAATGAATTGGGACATCGTAATTATCGCTGTACTGTAATAACTGGTCATTTAAATTGCGAACTTACGGGCACAATCGGAAACAATACATAAAACATGTAAATAAAAAACTGAGTAAAATTTCTGTAGTACGCGTAATAAAAGGTTTGCTAAGAATTCAGTAACGTAAGTTATTAGTATAGTGCATTGTTCAGGTTAACTTTGGCATACGAATCACCTAAAATGGTTTTTTTACACTCTTTAGTTGTGATGCATTGTTGGACTCGCCCTAAACACTTTTTGGCTAGGTTTAGCTCTCTTGGGTAACTTTATTATTGTATTGTATTTGAGCAGTTTTTTCTGAACTATAGGAAAATTTAGATTTTCCAGTATCTTCTGTTAATATTTTTTTTACGAGTATTTGAAGTAAATGAGACTTAGAATTCTGCAAAGGCCACGCCAGTTCTATGAGGCCCAGTGGATGTTGCCACTCGAGCGGCAATAATGTCGCAAGGATATTTTTCACACGGAGGGTAGTGTTGCATTGTTATTGTTGACAAAGCCAACATTTTTGCATAAAAATAAATTTTGACCTGTTTCATGAATTGTGATTCGATCAGCGCTATTTTAATGTTACTCGGCGCATCTTTTGAATTTTTTGCCCCAAAATTCGATTAAGTTTCCACACATGTTACAACAACGAACGTAAGAATGGAGGCGTCGCCGAAATGTCCTTCTAGGAAGTTACATTCATGATCACGCACATGTCTGCATATTATACGTATTATTAAGTGAATATGCTTTGCATATTTGCTGTGAAGGTTGCATCTGTGTATATACGTATCCAATGATGTTACGTGTGGAAGTTTGGGGATCATGGATTTTATAATGGTATTAAATCGGGTGATAGGTTTTTTCTTCTTTTGAGGAGGATGTAAAAATCGGTACGTTAGCATTTTTCTATACGAGTGTAAATAATGCAGTCTATGGTACGTACGCTTCATCACACATGCTCGCGGGTATACGAATGGTATCCTGCCGTAAGACAGTTTTGGTCGAATAGCTTGAACTTCCGTCGCTTCACATAAGTTTCGTATTGTTCTAGCATCGTGGGACTTTTACAGTCCCCATATCGTGCTAGTGATCATACGCTGCAGCCAATGTATTCATTTTTTACGACGCGAGACGGCAATATATCTATATTCTTGTCAGAAGAGTGCATGATCCACATCTGTGACCGAAAGTGCGTCTCATCCCTATATATTATTTCCCTTAAGCTTATCAGTCACAATTACTGAGGTGAAAAGACTTCCATCCAACCGAGCGAGGTGGCGCAGTGGTTAGACACTGGACTCGCATTCGGGAGGACGACGGTTCAATCCCGCGTCCGGCCATCCTGATTTAGGTTTTCCGTGATTTCCCTAAATCACTCCAGGCAAATGCCGGGATGGTTCCTCTGAAAGGGCACGGCCGACTTCCTTCCCCATCCTTCCCTAATCCGATGAGACCGATGACCGCGCTTTCTGGTCTCCTTCCCCAAACCAACCAACCAACTTCCATCCAGTATCACTATACTCAAGCAGTAATAGTAAATCTCATGCCTTAGGTCAGTATCAGCAGGCAGATACTTTGGATCCGTAAATTCTCGACCAGTGTAAGTGGGAAATTCAAATGCCCTGCCATCCTGGTTCTGATCGGTAGACATCAAGAACAGTTCCTAAATTCATGCCGTTGCCGTTTACGGGATTTCTGTTAAAACAGGCCGAGAAACAAAGCAAAAATCACTTTACACAGTTTTATAATTCTCGCATTTAAACGATTTTTTTCGGAATTACATTTATGTAATTTCAATATTTCTGAATCGTTAAATATAGTGAACCTGCACCGTGGCCGATGACACGCACAGAATGGAAATGCCCATTTGACGCATTCTGAGATTGATTTTTTTAGTTTACATCGTTTATTAATTTTATATAGCTGTTAATGTATAATGATCTTCAGCTTGACCTGTGTGAATCAAAAAGCGAACTGAATTATCCATAACAATGCGTGAAAAGTGACTTCTATTCGGCTGAGCAAGGTAGTGCACTCAATGACTACCAGTTGGTTGTTGGTAAGGAGTGGGTTTCAGATTCCCATTTGGGTCAAGTTTTATGTAGTTTCCCTAAATAGGAAGATTCTGCCGCCTGCTTGCTACAGAAAGGTTGCTACCTACGTTCTGTCCGGTTTACACAGAGATGACAAAAAAATCATGGGATGCCTGCTAATATAGCGTCGGACCACCTCTTACCCAGCATAGTGCAACAACTTCGTTGAAAGTCGCCTCCAGAAATAATGAGCTATGCTGCCTCTATAGACGTCCATAATTGCGAAGGTGTTGCCGGTGCAGGATTTTGTATACGAACTGACTTCTGTGTCCCATAAATGTTCCATTGGGTTCATGTCTGGCGATCTGCGTGACCAAATCATTCGCTCGAATTGTCCATAATGTTCTTCAGACCAATCGCGAACAGTTGTGACCCTGAGACATGGCGCATTGTCGTCTATAAAAGTTCCATCGTTGTTCGGGAAGATAAGTCCATTAAAATGGTCTCAAAGTGGTTCAGCATAACCATTTCCAGTCAATGATCGTTCAGATGGACCCAGTCTATTCCATGTAAACACAGTCCACACCATTATGGAGTCACCACCAGCTTGGGCAATGTCTTATTGACAACTTGGGTCTGTGGCTTTGTGGGTCTGCGCCACGCTCGAACCCTGTGATCAGCTCTTGTCAACCTAAATCGGGAATCATCTGACCAGGCCACGATTTTCCATTCGTCGAGGGCCCAATCGATACAGTTACTAGCTCAGGAGAGGCGGTGCAGACGATGTCGTGCTGTTAGCAAAGGCACTCGTGTCGGTCGTCAGCAGCCGTAGCCCATTAACGCTGGATTTCACCGCACTGTCCTAACGGATAGCTTCATCGTACGTCGCAAATTGATTTCCGCGGTTATTTCACTTAGTGTTGCTTGTCTGTCAGCACTGACAACTCTACGCAAACGCCCCTGCTCTCGGTCGTTAAAGGCCGCGTTATCCGTGGTGACAAGTAATGCCTGTAATTTGACACTGTAGATCTCGGAATATTGAATTCCCTAATGATTTCCGAAATTGAATGTCCTTTACGTGTAGCTCAGACTACCATTCTGCGTAGTCTGGTAATTCCCGTCGTGCGGCCTAACCTAACTAACCTAAGGACAGCACACAGATCCATGCCCGAGGCAGGATTCGAACCTGCGACCGTAGCAGCTGCGCGGTTCCGCACTGAAGCGCCTAGAACTGCTCGGCCACAGCGGCCGGCTGTTACGCAATACTACCGCTCTGTATGTATGCATATCGCTATCCCATGACTTTCGTCAACTCAGTGTGTATTTCACAATTTGAATTTTGGTTTTGTATTAGATGTCAACAGAGCAGTAAGCCATATACCTACGTTTTTTTTTTATTTTAATGCGAAAAGAACACCGCGTTTCTTTTAAAACTAGTTCCCACGTATAGCTAGCATTGAAATGTCTAGGACCATAATGAAAAATAATTGCCGGCCGGTGTGGCTGACCGGTTCTAGGCGCTTCAGTCTGGAACCGCCCGACCGCTACGGACGCAGGTTCGAATCCTGCCTCGGGCATAGATGTGTGTGATGTCCTTAGGTTAGTTAGGTTTAAGTAGTTCTAAGTTCTAGGGGACTAATGACCTCAGAAGTTAAGTCCCATAGTGCTCAGAGCTATTTGAACCATTTTTGAAAAATAGTTTTTTTTTCTAGCACCTTTCGTTTTCACAAAAAAGGAAAGTAACTGGCAGAATTGTTGAGATAGTCTGTTGTCTACCGATACTACGGGGCACATCTGACAATCTGCGTGATGAAAAATCATCCGTACCTGATGTATTTATGTTAATAAGCGAGCTGTTATCTAATTCGTTTGTAATTGGATACAAAATACTTTCAGAACCTCACTGAGCAGTAGTCATTGGGATATTACGAATAACTTTCTGCAAAATCAGCTTCCCCTACGCTTTGCGTGTTCTATCTGCTCTTGGATGCATCATCTTTGATATGTGTACTTTGTTTCAACGGGAGTGGCGATGTGCAATAATGACGTGACCACTCAATTGCCATATGGCTGAGGAGGCAGATAAAACTCCGTGGATGCAATTTCTGATGGTTTCAAGTGAAAATAAGCCATGAGAATGCCATGGTTGCTCCTCGAACTTTTTCGAAGTCTGAGAAAATCTTTGAGTTAGAGGAAAATTTACTGAAGAGCCAAAGAAAGTGCTGAACTTGCCCAATATCGTGTAGGGTCACAAGAACATGGAGACGCGCCCCAATACGACGTGGGATGGATTCGACTAATGTCTGAAGTAGTGCTTGGAGGGAATTGGCACCCATGAATCCCGCAAGGTTGACGATAAATCCGTAAGAGCACGAGGAGTTGGAGATCCCTTCTGAACAGCACGTTACAAGACATCTAACTCGTGTGCATGATTTGTTCTGTAAAATTGTGACTAGGCCATTCGTGCAGGTGAACTTTGATTGCCACGGGCGCGACTGTTAGTTTTGTTTCGAAATGGACGCTCCATTTATGTTCCAGGTCTGCCTCAGCAAACGTGTAAAACTAGTTTCCCTTAAAAATGTAGTTGCCGTCACTTAAAATTACCAGAAGAATTTATTAAATGGGTAGCCCACGACGAAATGTGTTCTTTTCCCCTGAAGTTTAGGGTGCTTTAATCATAAATTCAGCACACTTGTCGCGCGCGCGCGCGCGCGCGCGCGCGCACACACACACACACACACACACACACACACACACACACTCTGTTTATCCACGTGTGACGCAGAACTTTCTTGTCTTATTTAGCTAGAATTTCTGTCTGTTTTCAAACCAAAACTGTAATTTTGTACAAGGATATTTTTGTGATTGATAATAGAACATAATGATTATCACCAACCATTTCCTACCGCTTTAAGCATAAGGAGGCTGCATACTACAGAGGAAATTGTGTTATAGTACTGTTGTGTGATTGGACGCTGCTGGCTGTCCTCACCTGTGACCGGCGTGTTAATTGCGCCCTATTGTTCTCCTCCGTACGTGCTGTGATGTCATACGCATGGAACGGAAAGCAGCGTGATAGCCTGTCAGTCATTTGCTCCCAGTGTCATATATGCCGGTTTATCGATTACTAGCACTTCGATGAGGGGACCACTGGTGTACAAAGGTGACATCTGTGTCAGCAGAACCGTCATTGCAAGCCAGTTGCCGTCTATGTAAGGTCATCCCAGCCTTTTGAAATTACTTAATTCTTGTCCAGGTTTTCCATTCATTGTAGCCTTGTTCTCAAGCGATGTACTAAATGAATCATAACTATTGACCTACATACGTTTTGCCCGAACAGAAACACGGTTGTGTTTAGAGGCTTTCCTAATACATTCTCAGTAACCAGAAGGGTGACTAGTGCAAATGCACGCTTCCATATAAACACGATGGAATGAATAAGAACATCACGTCGTTGACGTTCTCTTAGGCGTTTTCATTTCTTCCTCGTTTGCCCATAACTATACACGCATGAATAAGACTTACATAGTATCATTGTTATTACTTATTCTACCATACTTTAATTATTTCACTGCACATTTAGACAAGAATAGAGAGAAAACGGTCCATGGCTTATTCAAAGCAACCATCCTAGTATTCGCCTGGATTGAGTTAGGTGAACTAGGGACAATAATTGACGGAAATGAAAGGTTCAGAAGTGGAATTAAAATTCTCACAGAACTCGAATCTTTCCCTCTACCATCTTTCCTCCGGGTCGACTCACGTACACCTTCGTGGTCCACACCTCAGCCACAACTTCGTCTGGACCTATCGCAAGGCCGAAAAGACTCAGTTCCTCCAGAGGCCGTCCGCCGCCATTTTTCTCTATTCTCAGCGAGTTACAGGGCTCAGAAATACTCTACACTGGTGGCTTTTTCACTGCAGAGTTGGTAACCATCTCTCGCCCTTGAGCATATCCATTCCTGTACAGGTGAGTCCGTCCTCATCTGTAGTGACTCCTTAAGCAGCCAAAAGCTCTCAACTATTGCTTCCCTCGCCATCCTTTGGTAATGACTATCCAAGAGTCTGTTTGTGCCCTCGGAAACAGTGGACGTAAATTGGCCTTCATCTGGGCCCCAGGACGTTTCGGAATCCCGTGAAATGAACTTGCTGACAGGCTGGCCAAACAGGCTACCGGTAAACCGACTCAGGAGATCAGCACACAGGAGACTGATCTCCGATCGGTCTTAAGCCGTAAAGGTTTCGGCATCTGGAATACCGAATGGCACATCCGAAGTACGTCAAATAAATTGCTTGCTATAAAGGAGACAACGAATGTGTGGTCATCCACGCGAGCCACTCGCAGGGTTTCAGCATCGGCCGTACCTGCGGCTCACCATTGACATTAAGTCCACGTCTTGTTGGACTGTCCCAATCTAGCGGCCCTGAGGCGGTCTTGTAATCTTCCTGACTCACTACTTGCGGTGTTAGGTGAAAATGCCTCAACGGCTGATCTGGTTTTATTAGAGAGAGGAGTTTTTATCACTCAATCTAAGAGTGGGCGTGTGGCCTTTTGTCCCAGTGCTTCACCCTGCCTCCATTTTAACTCTTCCTCAGTCCCTCTGGTGCTATATGTTCGACTTCACATTCGTCTTTTCACCATCCGTGTTTCTCTTGCCGTGGGTTTTTAGGCTGGAGATTTTAGTGTGTTGCAGGGTGGCTGGCACGTCCTTTTTTATTCTTGCGATCAACCAGTCCAGGCCAACTGCTATACAGTTTTAACACATTCTACCTCTTTTTTATGTAGTTAATGTTTTCACTTTTGGCTTGCTTGTTTCATTTTCTTCCTCAGTGTGGTTACACAGTTCGTTTTTAAAAATTTTGTTCCTTCCCTGGATTTCATGTGATAAGATTCTTTGGGGTATGGTTTTAATTCGAGAAATGTGTGAATAAGAAAAAAATGGACTGATAACGACAGAGTTTAGTCCCTTTAATCCACAAATCAACCAATTGTTTTGGCACATAATACGAACAACAGCAAAGAGCTTTCAATAGAAGAGATTTGTTTCACAGTATCGAAGATGAAAAAGTGCTCTTAGCTCTTAACGTACGCATTTTAGAGCCCTTGTTTACTATACCTTTTTGCTTCTAGTGTCGTACACTTTCAGATGTATGTGTTGACACGATTAATTATGCTACACCGTTTATTAGCATTTTCGTGAAAAGAAATTCTGACGTGAAACAAACGTCCAACGGCAAATACGGCAGTGTATACTGCTGCGCGATGTTGGAACGCGGTAAGAGGGCTGTTGATCTAAAATGACTACATAGTAGCAGACTGCCGTCATAATTTCAGTAATTTATATCTTCAATGTTTTTATACCTATCTTTGATCACAGAAAAGCTAAGTTACTGTCAAACTCTGATAGGGAATTTCGTCTCTGCAACTTACTTCCTGGCGAATTACAGATCAAGGTAACGAAGTGATTGACAGTTGTTTACAGGGCAGTAAGCAACGATAAGAGTAAATTTCTGTTCACTGTTGTCATATCGTTTCGCTGTTTCAGGAGAAAGTGGCGGTTACCACGGTGAGTTGATGATTTTTGTTCATGGAATCGTAAACTGTCGCGATCCTTTTTTGTTATAAAGTTTGAAAGACTTGTTCCGGAAACAACCCACAGACTGTTGCATCTATCATTTTCTGTAGCAATAGAAAACAGTAGCAGCTTGGGACTCAAGGGTGGCTGCGAAGCATTTTCGGGTGACTCAGCAGGTAGTAGTATTGCCCACGAAAGTCAAAAGTTGCAGATAGAACACACTGTACGGTACGACGAGGTTCACACAAAAAGTTTCGAAACGTTTTTCTTAATTATAATCTTTGCAAGCTCGTATGTTCTCATGTTATCGAAGTATTCTGCATGATGTTCTAAACACTCATTCATTCAGACCACATTGTGAAGGCGTTTTTTTGGGAAATCCTTTAAGCACTCATCATACGTAGAGAACGCTGCTTGTGGAACCTCATATCGACGACGCGGGTGGTTTTTATCGCTGTGGATGACAAGGAATTGCCCAGAGCCAGACAGGAAAGGGTTGATTAGGATGTGCTTGGATCCAACTGTGAGGTAGCGGGTTATCATGATTGAGCAAGGTACCATGCAGACTTGATTAGATTATTTATCCCTAATTTAACTGAATAATATGAGCAGGCAGACACCCGGTTCTTTCCTCAATTCTCGCTCTCCAGATCTCGGATGTGTAGTCGTTTTGCCGGCCGAAGTGGCCGTGCGGTTAAAGGCGCTGCAGTCTGGAACCGCAAGACCGCTACGGTCGCAGGTTCGAATCCTGCCTCGGGCATGGATGTTTGTGATGTCCTTAGGTTAGTTAGGTTTAACTAGTTCTAAGTTCTAGGGGACTAATGACCTCAGCAGTTGAGTCCCATAGTGCTCAGAGCCATTTGTAGTCGTTTCCGTTGACCAAAATGGAACCAGAGGTATATATTTGCTCTCGAACTTCTATTCGTTCCCATTTCGTGCCTGCTGCCGGTTACTGTAAGAATAGAGCAGTGTGATTTATTTGGTGTTCTAAAGATAGAACACTGAATTCAAAGATTTTTAAGACATAATTTTGCAACAACTACTATATGGAATTACTCTACGTAATGTTAACACTCAAAATTGATTACGAAAACGCAAGATAGTAAAATATTTTGAAAACGAGATGAGATGAAAATAATAAAGTTGCTTAAGGACTAATGGTATGAGAAGCGGCAACGATCTCTCTGGGTGTCCTCAAATACTTCTAAATGCCACCAGAGAACTTCACGGTGCTTAGTTGCTGCATTCATAACTGGCATCAGTAGGTTTGGAGTAGCGAAGGTCGCGGTCGCGCGCGCTCACCTGTGTGTGTGTGTGTGTGTGTGTGTGTGTGTGTGTGTGTGTGTGTGTGTGTGTGTGTGTTTTAATATGTGCTGCAACTAAGTAGGGGCTCAAAAAGTATCAGAATGAGTGTCACCAACGTCAGTTTCAGTTCTGATGTGTTTTTGTGTGCTAACACATATAATGCGTAATTTTACAATGATATTGAACTGAAAGCCCGTATGCATGTTTCCACATTTCTCTGGAGGCTTGGAGCAACATCTGTACAACGTCACACATAGCACGTAGTATGTGGGAAAAAATACTGAGACCTGCCCCAACATACTTCTGCTAGTAACTGGCTGGCCGATTGATAATACATTTATCCTAAAAAAAAAAAAACTAGTCGAATAGACTACGTACAACACTTTTAAAATTTGTAGATAGGAACGAAACCCTCTAAAAGTTCCATAACGAACTGAAATGCAAGACATTGTTCCACCCTGTTATGTTCTGAGAAGTCGTTCACCTTCCTCAACAAAAATAAATAAACTATCATTTATACAGCGCCAATATCCCGGATTATGACATAAACGAACATTTGAAGCAAAAAACTTAACATGGAAATAATCCCTATTCCAAATGGATGCCTAGATAGTACACCTTTAATGTACATTGTTGTTTATTTTCTGTATTGTTCAATAAACTGTCAGGTTTATGCTTCTACAACAGTTAGTGAACATTGCAACGTGCGTTTTCAAAGTATCAATTGACAAATACATATTTTTAGACGTTCACCTATAAGCACTATCGTACACGTCACGTAACAGCTGTCGTACAGTTCATAATAGATGTTCGAGTATCCTATTGTCAACTTCAGTGCATTTGTGTATTCTTGGGAGAACGTGTATTGTTTGTTTGATGGCCTTGGCACTTTCCAAAGGAGGGCAGAGCGTCCACGATGCGACAAAGCAGTTCATTTCGCTTGTTCCCTTTCGTTTATGCACCTCAGACTTCTTCCAAGCCCATAAACAAAATTCTAATGATGTAAGGTTTGGCGGCCTTGGTAACCAGTTAATTGTACTGGGGAGAAATACCGAAAGATATCTCACATGACTCAATTTCGGTTCTGCACCTGTTCCTTATAAATACATTCTATATGGAAACCATTCGGAATGGGACATATGTCCATATGAAGTTTTTTTGTTTCAAATGGGCGTTCCTATCATACTGCTGAATATAGACCGTTCATCCTGGGACACATTGTGTTCTTGAGAACAGAGTTCTTGATTCCTCGAAGTTCTCGTTTTTACCCGTATCTAATTTAATGTAACTTTCATTTATCCGCAACTACTGTAATAATGGTGCTACTTACCGCGAAGAATGCAGACACCATTTCTCCCCTCACTTCATAGTCCTTTCGCATTGCTAGGTGGATTTCTTCTGGGAAGGTCCAAATAAAATTTACAGAGAAGACAGTTCTCGTAAGCATGGTATTCTCACACACCGAAGCTGTAGATTTGGCATCAGCTTCAAATGATTGCCCCCGGCCTTGGAACTCATGACTTGTTTTTACGAATGGGATAGCTAATGCAGTGTGTTGAATAGGTGTCAATAATTGGCCATATTTGAGGAAAAACTCAACTGGTACAATGCGATATCTGTCTTCTCCGTTCTGGGCTTTGGAGTTAGTCATAACGCAGTCTTGTAAAACGGAAATTGGGTCATTTCTCGATACAGTTAAGTTTAAAGTAGGAGAGGAAAGTGAACAACATATAATGCAAATTCAGCAAAGCGTGTATCCTTTCCGGGAGGAGGGGCGAGGGATTAACTGCAACCGGGAATCCAAGAGTGGAAAATCCGTGTCCCTAACCTTGACTTGCTGTTGTGGTAAAGTGATGGTCATTAGATGTTTGGCACTAGCTCAACTGGGCAAGGGTGTATTGTAAATCAACCAAGCTCTCCTTGACAGCGTCATCCAGACTTGTTTACTAGAAGACTGTGGTACAATCGAAATATGTTACTATTATTGTTTATTATTCAAAATTGTGATTGAGATATTTGCTTGTAAGGAAACCTTCGGCTCTATGACGAGACATTATTGAAGATCGATACGTTGGATTTCCAGAATGCAAGATTTCGTCTGAAGGAATTGAAGAAAACCAGGGATACACCAATAAGAATGGTTGGACGGGATTTAAATGTTGCAGTCCCGAGCAGGACTCGAATGTCTTCACGATATCTCGGCGATATCTTGGTATACCGCTCAAATTCGAATTTTGCTACCGTCGTATATCTCGCTAACGGAAGTGGCCCATGATGATCTGTTGTCCTGTAAATCAGCTGCGCGAATAGGACACAAAAATTAATTTTGCCGGGTACTGCGTTCAGTCAGCGGAAGACCTGCGCACCTACTAGTTTTAATTTTTGTTACAGTGAGGACAGGGAAAGTAGTTCCCAGCCCTCGCAGATAACGTAACCTAAGCGGAATTTAACTCTATAATGTATCCCCGTTCATGTTCGAGTTCTTGCAGCATGCGAAACGATTGGCGTGTGTTAGCTAACAAACAACACACCGGAGTGGGAGGTGTGACTCAGAGCGAGCCCATACGTTACGAAATCAGTGCTGTGCCGGCCCCTACTCAGTGCTGGCTCTCAGATTAGGTGCTCGTGTTACCAATTCGGATGTGGTTTCATATTATCAAAGAAATGAGTCGTTAGATGAAGGCTTGCGCTCATGCTCTTTAATCATACATGTTTATATTAACAAGATTAGTGGGGAACATCGCCGAAGATCTCTGGACTAATAGCGAGATTCACTCGCCGAATGTTCTCTCGTAGTGTTAATATTTCAACCAAAAGATAACCATATTCATCTCACCTTCACTTACGTATTCCATTGATCATTCTGTGCACTTCAGATGACGTGCCCATAAAACCAATGCTCGGATTTTCGCTGATCTCTTCTGACATTAAAATTTTGTATCTTATTGAGTTTCGAATATGAATCTCGATTGTAATTCACCAGAAATGTTCATTTAAGTGCATATCTCGCATGCAAAGTGAACGATTTATTGCAATGACTCATCGCCTGTCACGTAGAAGCATCCGAAACAGCCGCAGATTTTCTGGTTTTAGAAGTAACAAGTGTCAATGAAGATAACATGAAATGCTACACTTATTACTAGCGAGTGCTCGTGAATATATTGGTGTCATATATGAACTTAATAATATTTTAAAATTATTTTTACACACCCTCTAACTGCACAGCTGTCTTGTTCCATTAAGTTTCGGGTGTGCAGCCGCAAGAAATCTCCTTCTAATATTTCGGCTGTATAACGTCTCACTATGAACATGGCTGAACGTTATACAGCCGAAATATTAGATTTCTTGCGGCTGCACACCCGAAACTTAATGGAACAGTCTTTGCGCCGCCAAAACCTGAAGATTCACAGCTGTCTTGTTATTTGGTGTGTTAAAAACTAAATAAGTATTTGGTATGTGTGCTGAGAATTTTCGATACATCGCTCTTACCGTTCTTAATTATACATCGTCAAGCTTAATAACACAGACCTACCTTAGTTTCTATCATACCTGTCTTGTATGATGATGATCATAATATAGGCAATCATATGACGCTTGTGGTAAGTTTTGTAGGAGCCATTATTAATGATATATAGTTAATTGAGACTAGAAGTTAACACTGTGAATGCAAATACCAAGATAAAGAGTAAAAGACTCCAGGCGACTTCGTCTGGCTGACAGGCATACACCTACCTTGCAGTCGATTAGCTGATGCGAAGGATGATATTTGCAAAATGAAGAGGTTCAAACTGTGTTTTTGAGAAGGTTCTTATTAATCGTACTACATGACGTCGAACAATTTTAAACTTTGAACATCATGTTTTCTTAGGAATGAAGGTCGAATCCATGCGGAGTATCTTCCCATATTACAGGTTCGCCACTAATCGAATGCCCTTTCTTTTCTGCAAAGTTTTGAAGTATGATCAGGAGAAACCTACAATCATAGGTGTCCTCTGGGGTGGCAAGAGGAGCACTTGCCCTCTGGAGAGTCGGCGCAGAATACCGTGGCCGGTAGATGCTAAGTCGGCAGCGCACGCGTTGGGAGAGCGGTAATAGTGGGAGTTAAGCCTAGTTTACACGACGACACTAGGTTGCAGGCAATTGTGCTAGTGGCCACTGCGCATGCGCGCCGCGCGTTTACACAACTCATTGGTGAAATTAAACAGTTTCGACGTGTTCCAACTTTGGCGACACTAGTTGCATAAGTTTTGAGGTTATGTGTGTTCGTAGAATGTAGACAAACTGAAATATGAAGTGGGGAAAGGTCAATAATGTTCGCTGTTTGTATACAGGGTGTTACAAAAGGTACGACCAAACTTTCAGGAAACATTCCTCACACACAAAGAAAGAAAATGTTATGTGGACATGTGTCCGGAAACGCTCACTTTCCATGTTAGAGCTCATTTTATTACTTCTCTTCAAATCACATTAATCATGGAATGGAAACACACAGCAACAGAACGTACCAGCGTGACTTCAAACACTTTGTTACAGGAAATGTTCAAAATGTCCTCCGTTAGCGAGGATACATGCATCCACCCTCCGTCGCATGGAATCCCTGATGCGCTGATGCAGCGCTGGAGAATGGCGTATTGTATCACAGCCGTCCACAATACGAGCACGAAGAGTCTCTACATTTGGCACCGGGGTTGCGTAGACAAGAGCTTTCAAATGCCCCCATAAATGAAAGTCAAGAGGGTTGAGGTCAGGAGGGCGTGGAGGCCATGGAATTGGTCCGCCTCTACCAATCCAGTTGTTGAGAAGCGTACGAACACTTGGACTGAAATGTGCAGGAGCTCCATCGTGCATGAACCACATTTTGTGTCGTACTTGTAAAGGCACACGTTCTAACAGCACAGGTAGAGTATCCCGTATGAAATCATAACGTGCTCCATTGAGCGTAGGTGGAAGAACATGGGGCCCAATCAAGACATCACCAACAATGCCTGCCCAAACGTTCACAGAAAATCTGTGTTGAAGACGTGATTGCACAATTGCGTGCGGATTCTCGTCAGCCCACACATGTTGATTGTGAAAATTTACAATTTGATCACGTTGGAATGAAGCCATTTGCACTGAAATGAGGATTGACACATTGTTGGATAAACCATTAGCAGAAGTGTACCCGTGGAGGCCAATCAGCTGCTGATAGTGCCTGCACACGCTATACATGGTACGGAAACAACTTGTTCTCCCGTAGCACTCCCCATAGAGTGACGTGGTCAACGTTACCTTTTACAGCAGCAACTTCTCTGACGCTGACACTAGGGTTATCGTCAACTGCACGAAGGATTGCCTCGTCCATTGCAGATGTCCTCGTCGTTCTAGGTCTTCCCCAGTCGCGAGTCATATGCTGGAATGTTCCGTGCTCCCTAAGACGCCGATCAATTGCTTCGAACGTCTTCCTGTCGGGACACCTTCGTTCTGGAAATCTGTCTCGATACAAACGTACCGCGCCACGGCTATTGCCCCGTACTAATCCATACATCAAATGGGCGTCTGCCAACTCCGCATTTGTAAACATTGCATGACTGCAAAACCACGTTCGTGATGAACACTAACCTGTTGATGCTACGTACTGATGTGCGTGATGCTAGTACTGTAGAGCAATGAGTCGCATATCAACACAAGCAACGAAGTCAACATTACCTTCCTTGAATTGGGCCAACTGGCGGTGAATCGAGGAAGCACAATACATACTGACGAAACTAAAATGAGCTCTGACATGGAAATTAAGCGTTTCCACATAACATCTTTTCTTTATTTGTGTGTGAGGAATGTTTCCTGAAAGTTTGGCCGTACCTTTTTGTAACACCCTATATATTTACTTTGCATGGGTGTTTGTGGGATTTCAGTGATGCTGATTACAAAAATAAGCAACATATTGCTGCTCCTGAGACCGTGATGTGCGATCTGAACATAGTTAGACAATAACTGAGCTGCAGGGCAAAATTTATTCAGCTAGCAGCATATATATACAACTGAATTTAGAAAAATACAAGCAAATGTAATTCTAGCTATAGAAATGCTGTATTTTTTATTTTAGGAATATTGTTGACAGGAGGGAAGGCTACGCAAATCAAGAAACCACATTCTTTATTCAATATTCATCTATTTAAATCGTCGCAGCAGTGCTCCCCATTCACATATGTCTGAATTTTGAAACAGTCATCTTCAAGATAGTAGTTTGCAAACCATTCTCTTCTTAAATGCGGCCTGTTTCGAACATTTACTGCTGTTAATGTTAATAATTATTACTGTTAATAATTATTGGTGTTACTGAAAAAACGTCATCACCATCTTATAACATACCGAGTGTTCCCGATTATAATGCATGCAATGTGATATGTAATTTCAGTTCTGGCGACAGTGCTTCATGCATTACAATATCTTTATTCTTTATCATGCAATTTATTCTATTTAGAAGAAACTTTAACAGTTCTGGTGACATTCCAAGATAATTAAAAGAACTTCTTGGGTCTTCCATTACAAATTATTTCAGCGAGGATGCTGAGCAACCGAGCTGATGTATTTTCTTCATCCAGTCACGAATCGAAACACGTTTCTTATTTTTATCTTACGCAGCGATTCCACGCAACAAGCTCGTGTGACGTGCAGCTGCCAAAACTTTCATTTCAGACACGACTTAGGAGCCCACAAAACGACTAAACTGAAGTATATACTGGTTTCGCCGTGTCTACAGTCAAATATGAAACCATTTGCGTGCAACTCATTCCATGCAACGAGTGGCGCAACCCAATGTCTTCGTGTAAACTATGCTTTACGGTCAGGCGCTGTAGGGGAAATGCCAAAGGCTGGAAGGATAGTGCCGCTCTGTAAACTGAAACCTACGCTCAAATATTTTTGCAAATATTGAAGTGGAGCCTCTCCACACCTGCACTTGCATGGTGACCATTCAGAAAGATTCGCTTTGATTAGTATAAAAAAAGAGTACCGCTGAAAATGCAGTGATTTATTTTCGCTTGGCTTGTTAACCATTTGTAACTTTCAGAGAAGCGTCAGGAGTGGCGACTTTCGAGTAAAACTCACACATTTCTCTTGTTGCCATGTTAAATGTTATTTCTTTTGTCAAAACACAGCGGAGTTTACCCAGTTTCACTTCTCTAACATGTTTTGCATGCGCAATACGAGAGAATTCTGAAACAATCGTTTGTTAAATGAGGAACTGAGAGAAGTAAGGTGAGTAGCTTATTAAAAAGCACATACTCACCACAAAATAGACGTGTAACGTCTTCACTTCCGTTGTTCCAAAGCCCATAGCATTTCTCGTTTCACCAACTGTCGATGGCCGCTTAAAATTATAGTCTTTTATCGAAAAAGTCTGTAGTTAGTGGAATAAAACAGTAGACAATGTAGTTTCACATAACCATATGGCAAATACTCTCCTCTTTGTGTACTACCATTTACCAAAATCTCATTTCGTTCCGAGATTGGTGACAAACCTCCACCCAGGTCTGAAGAAAGTTCGATATGCTAGCTAAATTTCATACGTAGCAACATATTATGTAATTTGTACCAAACGCAAAATCATAGCGACATACATTTTTCACTGCAAACTTTTTCGAATTTCACGCAGTGTGTTACTTCCATGTAAATATCTCAGTAACTATGACCATTAACGAAGTGATGGGCGCATAATCTTGAATCTGACATATAAAGTTATAAGTAATGCAAAAATGATTTTTTTAGCTAATAGTTTCTGAAAAATCGTTTGAAAAAGATTGCAGGGCGTGCGCCTAGATTTCGTCATCGCCGACCGTCCGAAAGACGGCAAACACCGTCTCGCCTCCCGTTCCGAACAAACGAAAGATCTCGCCCAGCGCTTTGTACGAAAATTGGTCACTCGGCCACCTTATCCTGCGTGAATTCTACTGTGATTCGAGTAAAACTTTCACCATCATCGAATGATGGGGACACTCAGTGGCTTCAGCAAGCGCTACGTAACTTCAGGGTATTTGGTTGTCAAGCTGTTCACGAAACTTACCATTTTCTTGTCACAGCAACGGTTTCGGCTCTGTTTTCCAGGTACGAGGGATGTGAATCTTTATAGATATTTGCCGAAATGAGTTCCCCAGTTTTGTCCTGTCGATTTCTCGTCATCCTTTAGCAAGTTGCAGAAAGGGACAGTTCAACATCCCTCAAAAAGTAAACTTGGGCCCGTTACTCTTCCGTTGATTCACAGATTAAACGCAACCCGTCTAGGCAAGCTGAGACATTGATGGGAGAGCGATTGCGGTAGACTCTGAAGAACATCGGCCTGCTGTACTGTGTACACGTTCATGTATTTTTCATATATGAATCTAAATGAATTAGTCGCAAAAAAGGAATACCGTTTTTTGCACTAGAAGAGAGGGAAAAGGTGAGAAAATTCACGGTCGAAAATATGTCGTCTGTGTAAGTTGGAACATTCCCTAACTCTACGGGATGCTAAAGAATCCACCATGCAGTCATGTAGTTTGGATTCTTCAACCCATTGTGCAAGGCTTTACAACAACTGGGGAGGTAAAATATAAATGTCGTGAGACTAGGGGCTCCCGTCGGGTAGACCGTTCGCTGGGTGCATGTCTTTCGATTTGACGCCACTTCGGCGACTAGGGCGCGTCGATGGGGATGAAATGATGATTAGGACAACACAACACCCAGACCCTGAGCGGAGAAAATGTCAGACCTAGCCGGGAATCGAACCCGGGCCCTTAGGATTGACATTCTGTCGTGCTGACCACTCAGCTACCGGGGGCGGACACTGGGGAGGTCCCCCCTGCGGGTCCGGGGATTAGAATAGGCCCGAGGTATTCCTGCCTGTCGTAAGAGGCGACTAAAAGGAGACCATCCCCCTCACGGGGGTAGTTAGCGCCTGCGTCCGGAGACGGACGGTTTCCCGACCTATACTCGTGGTCTTTTTGGTTTTTCACTTCTCGTTTCTTCATTCCTTTTGTTGGTTCCTTTTTCTGCTCTTCTCCACTTCACTGTCTTCCTTACTCTTTCCCTTGACTTCTCCTTGCCTTCTCATTGCCTTTTTCTCCTTGCCTTCTCATTGCCTTTTTCTCCTTGCCTTCTCATTGCCTTTTTCTCCTTGCCTTCTCATTGCCTTTTTCTCCTTGCCTTCTCATTGCCTTTTTCTCCTTGCCTTCTCATTGCCTTTTTCTCCTTGCCTTCTCATTGCCTTTTTCTCCTTGCCTTCTCATTGCCTTTTTCTCCTTGCCTTCTCATTGCCTTTTTCTCCTTGCCTTCTCATTGCCTTTTTCTCCTTGCCTTCTCATTGCCTTCTTCTCCTTGCCTCCTTCTCCTTGCTTTCTCATTGCCTTCTTCTCCTTGCCTTCTCTGGTCTCCGCCTCGGCGTTTGAGACAGTCTGTCCTCTTTCTCCCTCTCTCTTCTTTTTCCTCTTCTTTTTCCTCTTCTTTTTCCTCTTCTTCCTTCCTCCCTGTGCGTGTCTGAAGGCCGACCCACGCGTTCGCACGCGTAGCCGGTGACGGGGTAACGCGTAAGTCCCCGCCCTGGGTAGACATGTAAGGCACGCGCGTACCCCCTGGTAAAGGCCAGGCCCGGGGAGGGGTGATTGCCTGAGCTGATACCTTCTGACCATGCCGATTGGTCCCTCCGTCTGTTTCTCGGGAGGTGTGACCTGAGGTGTAAACATTCACCTAAGGCGGGAGTGCCCTCTGAGAGGGTCCCCACAAGGAAGGAGCGCGCCATCGGAGACGCTGGCAATCATGGGGGATTCCTCCGCAATGGATTCTACTCCATCGCTTTCGACTTCGACCCACAAACGGAAACGTGACCAGCCAACAGTGACAAAAATACTACCGCCTGCCCCACAGTTCCTCGTCGTTTCTCGATCTGAGGAAGGAAAGGATTTTTCCTCCGTCAACCCTTTCGTTATCCAGAAGGGCGTCGATGCCATAGCTGGATCTGTCAAATCTTGTACCAGATTGCGAAACGGTACCCTATTACTCGAAACTGAGAGCGCCTTTCAGGCACAAAAACTGCTTCGGGCCACACTCCTTTACACATTCCCTGTCCGGGTGGAGGCTCACCGAACTTTGAATTCGTCTCGTGGTGTGGTCTATACTAGATCCCTCGACGGCTTGACTGACGAGGAGATTCAATCTTTCCTCGCTGAGCAGGGCGTGACGGCTGTCCATAGGGTCATGAAAAAGGTCAACAATGACCTTGTACCGACCCGGACACTTTTCTTAACCTTCGATAGTGTTAAGCTGCCATCGCGCATCAAGGCGGGCTACGAGGTCATTTCAGTTCGCCCCTATGTCCCGACACCTACGCGCTGCTACCAGTGTCAGCGTTTCAATCACACTCGACAGTCTTGTTCCAATGCGGCTAAATGTGTCACTTGTGGCAGGGATGCCCATGAGGGTGACTGTCCACCTCCGTCTCCTCGTTGTGTGAACTGTCAGGGTGACCATGCCGCATCCTCCCGCGACTGTCCTGTCTATAAGGAAGAACGCTGTATCCAGGAAATTCGGGTCAAAGAGAAAGTGTCCACCTCGGCTGCTCGCAAGCTATTGGCTAGTAGGAAGCCCACGCTGCTCCCAGCGGGGAAATACAGCACTGTCCTCGCCTCTCCTCGGACTACCCGGGAGGTAGCAACCCAGACATGCGATCTGACCTTCAGCACCACGGTCGTCCGTTCGGCCAGTGCTAAGATCGCGCGGTCGACGTCTCCTCTTCCTCCCATCACCCCACAGACACCAGCCACTTCCTCAGCTTCTGCTCAGTCGAAGACCCCGAAGTCAGATGCACGGGCCTTCAAGAAGGAACCATCCCGTGCAGACTTCCTCCGTTCCTCGACCTCCCAGCCTTCGACCGGTACTTCCACCAAACGTCCTTCTAAAAAGGCGCATAGGAAGCACAGTTCTCCTTCTCCGCCGCGGCGCCTTTCTTATCCTGCGCCACCCAGCGGTTGCCGCCCCAGGCCGTCATCCGTTTCGCCTGGCCGCACCGCTGGTAGCCGAACATCTGGCCGTTCACCGGCGGAGGAAGCTCCCCCTCCCGGCCATCCTCCTGAGACGGCCGATGACCCTATAGACCCCATGGACGATGACTGTCTGCCTCCTGCTAGCGGCGGCAGTGCTCGCTCGAAGCCAGGCCCTAAGCGGCCTTCGAGGTGACCCCTTCTCTCATCTTCCTTTTCTTACGATGGCACTTATTAACTGGAATATTCGCAGCATTCGCTCCAACCGAGAGGACTTGAAGTTGCTGCTCCGCTCGCATCGTCCGCTCGTCGTAGCCCTCCAGGAAACGAAGCTACGCCCATGCGATCAAATTGCCTTGGCACACTACACCTCTGTGCGTTTTGACCTACCCCCTGTGGTAGGTATCCCAGCTCATGGAGGGGTTATGTTGCTGGTCCGGGATGATATTTACTACGATCCCATCACGTTGCACACCGGCCTGCAGGCAGTAGCCATCCGCATTACTCTCCCCACTTTCACGTTTTCCTTTTGTACCGTTTACGCTCCATCGTCATCTGCCGTTACCAGGGCAGACATGACACAACTTATTACTCAGCTACCTGCACCATTTTTGTTAACTGGAGACTTCAATGCCCACCATCCTCTTTGGGGCTCTCCAGCATCCTGCCCGAGGGGCTCCTTGTTAGCAGACCTTTTCAACCAGCTCAATCTTGTCTGCCTCAATACTGGCGCCCCTACTTTTCTTTCGGACACATCTCATACCTATTCCCATTTAGACCTCTCTATATGTACTCCCCAACTTGCACGCCGGTTTGAGTGGTATGCACTTGCTGATGCATATTCGAGCGACCACTTCCCGTGTGTTATCCATCTCCTGCAGCATACTCCCTCTCCGTGCTCCTCTCGTTGGACCATCTCCAAGGCAGACTGGGGGCTCTTCTCTTCCAGGGCGACCTTTCAGGATCAAACCTTCACAAGCTGCGATCGTCAGGTCGCACACCTCACGGAAGTCATTCTCGCTGCTGCTGAATATTCCATCCCTCACCCTACTTCTTCTCCACGTCGCGTACCGGTCCCCTGGTGGACCGCAGCATGTAGGGACGCTTTACGTGCTCGTCGACGTGCTTTACGCACCTTTAAACGCCACCCTACAGTGGCGAATTGCATTAATTATAAACGATTACGTGCTCAGTGTCGTCGTATTATTAAAGAAAGCAAGAAAGCCAGCTGGGCTGCTTTCACCAGCACCTTCAACAGTTCTACTCCTTCTTCTGTTGTCTGGGGTAGCCTGCGCCGGCTATCTGGCACTAAGGTCCACTCCCCAGTTTCTGGCTTGAAGGTCGCGAATGAAGTCCTTGTGGCCCCTGAGGCTGTCTCCAATGCCTTCGGCCGCTTTTTCGCCGAGGTTTCGAGCTCCGCTCATTACCACCCTGCCTTCCTCCCCCGCAAACAGGCAGAGGAGGCGAGGCCACCTAACTTCCGCTCCTCGAATCGTGAGGGTTATAATGCCCCATTCACCATGCGGGAACTGGAAAACGCACTTGGCCGATCACGGTCCTCCGCTCCAGGGCCTGATTCTATTCATATCCAGATGCTGAAGAACCTTTCTCCTGCGGGTAAAGGTTTTCTTCTTCGTACTTACAATCGCATCTGGATTGAGGGACATGTTCCCGCATGCTGGCGCGAGTCTATTGTTGTCCCGATTCCTAAGCCGGGGAAGGACAAGCACTTGCCTTCCAGTTATCGACCTATCTCGCTTACCAGCTGTGTCTGTAAAGTGATGGAGCGAATGGTTAACTCTCGATTGGTTTGGCTGCTCGAGTCTCGACGCCTACTTACCAATGTACAATGTGGATTTCGAAGGCGCCGCTCTGCTGTCGACCATCTGGTTACCTTGTCGACCTTCATCATGAATAACTTCTTGCGGAAGCGCCCGACCGCGGCTGTGTTCTTTGATTTGGAGAAGGCTTACGACACCTGTTGGAGGGCGGGCATTCTCCGCACCATGCATACATGGGGCTTTCGCGGTCGCCTCCCTCTTTTTATTCGTTCCTTTTTAATGGATCGACAGTTTCGGGTACGTGTGGGTTCTGTCCTGTCCGACACCTTTCGCCAGGAGAATGGGGTGCCACAGGGCTCAGTTTTGAGCGTCGCTCTCTTCGCCATCGCGATCAATCCAATAATGGATTGCCTCCCAGCTGATGTATCAGGCTCCCTTTTCGTGGACGATTTTACCATCTATTGCAGCGCGCAGTGTCCACGTGTCTTGGAGCGCTGTCTTCAGCGTTCTCTTGACCGTCTTTACTCCTGGAGTGTCGCCAATGGCTTCCGTTTTTCTGCCGAGAAGACGGTCTGTATTAACTTCTGGCGCTACAAAGAGTTTCTCCCACCGTCCTTACGACTCGGTCCCGTTGCTCTCCCACTCGTGGAGACAATCAAATTTTTAGGCCTTACCTTTGACAGGAAACTTAGCTGGTCTCCACATGTGTCATATTTGGCCGCCCGTTGTACCCGTTCTTTAAATGTCCTCCGTGTTCTCAGTGGTATGTCGTGGGGAGCGGATCGAACCGTCCTCCTTCGCCTATATCGGTCGATCGTCCGCTCCAAGCTGGATTATGGGAGCTTCGTATACTCCTCTGCACGGCCATCCATCTTACGCCGCCTCAACTCCATACAACATCGGGGTTTACGACTTGCGATCGGAGCATTTTATACCAGTCCCGTAGAGAGTCTTCATGCTGACGCTGGCGAATTGCCACTCACCTACCGGCGCGATATACTGCTTTGTCGGTATGCCTGTCGGCTACTGTCAATGCCCGACCATCCTTCTTATCGTTCCTTTTTTGACGACTCTCTTGACCTTCAATACGGGTTGTATGTCTCTGCCTTGCTACCCCCTGGAGTTCGCTTTCGTCGCCTCCTTCAACACCTTGATTTCTCACTCCCTGCAACCTTCCGAGTGGGCGAGAGCCGCACGCCACCTTGGCTCCAGGCTCAGGTCCGCGTTCACCTCGACCTCAGCTCGCTCCCAAAAGAGGTCACCTCCGGTTCGGTCTACCACTCCCGTTTTTTGGAACTTCGCTCGAAGTTCAACAACATGACTTTCATTTATACAGATGGCTCTAAGACCAATGACGGGGTCGGGTGTTCCTTTATTGTCGGGGCACAAAGTTTCCAATACCGGCTCCATGGCCATTGTTCGGTCTTCACAGCTGAGCTCTTTGCCCTCTACCAGGCTGTTCTGTACATCTGCCGCCACCGACATTCTGCTTATGTCATCTGCTCAGATTCCCTGAGCGCCATCCAGAGCCTCAGTGATCCGTACCCGGTTCACCCTTTCGTACACCGGATCCAACGCTCTCTTCAGCAGCTGGTGGACATCGGTACGCCGGTTAGCTTTATGTGGGTTCCTGGCCATGTCGGTATCCCTGGGAACGCAGCTGCAGATGCCGCGGCCAAGGCTGCGGTCCTCCAGCCTCGGACAGCTTCTTGTTGTGTCCCTTCGTCCGATTTTAGCAGGGTCATTTGTCGGCGCGTTGTGTCGCTGTGGCATGCCGATTGGGCTGCACTTACCGACAACAAGCTTCGGGCCTTAAAACCTCTTCCCGTGGCTTGGACGTCCTCCTCACGCCCTTCTCGGCGGGAGGAGGTCGTTTTAGCAAGGTTAAGAATTGGACATTGCCGGTTCAGCCATCGCCATCTGCTGACGGCTGCGCCGGCGCCGTTCTGCCCATGTGGGCACTTGCTGACGGTTAGTCACATTTTAATGTCCTGTCCCGATCTTAAAACACTGCGCCTCGATCTTAACCTGCCTACTACTTTAGATGCCATTTTAGCGGATGACCCACGAGCAGCTGCTCGTGTTCTTTGTTTTATCAATTTGACAAACCTCGCTAAGGACATTTGATGTTTTTTAATCCTATGCCTGTCAGTCTGTCTTTTATTGTGTTTTCCCTTTTAGTTGTTGTTGTCCACTTGTGCCTCGCGGTGCATTCTTAGAGTAGTCAGGGCGCTAATGACCATTGAAGTTGTGCGCCCGAAAACCACAAAAAAAAAAAAAAAAAAAAAAAACTGGGGAGGTGAGGACTATCTTTATTCAGGCACAGTCTGTTAAACTAGCCAATTTGGGGTTGTTTAGGAAAATGTCCCAGAATCGTTTCGTCGAATACTGGCCCTGCGTTAAAGTTTCCTCAGCCAAAAAAAGTTTTCAAACGACGATTAGTTCAGCTTTTACTATCCCAGTCAACATATGAAAATAATACATCAGTTCATTAAAATTATCGCATGTTAAGTTTCGAAAGAACGAAAAAGTACTAAAGACGGCATCAAAGTTTGTTTCCTAATTCTGACTGTTATTAATCAGTCGTTTTTGTTGGTATCTAACTGTATTTCATCAACCGACAAAACTTTTGTTGTAATTCAGGTTTTTAATTTTCAGTTTTAACCCAGCATTATTGATACATAAAGGCGTTCGTGAATTTTTCTGTTTACTGACTTGTATACCCCTGTTTTAATTAAACAAGGATGTAATTTCAGACAGTTAATTCAAAAATTTGGCATCCATATTCTTTTTAAGAATGTAAAAACAATGTACTTTGCATATACTAGTGAAATTGCTTATCCATTTAGGTATCAAGGTATTCTACCTTAAAAAAATGTTGGATAGCTATATAAACGTTTGTGATGTAATAAGTTTTGAGATAGAAGTTTTTTCTACTTCTTATGAAATTTAGTTGTTTGGACACAATGAATTCCGAAACTTATGGAATCACTTATATAAAAATGGCAATTTTAGAATTTTGCCTCCTCTTGGATAAATTTCTGCAGACGCCCATGCCTACAATGAAGTTATCCTTTCTGGGATCTTTACACAGCAGTTTCAAAGAGAGTGAAATCTTTGGTAATGTGACCGCAGAAAGTGAAAGCCGAAGCAGCTATACTCGTCTGAGTAACAGCAACACATAGGTAAATGCAATGTGTACATAAATAGTGAATTGAAGTTGAATCTCGTTGTCGGGCCGTATAACTGTGTGTTGAGTCGCCTAGGCTTTTGCCACCTTTCTTGAGGAGTAGAAGTCCCAAGTGGAAATTCGGCATGGTACAACACTTTTTTGAATTGTTGGCTCATCTTGGAAAATTGCAATTAAAGCTTCATACAGCTAGTGCCTAGCGCCTGTGAAGATATCAGAACAGCTGTTGGTACCGAATTCCAGTGTGATAAAATTGACTTCCATCTGTGGTAAGAAAGAAGCTGCACTCCCAATAAGAATCGGAAAAAAGGAACCTCCAAAAACTATATTGACACACAGTACCCTGGATGTAACTAAGTGTTGCGAACGTCACTGTAATTTTATGCGTGTGTAGAGCAACTCCAGAATGCTATTGTACCCTTCTGTAAATTGGAATTGTAGGGGGGTTTAGCCGCTCATGAAGGCGCACAGTTTCTGCAAAGGAGCCTGCTGCGTGCCAATCCATGTTTACTTAGTTAAATTCTCTACAGCATAAGACTGCTGGAAATGGCGGTCCTGGTGGCGGAAAACACGCTTCCTCTAAGCAACATTGTCCAGATCACGACAGTGTAGCAATACTGTTGAGGCGCTGCCTTACTTACACACCCAGGGTCAGTACTCAAATAAAACATAAATTCTCCAGAAACTACATATCTGCTCCAGGAAAGGTCAGTGTCTAACGTCTTAAGAGACGGACCATAACTTCGGATAGTTGAGGATAATGAAGCAACTTGGCCGAGTCATTTTCAAAAGAACCATCCTAGCCTTCGATTTAATCGACATACATAAACAACTGAAAACGAGAAACTGGCTTGGGATTTGGAATCCGCTGCCGAATACAACCATTGGAGTCCAGTGTGCTCTTCACATCGCTGCATTCAGAAGTGTGTAACAGCGGCGGGGGCCCGCTGTTATTGATAACGGGCCCTGTGACACCAAACGTAACCCCACCAAGCGCAAAAATTGCGGTACGTAACTTTGCTACTAAAGGTACCTGAATGCCCTAAAACGAAGAAGCTGGAATCTTTCGCGTTTGTAATAAGATAAATCGGCACTTTGGATTGTCTGACATGGTCATCCGTAGCTCGGTCGCCATGTGTAAAAGCATAGAACACCCCCGGGTGTCTAGTCTTGATTGCTTAGAGCTAGACGGTAGCCAAAATATCGATAATGATTAGAACCTTGTCGCTGTCTAGTAATGTACCACTTCTCAACCTCTGTGCACCGAACAAAAGTTCGTCGACGGTGATGCAGCGGCATCTTGTCACAAGCACAAACACACGTACCAGTAGTCAGTATTCGCCTTGTTATCAACAGCACTTCCTCTTCTTCAGAAAGCGACTGCATGAAAGACCGCACGTCGCTATGCTAATAAGAAGACAATATGGCTGCTAAGTGTTGCAGCAAGCTAGCTCCTCTCTATCTGTCTGTCTGTGTGTGTGTGTGTGTGTGTGTGTGTGTGTGTGTGTGTGTGTGTGTGTGTTCCCGCCTCCCCTCCACTGCCACTACCCTTTCAGAAAGTCATATTATCATCGGCGATTTCACTCCTGCCGCTGAATAAATGCATCTTCCAGATTTCTCCATACATTACTTTTGGAGTTCGGCAAAGAACTTTTTGAGCCACCTACAATCCATTAGCCTGGCTACCCGAGCCACCAATCACCGTTTAGTTTTCATTGTAGCCATAATAATGCCTTCCACTCCAGCTTTATTGCGTAGTCCTGTTTTTTGTTTTCCTGTCTGCCCTAGTGATTCCCAGCATGCATCTCCCCCGTTGCTCGCTGAGCAACCCTCAGTTTTTTTAATTTTGGTGCATTGGAATTCCCTGCCTTATCGATGTATGTCAAAATTCGTTATACGCTTTGATTATTAACTTTTAATATCAGAACCATTTGTTAAAATGATGTTGAAAAATCCATATAATTTACACTTAAGTGCGTGGCAGAGGGTTCTTTGAAGCACCTTCAGACTATTTCTCTATCGTACCATTCTCTAACAGGGCGTGGGGAAAATGAACACTTAAATCTTTCCAAGCCTGCCATGAAACATTATAAGTTTTCCTATTCATTGTTGACGGTTATTTGCACTACTGGAAACCGAACATTGACATCAGTGAAACTGAGATGATTTATGTATGTTCACTTTAAACATATGCTTTATTCATTTTCCCAGTTACCTTTAAGACTCCCGAGAATGGTTTGGCGAATTGTAATCTCCTTGTCTGACTCCTCTTTAAATTCTGCATGTGTAGCTTTCCTGACAGTATAATTAAAGCTGTAGCATTGTGCTGTATGTTCTGTAGCATACCAAAATAGTTTGTAGCAATTCCCTGGTTCTGAAAGGCTGTTTCACTGAAAGTCAGATCCTCTGTCTCTCAGAACGTGGTAATTCATAAACATTGATGCGTTTTATAAATTTGATCATACTTGGACCCTTTTTAACTCAATGAAGTATGTATTTCGGAAGTTCACATCAGTTACAGAATTAAGTGCCGCTGTCTTATGTTTACAAATACATTTTAACAGCGAATTTGTTTGGCAAGGATATATGGATTGACTGGTTTCACTTTGTGTATGAAAAATTTAACGACACTGCTTTGCTTCCTTCGATTGGTTTTATTTATATTTCTTTGGTAGTAAAAACGAATTTATTAAGATTGTTTTGTCGCTTGGGTGCCTATGCCTATACTTTACCTTTCGGTTTCGTTTTGTTTACGAATAAAGTACCTATAAAATGGACGAGTCTTCCTGTATACACTGGAACGGCTATGTGATCTCAAGAATCAAATGACGATTGTGAGGCGAGACTTGCTACGGCTCGAGAACGTCAGGCTTTAAGTCGCTCTATGGAAACTCCTTCCTAAAGCGAGGCGCGAGCTAAGTCTGATCGAGAGCGTCATGCATTATCTTGCGCCTCAGAACCTTTCACTCACAGAGGCTTTACGTTACTTCTCACCATTGTAACATTTTAGAAGTGGTAATTCTGACAAGAAGTAGTGGACGCAAGCGAGTTTTTATACACAGAATCCCACCTAGTCTTACCAGTTCACCATTTTGCTTTGGACAATTCGGAGTGACTTAAGTTGTGCCATGACTATAAACAAAGCACAAGGCCACACTCTGCTAATTGTAGGCGTGGGCCTTAGTGTCAATTGCTTTTCGCTCGGTCAGCTCTACATTGCTCCCCGTGTTAGTGAAGCAAACTTTGTTCGTGTCTCCAGTCATATTACCAGCGAGAAGGCGCATTGATTAGCACACCGGGCTCGCATTCGGAAGGATGACGGTTCAAACCCGCGTCCGTCTATCATGATTTATGTTTACCGTGATTTCCCCGAATCGCTCCATGCAGATGGCGAGATGGTTCCTTTGAAAGGGCGCGGCCGATTTCCTTCCCCATCCTTGACATAATGCACCTGTGCTCCTTCTCTAACGACTTCGACTTCTCTAACGACTTCGATGTCGGCGGGACTTTAAACCTTATCCTCCTTCCTTTCTTCCGTCCAATCGTACTACTTCAACATTGTATACGATGAAGCTCCATAAGTCAAAAATAAATTTCTTACATACAAAGTCACGGCTTTAAATAAATATCCGGGCAATGCCATGTTTTTCAGTGCGTAATAAAACACCATTTACGTTAATTTCTTTAGGATGTTCTGTTGTCATTTTCCACAAATGTAGATAATAGAGGAGTAGCCTTTTTCACACTAGCGTTTGCTATTATTTCGGAAAACAAATTTTTGCTTTGATAGGATTACATCGTAAGTGGTACTTACTAGACGTAAACATAATACACTGACTGCAGTTTTCCCTCGTCGTACGCCGAAGACAGTGATTCTTCATTGCCTCGCCCTGCCGTCAAAGCACGGCAATCTCGCCCCTCCTCCCTCCCCCCCGTCCCCAAAATCAGTGGCAACAGGGTCACGTCATCGGTCAGTGACAGCGCAGGACTACTGCTCACTTTGGACGGCATTCACAGCGAAATGGGTCAGTTTTGCCTAAAACCAGTAAGAGAGACATACACCCTTTATCTTTCGCACGGTTTTATTACATACTTAGCTGTAAAAAATGCTACTCCAGCATGAACCAAGCTAAAGCGTTTGAGGAATCGAGGTTCGGTGTTGTACGAGCCTGTTGAATACCACACTAGAGCGCCAGCCGTCGAGCAGCTGTTACTGCAGTCGGCTAATGCGGGCAGACCTTAGAGGGATTGGACAAAAACAAGGAAACGCCGCAAGAAGTGTGCGCTTGAACATAAATACAGATGCTAGCCAAGCTTACCGGTTGCGCTGTTTGACGACGAACATGGCCTATGGAAGGTCCTCAACACTTTGCATGTGCCAGTCGTGGTCAGAAAACTGTTCAGTGTGGTTGAGTGCATTGTGTCGGAGTCACGTGAATTTGAAAGTAGGCATATGGTGCGTGCTTCCGCAACCAAGGTAGCGTAAGTGTTTTATGTATCAAAAGGCACCGGTCGAAGATTTATACCGTATGCAGTGAAAACGGAAAAAGATCTTTCGCGAAAGAAAAGGTGGACAACTGCAGAAGTCACTGCAGAACCAAGTGTCGCACTTGCGAATACTCTCAGCACTAAAACAGATCGAAGGGAGCTCCATAAGCAAAGAACTGCAGGGCGAGGTGGAATTCCAAAATTTCATTTGGTCGGTTGAGTTTTTTGGTGGCGATTTGGGCATTCAAATCGTGGTATTCCATGGGCTCCCAGAATACTCTTGAAAGTCGCATTACTGCCAAGGATTTTGTTACCATTTTGGTTGATCAGGTGCATCCCATGGTACAATGTTGGTTCCGCAATGATGCTGTATTGGAAGACGACTGAACCCCCATTCTCACAGCTCATATGGTCCAGGACTGGTTTTTTGAACACGAGGCTGAATCGTCGCATCTCTCCTTGCCAGCGCTCTCACCGGATCTCAATGTTACTGACTCGTTATGGTTTTTCAGTCTTTTGATTGCTATCCACCTCTTACCATTGCTATCAGAACTTGCCACCATTTTACAGGAAGAATAATGTAAGATTTGCATCAAAACCGTACAGGGCCTGTATTTATCCATTCCGAGATGACTGTAAGCTGTTTTGAACGCGAACGCTGTTCCTAGACCGTATTAGGCGTGGTAATATGTTGTGTTTCTGGTGTTTCCATATGTTTGCCCAACCCTTATAATTCTGCACGTACAGCGTTCCAGTCTTGACATTTGTTTCTTTCAGTCTTCCATCAAATGCATTTATCTCTACAAGGAAAGGAACAACGATGACGATAACGATAACAACGGTCCACTCGTGGCGTGGTGTAGTAGAGGTATTATAAAAATAAATGAACATTTATATATCGATGAATACATTATACGTATTCAAAAGGTTATCGCAGTGAAGTATTTGCATGCGTTCTTCGTCGTCATTTGTAGGTCGACAGCATTTTGGGATGGTGTCTTTCATAAAATCACGTAAAACATTGTACAGACTAGCAACGAGCACATTTTATTAATACCGCTGATACCCGCATTTGACTTAATAATGGTAGCGGAAAACACCTCATCAGTGTTTAAAAACAATGGCCGTTCAAAAATTTTTGACACAATTCGATTTCACCACAAGTGCGAATATCTGAACTGTCAGCGGGTGCAGTACTAGGAAGCGAAGAGTAACGTAATCTCAAACAGATTAAATGTCTCCGTCGCCCTGCAGCAGTGGAGAATCATTCTGAAATCACATGAGGAAGTTCTCGTATGGCACTCAACAGGCTCGTAAATGTTTGAAGACATATTTCTCGAAAACTGTTGAGAAGCGCACCGTACTAGAGCAGCATCTGTTAGAAATGTGTACTGTAATCGTTCGAAACGTTAGCAAAATCTCCGAATTGCCGAGAATATGTTTCTGAGTGAAAGGAGAGGCACTGAGTGATAAGTTGTGTTTGTTGTTTTACGTTACAGTGATAACACGCCTTTTTTTGTAGTTTCCACTTTACAGTCTAGGCGTACGACAACTCTTGTTTTTATTGCGTATTTAAATATTTCATTTATTCGCGTCAGTGTTGTATGGGCGCCGATATTGGAGGCACATTCTTGGACAGGAATGTACTTTCATATCCTCCCCTATATGCGTCCGCCAGTCGGAATTGGTTTGGAAACGTCTCCGTTCGATGAAGCAGGCAGCAGGTAGCGTCCGGAGGGAGCACCCTTCGCCCTCGCACGTTTCCTCCTCACGGATGAAGATTGGGGCATCCTGGACTGCGCGGCCGGATATGGCGTTTCCAGCAGCCGTTGCTACGCAGCTGCACGCGGCTGAATTCCTACCCTATCGCAACACCTGCCACACGTTCTGCATTTGCATCAACATGATTACTCTTCAGTTCATGCTGAAGTTTACGGATGGTTCATAGAACCACATTGTCTATTTCTGTACCATTCCAGTCTCTAATATCTATTGGAATAAATGAATACATACTTTTCATTAAAAGTGCAAGTGAAGTGTTGTAATAAGTGTTGGTGAAAAAACGCTAGAAACTCGTCATCTGGAGTACGGGGACCGAATGAACACATCTCCAGGACCACACCCATGGACTTGTAACACTGGAAATTGCCCCAGAAGATGCTTCATAAATAAAAGATGCGAAATGCATATGGCAAAAAATAAACTACCTTTCATTTAGGTGCAAAAACGGAACATACTTTCATGAGCATAGATGTCTTGACAGATAGCAAGCCAAGCTTTAAATCTAATATAAAATCATTTCTTCTGGTAACTCCTATTCCTCACACGTTTTTTAATTTAAAAACTGGTGCCTGTAAAAAGAATAATTCCTAAGTGTAGTTGCGTGAGTGGGACTGAAAGAATATGTTCATTAATGTTAGTTATCATGTATGCATATCCTGTAAACTAACTCAATTTTCATCACTTCGATAAAAAAACATTAAAAATTTTTTCGACCATGTAAGTAACTTGCTTATCATATCCGTGACACTATCTCCCCTAGTTCGTGATAATACAAAACGAGCTGCCCTTTGACTATGTTTCGCGTCAATCCTGTGTGGTAAGGACCCTATATTGCACAGAACTACTCCAGAAGTGGTCGGAAAAGCATGATGTAGGCAGTCTCGTTAATAGATCTGTTGCATCTTGTAACTGTTCTGCCAATAAAACGCAGTTTTTAGTTCACTATCCCCACATTTTCTGTGCAATGGCTCCACTGTTAGTTATTCGTAACTGTAATACTTAAGTATTTAGTTGAATCGACATCATTTAAGTTTGTATGATTTATAGTGTAACCGAAATTTAACGTAATTTTTTAGAAGCCAAGTGGAGGACATCACACGTTTTATTATTCAGGGTCAATTGCCCCTTTTCGCACCTTGCAGATATCGCGTCTAAATCGTTTTCATCTTTCGATTTCTTTACTAGATAAAAGAAGACATCTGTTGCCAACAATATAATATGGTTGCTCAGATAGTGTACTGAATCCTTACAGCAGTATAATATATCTTTGGGGAACCCCAGATATAACTTCGATTTCTGTACGTGACTTTCTACGAACTGTGACCTTTATGGCAGGAATTCTCGGCACCGAGGAGCACTGCAATTCCATTTTGTATTTAAAAAAGAAAAGAAAAACCTTGTGGCTCATCCGTCTCTCCCATCGGGCCGTTCCGGCGTTACGTAAAAACTCGTTTTCAAAACTTACGGATAAAAGTAACTTTCGCATGATGTCAGTACCAATTAACGTATCTCGATGAAACGTGCGCCATGCATAGAAATAATTGCTGTAGTATAGTATAGTATAGTATAGTATAGTATAGTACAGCACAGCACAGCACAGAAGGTAACTGAATGAAATACGCCATGAGACGAACAGTAATTTCATTGAAGTCACCGCGATTCGTGATGGACCCTGGACATTACAAAAGGCGAGACATGGTACCTAACTGTGTACGAGCTCCACAGATGGCAGAAAGTTGGCAAGGAGTTCTTGCGGTAGGGATTTCCGTCCCTCCACCAGTGAGATTGACAGCTGCTGGATTGGATGGTCGTTGGTCCATGTGGACGTGCTACAAAACGTCTCTCCCACAAATCCCACACCTGCTCGATGTGATTTAAGTCGGAGGGAACGGGCAAGCAGTTTCAGACGGCTAACTGGTCAGATACCTTAAATGTAACCGAATAGTGTAGGTGTGGTAGGTGTGTAATGGGTGGTAGAAGGGGGGGGGGGGGGGGAGAGAGAGAGAGAGAGAGAGAGAGAGAGAGAGAGAGAGAATACGCCACTACAATAGAATCAAGGAAGTTGCCCCGTTAAACGAACCCATCCAACAAACTAATTACTTTCAACCGTTGTCACATGTCTTCACTACACGATACCATCCGGCAGTTCTTCTTCAAATATTGTAATATAATAAATGGATACGTTAATGTCAACAATTAAAGAGGAGTGTCACTTCTACCAGTGGCATACATAATATCAAAAATTCTCGTGGGCAGAACTGTAGAAACTTTAGACAAGCAGTTGGGAGAATATCAGGGAGGTTTCTGAAAGGGAAGACCCAGTACAGCACAGATTTTTAACTTAAGATCAGAAATTCGTCACAGTATGTTAACCATGGACTGATGACCCTGCAGTTTGGTCCCCTTCTCTCCAACCCAGCCAACCAACAAAACTTTAGTCAGTAATCGTATAATAGTATCATTTATTGATTTCAGAAAAGCATTTGACTCAGCAGACAGAGAAACAACGGATAAAATCTTAAGAGAATTTGTGGTTAAAGCAAAATTAGCAAACACAATTCGTGAAACACTTACAAATACAATATCTAAAGTTAAATTTTTGCGAGAAGTATCTCAGCCATTTGAAATAAAAACGTGTTAAACAAAGAGATGGTTTATCACTTGTACTGTTCAACTGCATTCTAGAAAAATTTGTGCGACTGGTCCCGGCGGAGGTTCGAGTCCTCCCACGGGCGTGTGTGTGTGTGTGTGTGTGTGTGTGTGTGTGTGTGTGTGTGTGTGTGTGTGTGTGTGTGTGTGTTTGTCCGTAGGATAATTTAGGTTAGGTAGTGTGAAAGCTTAGGGATTGATGACCTTATCAGTTAAGTCCCATAAGATTTCACACACATTTTTTTTTAGAAAAACTTATAAGAGCCAACTGAACGAATAATTCTAGGAAGGAAAACATATGAAATTAAAGTGCTAGGCTTTTACAGACATTTTGCAATACTTTTAGATAATCTGACAGGCGCAGTTATTCAAATAAATCTTCTGGAAGGAACAGTAAATAGAACTGGTCTCAAAATTTCACCTGAAAAAAATTGTCAAACAAAAAAGGCACCAAAATTCATAGAAAGTAAATTCGAATGTCTTGGAGAAAATATTCAACAAAATGACTAGAAAAATCTGTAGCAGATCTAAGAATTAACAAGACTGAGAGAGCTCATGGTTTGGCAAAGAATATTTACAACAAGAAATACATATCTAGAAAAACCAAACTGAAACACTATAAAACAGTGGTTCGACCAGAAAGTTTATATGGATGTGAATGCCTGACAATGAACTAAAAGCTGGTCAGAATAGAGGTACTTGAAAGACGTATAGCTAGAAAAATGAGTGCAATACAAACTACAGATGACTGTAAAATGAGAAGTAATGTAGAAATCTACAAAAATATAGACAAGATATCAGAAGTAATGGCTAAAAGAAGATTAATCTTTATTGGACACTTCTACCGAATGTATCAACACTCACCCAACAAATATTCCTGTGTTTCTGGAAGAAGAAATCGACGGTAGCATGGATTACAGAAGAAGAAATAGATCTACACAGAAACAATATAAAAAATGGTAAATACCAGACAAAAATCTTTTTAAGAACAAAATATTGATTTAGTGGGCTTTCAATACAGAAGAAAATAAGTAATCGGGAACAGAAGAAAGGGAAAGACAACATGGGGAGAATATTGACTACTGAAAAAATAGAAGAAAAAACGGGAAAGAGGAAGAATCGAGGTTTTTGTATGACACTAGTTTGTCAATACGAAAATTTAAAAAAAGTTAATAACTTTGCTTTGTATCAATTTTTTCATCTCAACAGTTTCGGGCTTTACATATGTAAATGTTGAAAATAATTCTGAGGCTGCCTGCGTGGATGATGTCCTAAAACAATCAATGAAGTAAAATTTAAATTTAAGAAAGTCCGTTGAGCGTTGTGATTTATTAAAAATGTTAGTATACGTCTGATAACCAGTATCTGTAGACCAGCATCAATCCTCCATTTGCCGGTCAAAAATTGGCAATGACAATATTTTCCAGCACCGGGATTCCAAGTGGCTACCTCCCATTCGAGTGCTACCGCATAAGCGTTTGGTAGCGAAGCTGCGTACGGACGGTTGTGACAGCGATGATATTTGAGTACAGGTACAATCCTGTTGAACTACTACCAGATTCTTGCTGAAGTTGTTTGCGTTTTTGTTCGTAAGACGTTGGTTGACAGAAATAGCTTAAGATGGAATGTGAAGTGGAAGAAATATGAATAGTTACGAAATACCTTTCCTGACATTTTATTTGAGTAGCAAGGGAATTGGAAATATCTCAAAAACGTTTGTCCCGTACAAGATGAAAATTACCACTACATAAGTCAAAACCAAGTATACCAGTGAGAGTTAACATTTTATGTGTCTTCTGCTTCCTAGTTATTTCACAAATAAAATCCATACCTGTCTATACAATATTATTATTATTATTATTATTATTATTAATGTAAACCTGATGCTTTTGTCAAGATAAGAAAAGAATGGATTGAAAGCACAAGTTTAAATCAACAATAACAGTATTGGATGGGTATGTGTGGATTTTATTCGCGAACTGAATGATGGTTAGGAAACAACACCTTTGCTACTCACCTAAATAATAGGAAAAGAAAGTTAATTCGTAAGTATCTACATTACTCCCACTAGACATTCTATTGTTTTCAGACTCAATAAACAAAGGAACAGCAACAGTACATAATAATGTGCACTTGGTCGAGACGTCAGGTGATGGGTACTGTGCGTTAATCTCAAGGACTGCACCCTTGAACGCTAACCTTCATTGTAAACAAATCTGACGCCTTGCAAACGCAATTGAAAGAAAAGTATTTATTCACGCCAACGCGGCGCTTACGTGAAAGCATTTATGTAACGTGTTTGGGGACTCCATTAATTACGTAAGGTGTTTTCTTTAAAATCTGCACCCCCGTCCCCCTTAGTGAGCTTTGGTGGAACCTCTCCACCCCCCCACAACTCTCACGTGAGGTTTAGTCCATAGGCAGATAAAAGCCATGTTTTATAAATAAAGTGTATTATACACTGTTTTTAACACGTTGTTAAAAACACTTTCTTAAACACGCCATGTGTGAGTGTATTAGAACGAACAGACTCACAGACGAACAAAAAGGCTCCACGAAAATTTAATATTAAACTTTTTGACTGATCCCTAAAAATTTGACCTTTTACTGGTATATTACTTACATTAAATGTCACTGAACCTTCACTTATTTTGCTTATGAAAGACAAGTGTTTTTACCTTCCTTTGAACCGTGTGATTATGTAGCTTTTCAATCTCTTGATTCATATGACCACTAAGAGAATTTTTGTCGGTGAACTTCTGTCTAGCTTCGTTCCACAAACGATTAACTTCTTGCTCGCAAGTATTTTTCATTTTATGAGCATGTCGCGTAACATAGGTATTGTAAAAGTTTTGATAAAAATTCATGTTCCACGCTATAACATCGGCTTTATATGCATTGCAGAATGCTTCGACTGTCTCACTGAGTGAGATGTAGTGATTTCGACCGGCGCAGCAGAGAACTCTCTGAATAAATGAAATCCAACACTCGTGCGGCATTTGTGTCAAAACGGGGAATCCCGGATATGCGCACGTGTAATCCATTCAGTTCACTTCAGAGATCATAAAGATTGATAGGCTCATAATAGTGTCTATGCTCGGAATTAATTATACAATACAACTGTTATACTTTATATTAATGTATATTCTCTGAATTAAAAGGTTGATGTGAGATTTTCATTGCCTTCCGCCGCCGTTAAATGAGATCTGATGAGGTTTGGCCGGACCCACCCACCTCCCTCTCCTCCGCCCCCGTTTTGAGCTCACGTAATTAATGGACGTCCCCGATATCGCATCCCCACTTCCGTTTGTTCTTCCTATCTTGCACTCTCAAACTTAAATTATTTCTGTTAACTGGCGGCCGGCCGGTCTGGCCTTGCGGTTCTAGGCGCTTCGGTCTGGAACCGCGTGACCGCTACGGTCGCAGGTTCGAATCCTGCCTCGGGCATGGATGTGTGTGATGTCCTTAGGTTAGTTAGGTTTAAGTTGTTCTAAGTCTAGGGGACTGATGACCTCAGATGTTAAGTCCAATAGTGCTCAGAGCCATTTGTTAACTGGCTGTCATTTGTGGAAGGAATACCCGCGGAAACTAAGCAGCTTTTGTAGAGTCGGCAAGTAGACAATTTCAGCTCCAAACGAACAATTTTTTCCGACGTAGAACCGAGAAGCTACTCCAAACGGAAGGCCAAAAGCCAAAAATAACAGCGATGAATGCATTACTGGTTAATTTCTGTATTTAATTAACCGTATGTTTAAAAAATTACAGCTGAGGTCACTAAAAACGTTTGATCAACTAAATGGTTCTTTTCTATAACATGTTTACTTCTTGGTATGAGTCAGTTGTCACTGGAAAGAGAGAAGAAAGACTGAAATCGAGAGTACCGGGGTTCGAATCCTTGTGTATCCCTCCAAAATTAGGTTCCCTTGGTTTCTCTAAATCGTTTACGGGAAATGCCGCCGCAATGGCACTGCCGACTTCCTTCCTTGTATGCGAAATTGGGTTCCGTCTCATATGATATCGTCCTGTGCTGTACGTTAAACACTAACAGTCATTCTTTCTTCAGTGAGACTTGAAGGAAACCCGAAAAATCTGTGATTATTGCAGTCAGGCATTTTGTAGTGCGGAGAATGATATACGAGTTTTAAGTCGTCAGCTAGAAGCAAAGTTGACTACTAAAGCCTTTTGGGATATTTTGTGTCTTCACGGATTGGAACTAAAGCGTCACGTTGTAAAACAGTTTAAGTACCTTTCAGAAAGATGGAAGATGAAGATTTAATGTACTGTCGACGACGAGGTCATGAGAGACGGAGCATAGGATTGGGGGGATGAAATAAACTTGCCATTGTCTTTTAGAGGCACCGTACACGTATTTACCGTAAGCGATTTAGATAAAACATTGAAATAAATTAGGCATCCGTTTATACAGTACTTACATACTCATATAATTTTAGCAATTGCCAGCTTTATTTTCTATGTGATAAAAAGTTTGTGCTTCACTGTTGAGTCATCGCGTTTAACAAATCCAGTGTTTGATGGATGACATTCACTTCCGTTTCCTTGTCTTGGAAATATAATGCCAATTAGGTTAGGAAAATTCAATAATTTTGGCGGATTTTAGTGATTTGTTTATCCAGATATCCAACGTTTATTGGGAGAAATGAAATGTTAATTTTCCGTTGCGTCTCTTAAAGAAATTTCTTTGTTATCATTTTTATTTAGTTAATCTTTCCTTGTGCAAGTACCATTTCAGTTTACGCAGTATTCAAAACATATCTGCTAATGACTAATTGATATTCATCTTGAGTTTAAAGCACGCTTTTGGTACCAGTGTTTTCTTTCATATTAATACGTTTTGAATTAACATTTTACGTGAGCAAACACAGTTTTCTTCTTTAACCCCGTAAATGTTTGAGTGAAGTTTCACCGTCATCAGTAGGTTCCTTTTTATTTTTCAAATTGCATACGCTGTTGTTCATGTAGCTGTCATCCTCAGTACAGCTGAGATTTCTTCACAGTTTACCTGCAATTTCAGTGGCTTCCACTTTCCCGTAATTGTGTGAAACCGTACTGACAAACACGCACTTACCATTGTGGTTTTGTACAATAAAAGAAGTCGTGTAATACTTCAGAAGAAGCGCTTTATAAAAAAAAGTCAAAAATAAATAGGTAAAAAATATCTGAATTGGATCTCGTGTTTTGTTTATTATAAACATTAAATTTTTATGGCTGCTGAAAACAATGGACACAATAAAAATTTATAGGGCTGCGTAGTGTCCCATTGTGCCTTTAAGCGCGGTTTGTCATCGGACCTTCGAAAAAAGGTACACACTACTATTGGGATCATTTATAAGATTTAGTGGGTTAAATACTTGGGAAAACATCACTATCAACGTTCGATGGAAATGGATTTTGAAGGTTGCAAAGAGACACTGACAATAATTTGGTGTTTGCATGTCACTAGCAGCTTCTCCCTAGCCACTCGACAATGTCCTGCGTCTGACGATGTGATGCCTGACGCATTTGCAGAGACTCCGTTGTCTGGAGATTGCAGCCTGCTTGTGAAAAGCAGACACGTAGTATGTAATTAAATGGCTTTGATTGGGCATATTGTGGGGCTACTGGAGATGGATCTACGTTTGGCAGAGTGGAATTTAACATGGGTCGTGTCGTGTCGGTCTTCCGTCTGTGAGTGGCAGTGTGACAGATAAGGCCTTGTACTAAGCAGTTCTGTGGAGCGCGTTAGCACCATTGCTTACACAGTCTACCAACCAGCACGCCAGTACTGGAAGACTGTCCCTGTTCCATGTGGTTTAAGAACAATAAGCGCAACGGGGCAGAGGCAGTCTGTACTACAGGAAATGGACAAAAATGTGGAAACAACGCGAGACTCACATGCTTGATAAGTGCAGACGATGGCCAAATCTGTACTTTTCTCATGACATCGATGTATAGTAATAATGGTCGACCTCGTTTTGTTGGGAGACGTGTAAGAAAGTGTAGCTCACCCATAAAGAAGACTACTTAGGAAACGCAAATGCACCCATTCTTGATTCCTGCTCGAGCGTCTGGGATAACCACCAGGTCGGATTAAAGGAAGATTTTGAGGCAATTCAGAGGCGTGCTGCTAGATTTGTTACCGGTAGGTCCGATCAATACGCTTGTATTACGGAAATGCTCTGTGATCTTAAGAAAAACGACGCCCTTTTCGAGAAATACTATGGAAAGAATTTAGAGGCGGTATTTGCAGCTGACTGCAGAAAGATTCTGGTGCCGTCAACACGCAAGGAAGCATAAGACGGAAAAGATAAATTAGGGCTCTTACGGAATCGTATAAGCAGTTGTTTATCGTCGCTCCGTTAGCGAATGGTGCGGGAAAGGAAGAGACTACCCCATGCAGCCTACAGTGGCTTGCTGAGTATTTATGTAGATCTGAGCTGCATTTTCCTGTAGCTTCTTCAGAAAGTACATAAAGATATATTTCTGTTCCCACTTCGTGATCTATTCCTCTGTCGATCCCAAAAGTAAACTACTTCGCTGTGTGGCACAGTGGTAAAACACCGGATTAAAACGCCAATTTAAGTCCATCCGGACATCTAGACTTAAATTTTCCATGGTTTCTCGAAGTCACTTAGGGCGAATGCCGGGATGATTCCTTTGAAAGGGACGGTCGATTTCCTTTCCCAGCCCAAGCTTGTGCCTTTTCAAAAACCTCGTCGTCGATGGGATATTAAACCCTATTTTTCTTTCCTTAATTCAGTATGTTCGTGGGACGATAAGAGGCGAGTAGAAAAATGCATGTTATTCTCCTTGTTCGCTTTTTCGGGTAGCATTTCCGTCTAAAAGCGAATCTATCCGGTCTGATGTCAACTTTTAAGTTTCGTTAGTTGACGACAACCGCTGCGTTATACGACCAGGTCTGTTTGCTTAGTCATTAATCATTTCAGGTAGCAGGTGTAACTAATAGAATCAATAAATCAGACAGCAATGTGTTCCGTATGAAATCTCGATTGAACACCAGCCCTTGCAGGTATATTCTGTTTCCGCGTCTCAGTGCTAACACTGGTGTGGAGCACCGCCAAAAAGGCTGATTTCATTATCGTGAGGATCACGAGCTAAGCTCTATTCGATCCTACAGATTTACTGTAGCTTGTATCAGCGCAGCTGTCTGAATAACTGATTACGTCGCGTCCGTTCGCAACGAGCTTCGTTAGCTGTCGAACATCAGCGTGTTACATAGATGGCTGAATCCCCGCACTGAACCGCACTCCTCAAGGGCTCTTAAAGACGGGACAGGAAAATGCAATTAACGGCAGCCGGACTTACAGCATGCAGATGTCTGTAGTGGTAATGAAAGCTGCATGAGGCCCATATTAGCGCGTTAATATCTGCCAGCTGACACGGCTGTCGAAATAGTAGGCATCTAACCGTCTCACTTTTTTCGCTTCGCATCGTTCAGTTTATAAAGGTTAGTATTTATTTTCGCGTCGACGTAGAGGTCAATAGAGACGATGGAAAATACTCAGACAAGGCTAAGATGAAAATCAGCCGCTCTCTATTTGAAATAGTACATTTAACTTATTTCGTAAATACGCAGGAGCCGGCCGAGTGGCCGAGCGGTTCTAGGCGCTACAGTCTGGAACTGCGCGACCGCTACGGTCCCAGATTTGAATCCTGCCTCGCGCATGGATGTGTGTGATGTCCTTAGGTTAGTTAGGTTTAAGTAGTTCTAAGTTCTAGGGGACTGATGATGACCTCAGCAGTTAAGTCCCATAGTGCTCAGAGCCAAATACGCAGGGTGTATGATTAAAGGTACCTCGCGGGCTTTGTACCTCGCACCTTTCGAATACAAGTCAAGAGTCGTAATCACTGTGGCATAACGCTCGTTAAGTTTTTATTTTCACGCCTTATTGGCTGTGGACTTAGCTTGATGACTGTCGGCGAGGATGCGATGAAACAATGCGTTATAGCAACCTTTCCCGGCTGTGCTGAGACGTTGCGTATTCTCGTCCCTGTTTGTTATCGTGCCGGCACACTGCTTCGGCCTCCTCGGGGTAGCTATTATTTCCGGTCGCTCTTAAATAAGCGGCTCTCTTGTCACTGGGCTTAGCGTCCGTGAGCTGTCCTCGCTTACTCGAGCGTAATTTCAGGTCTTATCTAATAGCAACATTTCACAGGAATTCCGTTTTTGCGCGTATGTTTTTCTAATTTATGAAAAAACTCAATTGTCAATCTGAAAAAACCGTGGCAGTTTTCACAAAGATGGAAGCAGACGAGTAATTAAACTATATTCGAAAGGAAAAGCGTAAAGTCTTTCCTTATGAACTTCTCCCAAAAATCGTGGGGCGTTCCACAAGAAAATTCAGCTAACTGCTAACTTACATAGTTCATTGCTGGACTTAATTATTCTTATATTGATCTCCTGGGTTTAAAATGCCAACAAACAATTAGGTAATAGAAAAATACACCAGAAAAGCCTACTAGTTTTCACCGTCTCGCAAAAAAAGCATTTACCACTGTTATTCGAAATGGGTGGACCCTTACGGATAGGGGCTTCCAGAACATGTTATACACGATTTGGGGAGTTTATACATAAAAATATCCAGCTCTTTGGGTGCAAGTGGCCATTTGACAGCAGTGTGTAACAAGCAAGAGAATTAGTCCGCAAAGTAACATGCCGTACGCACGTTTCAGTCAGTAGAGAAATAGAAATATCGATACTTGTGAACTGATTCAGAAATGGAAAACTCATTGTAAGACATACGTTATGATGAACTTTCATATAGATGTGTCGTCAGAAAATGATGAATATTTACGAAAGGAAATTTATCTTCTAAGCTAAATTTTGTCAACAATGCGATTTAAAAATATGACTGCTATTAGCAGAGGCCTCAAAGATTAGAAAATTGTTATAAATTAGTAACTCATTCTACTTTGTCATATTAATTACGCGAGCAGTGATACGTCTTCTGAATATAAAGTAATCCATCGCCATAAAACGGGATTGCTCGCATTTCTATTTCTCGTGGTTTATTAGTACGTGGTAGTATGAAGTTCTAGAACTACGTCCTTGCACTTTGGCCTCTTCAGTCAAAACTGCTCAACACAATAGCAGTGTATGACTTGTTTCTTACACACTTCATCTTTCGCTCCTACGATGGAGAAATGTGTAGCCTTTCTTTAAAGGCGATCTGCACTAGCGATCATATTCAATGAAACATATATTTACAGCATGGGTTTGATTTCTTTTGTGATCTACTAGAGCGCAGACACGCGTCTGTATAATATTGCTCTCCCAATGCAACAGAACTGATAAATTTTGTTGAAACTTGTAATAGTGAGAGAACGATGTAAAAGGTCGGAAAAAGTGAACGAATCTGGGACTAATAGACCACGACAAATTGTTCTTAACAATTTTTCGAGCACTCTTGTTTCTTTTATCTAGAGGTGATAGATTTATAAACTAGGAACAGTTACGAATTATGTAGTGTATATGTAATTATAGATCCGAAAGAAATAAAACCATGATTAACTGTTTTCCTTCAGTGTCTTCTAAGGGAGTGTTATGTGAAAGCGAATTCTTGATATGAAAGATTAACCTAGAAATACTGTATTTGCATGTTATAAACAGAGCGCGAGATATTGACAGACCATTAAAACGTTGGCTATCATAACAAACAAAGAGAAGTGAAAATTATTACGATTTCCTTGAAGGTAGAATTTTTGTCTCGTACTGTTTCATGCTGCCACTTCTCTGTGCTGGATCACAGTAATCCCAAGCACAGAATAATGATTACAGCAGTGAAGCCGTATACACACATCAAAAGAAGTTTTTGCATCACCTCGGTTCCGAGAGTTCCGGAACTTGTACAGAAAATTGGAATAGAGATAAACATAAACATCATATCCGCCCTTTTTAATGCTTATGAAAATCACACACTGCATGTTGTACCACCATACAGCGAGACCTTCAGAGGTGGTGGTCCAGATTGCTGTACACACCGGTACCTTTAATACCCAGTAGCACGTCCTCTAGCATTGGTGCATGCCTGTATTCGTCGTGGCATACTATCCACAAGTTCATCAAGGCACTGTTGGTCCAGATTCTCCCACTCTTCAATGGCGATTCGGCGTAGATCCCTCAGAGCGATAGGTGGGTCACGCCGTCCATAAACACCCCTTTTCAGTCTATCCCAGGCATGTTCGATAGCGTTCATGTCTGGAGAACATGCTGGCCACTCTAGTCGAGCGTTGTCGTTATCCTGAACGAAGTCATTCACAAGATGTGCACGATGTGGTCGCGAATTGTCGTCCATGAAGACGAATACCTCTCCAATATGCTGCCGATATGGTTGCACTATCGGTCGGAGGATGGGCTTCACGTATCGTAAAGCCATTACGGCGCCTTCCATGACCACCAGCGGCGTACGTCGGCCCCACATAATGCCACCCCAAAACAGCAGGGAACCTCCATCTTGCTGCACTCGCTGGACAGTGTGTCTAAGGCTTTCAGGCTGACCGGGTTGCCTCCAAACACGTCTCCGACGATTGTCTGACACTTATCAGTGAAGAGAATGTGATGCCAATCCTGAGCGGTCCATTCGGCATGTTATTGGGCCCATCTGTTCCGCCGGCCGCGGTGGTCTCGCGGTTCTAGGCGCGCAGTCCGGAACCGTGCGACTGCTACGGTCGCAGGTTCGAATCCTGCCTCGGGCATGGATGTGTGTGATGTCCTTAGGTTAGTTAGGTTTAATTAGTTCTAAGTTCTAGGGGACATATGACCACAGCAGTTGAGTCCCATAGTGCTCAGAGCCATTTGAACCATTTGAACCCATCTGTTCCGCGCTGCATGTTGTTGTGGTTACAAAGAAGGACCTCGCCATGGACGTCGGGAGTGAAGTTACGCATCATGTAGCCTATTGCGCACAGTTTGAGTCGTAACATGACGTCCTGTGGCTACATGAAAAGCATTAATCAACATGGTGGCGTTGCTGTCAGGGTTCCTCCGAGCCATAATCCGTAGGTAGCGGTCATCCACTGCAGTAGTAGCCCTTAGGCGGCCTGAGCGAGGCAGGTCATCAACAGTTCCTGTCTCTCTGTATCTCCTCCATGTCCGAACAACATCGATTTGATTCACTCAGAGACGCCTGGACACTTCCCTTGTTGAGAGCCTTTCGTGGCACAAAGTAACAATACGGACACGATCGAACCGCGGTATGCCATTGTTGAAGTACAGACAACACGAGCCGTGTACCACCTCCTTGGTGGAATGACTGGAACTGATCGGCTGTCGGACCTCCTCCGTCTCGTGCAGTAGCTTACTTGTCACTAGCGAGCCTGGTAACGCTTTGCAGTTACTAAATATGTATGGGAGTTGGATATGCGCCCTGTATGATCTGGGGTATCTGTGGGAATCGTGGCAGGACGCAAATATTGGCTTCTCTTCGCGACTTCGCACATTTTGAAGATACGGAACTCCAAATTATGATAAATCGACTAGCCCCTCCAAATTTTATCAGAAGTGTGAGGGAACGTCATAACGTAATCGCTGGGTTGATTGTGATAGTGTCAGATATTACGCCATTAGATTTTTATTTATAAGGTTTGATGAAGTCTGAGGTGAACAAACGGAAGGTGAACACACGATATGAGCTGGTTGGTCGCACCACGGATTCAGTTGCCCTCATTAGGGAACGTGGAGAGGCGCTCAGACAAGAGAGCATAAATGCATTGGAGTTGACAGAGATATTCGAAAAGTTGTTGTAAATTGTAAAACAGCTGTAATTCGACATGTACTATAATACTTAGAGATGAATGTGTGAAAAATATTCAGCTAATACTTTTTAAAACGCATGTTGTAATGTTTACTAACTCTTGATGTGTATACTTGTGTAAACGTGACAGTGTATTGAATAATACAGAAAATAACAAGTTTCGTCTAAGGTGTACAGCCTTGGAAACTATTCGGAATAGGGCATATGCTCGTATGAAGTGTTTTGTTTCAAACAACCGTTCCTGTCATATCTCTTAGTATTAATCATTCCTTCTGGGACATCCTTTATATTAGCATACTGTTATCAATTGAGCAGCAGAATCCTCAGCATGTATGTACTGATTCTACAATGAGGTCACAAAAGTCATGGGATACCCCCTAATATAGCGTCGGACCACCTTTCGCCTGCTTAGTACAGCAGCTAGATGTGGCATGTTCACAACTGGTTGTTGGAAGTCCTTGCAGAAATATTGCGCCATGCTGCCACCATAATTGCGAAAGTGTTGCCAGTGCAGTATTCTGTGCACGAATTGACCTCTCGATTTTATCCCATAAAAGTTCAGTGGGATTAATGTCTGGCGATCAGTGTGACCAAATCATTCTCTCGAATTACCCAACATTTTCTTCAAATCAGTGCTAACAGTTATGGCCTGATGACATGGCGCGTTGTCATCCATAAAAATTCCATCGTTGTTTGGGAACATGAAGTCCATGAATGGCTATAAATAGTCTCCAGGTAACTGAACATAATCATTTCCAGTAAATGATCGGTTCAGTTGGACCAGAGGACCCAGTCCGTTCCATGTACACACAGCCCCCACCCCCACTCAGGGGCTAACAGCTCTTTTGTGAGGACTTGATGTCTACCATGGGCCCACACCCCCATCCCCATTTCAGGGGCACAGAGTCTTTTGTGAGGACTTGTTGTCTACCATGGGCCCCCAGTCTTTGCTGCATTATTTCCTTCTATGCTAGAAGCTTCTACTTCCTCTCTCTCTTTCCCTCTCTGCCTCTCCATCTGTCAGTTTCCTTGGTGCAGACCGTGCTTGGTCTTGGTTTATCATTTGAGATTCGAGTTTCCACTTTTCTGCAACTTTTCATCAAATACACTCATGGTCCCCATTGTTGGGTTTGACCTGCCACCAGTTTTCAAAATTCTCCAGAAGTGCGGATAGTGCACGGAAAATCGTGCAAAGCAGCGTATGCTCCATCTTTGTTCCTTTCCATCTTTGCTGCACCCTTCCCTATAATTAGGTAATTTACCCAAAACACTGAATGATTGCTGTCCAATTGTGGAGGGGGGGGGGGGGGGAGGTTTGTCAAGTACCTGACAACGCAGGGATCGCACTGTTTGTGCCTGAGCTGGCAACTCCCTCACATACGCCAAGGAATAAGAGCCTGTGGTGACTGGGGGAGGGGGCTCTGAGCAACGGATTACTGATCAGGTAGCCATTTCTGAGGCTGAGTGGCGCCCATGAAGAGAACGCCCATTCAGAGTGTGTAGCACCGTGGTTGGCGAATCACAAATGAAGAGGGTGAAGTTATCTTCCGCTGGTGGCCACATGGGCCCAGCAGTGTCTATGGAAGGAAAGTCCTCATTTAATGCAGAGAGATATGACCCTAAAACGTTTCCTTCCCTGGCTACTCCAAGGGAGGAACATAGGTCGAAGCATAGGGCAGAGAGATACTCCACGCAGTTCTTGGTTTGCACAAGGATTGATGGTGATTCCTTCCTGGCCACAAAGTCATAATTCTTTGTGGAGAACTTCGAAGACAAATTTGGGGAAGTAACAGCTAGCTCCAAAATGAAAAGTGGATCAGTTTTGATCCCCTGCCCAGTCACGGGCGCTGCTGGCTTTTAACAGTTCGGTGACATAAAGATGGCTGTCACTCCCCGTAATAGTCTGTATATTTCCAGAATGAAATTTTCACTCTGCAGCGGAGTGTGCGCTGGTCCCGAGTTAGAGTCTCGGTCGGACACACAGTTTTAATCTGCCAGGAAGTTTCAGTCTGTATATTGTTCAGGGCATCATTTTTCACAATGATCTGCCCTTGCAATCTGATGGTGAGCTACGTGCCAACTTGGAGTGGTGGGAGTGTACACTTTTTGTCGTGTCCATAGGGGGCCAAAGGACAACAGGGTTGCTACTGGTGCTTTCATCTTGGCATTTGAGGACGATTAATTACCTATTAATGTCAAGGTGATGGTATACCGATACGATGGGAAACCATACATGTCGTCGTCGTCCCCCCCCCCCCCCCTCCCTGCTATACAGTGCTTGAAATGTTTGAAATTCAGGCACTTTTCTTTGTATGCAACACTAGCGCCATCTGTAGATTGTAGACAACCGCTGCATGCAAATGCTCCTTGTAATCCCCCCCCCCCCCCAAAGAAAAAAAAGTGTGTTAACTGTGGAAAGTACCATTCTCCCTGCCCACTACATTGCAACATTTTCGATAAAGAGATGAAAATGCAAGAATGTAAGACTCTGGACAAACTAACTTATCAAGGGGCCAAGTAGTAGTGTGAGCGGTTGCACCCAGCATGTATAACAGTGTCATATGCTGCAGCTACGACGACGTCGTCACCTTCGGCGACAGTGTTCCCGCCCATTACACCTCCTATAGTTGGACCTCAGGGCTGCTCGACCAAGCCTGCCCCCTTTATGGTTTCCTCTGGCTTCTCTCATTGGGAAGGGTTCCCGTGGGTCACAGGGTTTCGCAATCACCACCACATGGAACTGAGTCAGAGGAGCTCTTGCAATGATCCAAATCATCTAAGGAGAGGAAAGATAAGAATTTCCTCCAAGAAAGAAGGGGATTCCGGTTGCCTCCATGCCACCAGATCCCGCCTGTTCCACTCCTGTGGCCGAGGGGGAGATTCTGGCGGCCACTGAGGCTCCTGGTCAGACCATAAAATGGAACCCAGACCCTATGTATATTGTGACGTAACGTCTGAACTGGTGTGCATCGACATAATTCTCCAGTGGAATTTTAGTAGTTTTATCCAGGGACTTGCTGGGCTAGAACATTTTTTAAGCACTCCCCCTGCCTTGTGTATTGTCCTTCAGGACTCTTGGTTCCAGCAACGTGGACCCTGGCCTTTCGTGGATAACGGGAATATTATAAGAATTGTGCTATCTATGGCAAGGTGTCGGCTGGTGTGGTGTTTGCAAATACGTTTTGGACTCTGTATGGCGAACTTGTGCCACTTAAACATCGTTGGAGGCAGTGGCTGTTCAGGTAAGGGCATTTCAGAATATTACCATCTGCAATGTTTACCTACCTCCCAATGGTGAAGTGTCTCTGAATATATTGTTTGCATTGGTTTCACAGCTTCCCACACCTTTCCCCATTTATGGGTGATTCAACACCCATAACCCTTAGTGGAGTAGAACCACGATCATTTGCCTTGGTACGGACCTCAAAAACTTACAGGCGCTACTTGACCTTTGTGTCATGAATACTGGTTTCTCACACATTAGCGTGGAGCACGGAGCTTCCTCGGCCATTGACCTTTCTATCTGCAGCCCTTGTCTTCTCCCATCTATCCACTGGCGAGTGTCAATCTTCCTGTCCCTCCCTCAGTGTCACTCTCCTGGACGCCTATCCAAATGGACTCTCAATAGCGCTGACTGGGGTGTTGTCGCATCTGTTGTCGCCCTTTGCTCCCTTCTGCATGCAGATATCGATGTGGCAGTTCAGAATACAGTTACAGCCACTCTTTCGGTAGCTGACTTAGCTCTCCCCCGTTCCTCGGAAATCGCAGAGGCTACGTATTAGAGATCATAGGCGGTTTCTCAGATGCCATAAGCGGCATCCATCGATGGAGTGCCTCACTGCCTTTAAATGGCTCCGTGCCCAGGTCCACCATGTAATAAAATGACAAAGCGAGAATGCTGGGAACGGTACATTTCAATCATTGGACCATGTACCTCTCCTTCAAAGGTTTGGGCAGAGATCAGACTTCTCTACGGATACCACACACCTGCAGGTATACGTGGTATTACCTCAAATGGCGCTGTCTACACTGGCCCACACGCCGTTGTCGAAAATTTTGCTCTGCATTATGCTCGAGCTTCAGCGTCTGAGATATGTTAACCTGCCTTTCGTGTCCTAAATCAGTTGGTGGAGCGAAAGAAATTATCTTTCGCTACATGCCACCTGGACCATATAATGCGCCAGTCAGTGAGTGGGAATTCTTCAGTGTCCTAGCTCACGGCTTTGATACAGCCCCAGGGCCGGACTGCATCCACAATGAAATGACAAATCACCTAACAGTGAACTGTCAGCATCATATTCATGTCAATTTTAACTGCGCCTAGACTGAGGGCCAGCGAAATGGCGAGAAAGCTTCATCGTCCCAGTACTGAAACCGGGTAAGCATCCTCTAGAGCTGGACAGTTATCGCCCAATAACCTCACCAGTGTTCTCTGTAAGTTACTTGAACACATGGTGAGCCAGCAGCTGTGTTGCCTTCTTGAGTCTCGAGGTCTTCTGGCTCCGTACCAGGGCGTTTTTTTGCCAAGGCCGTTCCACTGCTGATAATCTGGTTTACTTACAATCTGCCATCTGAACAGCTTTTTCCAGACGTCAGTACCTTAAAGCCGTCTTCTTCGACTGGAAAAAGCCACACAGTGACTCACATCCTCGCTATCTTGTGCAGGTGGTGTCTCTGGGGTCTGCTCCCGATTTCTACCCAGAACTTCGTTATACCGTACTTTTCAGGTTCGAGTTGGCGTTTCTTCATATAGAAGAGAATGGTATCCCACAGGGCTCTGTGTTGAGTGTTCCTCTCTTTCTAGTAGCCATCAATGTTCTAGCAGCACCTGTGGAGTATTCAGCATCACCCTACTTACATGCTGACGTCTTCTGCCTCTACTACTGCTCCTCTAGTGTGGTTTATCGCTAAATGTCGACTGAAAGGCGCCATATGAAAGGTGTAGCCATGGGCCCTCACCCATGGCTTTGTTTTGTCGCCAAGACTCACGTCATGCACCTCTGTCAACGTCGTACCATTCACCCACAACCAGAATTTTATCTCGACGACCAACTACTGTGTCATACAGACTTCTCATCTTTTAGGACTGGTCTTATGCTCAGTTGACAAAGATTCGCCATCTTTGCCAGCTTCCAGGCCTCTCACAAAAACTCTACCATCCTTTGCCGCCTCCACATCGGCCATATTCCCTGACTCCCTACCTCTGGTGTTAGTAGACAATGCCTCAGTGGTGACTTAGTTTTACGTCTTATTCATGAAGGGAGCTTTTACCATTCTCTTTAATGGAGAGCCACAATCTTATCGTCCCATTGACAGTTTGGCAGAACTCTGTTGCCTTCTCTGCCCAGACCAGGCTGCAGCTGTGTTTGGTTGGTGGTCCACCTTGGCCCTCACCCTAACTGCTCTTTCACTCTTCCTTGCCCCCCTCTTGCATTGTCTGTTCGACTTACCTGTCTTTTGTTTATATGAACTCCTCTTGCCCTCTACATTTTGCTAGCGTTTTCCAGGCAATTTCTGATTGGGGTGCCTATGGTGAGTGAGCAGGGGGTGGGGGATGTAGTCCCCTCATTGCATTTTGGTTTGTGTCTTCTGGCTGCTCGCTAGACGGGGCATCTCACCTGCCTTTCTTCCTATATAACCGGTTTCCCTTATATAGCCTTCTTTGACCTTTGGTAGAACTCAGTTTTCCTTCCCTGGGTTTTGTGCGATAGGCCATCTATGATCTACAGTCATGTAGACCCGTTTTTTAGAGGAAAAAGGGACTGAAGACATAGTAGTTATATCGCTTTAATCATCCAACCAGCCAACAGCCCATACCATTAAGGGGCCACCACAGCTTACATAGTGCCTTGTTGACAGTCTGGAGCCGCTGCAGGCTATGTCGTACTGTTAGCAAAGGCACTCGCATCTGTCGTCAGCTACCAGAGCCCATTAACGCCAAATTTCGCCGCACTGCCCTAACGGAGACATTCGTCTCATCTTCAACATTGATTCTGTCGTACGCCCCACATTTGCAGTGTTGCTTGTCTGTTAGCACTTCTATACGCAATCGCTGCTTCACAGGTTATAATGGAGATGGATCTACCAAGCAAGCTTGTTTTAGTTCCAGCTTGTCGTATGTATATCTTTTCAGCAACCCCGTTTTCGTAGCGGAGTTAACTATGGCATAATACTGCTTCAGAACTTATCAGTTCTGCATGCTTTGCGGAACTGACGCTCCGTGTGGACGATGGGAGAGAGGTACTAGCGGAAGTAAAGCTGTAAGAGCGGGTCGTGAGTCGTGCTTGGGTAGCTCCGTCGGTTAAGAGCATTGCCCGCGAAGTGGAAGCTTCCGGATTGGAGTCCCGATCCGGCGCACGATTTTAATCTGCAAGGAGTTCTCACTACCAGTAATCTTTATTACTATTTGATGTGCAGCTCGTTTACTATGCGTATTGCAGTTTTAACTTACACAGAATCTCTGTGGATGTGCGGTTATAAGTAAGAGCAATAGAATGGCCCAAGATTTAAAAAGGAGTACGACAAGACTCCGTGTTGTAACCTTATTTATTCTATATACAGGGTGAATATTAATAAACCAGACAAACTGAAGGGGCGAATTCCTGACTGGAAATGGAGGAAAAAAGGCCCTATGGACATGGGTCCGGAAATGCAGCGTTGCCACGGTAGATGGTGCTGATGAATGACAGTTCCTCTGACCACGTGCCATGTGTTCCTTGCGTGTTGCTTGACTGTGCGTTTGACAAGCCGAGGTGGAGTTTGTGTACGGCTAAACAGATGTAAATGGCCTAGAGGCAACACGAGTTGGCCAAAATAGGTACCCTCACAGACACCACCCACATCACACAGCATTTCAAGCCCTTTTGGAGCTTTTGTGTGATCATGGGTCCTTTCAGACAAACGAACGTATAGGGAGGCGGCAGACTGCGTGTACATCAGATTAGGAGGAATTAGGAGACTGGGCTCTACAGGATATTGAGATGAAACCTAGTACAAGCTCCAGGCAAATGGCCCGCCTACATGATGTAAGCCAAAGAACGATTGTGTGTCCTGCATGCCAACCGCAACTATCCCTGTCATCCGCAATCCCATGGAGGCCACTTTGAACACCTGTTACGACGTGGATGCGATGCAGCTCTGTACTGTGTACCGGGACGTTTTGTTGTCGTTGCACGCACACCGTGCTTTTCCGGACACATGTTCATAGGACCTTTTTTCCTCCATTTCTAGTCAGGAAGCGGAGGACTTGATGAGAACAGCCGGATTAGATGAGAAGAAACCGGAGTTAAAATAGCTCGGATGACTATAAATAACCGTAGATATGCAGATGGTACTATACTAATGGTAGAAAGTGAATCTGAGTTAATGATCCTCTTACTGATGGCGAAAGAAGGAAGTACAAAAGCTGGTCTAATGGTGAGACATTATGGCAACTACGCGTATCACTTCATGGCATACAGGAGGAGAAACATCTGTCTTCAGTTAAAATAGACACGTTTGAATTGTGGTGTTAGAGGAAATTCCTTGGAGTTCCATGGGACACAGAGAACGAATTTGTCAGTATTGCAGCAAATAAACCCAGATTGCTCCTTGCAAGGTCTGATACTGAAACAAAATCTGACCTACTTTGGGCACATGATTGAAAAGACATGATTCGCTGGAAAAGACGTTAATGGTGGGAAAGATCGAAGGCACAAGAAGAACAGGGCGGCATCGCAGAAGTAATTGATTGCATAGAGAGTCGGAATCGAGCAAACAAATGTAGAAACACAACGCACGATTCGCCAGCGCACATAACTATAGTCTCATCTCGGAGGGAGGCACTGGCACGCCTTCCCCAATGGGATCTTACCAAGAAAACAGGTTCAGATTATCATTTTGTTAGTCTTCTTAGTTACATTCCTATAAATATCTCTCATGTTGTTGCTTATTGCTGAAAACGACTCTGATAAGATATCTTTAGACTAGTAATTGTAGTACTTACAGTCTACATTCACCAGCGGTACCAGGAGCTACTTCGTTTATGCTGTTGCTGCGGTTTCAGTAAACAGTTTTGCTGGTTCAGAGGCCTGTGTTCTACAGCCAAACGCAGGGAGATAAGCTTGTTCATTCTGGATGTGCGTCACACTAGTAAACATGCGCGCGTTTCCCCTGGAGCCGCCTCCTTATATTATCTTATTGCAGTAGCGATTGCTGCTCGTCCTGCCGGTGTCACTATCTCCACGTAACTTCACTGCATCTGGGTCAAGGCAATTCTCAATTTATCAGTAGCTAAGTCGATGTTTCCTCATCAGGGAACGCGCATCTTAATAACCAGTAGAGGGAGCTTCTGGCATTGCCAGGGATCGTGAAAGAAGTGCTCGATAGCCACTGAAAGAAAAGTTGAAACAGGTGGCACATAACGATACGGTACATATATCGCACTTCATTTCCAAACTGCATAATACGAGTAGGATTTAACGGAATTTTCAGTGTGTGATTTGTACAGTGAATGAGGGACAGAAATCATCATGCACCAGGCAGAGGATATAACACTGAAAAACTTCAGTTCTAACGTTGTTTAATATAGAAGTTGTTCGTAGTGCAGTCCTGAGTCCAACGACAGTTAACATACATCAAATATTACGAAGGCATGCTGTAAAGTAATGCCTCTGGATTTTTTATGTGAAAACTCTTCAAGCTTTTTAAATAAAACGAACGTTTTTAACATTCTGCATCTTTATTCTTCATCTCTACATATTAGTAGCCTTCCGCCACTAGAGGGCGCCGGACTTTGACGTGTAAAATGGCGGTGTGCAACGTAGAGAAACATCGTGCTGTACTCCAGTTTCGGATTCGAACAATTCGTCCACACATGGCACACCTCTTTCCGCATTACGTTGCCATACCACACGAGAGCACTGCAACAATCAGTCTTTGGATTCACTGTCATCGATCATGCCTTCATATAGTCCTGACTTGGATCCATCAGATTTTCATCTGTTTCCGAAACTTAAGGAACACATTCGAGGACTTGGTAGTGATGAAGGGGTGCAAGCAAAGGTGGGGGTTGTGGTTTCTTCAACGAAATCAAACATTCTACAGTGGCAGTACCAACAAACTGGTCTCTGTTAGGAGAAATGTCCGTCACCAGGGAGACTGTGTTGAGAAATACATATGTAGATATGAAGAATAAAGATTTAGAATGTTAATAAAGTTTGTTTTATGTAAAAAGTTTTAATGAGTTTTCGCATAAAAATGCGGAGGAATTGTTTCTCAGCACCCCTCATATGTTTCACGAATTGAAGATGCCTGGTCTGGTTGTATACGGTCACTATTCTAGGTATTAATTTCTTGTATGATAATTGTATGTGCTACAAATTTCTCACATTTTAAGTGGTGAACCATTTGTCTGTATGTCTTTATATAAACGATAACGAACGGAAATACCCAGTAGAATTTGTGTTTAGAATGACATTATGTAGGTGCTGTCGATGACACACAAGATGTGATAGAATAAATTGAAATAATGTATTTTCGAAAATGCTATTTCTTACAGTTGTATCAGTAGGAACATTTTAGTTTTCACCATGGACGTTACATGCAGAAGAAACGGGGATGACTTGATAATGTGTTCTATACACTGACAGAAAAAAAATCGCAACACGAAAAATAATTAATGTTGAGTAATTACATTTCGGGAGTACATTTGTCTAGGTAACATATTTCAGTGATTACCATTGCAAGATCAGTGGTTCATGTAATGCTGGTACATTAATAACCGGTGTAACCGCCAAATTGTTGAGTGCACGCATTCTTTTGTGCAGGTGTCCGATGTCAGTTTGTGGGATGGAGTTCCATGCCTGTTGCACTTGGTCGGTCACTACAGGGATGGTCAGTACTGTTTGACGATGACACTGGAGTTATCGTCTGATGATATCCCATATGTGTTCAATTGGAGACAGATCTGATGATCGAGCAGGCTAAAGGAACTGTTGCGCATGGTGGTTACATAGCGGTATGTAGGCTAGCGTTATCCTGTTGGAAAACACCACCTGGATTGCTATTCATGAATTGCAGCACAACAGGTCGAATCACCAAATTGACGTGCAGATTTGCAGTCAAGGCGCGAAAGATAACCACGAGTGGGCTCCTTCTGTCAAACGAAGTTGTGAGCCAGATCGTAACTCTAGGTGCAGGTCGAGTGTGTCTAGCACGCAGAGAGGGTGGCTGCAGGCCCTCACCTGGCCGCCTCCTAATCAACATAGTGCCATTACTGACACCGAGGCAGAATCAGCTTTCACCAGAAAACGTAACAGACCTCCACTCTGCCCTCCAATGAGCTCTTGATTGACACCACTGAAGTCGCAAATAGTGGCGGTTTGAGGTCAGTGGAATGCACGCGTCTGGCTCCGAGCTGTCCTTGAAGTAATCGATGTGTAAGAGTTCGTTGTTACTGTTGTGCCAACTGCTGTTCACGTTGCTGCTGCAAATGCACTACGATGCGCCAGAGCCATATCCCGAACACAGTCGTCTTCCGTATCAGTAGTGTTACTTGGCCGTCCCGAGCCCGGTCTTCTTGCGACCGTACATTCTCGTGACTACCGCTGACAGGAGTTATGAAAAGTGGCTACATTCCTGTCAGATCTTGCTGTAGGATCACAGAAGGAACATCCAGCTTCTCGTAGCCCTATTACACGACCTCGTTCAAGCTCAGTGAGGTGTTGGTAATGGTGTCTTCGTCGCCTTACAGCCATTCTTGACTAATATCAGGTCACCACGTGCAATCTCAAAGTTAACTCATGACCGTTACTGCGTATATTTAAACAAACATGATTTGAATCCTCATAGTGGCGCAACTAGCGCAACTCTTCTGCGACTGGCTCGAAATCTGAATAGATATCATCTTTCTGATGTAGAAACACGCCTACAGATTTTCGTTTTAGTCGCACAACACCTTGATGTAGAGATTTTTTCCGCCAATGTATTTTATAAAAGCTTTATACATGTTATTTCCCATGGTACATCTGGTTCTCTGTACGAAGCGTAAGACATGTTCCACCTGAAATAACATGCAAGGAGTACAGAATTCAAGCTTTAGGTCACCTGTGCTAATGTAAATGTAGGGGCTAACGATTTGCACCGATACTTGTCTCCGTTTCTCTGAGGATATGGTTGTCGCATTACACATTCAGTAGTTTTTTTCTTCCGTGTAAGGAAGCTAGTAGAGACAAATGACGGGAACGTTCTGCATATTTTGAAATTTCTTGTCTTCTGAATGCATTTTTTTTTTCCAACTGCTGCTGTAATAATGTTTCAGTCCACAGCTCTCCACGCAAGGCAATCCTCTGTAGGCCTACCTGCCTTTGGATTGCTGTTGCAACCTACATCCACGTGGACATGCTTACTGTAGTTAACCATTGCTCTAGTTCCCTTCCAATATCAGATTTACTATTCACTGATGTTATGATGTTTCCTTCAGACGATCCTCTCTGTTAAATTGTGCCAGATATTTCTTTCCTACAGAATTAAATTGAGTACCCCTCACTGGTTTACCAAGCTATCCCTATAATAACTGGAAAGCTTGTAGCTATATATCAGTAAGCACTGGGCTACATGACGTAAAGTGTTGCGCTAATCAACCACCCCGAACAAACTTGAGAGAATACAGGTATAATCTTCAGCATGCTTCTGTAGCAGCACATTTTAGCTGTTTCTCGTCCACTTTCCACTGCCGCGCTAGTCTACACCCTAGGCGTATGTCTTCAGAAAATATTTATAACATTTCAATTTATATTCGTTGTAAATAACTCTTTTTTCAAAAATCCTTTGATTGCTATTGTTAGTGTACATTTATATCACCCATTACTTATTTTTGTCCAAATAACAAAACTCATCGACTTCTCTTAGTGTCTTATTTCCTGCTCTAATTACCTCATCGTCGTCTGATATAATTCGGCTAGTTTTTATTACACAGGTTTTATTTTTCGTTATATTCATCGTATGATTTGTTTTCAACACGCTTTACATTGTGCCCAGCTGAAGTCTTTTGCCGTCTTTGTCAGGATTACAATGTCACCGGCAAACGTCAAGGTTTTACTTCTTCGCACTGAACTTTAATTCCAAGTTACTCCCAGGTTTCCTTCACAGAGCGCTAAACGTACAGATTGAATAACATTTGAGGTTGGTTACAACCCTGTTTCATTTCCTTCTAAACTAGTGTTTCCCTTCCACACCTTTCGACTGTTTGTAAGCGCATCCTGGTTTCTGTACAAGCTGTAGATTACTCTTAGCTTCTTGTATTTTACCCACGCTACCTTCAAAATGTTGAAGATAGTTTTTCGCAATGTTCGTTAGAAAACATTCTCTGAATACAAATGCTATACACTTGGGTTTGCCTTTCTTCAGTCTATCTTCAATCCCCCCGTGGGAGGTTCGAGTCCTCCCTGGAGCATTGTTGTCTCTTGTCCTTAGCGTAAGTTAGAGTAAGTAGTGTGTAAGCATAGGGACCGATGACCTCTGCAGTTTGGCCCTATAGGATCTTACCACAAATTTCCCATCTTCTAACATAGTTCTTATAAGTCATAAGAAATGGCTCAGAGGACTTTCACTGCGCGCAGTAGAAATTACTACAGTCTGCGGGAGACACTTCATTACCGAGCGAAGTGGTGCAGTGTAAAGACACTGGGGTCGTGTTCGGGAGGTCAGCGGTTCAGAACCTCGCTCGAACATCACGGTTTTCGTTTTTCGTGATTTCCATAAATCGCTTAAGACAAGGACCGTAATGGTACATTTGAAAAGGACACCAATGATTTCCTTGCCCACACTTCACCTATTCGAGCCTGTGCTGCTCCGTCTCTCGTCACATCACCATGTCCATTGTTATCAATTCTCACATCGCTAGGCATCTCGTATTTTATATTATTTATTTATCGTATGGCAATACCATCTGTAACATACCTGAGTTGCATAATTTGACAAAATAAATATAATTATACAACGAAGCCTACAAATTAATATCTAAATTTTCAGTCCATTCGAGGACTAGATTCTCGGCTAAGCTTGTCTGCTCTAGCTTGTTACAATATGTTTGCTGGTATAATGTTCATCGCCAGTCAGATTGAGCAGATGCAGCCTTTTGTCAACAGTGGAAGCTTCGTGCACTGATGCCATGGTCTGTACGAATCCTGTTTATTGTTTTCCCAGCACATCGTGGTATTTCAAGCCTGCTGGTCTTGTGCCAGGTCTTCTGAAGGTTTGATATCCCCCAGGGTCGTCGTTGTTCGACGCTCCTGAACACTTCCTACTCCTGCTAAAATCCACTGCTAGCAACGATTCTGCCAGTATGATAGCTGACTGCCTGGATTTTAATCGGTTTATTCTAATTTCAGGCACATCACAGGGGATTGAGAGCTGAAGAATGTTAATTCATTTTTCATATTCCTTGAGAAGTGCGTTCTGTCTTCGAAGATATGGTGGTGCAGTTTGGTTTGCATGTGATAACCAGTGAGGAGAGTTAGATCCGATGCAACGTTTCATTTTCCTCGTTGCTGCATTTAGCTGAACATCGATTGTTCTCACAAGTGAACTGTTTTGACACAGTGGAGGGCAGTATTCAGCAGCAGAGTAAACGAGTCCTAAGGATGAATATCAGTGTTGCAGCTCTTGCACTCCATGACGTACCATTCAGCTTGTGCATGATGTTAATGCACGATTTCAGCTTCGCTGTACGACGACGTACTATGAAAAGTGATCCGTAGATACTTTGGGAAGTCTTGGTGATGGAAGATTGTCCTTGGAGGAGACACGCAGCTTTGCATTGGCAAACCTGTTGTTAAGCTGAAAGCAATTAACTTCGGTCTCCGTTGGGTTTGGTGTTCATCTCCACGTTTTGAAGTAGGCCTATTTAGGCATTGTACGTAGATCCGCAAGTATCTCTCTTCATTAGCTTCAAGACTTCTCTGTTGAGTGACCAAAGCCAGTGCGTCCACATAAATGAACTACCACGACTCTGTTGGAGTTTTTGTTTGTAGTTTGACAAGATGATATGTCCAGTCTTCCACAAAATTTTATTTCATGTAATGATAATCTATTACGGCGGTAAGTTACATGCCAATTTTGTGCGGTTTGACAAAATGGTGTATTCAGTCATACTGTTGCTATAGTATTGTCGTCATATTTTCTCGTAGTCCTTTTCATCTTGTGATCGAGTCACTGATTGGCAGGTTATCAGATGTCAACTTAGTACCTGGAACATGATTGTAGTGCTCATTTGACCTGTGTAGTAATCTTTTCTTACAGTTCCACCACATTTTTCGATGTTTTTACGACTGATGACCTCATACTAGTTCAGTCTTCACGGAGGTGAAACTCATTTAGGGACTTGTAAAACCGAGCGAGGTGGCGCAGTGGTTAGCACAATGGACTCACATTCGGGAGGATGTCGGTTCAAACCCGCGTACGGCCATCCTAATTTAGGTTTTCCGTGATTTCCCTAAATGGCTTCAGGCAAAAGTCGGGATGGTTCCTTCGAAAGGGCACGGCCGACTTCCTTCCCCATCCTCCCCCAATCCGATGTGACCGATGACCTCGCTGTTTTGTCCCCTCCCCCGAATCAACCTACCAACTTGTGGTAACAACCCCTTAGGTCGCTGACAAGCCACTTACAGCGCTGCAGGTTTATCAATCCATCACTTCTTTTCTTATTGGCTGATTTTTAGTTTTCCATGTTCGTTTTCGTTTCATAGGTGACAGAAGTTGGTTTCATCACATTGTGCTTCTGATTACAACTTCTCGTGTGTATTGCTCTTTTTAAACTGCGCGGTAACTATCTTACTCTTATTCTGATTGTATTATTCTCACATCCGTAAAATCGGGTGGGGTAAATGATTCCAGATTTGTTTTTGTTTCGTATAAAGCAGAAGCTGCTTTCGTTGTTGCGCGGTGTTCTGCGGACTTCGTGTATTTGTTGTTGCTTACGGATCTGAATGTGAACTGCACGATTTAAATGCATTGTAAGTATAGTGCTTGCATCCGTTTTCCGTACTTTCTCGCATTTAATGGAGAACTCCATATTAGCAGGTTTTGACAGTATTGGTATTCAACTTTAAAATATCTTGCCAAGGAATGAGTATGTAATTCTGATTTGAATGGTGTTGCTCCTTGCCATTGATGGCCATGCATTTCACAATGTGCTGCAGAGTACATGGATGTAGAGTAGGCCTTGTGCTTTGTAGTCTTGTTGACAAAAGCATTCTTCCTTGCAAATGCTAAAAATGCCACAGTAGTTACTTAAATGTTTTCACACGTTATTAACAGGCACTAGAAACAGTACCTTTTAGCGGAAGTCAGTGAAAATTTCGGTGGCCTCCATTAAATGCGAGAGTACGAAAAACAGAAGGCGACAAAAATGACGTACAGTACTAGCAATATACAGGGTGATTCAAAAAGAATACCACAACTTTAAAAATGTGTATTTAATGAAAGAAACATAATATAACCTTCTGTTATACATCATTACAAAGAGTATTTAAAAAGGTTTTTTTTCACTCAAAAACAAGTTCAGAGATGTTCAATATGGCCCCCTCCAGACACTCGAGCAATATCAACCCGATACTCCAACTCGTTCCACACTCTCTGTAGCATATCAGGCGTAACAGTTTGGATAGCTGCTGTTATTTCTCGTTTCAAATCATCAATGGCGGCTGGGAGAGGTGGCCGAAACACCATATCCTTAACATACCCCCATAAGAAAAAATCGCAGGGGGTAAGATCAGGGCTTCTTGGAGGCCAGTGATGAAGTGCTCTGTCACGGGCTGCCTGGCGGCCGATCCATCGCCTCGGGTAGTTGACGTTCAGGTATAGTTACGGACAGATAAGTGCCAATGTGGTGGCGCTCCATCCTGCTGAAATATGAATTGTTGTGCTTCTTGTTCGAGCTGAGGGAACAGCCAATTCTCTAACATCTCCAGATACTGTAGTCCAGTTACAGTAGCACCTTCGAAGAAAAACGGACCAAAAACTTTATTGGCTGAAATGGCACAGAAAACGTTCACCTTAGGCGAGTCACGTTCATACTGAGTTGCACAACTGTCGTCGATTCACTTCTGCCGTACTCAATAACACAAAAAGCTTTCTGTTGAGCGGTCGCCATCTTAGCATCAACTGACGCTGACGCCTAGTCAACAGCGCCTCAAGCGAACAAATGTACAACTAAATGAAACTTTATAGCTCCCTTAATTCGCCGACAGATAGTGCTTAGCTCTGCCTTTTGTCGTTGCAGAGTTTTAAATTCCTAAAGTTGTGGTATTCTTTTTGAATCACCCTGTATAAACAGTGCATGTAAATCGAGCAGTTCGCATACGGAATCGCAGGCAGTAACAAAGAGAATATCATGTGAAGAAATCAATTTCTATTTCATATGAAGGGAAAAATAAATATGGAACCATTTACCCCACGCGATATTGCGGATGAGAACAGAAATTAAGCAGAATACGAGTAACAATTTTACGTTGCAATTCAAAGAATGCCCAAGAGTGTCGTAATCAAGAACATAATTTCCAATTGATAACAGCCGCGCGGTCGAAATTAATATTGTGTTTACAAATAAATACACTTTTATCACCAGACCCACCCATACAGCATAAATAGAAAATATTATCACCTAGTACTAGTATTTCGAAAGCAATAATACAGATTACCGCGCCTTATTTCTTGTATTCAAAGTTCACTTGGACGCCACTTGGAGCCTCTGCTGTCGTTCTTGTCAGTCTTGCTACATGCTTCGCCACGGATCTACTATGTTACAGGTTAATTTACATGTTGGTTTATGATATGATGCTTGTTAATAGTTGCGGTTTGTCGCACTTCTTATGTTGTTACATTGTAAGCATTCGGTAGATTATTAGTATTTGGCGATTGTTTTTTATAATTATTCACTATCCCTTAGTTTCTGGTGTGAAAGGATCAGCCGCCAGAGAAACCTGACGACCAGGGTACGCCCGATTGCAAGTCTTGTCTTGGTCGGAAATCATTTCAATCTTCGTGGAGGCTGGTTGATCACAGGTTGCTTAAGACCTACCCCAACTGATAAGCTCTACTGCCTGGTTGGAATAGCGCCACCATGGACACGCGGAACAGTGGCTGCCAACAAGGAGAGACTGAAAGTGGAACAGGACAGTGCCCATCCACTGCACGGACATAATCCACCACAGCAACAGCTGAGATCGCGAAAGAGCTTCCTGAGAACATCCGAGAAGCTCACCATTTCACCAGAGAAGGCAAGGCTTTTGTGCCCTACATCCTGCACGAAGATTGATCTCCTGCAAGGCACTCCAAGCGCCTTGGAGGTTGCAAAGTACTGGGCACATGTAATATAAATATAATTTGTGTGTATATATATGTACATATTTATTGATGTGTATGGCTACTGTAAATTTTTATGTTTCTGATTCGAGAATAAATATATCCCTTAGTTTTGCCCTGTTTGTGCTATGCAGGCACTAGAGGATGGTCTGAGATCGAAACTGGTCGTTGAATGAAGTGACAATACAGCTGTTTGCAAGCCGTTATTTTTTAAAACTAGAAGGTGTAAATCACCGCCTCCTCAAAATAATGAGGACGTTAAACCGTAACAATCCGTTCTTTTCCTTCCCACGCCCGTAGCGTGCTTCTCTGTCGAGTTTGAAATGGTAATGAATTGTTGGTATAGCGGGGAATCTTGAGGTGGTCGGGTCGCGTGTCGGCGCTGCTAGGGCTTCTGAAACTGCGCCCCGAGGCGCGCCTGCGAGGCCGGGATGAGAGTACGGCTTCAGCGTTGAGAGGGCGCCACCGCTGCCTCGAGAGCCCTCCGCGACACGCAGCCGCGCAAAAATACCGCCAGCTCGCAGCTGACCGCCGTCGGCGCTGGTGTAGGCGAGAGGAAAAGGTACAGTGCGCAGTAGCTATAAACAAGTCGCCGGATGGATCGATATGTAAGATCTCCTTTGAGATGTGATCCGCCTGTGCAACTAAATGGAAGACTTTCTTTTGATGATATACGCCTTTCGGTTCCTTTTGTTTATGAAACATCTTCAGAGCCCTGCAGTTAGTGTCTATTGTATAGGAGTAATGAATGTATTAAGCTTATCCACGGCGCGTGTTTTAGAACCGGAGGCTGCGTATTAAATACAGGGTGGCGCACGAGATGTGTTACCATTTTGTTTTTGAATATAAACTTTGTCAATACAATCTGAAAGGAACATATACTACAATGAAGAGCCGTCCATGGATATTTGTTCTAACTCAGCACATGCTCAATATGTCCACCATTTCGTTTCCTAACTTCCTTCAAACGAACACTGAATTTAGTGATTACCCTATGGCACATGTATTCCGTAATTTCACTACAAGCTTGAAGAATAAGTCTTCTAAGCTCCATTAAATCACGTGGACATTTCTGGAAATTGTTTTCCTTTTGGTACCCCCAAAGAAAAAGTCACATGGATTGAGGTCTGGACTATTGGGGCAATTTTGTCCGTCATTGAAGCGACCTGGAAACCTGAGTGAAATGATCCGCATGTCGAAATGCATGTGTAAAAACTCCAACACAGTGTTTGCAGTATGTGGCCTTGCCTCATCTCGCATCAACCACTGCGTGTTGAAGGGCAAGGCAGTAGCAAGAAGGTGTAGAATTTAATAGAGCTCAGAAGACTTATTCTTCAAGCTTGCGGTGAAATTACGGAAGACATGTGCCGTAGGGTAATCACTAACTTCAGTGTTCGTTTGAAGGAAGTTAGGAAACGAAATGGTGGACATATTGAGCATGTGCTGAGATAGAACAAATATCCATGGACGGCTCTTCATTGTAGTATATGTTCCTTACAGATTGTATTGACAAAGTTTATATTCAAAAACAAAATGGTAACACATTTCGTGCGCCACCCGGTACAAATACAGAAGACTGTAACCAGTCACCGTTTTGCAGTGCTCGTAAATGTAAATACCCATCAGGGATTAGACCTTAGGCCTGTTAGATTAGCTGACTGCTGTATACAAGGCTGTATGAGGAGAATCTATGATCGTTGGACATGTCTAGAAGTTTAGCCTCTATTTTTTTCTTATGATTTTGAGTTCCTTTTTCTCAGTGTTTTCAATTTCAGTTTTCCTATTCAGAATAGGTTGTTCTGATCCGTAGAGGTATCCTGGTTTAATTACTATATTGTAATGCCTTGTTTTGTGTGCTTGTAGATATTTCTGGTCAGCCGGTGGAGCAGTTGCCATCTTTTGGCGTCTGACTTCATTTCTCTGCGTATTATTATTATTATTATTATTATTATTATTATTATTATTCTTTTCTTGGCAATGTGGTCCGTCTGTGCAACTAAATTAAATTCCGTTTCTGTATATGCTATAGGCGTTTCGCCATCTTTTATTCACACGGTATCCTCAGTGACATTAATACATGTTTGCTTGTTAATATTTCCACGTATGTTACTATGTTATAGTTTTTCGTTATTTTCTTATTCTTAGGTAAGAACCATTTCTTTAGCACAGCTTTCCTACTGTTAAATTAGTTTCTGCTTACGTTCCTTGAGTTACCAGTGTCGCCTTGAATTGTACTTAGTTGCCCCGTGTATATCAGAATTTCGTATTTTCGACGTGTGTAAACATTTCACTTGTAACCACTTTCACTGTGTCCGTTTTTTTGCGTATTTCGGTTGTGCGTATTTACCTTGGTGTTTACTGTTTATAGTGTTGCCAACTGTCACTGTGTTCTGCGGTCATCTTTTGCTTGAGTTGAGGTATCTTCGAGGGTATCTGTATGCAGTTTGATATTCGTTTATTCGTTGAAAGTTGTTTCGTACCTATCAGTATGGCGCAATAACAAACAGGTCCAACATTTTGTTGGGGAAGGACCAGCAACTTAAATTTGATAACTTTTTATTTAAATTTCTGTCACAGTCGCGTGTAATTTATATTGGTGAGTATTTATGAACAGTCGTTTCTTTTCAAACCAGACCTGCACAAAAGTGCTTATAAAAGCAAAATTCCACTGGCACACTTGGGCAACTATTACAAAACAGTGTCATACAACAGATGTAGTGTATTCCTGTTACATGCGTGATGCATCCAACAGTTTCATTTGGTGTCTGTACCTCGCATGTAGTAAGTCACCAGTATAAATTAGTCAACTGTGACAGAAATTTAAATAAGAAACACAATTTTGTATAGTTGCATTGTCAGTCTACGTCTCAAAGAAAATTATAAACCAGTTATCATATAGAAGCAACTAAGGAACGACAAACAATATAAAAATAATACCTATGCGTCGTGTTATAAAGACACGGATGGACGTGTCGGAAAGCGCGATCAAATGTCGAACACAGTAAGCTGAAGTGAATTCGTATTCAGGGACCAATGGAACGTTGTCGGTGTGAAGGCTTATGTCATAGTGCGGTAAATAAGCGCACAGATTGTGAAGTACACAGACGGAGACATGTGCGCCTTTACTGCAAGTGTACAGGAAAGGAGCCGTGAGCAGAATATGTATGTGCCCCTCCGAGACGGAAAGGAAACTGTTGATGGGAGACACCACGCTGTATAAACTGCTTGACGAACTACAGTTTTGTGTGTCCAGTTAAACATTCTATTACCCAAGTGTAACATTTCGGCCACTAACTATCACTACAATGCGGAAGAAAATATTTCGCGATTCTGCGCCTACATGAATTTATTACTTAGCATGTTCCAGACTCAGATGGTGTCAGTTCTGCTGTATTTTTTCAAAACTCTAGTGTGATCCAGACATTGATAGCCTAACTAGAAAATGTATTCTCTTCTTATCTTCATGTATGCATTACTGATGCTTCCGATCATTGTCGTGCAAAACAAAGCCACGATATGTAGTAGCAATCAATAAATTAGAGGCCAATATTAGTCACTTTTTTTCCTCGTGGTTCTTATTCACGGTGATGTAAGTAGGTTCATAAATAAGATGTTTCCTATGAGAAAAAGTCTACATAGCCGAATTTTTCGTTTTAATATTGGTATACAACAAAATGTGGTAAATGTAACCTGTGGCACAATGCAGACACCCTGCTTAAACGAAGTTCACATCGTCTGCTAACTATGCCACTTCTGATGATACAAGTTAGGAATGAACTGAAATATAAATTTATACGAAAGTGTACGAGGACACTTACTTCTCAGCCTAAACTTTAATACATTTTTATGTAAGCCTTTTCAGACACGCAGGTCTACTCCAAATTCGACAATGTATTTACCTCTAGTGGATGTTCCGTATCAAATTTCCGGGAAGATCATCTGCACTTCCGGGTACTACATGTGGTCTATTTTGACAGCAGAGATTAATTTACAAGGTCACAAATAATGGTTTTCGGTAATAGTGTTGCAGATACTTGTCAGTTTCTTGCATGATATACACAGACGAGATACAAACCACAATAAATATTTCAGAAGCACTAAAATTTCTGTTATAGATTCTGTAACAAAATCTAATGGGTAATTGTAAAATTTGTGGCCCTGTGGGGGCATTCTGTTTATGTGGGCGTCTCTAATAAATAACTGCAGTCTTAAACGCCGATATAGTAGGTCCCTGGTTCAGATACTGAGACAATCAGTGACAGGAGGTTTATATTCAGAAATAAGTAATAACTGTTGGTCACACAGTGGCCGATGGAAACTTTTTACCATACTAGAACTTTGCGGAGGTCGCAGACAACAATCTGTAGGCTAAAAGTCCAAAATCCTCCCTCCAGAAATCACCGGGATGACTGGACACGGTAAATGGTGAATTCTGGGTCTGAGAAAGATATCAGAACAGGGGATCAACTGCCGTACCTGCGCCATTTGCAGGGACAGAGGAGCTCTTCACATTCGTGCCGCTCAGTTGCATGACGAATTAAAGGTAAGAGACGAAAGATGCTGTTGATTTCGTTGACACGCGCAACCGACATCTTTTCCGTAAACCACCAGCACAGGAGAAATAGCAAAGTACAGCGAGACCTGCAAACAAATGCAACGTACTGCGAATCAATAAACGGGATCTGTTGCTGTTCGACTACACTATTGGCGATGAATCACTGCAAACAGTAATAACCATTAAATATCTACGAAGCATTTTTGGTAGCAGCACTATGAAACACTTACATGATAAATAAATGTCTTGTTACTGACGGAGAATATTTTCTTGCTTTACATTCATCCAATACATAAATGTCTGTCGTGACGCTTCATCCACAATATTCACAATGATTCATGCGCTCTCTCTTTAGGATCTTTACTTTTATTTTGACTTTCTATTCGGTCGAACTTTGTTTGACAAAATACTGACAGATTTGAATCGCTAATAACTAAGACACTAATAATGGGTAAACAGTGGCTGAACCCATAATGTATAGACCATGTCTGTGCGTGTTTATTGCGCAGTATTTGTTTTGCTTGTGACATCGTACCGGTGGTGTAGGTACGATTGTAAGAATTAGGTTTGTGTTAAGTTGTCAATTGGTGTAGCATGGAAATGCGTTTAGCTAAGACACTGATTCGGATGTCACTGTGAAGAAGTGCTTCCGGAGCGCTACTTGGAACCGGAGTGAGACAATAGAAATATTCGCGGGATTGGAAGTGAAAATCAGTATCAAAATACCAAAAGGTTGCCTAATGTGGTCGGAATTATAGAAAATTCCTTCGCGACGAAGCACAGAGCACTGTGCGAAGCGAATACGATACTACGGCAGCGTCGAAAAGAAAATGGAAAAAAAATTGCGCAGAGCGATTACGTAACTAGTCCATCGGTCACACAGCGACCAGCGAGTCCAAACCTGTAATTTATCTATTGTATAACCATTATGCTGTTCTGTATAACCATTGTCTTAAGGAAATTGAAATTACATATTAATACGAAAGACTTTATTATTCCGACGTTTTCACGAGAAATCTGTGTATATAGAACTTAAGTTTTTGCGCGCTACTAAAAGTGCTAGAGTGGATAACGTTCCACATACACGTTTGACACGTTTGGTATGTCAAACGTCAGGACACCCCAAACAAAAGATAGCACTTACTATATTGAATGTGCAATTATTTTTATCCTCACATCAAAACTAAAATAGAAATACCATATTTGAAACTTTAAATGTTTGAACTTAACGGTGTCTAAGTATATACTGTTGAAAATCGATGAGGCTGGGGCAGGAACTGCTTACCCTCTAAATCATTCATTACGAAGTGAGCACATTATTTGCATTTGTCTTCTTTCGGCTTTCATTTTTTACTATCATAATTATCATTAAACTCACTGCCACTGCTATTTGTATGTCCGCTGAGGATTTAAAATATAAATCGGACATCGTAAAACCCTGAAATCTCAGTAATATTAATGTTTTGCTCATACGGAACAGCGAAAGTGTGAAACATGTCAATACTCCTTCATTCGGTCACTGCTTCGACAATACTAACGACTGTGTTATGAAAACGAGTCGGCGAAACAATTCACTTTCAAACCAGTTGTTTTGTTGCTCTCGTGTATTTTACACACATTAGCTTGGGCTAACTAGAATAAGACAAACTTAAGACTACAACATTTAAAGTTACTCATTAAGATATAAAATAGAAAAACTGGAAAAGTAAACCAAAGAAGTAGGGACTTGGGCGGAGGACCACCATATCCATCTAGACAGGGAACAGTTACAGAAAAGTAGACGATCCCTGCAAAATCGGGACTGGTGACCAGCCTATTTACATAGCGAAATTCTTATGGAAACACTGTATTACCAACTTACAAGGAAAACAAAATAGTTATATCTTCATCTCTCTCGGTAATTTTTCTTAAGTATTTTCCTGCATGATAGGTCACTCATATTAAGCGCTTGCGTGATATTACTTGATGTCACGTTGGTTGTTCACAAGACATCTGGAGAGTCGAGGAAATCCCCGAATGCAATAGTTCTACGATTAAATCTATGCTCTTGCATGCTAACATGAAGTGCATAGTAGAGCGTACTTTTTATTGTACCACATATTAAGGTTTCTCCCCGTTCCATTCACGAGTGGAGTGTGGGAGGAATGAGTGCTTGTACGCCCCTGTGAGAGCCGTTATTTGCCTAATTTTATCTGCACGATCTCTACAGTATCGATATGCTGGGCCTGCGGAATATCCGTACTTCCTGCCATGAAAGGCGGTTCATGGACTTACCTAAGCTGGGTCTCACGAATTCCTCGACATCTTTGTTGAATTGTATGCCAGTAAAGACTTCACATTTCGTATAGACTCAGTCCCTGGAAAAAAAAGCGCGTTACTATCTTATTTTCTTACCCCTGAAAGTCCTTCCTGATACGACCCATACTTCAACATTTTTCAGGTAAGGGCTGCTCTAGTGTTTTTTATGCAATTTCTTTTGTAGACAAATATACAGTTTCCGATTTTTTACCAATGAATGGAAGTGTGCTATTTTCTTTACCCTTAACTACGCCTATATTGTTGTTCCCCTTCGTATCTCTAGGGGGTAAACATTGTTACTCCCAAATAAATGTCCCACATGCCCCTACAGTTACGGCTCGTTAATCTTGTAGTCAAAGGATACCACGCTTTTATAATTCGCGAAATCATTTCCTCTGCATTGAGAGATAGTTGCAAGTTGTCTGTGGTGTTGAGCAGTTTTACACACTGCTATTGTAATCAGGATTATTAAAAAGTGTTTCAGTTCCCAGAATCCCTCTCTCTGGAAGTATTCTATGTTTAATGGTTCATGCTTTTTTAATTTTGCAATGTTTCTGCTCCACTGTATGATACCGGTTTATACGCATAACAACCACATAATTTTGCTGATAGATTTTCCTAATTTGTTATTTTCAGTTAATGTATTATTAGTGTAGATGAAGTAAATATGTTCGTTCAGCGTCGTATAGAAACCTTAGTTTACACTGCGATGTATGGTATTTTTTTATACTGCCTCTAAAATCAGAGATGATATTGCCTTAATTGATGATGCATATAAATATTCTTCTATGTTTCTGTACTGTTTCGCTTTAATAAAATTTAAAAATTACTTAGCTGTTCCAGCCAAGTTCCTTTCAAGAATTTAGAGGAGACGTGGATATTTTTGATGGAATTAACACTTTTATTCTCCTTTAAGTTGTTGCAAAGTAAAATTAAACTTCTCTATAAATACCTCAGACGTAAAGGTTTTTACGTAATATAAAGGGCGATCAAAACGTACAGTCCAGAGTCTGTTTGCCAGTCAGGTAAAATTGGCATGAGCATTCAGGCAATCATCTCATCGATGCACCAGGTCTATATATACTAGTTTGGTAAAACATCGTGGCCTGCTGTGTGAAGAAGTTGGTACTGCTAGCTACACGTCTTCGTCCGATAGGAATCGTAGATTCTTAAAGGCCCTTTTTAAGAGACCAAAGTCGTAATAATTGCATCAGGCCTATAGGACAGGTGTTACTGTGTCTCCACTTGAGTTGGCGTAACTTCTACGTTAAGAAATTTGTGATATGGGGACATGCATTATCATGAAGCAACAGCAAAACGGTGGTTTCAGACAGATATGCTGCCAAATACACATTCTTCATTATGAGATGAATGTCTACTGGTGTTTGTCCTTCGGCAGCCAAGAAAAGAATAACAGCACCTTGGTCCTGCTTGGACGCATTTGATAATAACGTCGCAATAGCTCACGTATCGTATGCATCGCTCGTACATCAGAAAGACACGAATGACACAGTAATCCCTTGCCTACGTGTCTGTGCTTATACACCCGCCTAGGAGTCGCTTTAAGTTGCATATACGCTTCAGCAGTGCCCTCAAACGGAAACTTTGATCGTCGCTTGTAAGAGGAATCCAATAATACGTGCATGTCTCACCAGTTCACTTCTGTAGACAGATGTTCTATTAACTAATTTAAATAGAAATACTTTCAGCTAGAGTCGATCACCTTTAGTAAATAAAAAGGTCACTTTTTAATAAACCAGTAAGTGCTACACTGTTTATGCAACAAATGAGTTGTCAGGACACAGTTTTATGTAACCTTGAACAGATTCGAGCTGTAAATGTTACTTTGAAGTAAACTCAAAGAACTTTTCAAAACCAATTAACGTATTGAATTTGAAATAAGATAGTCTTTTTACTACGTTTTTGTTAGGTCACTTTTGGTCTGCCTGTCTTTTTGATATTGATTTCAAACAAACTTCCAGTGAACTAGAAACTTGAAATTTTAAACATAACTCAGAGCTGGATGACAGTGGAATATTAACTCGCTTTATTCTCGGTCTGCTCTGTAGGTGTGGGGAAGGAGGGGGGGGGGGGGGGGGAGAGAATGATCTGGAAACACCTAACATGTAGGGTGCCCTGCGCAACCAGTGTGGTGTGTGGGTAGTATCAGAACATGTTTCAGGCAGCACGCAAGCGTTAAGAGGCACGGCTGAGCAGAGGGAGAAGAAGAGATGTATTCTCTCTCTCTCTCTCTCTCTCTCTCTCTCTCTCTCTCTCTCTGTGTGTGTGTGTGTGTGTGTGTGTGTGTGTGTGTGTGTGTGTGTGTGTTTCGTACAAATTTTGCAATTGATTTTAAACTAACTTCCCGATGATCTAGAGACTTCAAATTTTAAATATGGCTCAGAACGGAATGACAATGCAATATTAACTCGCTTTCTTGTCTGGTTTGTGGCGGAGGTTACTTGTTTACCACTGTCATTTTCCGATGAGATAGAGACTTAAAACTTTCAACATAGCTGAGAACTGAATGAAAATGCAATAACAACTCGTCTGGTGTGTGTACCCCTGCCATTATCGCGTTTGGTCCTTGTGAAGAATGGTTGTTGGTAATCCTCTGTGAGCTCGAATCTCTCTTGATGGTTATCTTCACGGTCTTGTCGCGAGATGTACACAGGAGGAAGCAATACATTGGGTCAGGGTCTCACACAAAATTAAAAAAAACAGAAAATAATTATTTAAATAAAAATGAACTTTTGATATACCACTTAAATCACACTAAAAAATTTGAAGTAATTTCTCCTAGCCCTATGCAAATTTCTAGCCCCATACAGATAGTCGTGAAAATTTGTGACTTCGTAGTAACTATGGAAATACTTTTAAGATTTAAAACGAAAAAGTGGGGCACATACAGTACATAATGATGCATTAATAGTTCATCTCCTTACTATTATTTACTGCATGCATCCTACGTTTACCGTTTTAAATCTTATTTTCATAGCTATTAAAAATACACAACTGCAAATTTTCATGACTGTATGCGTTTAGGCATACGTTTAGGGCTCTGAGAAATTATTGTAGACTTTTTAATCCAATTTAAAAATTTGGAATGATAAAAGTTCACATATACAGTTATAATTTGTTACTGTCGTAACAATTCCAACGATGACGCAGTCGATGTCCATTCTATCGCGGTCATCGGACGCGTCGCTCGGCTGCCATCTCGCACAGTCAACATGCGACAGAGAACCTAGTACAATACTGCTGTGGATATTACTACAGTTTTTGCCGAATATAATTTGCTCATAGAGACAGCAATGCTGTGTTGATGCAATTTGTACAGTTAACATACTGGTCGTCACATCGAGAAATTTCTGCAGTTAGTCCATAACATCAATAGAAGGAATAATTAGAAACGTGCCTGTCTGATGTTTTCCTTGTGTTGTGGAAACCTGTAATAATTGTGGAATACCCTTACAAAACTACTACTTTATCAATATCCTGTTTTTCTTCGTAGCTTCCGGAATCAAACATAGCAAACTGCCGTACAAACTTTATCTTCTCGCCATTTAAAGCGTTTCTCTACATCTGAGTCAAAGTGGTTTCCACATGACAGTAAATTGATCAGGCGGGATGAAGGAGAGAATTATCTAAAGTAGTTCAGAGCAGTCATTTCATTTTCCTTTGTGTAATGGATTTAACAAACACGAAATAAAAGGTTCGAAGTATGTGACGAGAGTCGAACATGCGACCTCCTTCGCGTCAGGAATGTATCTTAACCACAGTGGTACCCAATCGCCCGGTGGTGATTGTATGTGTGACACTGAATCGCGTCTTTCACGAAATGATCCAATAGTGTTTGGATACTGCTGTGTGTGAAAGGAGCGTATTTCGTTAGAAACACGTCAAGAAAGGAAGCTAGAGGAGGACTTGGAAATGATCTGACCAATTGTTGGCAGTTTAGCAACGACAAACAGTTGTACGATAATGATCGAAGCAGAAGAAATGAATTAAAATTTGTGCTGCGGCCGGGACTCTTTTCCCATTACGTCCAACACTGGGGTCGTATTCCAATGTCGGACAGCCCTGGCAGTAGTGAGTGTTAGGGAAAATAAGCAGGAGATTTGAAGTTTGTAGTGGGGAGGCTACTCAACTTGGGTAGTTGGTGCAGCAATGTTGAGCATTGTACTGTGGTAGTGTGGTAGTGTAATCGTTAGCATGTCTGCCTAGCAAGCAGGACAACCCGGGTTCCAATCGCGGCCGCAGCACAAATTTTAATTCATTTATCCTACTTCGATCATTATCGTAGATAATGAAGAGACTTAGTCTCAGGGAAGCATTTAATTACAAGACGAACAGTTGGGTCGTGACGTTGAGCGCACTGATTGGAGGAAACCAGCTTCATCGTATGAAGTGTCAACCAACAAGTAATCTTAATCAGATTATAGCACGTGTCACTAAAACAGTCCGTTTTAGGTTGTATGTTAGGTGCCGATAGCCAAATTAATGTTTATGAACAGTATAATTATATGATGGAGGTTGTTTGGTTTGGTGTTTGAGCTTTCCCCAACTGAAAGGTAACAAACTGTCTGAACTTGCACTAGGATTTGTGTAATTATAGCAGCTTGTCAGTTTACAGTAATTTTATTAAAGAGTATGTCGTAATTACTTGCACCCTCCTTGTAATATTGCAACTATTTGCAGCAAATATGTCAAGTGTATGGATAAGATCGGATATTGGAAGTCACCGCCAAGGTTTCTCAATTATAGCATCAGTTTATTTTTTTTTTATTTTACCGCTGTGTTTTCTTGTAACGATATTATGCTGTACTGTCATTACAAATCGGTTGCTACATGTCCGTGTCATCAACATAAAAAGCAAAGCCAGTGCTACAGATAGAAAGCAAAGTCAGACCATGAAAACATAACGCTATGTGGAATTCTGTAGCAGATGTTGCCTATTGACCATTAAATGGTGGTTCGTTTCGTCGCTGTCACCCTGTTTATCCAACAGGTAGCGCAGTGGTATGACACACTTGTATCCGGCAGGACAAGGTTCAGTTTCCCATCCAGTTATACAGGTTAAGATTTTCCGTGGTTTTGTAAGTCGCTTAAGGTAAATACTCGGACGGTTCCTGTGGAAAGCCAATTCGAACTCGTGCGTTTTGGGCTCGGAGTCGTCGACAGGAGGTTGGATACTATTTTCCCCCGGGTCTTGCTGGAGCTGAAGGGCTTTTATTTTGTTGTTAGTCTTATAATTTATTGTTCTTGTAGCCAATATGTTACACTTGCGACTCTCCTTTCCTATTTCTACAAATCGAAGAGATGCTCTCAGCAAAAACACCGAAGTAGTATGCACCAGAAGTGAGATTTAAATCCCCATCTCACTGTCCAAATGAAGATTTTCTCTAGTGTACCTAAATTACTTCCGGGGAATGCTGCCACGATTGCTCCAACAAGGCCACCGCTTCCGCCTCCCCCCCCCCCCCCCTCCTCTCTCTCTCTCTCTCTCTCTCTCTCTCTCTCTCTCTCTCTCTCTCCCTTTCCAACTGAACTTCACAGTTATAATGCTATCAGGCTGAATCCCGACGTCCCTAACAATTTCTATATTTCACATGTTACTGCATCGTCACGTGGAGGGCTTCTGTTGATTTTTTAAAGTGTTTTCTTCGACTCCACTACTGTTGCTTTTCTAATATCCCCCTTTTAACACCATGCGCCTTAAAACTTAATTTGTTTGTTCTTCAGAGGATGGTTTAATGTTGTTTTTTTTTGTCTTAACAACATGGATATCTCACTAAACAATTCCATGATTAGCACGTTCCTTTATAGCCATTTCTGAAGGAATAAACGAAGAATGTTAGAATTTAATGTTAGGTTGACAACTAGAGCGTTATACATGGTACACAGACTCGTTTTGGACGAGGATTTGGAGGTAAATAGATTTTGTCATTATTATTTTCCTTCTGATTCAGTGGTATAAACACTCATCACACAATAACTGATGGTGGAGTTGCTAATACATAATAAACTGGGCAGGTTTATTCATTGCTATTTCCTAAGAATACTTACTGACATGCATTTCATGCTGTAAAAAAGTTTGTCGCCTTTTGTGCTGCTTACACCCTTGGTTATCAGCCTCAAATGTAATCCAACAACTTGGCTCAGACGCCAAAGACTGGTGCATTTTAGACCCACTTCCCATGTATTAAATCAACAGCCATATGAAGTTCGGGGTCTTGAAACTGCGTCTTCTGAAAAAAAAGTATTTTTTCCTGTGTTTATTCTGTAACCAAACATTTTTCGACATGTAATAGTGATCTTTAGTTTCTCTCGTTTCATTCCGGAAATTGTTGTCAAGCAATAAAACACGTTAACCATAGCGATACCAAAGCATTTTTCAGTAACATGTAAGCCTACTACTAGGGAGAGATATCTCTTTAATCAGCGTCGCGGGTAAAATCTTCTCAGGTATTGTTGAAAGGAAAGTGCGAGTATTAGTTGAGGACAAATTGGATGAAAATCGTTGCGGGTTTAGGCCTCTTAGAGGTTGTCAGGACCAGATCTTTAGCTTACGGCAAATAATGGAGAAGTGTTATGAGTGGAACAGGAATTGTATCTATGCATTATTGATCTGGAAAAGGCATATGACCGGGTTCCTAGGAGGAAATTATTGTCTGTTCTACGAGATTATGGAATAGGAGGCAAACTTTTGCAATCAGTTAAAGGCCTTTACACAGATAGTCAGGCACCAGTTAAAGTTGGCGGTAAATTGAGTTCATGGTTCAGAGCAGTGTCAGGGGTAAAACAAGGCTGCAACCTGTCTCCACTGTTGTTCATATTATTTATGGATCATATGTTGAAAACAATAGACTGGCTGGGTGAGATTAAGATATGTGATTACAAAATAAGCAGTCTCGCATACGCGGATGACTTAGTTGTGATGGCAGATTCGATTGAAAGTTTGCAAAGTAATATTTCAGAGCTAGATCAGAAATGTGAGGACTATGGTATGAAGATTAGCATCTCCAAAACGGATTGAGTGCCAAATAGGAGGAACAAAGTTAGAACAGGTGGAAGGCTTAAAGTACTTAGGATGCATATTCTCACAGGATGGCAACATAGTGAAAGAACTGGAAGCGAGGTGTAGCAAAGCTAATGCAGTGAGCGCTCAGCTACGATCTACTCTCTTCTGCAAGAAGGAAGTCAGTACCAAGACTAAGTTATCTGTGTACCGTTCAATCTTCCGACAAACTTTGTTGTATGGAAGCGAAAGCTGGGTGGATTCAGGTTACCTTATCAATAAGGCTGGGGTTGCGGATATGAAAGTAGCTAGGATGATTGCAGGTTCTAGTAGATGCGAACAATGGCAGGAGGGTGTCCACAATGAGGAAATCAAAGAAAAACTGGGAATGAACTCTATAGATGTAGTGGTCAGGGCGAACAGGCTTAGATGGTGGGGGCATGTTACACGCATGGGAGAAGGAAGGTTACCCAAGAGACTCATGGGTTCAGCAGTAGTGGGTAGGAGGAGTCGGGGTAGACAAAGAAGAAGATACCTGGATTCGGTTAAGAATGATTTTGAAGTAATGGGCTTAACATCAGAAGAGGCACCAATGTTAGCACTGAATAGGGGATCATGGAGGAATTTTATAAGGGGGACTCCAGACTGAACGCTGAACGGCATAATCAGTCTTAGATGATGATGATGATGATGATGATGATGATGATGATGATGATGATGATGATGATCAGTTGTTGACTTATATTAACAGCATAATTTTTTGAGAGATATTGACTTGTAAGTGCAGTGCAGAACTTGACATACCTTCTAGCACACATCACTCTTCCAACACCGAAAAATTTAAAACAGATACGGGATCTCGTAGAAGACTTCCTGAAAACAATATTTTTTCAAAAGTTGTAATATTTAAAAAGGTGGACATAAAATACACCGCCTTCCCCCTGCGAGGTTTAAAGAACGGACATCTTCGCGATACAGTCTTTAAAGTTGATGCAGTTTCAGAAATAAAACAAGATCCGCTGAGGATGACACACATCGGTGTCGACACAGGCGTGGATAAAATATAAAAAATAGGAAAAACATTGTTTTGCATAAGGCAGTTTTCAGAACCCATATGTAATTCACAAACATGTAAAAATGGCAACACAATATTCCAAGGAAGGAAGAGTAAGATTTAACGTCTCGTCGACAACGAGGTCGTTAGAGAAGGAGCACCAGCTCGCATTTTGGGAGAATAGGGAAAGAAATCGGGTGGACCCTTTCAAAGGAACAACCCCGTCATTTGCCGTGATGAAACTTAGGGAAATCACGGGTGACGTATATCTGGAAGACCGGACGCGGTTTTTAACCGCGTCGTCCCGGGTCGAGTGTGCTAACCAATGCGCCACCTCGCTCGGTGAAAGCTTCCAAACCCAGCAATGCGATTATTTTATGTGAAATTACAGGCGTGACTAGTATTTTTAGAATCGAAGCTATGTGCCACATACACGTTTATTTTGTTTAACTTGGGTCAGCTTGCCTGAAATGCAAATAGAGTTGAGTGACGCAGGATGGTTGAATCGTGCATCAGTTCTGCGCTTTTTTCCTACAAAGGCGTGACCTTTACTCTTTTCCAATAGTTGTTTCGAACGGTTGGGAACAGTTTCCTGCTCAAGGGATCTACGGTAAAAATAGAATTAATTTATGTGCAAATTCTGTGCTGTACGCGACTAGAACTTAGAGGGGGCTCGTACAAGTTCAGTTAGGCAATTTTACTACCAGTCAGTGTCTTCGTCAAATGTATCTTATGAAAATTTATAATCGATTTAAGCTTTGTAGCCACCGCCAGATCTAAACATTGCAACGGCGCTCCATTAGACATTTAGTTTCATGATCTAATCCGGTGCAAAGGTCGTCGCATCGGTCTTTCCTGTGCAGGTCCAAACAGCGCGATCCCGCGATTTAACTACCTCTCATCGCCACCAACATTTAACTTCGCAGTGGTTTATGATGGACGCGAAACACACGCGCACCAACCTGTGGAGTGTAAACCGTCATAACAGCAGACGCCTCTGCAGTCGTCAACCATGCAACGTGCAAGTTCGTTGTTTCTGGCGAGTCACTTTATCTGACGAACGTGCCTGAGGCCCGGTGACGCGCAGAGCGCCGTCTTAATAGCTCGTACTTGCGGACGTTGCGCATAGTCGTCACAAAGACGTCGCTGAGATAAAACGATGATGTTGTGCAGTGGTGGTGCTCCAGTGCACTGTCAAGTGTCATAGGTGCAAATTTCTGTCAATTCTACAGCCACGGCATAACGAGACTAAGTTTCTATGTTCATCGAGCTCAAAAGAAACAGAGCACCAACAGAGGCGGACAAGATTGGTTAAAAGGGATATTGCATGGCCTTTCTAAAGTAACCTCCCCGTATCTCGCACAAGTTATTTGAAAAACCATGGCATATCTTAAGAGGGGTTTGAATATCGCTTCTCTTTCACACAAGCCTAGTATTTCAAACCACCGCGAAACTTGACGATGTAGAAAGACTCAAAAGGCGGGAAAGCATTTAAAGTCGGGAATCGTTCGGCTACAATGATGAGAAATAACTTGTACGTCTAATTCTATTTAATTCAAGCTACTGGAGCTAATGCATAATGCAGTGCTTGACACTTTTTATTTGCAGTAAGTAGTCTCCCTGGCTAAAATACCGCGAAATAACATTCTTCATTAAGCTCTGAAAATGTAACAATTCTACACAGGTCTGCTTTGCTGCGAAGCTGCCTAAACACACAGTACTGATGGCAGTCCGTTCGGTACAGTTTGAGCGACTGGATACAGTACTGGAGATGATTGTAAACGTGCCTGTTACCCTTCCTTGGAATCAAGTAAAAAAAACAGGCCTCGGTCACTAATTTTTAACGAATTAACCGGGTTTCAACACTGCTAGGAGTGTGTTCCTCAGAATTTAAACCAAAGAATGGTCTATAACATGGTCACAGAATTATGACTAAAAACGTATGATACAAATTATAAGTACGGAATTATCGTGAAAAACTGGCAGTACTTTTGGCATATTTATTATTTTATAAATGACATATAAATACTGCCAGTCTTTCACGATAATTCCGTACTTATAATTTGTATCATACGCTTTAGACACAGTTCTGTGACCATGTTATAGACCATTCTTTGGTTTAAATTCTAAGGAAGACACTTGTAGCAGTGTTGAAACCCGGTTAATTCGTTAAAAATTAGTGACCGAGGGCTGCTTTCTCTTAATTGTAACTATTCACGGTCCCTGAACGTGCAACCATGTACAAAATTTTGCTTCTTTGGAATTTTGTGTTGCCATTTTTCCATGTTTGCGAATTAAATCCGCATCTACATCTACATGGCTACCCTGTAGATCACAGTTAAAAGCCTGTCTCACGGTTCACCGAGCATACCTATGTCTTTCCATGCGAGTTTTGAATTCTTATTTTATTATGATGATAATTTCTTCCTATGTAGCTCGATCTTAACAAAATATTTTCACATTCAGAGGAGAAAGTTGGTGATTGAAATTTCGTGAGAAGATGCCGCCGCAATGAGAAACGCCTTTTTTTAAAATGATCTCCACCCCGAATCCTGTATCATGTCCGTGAGTCTTCCCTATTTCTCGATAGTACAGAACAAGCTACTCTTCTTTGAATTTCCTCGATGTAATACGTTAATCCAATCTGTATGATCCCACACTGTTCTGCAGTGTTCCAATAGAGGACCGACAAGCGTAGTGTAGGTAGTCTCTTCAGTAGCTCTGTTGCGTCTTCTAAGCGTTCTGCCAATATACGCAGTCTTTGATTCGCCTACCCCACAACAATTACTGTGTGTTCTTTCCAGTTTAAGTTGTTCGTAATTGTAATTCGTAGGTATTTAGTTGAATTTACGGCCTGTAGACTTGATTGATTTATCGTGTAGTTCAAAGGATTTTTTAGCACTCACGTGGACGACCTCACATTTTTCATTATTTAGTGTCAATAGCCAATTTTCGCACCATACAAACATTTTATCTAAATCGTTTTCCAGTTGGTTTGGTCTTCTGATGACTTGACTAAACGACAGCATCATCTGCAAACAGCCTACGATGGCTGCTCATATTGTCTCCTAAATCATTTATGTAGATAAGGAACAACAGAGGCCTATAACACTACCCTGGGGAACGCCAGAATTCACTGTTTTACTCTATGACTTTCCGTCACTTACTACGAACTGTGACCATTCTGACAGGAAATCATAAATACCGTCGCTTTACTGAGACGATATTCGTAATCACGCAATTTGATTACTAGCCGCTTGTGAGATGCGGTCTCTAAAGCATTCTGGAAATCTAGAAATATGGGATCAATTTGAAATCCTTTTTGTGAGTAATGAGTTAGGTGTGTTTCACAAGAACGAAGTTTCCTAAATCCGTGTCGACTGTGAGTCAAGTGACCTTTCTCTACGATGTGTGTTTCAAAATCCTGCTGCATGCCGACATTAATGATATGGCCTGTAATTTAGTGGAATACTCCTACCTTTCTTGAGTTGGCAGCTCTTCTTGATTCGAATTACGGAATATTAACTTCGTCTTCTTTGGTGAAAGAATTTCGGAAAGCTGTGTTTAGTAACTCTGCTTTAGTAGCACAGTCATCGATATGTTTCCATTGCTATCTCGCAGAAAAGGCATTGATTTCGTCTTTCCGCTAACATACTTTACGTACGACCAGAATCAGTTTGGATTTTCTGCCAGGTTTCGAGACAGTTTCGTTATGGGAACTATTATAAGCATGTCGCATTGGAAGTCCGCGCTAAATTTCGAGCTTCTGTATAAGATCGCCAATCTTTCGTTCGTTGAAATTTGGCATGCTTTTGTCGTTTTTTTCAACAACAGTGTTCTGACCTGACCTGTTTTGTAAACCATGGAGGATCAGCTGTGTCATTTGTTAATTTATTTGGTATAGATGTCTCAGTTCCTGTCGACAGTATTTCTTTGAATTCAAGCCGCATTTGGTGTGCACTTACAGTGTTAATTTGGAAGGAGTGGAGATTGTCTCTCATTAAGGTGTCAAGTTAATTGTTTCTTAATACGTATATATTTTTATTTATAGTGGATTTGAGAGTTACGGTATTCAGTCTGGCTGCGACAGCCCTGTGTTCACCAATCCCTGTATCTTTCTTGATGCTGGCTACGTCAGCCCTGTGTTCACTAATCCCTGTATCTTTGCTCAGGATTATTTGTTGCGAGTGGGCTCATGAACTAATTGCTCGAAATAATTTTCAGAGAATGCCTTTAGCATAACTTCGGATGATGTTGCCTACCTTCGGATTTAGACATGTATTTTCGCCAACTTATCTAGGGTAAATTGAAGTCGCCAACAACTATAAATTTGGATTTTGAAAACTCTGCGTTTTGCGAAACAATGTTTTTTTTCCCTTTTTTATACCTTACACTGACGTTTGTCAACAACTGTCATCCTCAGCGGGTCTCCTTTTATTTCTGAAATTGCATAAATCTTTTAAAAACTGGATCGCAGATGTTCAAATGTTGGCCTTCTTTAACCCTCGCTGTGTGTGTCTGTGTCTGTCTGTGTGTGTGTGTGTGGTGGTGGTGGGGGGGTTACATTGTTCACCTTTTGCAAATATTGTAATCTACTCAGATACTTTATATTTTAAAATTTTGAAAAAGTATTTGTTTTCGAGGAAGTCTGCTGCAAGATTCCGTAAGTGTTGCAAATTTTTGAGTTAAACGTAGCCCAAAATTTAAGTGTTACAAGGAAACTCCCTGTCGCGCACCAACCACAGATTTAGTGGTAAGAAGGCCCCGTGGACAGCCCGTCAAAAACTGAACACTGTTAGAGCATGGAAACAAGGTGTACTGAACTGTGGGGAAAAAAGCAAGATACAAACAGTGAACGGCCAAAGGACACGAAGTACAATACAGAACACCATTGGAGAGCAGTGGCGTCGTGATTAAGTGTCACGGTGTTTTGTACTGCCAACCGGGCGAGCCGTGTTTAAAACTCCCCCGTGCCGCCCTTTTTTCCACTGTATTAAAATTTGTCTGTGTCATGATGTAATTTCCGTTTGTAACAGCGAGGTGTAAGGTAGGGACCTACAATGACAGTTGATTCTGCACTACTCTATAGAAGCCGAAATAAAGTGACTTTTGATTAGGAACCGTAAAGTTTGATGAAGGCTAAAAGTCAACCAAATCCTCCACCAGAAAACACGTAGTCTGATCTGTCACACATGGCATTAGTGACAGTAGGTGTGTCATGTGACGAATCTCTTATCGACACACCTAATTTGTACGCCTGGTGAGTGAGATATTGTAACTAACCTGTTTCTACGGGTCATTACGTTATTATTGGGAATGTAAATACTTATTGCTTGTGAAGTTAACGTGAGAAGATTAGGGTCGCCACCGACTCTAACCATACAACTAATCGAAGGTTTGGTCGAGTCGGAAAATTAATTTGATCACAGACCAAAAACTCACAAAAATGCATACGTTCTGATGTCGCTCATAGCGGTTACGATGTAATTAATAGTATTGCCCGTGTACTGTTCACGACAATCAAACATTTAAAATAAAATAGAAAATGCATGAACACTGCATAAGATCAGCTCCCAGCAACACACCTGAAAATAAGACTTAATCTAAAGCATTTGTTATAAAATACAAGGGGAGACTAATCACTGGACCTGTGCGTAAGGAAACGCGTTGGATGTGCTAACGGGAAAGCTACGAGGTGAGTGGCTTAGGTGCAAAAACGTAATCTCGGAACACAAGAGAAAATTGTAGATAAAATCATTTATTCCTAAGATAAGGATTTGAGACATGTACACAATTCCTGATAACATTAATTCCTAAAACATTAAAGAAAAGCGTCGATGCGTTCACCGCTATAATCTACAATTAAAATCATTGGTGTGAATCATTCGTACAACTGCTGTTGCCTGATAACTGATCGCAATAACTCGTGAAACGGTACACGTTTCGCAGTACACCCGCGTGCCCACGTGGTTTGTGGAGACGCAATTTCTAGGTATCGTGGCCAAGTTGCAACAATATCACATCACACAATCATGAACAGTTAATATTATCTAAAACATGAGATCGGGTAGTTAGTGATGCCGGTACCCCAACAACTATAATGTTCTACCACGTGGTTGGCTCCCCACGGACGAAAGACACATAAAGCAAGGAAAATTTACGAGAAGGCAAAGCTGTAAATATTTAGAAAGATGAAAGCTTATACAGACACAGCTGAAGGGAAACATACATTCATACAGGAGCGAGTGCTCACTTCTTATCGACACCTTTGTGTAGCGCTCTTCCGGTGGATCCAAGTCTGCTATAGAAATTTCCTAAAAGAAAAATTTGCCGAAGTTTTGCATTCCTCGCTGCGACAAGGCAAAGCAATCTTTCAGAGTTGAAAAGCGAGACCAAAAGCTAACAGCTCTCCTCTCGCCAAGTAACAACTCGCCACGCGGTCAAACTCGCCCTTCTTCGACTGGAGCACAGCTGTGGACGCTTCCCGTACCGGCGGCAGACTGCCTCCCGCTTCTTCTCCAGCCTCTTCCACGCTCCGCGTGGCCCGGAAAACCCAAAGTTTCCATTTCCACCACCAACCTAACGCAGATGGATTTCTCACAAGTAGCGAAAACCTCTTTGCCTACTTGACCACTACGAGACTTGACTATTCTGTACAACTGCTGCTGAATCTGTACGACTATCGCAGACTTTCTGCAGCAGACTACGCCACCGTCTAGCAACGTGACACACAACCACATTCATTCAATCACACCACTATGATAATTATGAGAAAAGAGAAACAAGGAAGGAGAGAGAGATACTAGTGAAAATGGGCTACCGGACTAATGAAAGGTGGCTACAGGACCCTTTCAATATGCCTCCCTGCCCGACATGTTTTCGTATGAATGTGAATGTGATCACTCCCGTAATAGTCACGTAAGCTGCAACAAATGAGCACAACAGTTTCACAATCACACAGTTTCTCTGTGATCTGTCAAAACATTTGTTTTTAACGTTTTTGAAGTTGCGTTCCGTTTTGGAAGTTTTGACTCTTGTTGTAACAGTCCCCACCCATGCAAAAACTGTGCCATTTCTCTTCGAATGCAAGCCGGAAATCTGACTAAAATTGCGCCATTTCTCTTCAGATGCGTGTTAGTATCCAAATAAAAAAGGATGTAAACATGTTTTGTTGCACACTCTGCTGCAACTAGAAACCAGCGTCGAGCACTGAAATGATAGCCAAGCTGCGATCAAATCAGAGAAGGGACTCGGCTTTCTGTTTAACTACGCATCCCTGTCGACACTGAGAGTGCTACGTTGCTCACAGTGGCAGGTCAGTATTTTTATTTGAAAGCGTTTCTAAGCACTGTGCAAGCGACATTGCGAAGTCTGCAGATGAGCTGCCAGAGAGGCCCTTTTCCAGCAGATGTTTTGAGGAGAAAGTAAGATTTAGAGTGTTAGGTAGACATTAATACTAGTTGCATATTAAAATTATTTTTCAGGTAACTACGATTTAGAAAAGTTACTGCATTTGTGAAATCCTGGTTCTATGTAAGGGCTTGAAGGCCCTAATCAGGTTAAATAAATAAATAAACGCTCCAAATTTAATTGCAACAAGGGGAGTGCCTTACACAGGAATCGCAGATTTGGCTCAGATCATTAGAGTAAATGCAGGTAGATGCCGCTTTCAAGTTCTTAGACTATTTCTCCTCAATAGACCGTGGGAAAGACAAAGCACTCTCTAGCGATTTGTGCCTAGAGTATGAAGGATTTTGTTGCTGCAGTTGACGTAGGGATAGTGTGGTGCATTGGTAAAATGCATAGACTGGCAATTCGTCCGCTTGAGTTCGAATACCACTGTTACCGACCCATTTTTCATTTTATTCCTTATTCCTCGTAATGTTGAACTAATTGTAAAATTAGAATATTCTCAAATAGTTCAATTTATGTAGGCTATATAAAATTAATATCTACAACTTAGTTATAAGTCTATAGCAGGTGGTAAATAAGCGAGTATATATAGAAATTTAGCATGAAAGTGTAATAAAATAGTTGGATCTGTAGATGTGATGTTAGCGGTGCACTTTCTTGCTTTACACGTTATTCGGCAACTGTGGTGTATGGGATAGTGGGGAGTGAAAGATGAAGCACATAGTAACGCAGTAATTAAAAAGAACTTAGCGGAAATCATAAACATATATAAACAATGTGCTTGATCTTAGTGCATTACGTAAAGCCAATATCGCAACAATATTAAATCGCGCCCATCTTGACGACATAGTGAAACAATCCTTTTATTTTTGTAATATTGTAGCACTTTGGAATAACTTCGCACGAACCACCACTGGTGTGATATTTCAATAACTTCAACTTTTGATGTCCATAGCGTAAGAACGACTGGTTTCAGGTAATTCCATCTTCTTGCAATCGATAATACTGCATTTTTGTGAAACTATGAGGACAGCTTTTCAAGGTGTGAGCACATACATTTAGCCATTCATGTATTATGATGGTTGAAAGAAGCATCGTACACACATTTTTTTTACTTTTAAACTTGTGTTATTTCGTCACACCTTATGTTTGTGAGATTAGGACTGTGTTGAGCACCACACTAAACCCACTGTTAGAGCCCTATTTCCTCCGGGAATTTTTTCTTGGTGGAAATAATGAAACAAGTTCCGGAGAGCCTCGTGTGTTCTAATTTGAGTCAACTCCGGTGTCGGCTGTCGAACGAAACCCCATGTTTTAATGTGTGTGGTTATAGTTGTTTCGTTGCTTCTCTCGTGCAGACTACATTTGCTTTGGCAAGGTACATTAGCAGTTTACAAATTGCGAAACAGGTTTTCGTGTTGCACTGTATAATATCAATTGAGCACACGTTATTGGCTCTCAGATGCTCGGTAGTGTTATCATACAAAATCTACGTAGTATTAGCGTTGGAATATATTGATTGACGCCGGCCGAGGTGGCCGAGCGGTTCTAGGCGCTTCAGTCTGGAATCGCGCGACCGCTACGGTCGCAGGTTCGAATCCTGCCTCGGGCATGGATGTGTGTGATGTCCTTAGGTTAGTTAGGTTTAAGTAGTTCTAAGTTCTAGGGGACTAAGTAGTTCTAGGGGACTGATGACCTAGATGTTAAGTCTCATAGTGCTCAGAGCCAGAGCCATTGATTGAATTGAATAAAGAGACTGTTGTATAGATGTACCAATCTCCGTATACCAATCAGCGGAACATTTTGAAGACCTGATAAATGTGTTGTTACAGACATTTGCCGGAAACTGTATGTTCGCAGAAATTCTGGACTTTCCATTACTTATACAGGGTGTTACAAAAAGGTACGGCCAAACTTTCAGGAAACATTCCTCACAGACAAATAAAGAAAAGATGTTATATGGACATGTGTCCGGAAACGCTTAATTTCCATGTTAGGGCTCATTTTCGTTGGTAGAGGCGGACCAATTCCATGGCCTCCACGCTCTCTTTACCTCAACCCTCTTGACTTTCATTTATGGGGGCATTTGAAAGCTCTTTTCTGCGCAACCCCGGTACCAAATGTAGAGACTCTTCGTGCTCGTATTGTGGACGGCTGTGATACAATACGCCATTCTCCAGGGCTGCATCAGCGCATCAGGGATTCCATGCGACGGAGGGTGGATGCATGTATCCTCGCTAACTGAGGACATTTTGAACATTTCCTGTAACAAAGTGTATGAAGTCACGCTGGTACGTTCTGTTGTTGTGTGTTTCCATTCCATGATTAATGTGATTTGAAGAGAAGTAATAAAATGAGCTCTAACATGGAAAGTAAGCGTTTCCGGACACATGTCCACATAACATATTTTCTTTCTTTGTGTGTGAGGAATGTTTCTTGAAAGTTTGGCCGTACCTTTTTGTAACACCCTGTATATTAGATGAAATCACCTCGTTCGAAGCCATTGCCTGAAAGTACAGATATGTCTTAGGCAGTTGTGATAACCCTTCCGGCTCCTCTGAAATTGTCTATAGCAGCTGAATCCCTCTGAACCTGGACGTTGTGAACTGCACGTGTTAGAGGTTTGAAACACAAACTTCAGAAACTGTAAAGGTGCACTATTAATGTGTGATCAAACCTACGTAATGATTTTTACTTTGATAGTGTGTTCCTTCCTATTTGGACGTTTCGTTTTAAAGAACTCTTAGTCTAGATGTTGAAGCTCTGTGACTTTGGTTAATTTTTGCAGGTGACTTTGATTAATTTTTGCAGGCCGAAAAGTCATATTTTCACAAAGCAAAGAATTGAAATACCGCAACGCAATTTACACCTTATTTCTAAAGTATTTCATCAGATTGTTCTCTCACACACTTCCTCTATTCCTGTTAGAATTCCCGAAGTGTCCATCTATCTGATAGTGTAAGAGGACGTATACTAAAAAAATATTGGGAAGGTAACAAAATACTTTTTATTCAGGAAATAGATTGTCATCGCTTGTGGAACGGCAACTTAGTGTTTTTTCGAGATACTATGTCTCGTTCGTGTTTCGTTTGGGGGGCGGAACGTGAAATGGAGTCTTCTCAGCGTCGTTAAAACGTTTGTGGATCTCGTTAATTGTTTGCTCAATTAGTTACGTGTTCCACAGACAATACTCAACGACACTCGTTATGAACCATAGACCATATTAACATTGACCGCGCATGTCACTATCTGCCGTGTTACCGCTTGAAACTAACATCTAAGTCACGTGACTCGGTGCAGAAAGCAGAGTTCCAGTTATTACCTGCTGTGTGAAGTGGAGCTGACACCTACATTGTTTCTTTTACAGCACTGATTTTGACAATTCAACGAACTGTAGTACTACTCTTACACATGTAGTAGCGCAGTTATCGTAGTTTCTCCGAAATTCCCGAAAATAGAACAGTGGTTACCGTTTTTACATGTGGTGAAGTTAGAACGTATTGACAGCTCTTCTATAAGCGACAGAATGATTGTTATTTAGTGAATTCCTTTTAGTTTCACTGTGAAGTCTTGTAGTTCGCTGCTTCCACATAAGTGGAAGACAAAATAATAATTTCGAACGCAGGATTAGTTTTTAACGATTCCACAAGAATGTGTTATTATGAAATGCTTTAGTAAGCTCTTGTAAATGAAATTAGTTTATGTGCATAATATCAGGTATTTACACAAAATAAACACTTCTGACTATTGCTTAATCCAAACAGATACCGACACGATATCATGATAGGAAGCGTAATATATTACAAAACGTAGATTATGCTGGTGTAGTGAGCTAGATATTAACTATGTATCGCCTCAAAATCTTAGTCATTCACAAACTTTTACAATCAAGGACCAACATCCAGACTTACTTTCAACTTACGAAAATACCTCTGCAAGTATTTTAAAGCAATTGACTTACACACCTGAGATATTCGTCACTTTATCTGTAGAATACAAAACAACTATCTAATCTGAGCATATGTGAAGGTATTTATTTCTGAATCTCGTAGAAACAACAAAATTTGATCTGTAACAAAAATGCACATAAATTGTGCACTATAAATGCTTAATGTCATGATCGGATTTGTGCCCCGAGTCACGTGACTTATATGTTGGTTTCAGTAAAATTACGTCATTCGCAGTCCATGTTATCTATTGTCTGTGTTATAAACGTAGAACGTGTCGACAGAACGAACAGAGAGAAAAATATATAGCTGTCTACATACTTGCCATCTACTGTTTTTTTGTCTATATAAATTACTAATTAATTCTATTCCATAATATCTTTATGGTATAGAACGAGTTGAGGAGAAACATCTTTAATTACATTTGAAAACAATTGTGCTGTCGTACATTTTATTTCTGTGGGTAGATAAAGTTTCATGACACCTTATTTCACTCCATTCTATGCAAAAGTTAGATTCATTAAAATGTAATGTGGATAATTTTTTCCTTCTATTGTTCTTGTGAAATCTGTTACTCTCTCATGTGTATTGTTGATAGCAAATTTCTTAAGTGAAAGTGTACTGTGAGGGTGTGATTAACGTTCCGAGCAGGTTAAAGAGCTGTGCGCAAGATGTACGTGTGTGAATCCCATATATAATGCTAATTTCTTTTCTGTAGTGAGCCCCTTTTGCCTAATTGAGGAGTATTTCCGGAATATTATCCCTTAAGACATCAGTTAATGAAAATGTGTAAAATATAGTAACCCATAAACTTGTTTCCCATCGAGTTTCAAGAGACGAAGGTCCCTTGTACTAAGGAGAATTTGTTGTCTTTTCTTAAACTATAAACTTTTCAACATCGAAAAATTTTTGTTACTTGATCTGATTGACGCCCTTATCCTTTTTACTGAGTGTCCTTACAGAATCTCCAACCTCCACCTATACATAGCTCCTTCCTGCCGCAAGTTCGTTGAAATATATGCGACGAGATAACTTCTCCATCCAGTCTAAGGTATTTGTATTGGGGCCACGTATTCATTGTGCTTACCCGAATAAATAATGTCGCATTTCGTGAGTCTTTTCCATTCACAAATGTGCCTGTGCGCAAGGGGCTTTTATCATTTCAAACTTCTGCAAGAGTTATTTGCCGCGAGGATATTGCAAAGTAATTCTACCATCTGTCGCTAGTCTAGTGAGACGCAGGATTCAGTTTATCTGCGCAGACCTGGGTTACAAATCCAAGCGACTGCACAAGCTTTGCATCCGAGTAACTTTGAAGCCAGTCAAGTGTTCGTAGTGATGTCGAGGTCCGTGCTCATGATACTGTGTAAAAGCCGTGTATATAAAAACCTACGTTTTCAGCAAACTGAATAACAGCGAGCATCTCACATTTCAAACAGTAGTAACAAACAGTTAATTCCAGGGAGTAGAATTTAGCGAACTTCGTCTTAAATGCAAGCGAATAACAGGCAAAGTTCTAGAAACATTTGAAGCTCATGAAATAATTATACATACCACAAGACAAGCATTGTACGGATACGAACAGCACTACGAAATTATTAAAAGAACCGTAGATAGGCAGATGTTAATACAAATGGTCTTTGCTACCTGAAATACAGTGCTACTGCATCATATCAGCTGTAAGCCCTCGGCCTAAAATGACAACAGATCACAACATAAAGTCTGGTGGCACAGAAATTGGGACGGAGGTACTGACGACATGGGAACAAAAATTGTAAATTTCGAAATGAAAGCTGAAATGACGGAATTGTTTTCAGTTATTTTTTCATACAGGAGTGTAGTGGATCACTCCCCCCTCCCCCCCACAATCAAATTAGTGTAATACTAAAAGAACGAATGAAATGGAACACGAATGGTACTGACAAACTCCTGAAATGTCTAAGGCCCACCAAGATTGCGATTTACTATGGTTATTAGGTATTTTAGGATCAGTTTGTGTAATCTAAACATTTGGCGTAATCCAATCAAACTGTTGCTTGAGGACTTGCAACGAGGTGTAATTAATAATTTGTAAAATAAAGCCCATGAACCAAGTGAGTCAGTTGACCCAAGGGCGTTTATTAGTAGTCTACACAGATGAAATGGTAAGAAGATGGATGAATATAAGTGTGTACGATCCGATCATACGACACCAGCATCAAACCATCGCTATTGAGTTAAGGATCACATGGTGGCCCTGCGGCCTGTAGGATGAATTTTCACCGCAATGCCGTAATATACGCCCTACTGGTAGCAACAAGAAAGCAGCCCATATAATTTAACTTCAATAAATAAATTTGAAAAAGAAAGGTAGGGAAAAGCTGGGAGCCGGCCGCTGGTTGCCGAGCGGTTCTGGCGCTACAGTCTGGAACCGCGCGACCGCTACGGTCGCAGGTTCGAATCCTGCCTCGGGCATGGATGTGTGTGTTGTCCTTAGGTTAGTTAGGTTTAAGGGGATACGGAATCACCTATCCCCGCAATGTTAATATATGCCTACTATAGGGAACATTTTCTCACAAACTACTGGAGACAGAGAGGTAAAAATTTTACTGTATGTGCATTCATATGTTACAACAATACTGAAACAACAGTTTATTGTCAAAGTATTTTCTTACAGAGATATTGTACATTTATTTTTAAGTAAATTTTTTCCATCGCTTTTTACTAGACTATCACCCCTAAGTCTTTTGTAAATCAAGTAATTAAAAAACCGTTGTTTCAGTATGTAATAGGGACCTATGTCACTACGTCATAAAAATTTCAGACTTCTAGGTTGACCAGTACCTGAGATAATGTTCCTAGATGAAGTAAAAAGTAAACTTACGGGAAACGGAGAAAGAAGATTAAAACATTCCTGATCCGTAGCTAATACCCCCTTCACAGTCTTCATAATCATCTTCAAGTCTTCTTTTGGCACCCCTCTGCACCTGTCTTGCTTTTTTCACTAATGTCTTGATTATATTATCAGCATGCCTTAGTCTGTGCTGATCTAAAAAGAACATAGCACGTACCGTACGGGAACCAACACACATACCCAACTTTTGAAGGACCTGGCATTTAGTTATATTTCCAAGATTGAAGGTTGCCACAGCATCATACACACCAAAATGTAGTGTATTAATTCCGACAAACACTGTTTTTGGGAGACGATGCCATATCACACTATTCAAGCACTCGTTGGGGTTCTGCGTTTTTCCGTGAAGACATTTCATCAGAAGACTTCTGTCAGCCAGATCTCTGAAAATGGGCTTTATTTCTGCCATGATGGCTGATGGTAGACTGTGGTGGTGAATGTATTTCTCTCCTGTTGTTAGTCCCCTATTGTATTTACACCAGCTGTTTTCACCTTTGGGGCACAAACCATGTTGTGGATGCTCATCCGTGGATGCGGTGTGGAAATATAAAGCCCATATAGCTCTCCTCATTTCTTCAAGATTGCCTGTATTTTGCCTGATTGCAAGGCCATAGCAGTTCTGAATGTGGTCTATTATGGAATCAGTCAATCTTCCTCTGCCATCCAAGGTTTTCCCATCATCTAGTTTTTTCCCTTTCATAACTGATTTTAACCTTCTCAGCCTGGCACCCATTCTCTTCTGCACATGTCCTATACATTCAAGTTTGCTTATATTTACACTGTTCCCATATGGTTTGCTTTCCAAAACTTCTTTGAATGCTTTAGAGTCACCATCTCCCAGATATTTGACATAGCGAACATTATACCACTGTGAAGAGCGATGAAAAATTTTCTTCACCCCAGCAACCTCCATGCCACCACTACTACCATAATAATTAGCAATACAGTCATCACTGTGTTCATTTTTCAGCCTGCCTGTGCACCTACAGTATTTAGACATTATTGCAACATCAATAACCTTGCCAGTATCAACACTAGTTGCTGTTACAACACCATTGTTGGAGGTGTGGCCCCTTTTCTGCCACGTGCCATCAAACGCCACTGTGAGGTCACGACTGCCGTCATTTTCTTCCACTGCTTCTTCCACAGCAACCTGCATTGACTTCTGTGCTACATCTTCAACTGCAGATCCTAGTACATAATTGTAAGCTTCAAACTTTGAAGGTGCACTTGGAAGATTTAGAACACCACATAGCATATCACCAGCTGCTTTGCCCTTACCAATTGCTCGCAATCCATAAACTAACCTAATATTTACACTATAAAGTTCAGTTTTCTTGTATCCATTATTTACAGTTACTGAAACCGAACTTGGAAACTTACAGCTGTATTTACAAACACTGCATATTAAATTAAACTGGGCAGCCAGGCCAACATGGGATTCTACTTTCAGAGAAACGTTTCCATGACATTTTTTGCAGCACAAACTGTTTTCAAGAGCTTCACACAATATATTCGTATCAATGAGTTCAAAAACTTCATTCCCTCTATCAAGTAAATTATATTTCTCTTCCAAATCTCTTAGTTTTTTATGAGAAGCACTGTTTTCATTTGGTGTAAGTTCGTTCGGCAAATCAGTAATAAGTGGATTCACATTTTCCAACAGTGATGATGATGAACTGCTTTGCTTTGCTAATGAATCATTATTTCTTTTCTTTTGCCAGTTCACACGCTTTTTAAATACTTTTGCTTTAGCTCTAGGCATTTTCACTGCGAAAAATGAAGCACTAAATACGAAATAACTCAACAACAACTACTTTCTTATATCACACTGTTTACAAAACAGTCCCGCCACAAAGTCAAAGAGTAACTTGAGGAAACCAGAGAGAAACATTTTCGGGCAACTAGTGTATAAATAGTCGCTGGAAACCGGGATATTTGAATTCATGTCACTTTAAAGGTACTGCCAAAAAGTTCATGGTCAGCCACGAGAGACGTGTATAACTAAAGCGCAATACCCGATCTCACAAATATATAAAAATAAAATAGTTATAATTGTAGTAGAGCTATGTATGATACGTCATTTTAAAGAGGAAACATGGCAGAATATAATACGCCAATAAAAAAAAATTCGATTTTTTAACCCAAAATCCGATTCTGTATCCCCTTAAGTAGTTCTAAGTTCTAGGGGACTTATGACCTCAGCAGTTAAGTCCCATAGGGCTCAGAGCCATTTGAACCATTTTTGAAAAGCTGGGTAAAATGGCCACCGTAAGGAAAATGTTTCTCTCTGACACCCTATCACAGATAAGCATATGGAATAGATCTGTATAAACTGTTGTATCATTATTTAAATCCTCCTTATGTAGTAGAAAAGTTTGCTTAAGTGGAAGTCTACAAAATGGCCACTTTTCCCCCTAGGTAGAGCAAAGTGGCAAAAGACATAAAAGGAAAAATTAGACTCAGACGAAGTGAAGCCTGGTTTTCTAAGGTTTATGTTTGCATGTCTCTTACTTAAACATTGTCACCCACTCCTTACCTACCGTTTTTTCTCTTTGTTGAATGGGTGTGGCAGATTATTCCTCTTAGCAAGCTGAAATGCCAAAGGGCGTAAATCATTTATTGATTTGTCATAGTATCTGCGTTCAATGTCAAATATGTGGTTAAGAAGTTCTTCCGCTTCGTCATGGTTGAACGCACATCACGTATTTAAAGAACATCTCCTTCTGGTGTGTTTCTTGAGACGTTGAATAGCTTCGCTGCTGTAGCAAACGGCATCTTTTCTTTTCTTACAGTGACCAGTGCTTGTTGCATAGCTTCGAAACCCCATGATGTTGTGGTGACTCTTTTAAATAATTTGAACGCATCTTAACTCGAAAACCTTTAATAAGAAAACATAGCTTTTTATCAAGTTGTTAATACACTAATTCCTTAATGTACTTAATTTATGAAGTACTGTTATCAATCACATTGTCTTGAAACAAGGTAAATACATTACAAAATGACATTTCGGGCGAGGTGGCCACTTAGTTACTTTGGCTTGCCAGGCTACGGGCCGCTATGCCACAATGGACGCTAATACGCTAAATGTTGTCTGAAAACTGAAAACTAAATTACGTAACGAAGGCAGACAATAAAAACGAGGTTTCGAAAGCAAACATATAACATTTTACCACCATTGTAGCAAGTAACTGTGTGTGTGTGTGTGTGTGTGTGTGTGTGTGTGTGTGTGTGTGTGAGAGAGAGAGAGAGTGAGAGAGAGAGAGAGAGAGAGAGAGAATTTCTCACTTGCTACAAATTAGACGCAAAGAAAATGAAAAATATTTCACTGCAAAGAAGCGCGCAGTTGTCGCCACCATACTTGCCCCCAAAACCAAAGAAGTCTCGTTGAATAGTTTTAATTTCAGCCACTAGGCTGCAACAGTCTTAAGAGAGAAAACGAGGTGGCCACTTTATCCTCCGTGGCCACACCAATAGTCGTCCTTACCCTATGGTTGGACATAAATTAAATGCGTTTGTGGACTGTAATGATTATAAAGCCGTTTTTGAGGCATAACGAAATTTTCTTTTGTAAATACTATTAAACATCTTAAAATTGTGCGAACGTTTTATGCAGTGCTCGGCCAAAAAATTTATTCCTATGGAAAAGCGCTGTTCATTTATTTTTTCTGACTTCTTTTATTTATTGTTATTCTAACAGTGGTCTTTTTTAGGATTTCTAAATATCTAATCATACTGACACGAACGTGGCCTGCGTGTCAAACAAATGTCAGAAGGTACAGAACGTAGGGTAGCTAACTTGATAAATTAATTAGAGATATAAATTCCAAGTTGCAGAGGGAGGTGGAAAGTTTAATGAAATGAAGAGTCAGTCCCTCCATGCATTCAACTGGGCGATAGCATTGCACTCGTGCACTAATTAATAACTTGCCTCTTTCTTCAAGAGAGTTAAGACTAAAATCTGCATAGGATTCGCAATTTTACTTCATCTGCGCATTTACAGCTGAATACAGCTCCTCAGGAGATTCAGTGGCAAGTTGAAGATTACCTCCACTGCTCGCGGCGTTTCCGAGTAACTCTGAGAACTTTCCTCCAGTTCGGGGTACCATTCACTTCCTATATGAAGCACAGTTTTAATTATCATAATCATCAAGGTACTGCTCGGATATTACTCTGTTAATATTAGACATCAAAGGGATAATATCTTACGAAGGAACATCATAATTTAACCCAAGTAGATTATCGGCTTTAGATCAAATTGTATCCCGCCAAAGCTCTCGGTTGCATCTGGCCTTAAACACTTGTAGAGGACCGATCAGTAGTACTAATGCCGCGCGGGATTAGCTGAGCGGTCTGAGGCGCTGCAGTCACTGACTGTGCGGCTAGTCCCGGCGGAGGTTCGAATCCTCCCTCGGGCATGGGTGTGTGTTTGTTTGTCCTTAGGATAATTTAGGTTAAGTAGTGTGTGAGCTTAGGGACTGATGAACTTAGCAGTTAAGTCCCATAAGATTTCACACACATTTGAACATTTTTTTGAATAGTACTAATAAATCACCAGGTGGGAATTTAGTTTCCCGCAGGCAGAGCTAGAATCGTCCTTCCTAACCCACAATACTTTGTACTTGCACGTGTTTGCACCTCTCTTTGTTCTAATGTTGTCTTAAACATTTTAGTATCTTTAGCACATTGATGATTACACGCAAATGCTTGTATTTGTGGTATTTTCGGAAGATGGAAGAGGATCAGCAAGTAGCAATCTTCTCTAGAGTAGCACCTGTCTGACCTCCAGAATTTACCTTTAAGGCCTATTCGTTCCACATACTGACCACCATTGGACTTCAAATCAGCCCATTAATTTTCAGCCCAGGGCTCAGGAATTACAGGTCTTTACATCTCTTCCCTTTCCCTGCCGGAGTCTTATGGTAGAAGTTTCTTCAGCCACCAGAACCGGAACGAGCTATCACCGATTCGGGTGCTACTGGACTGACACATTTTGTAGATACATAACTTTACTTGCGAGGCATGTACGCCGTTGATGTACTCGTTACACTAGAAGAAAATAGTGTTCCAAGTCAAGGAACACAAAATATACTTTTAACAGTAAAGGCTTCGGTTAGCTTCCCGTTGTTCCACAAATTTGCTAACAAATATAATTCGCCGTACCTCTCAACTGGTTCAGCTCTTCGCTCTGTAGACGTACGATCTGATTTCTTCGTCGTAAATCTAATACGTAGGATTTCACGGAAATTGGTTTAATGGTTTGGTTTTTGTAGACGCATAATGAGTTTCGCAGCGACACCGCCCATTAGATACAAAATACGCGTGTCTCCATTGTGACGTTCCCCTAGACATCACAGAATATTTTGGCATATAGAAAGGCGCGACACTCGATCCAGTCAACAGTATCACATTTCTACAATCGTCACCAACAAATTCTGTGGCTCTCTCCCGATGCGGCCGTCCACATTTAGGGCCGGTTCACTCTAGGCCAATTATTTAATTCAGTAGAAAGTGATACAGTAACTAAAAATTTTCGGACAGTATTGTTTAAGAGAGCATTTTAGTTACGTGACTTCATGGGCTCAATGAGGACCGTGGACAGTAGCTGTTGGGAGTAGCATCCTTCACCCTAAAGGTACCCATCTCAGCCCACCAATGGGACACCTCTGAAAGAAGCCCGGCTCCGTCTGTTTAGTAGAATTGATGAGTATCTCATTTCGCGTTCTCTAATAAATTTATAAGGCTAGGTTACTGTCTCGGAGAGATAAAGCTACAATTATTTGCGGTAGTCGCAGCTACCAAATGATTCAGGTAATAAGGACCAGGCTATCTTCAGCTCTTTGTTTGGTTGCAGTATCGCTTTCGTCGCCTTGGACGGCTGCCTCAGCATTTAAATATCACAGCATTAAAATACCAGCAGAGCCATCCATTGCGACGAAGATGGCTTGATGCGCTGCAACCAAAGAGCTCTTGTATCTATCGAGACATGCGCGGTTAACTAAGACACGAGATTTAATAGCTGTTAATGTGATTTCAAATAAAAATTTGCTATTTTGGCTTGTAGAAAGACGTGACACCCAATGGCTCTACATTCACCATAGGCTCCAGGATCAGTGTTGCTTTGGGTAACAACTTCGATAAAAACTGTGTTCAGACTAGAAGCAGGAGCAGATCATAAATCTTTGCCTTTCACGGACTGTGCTCTTCCAACGGAGACATCCGATTATGTGTCAGAACCTGCTTTGCATTGATTTTATCCACAAGGTATAGTTCGTGGTTGTTAGTCAATATTGAAATGGCGTACAGTGTAAAAAAACACTAAAATTTACGCACTTCGAAGTTCAGACCTTCGTCAGCAGAATTGTTGTACAAGAATCTCTAGAAGCTATCAAAATTAGATATAAATAAGAATAGTGAAGCTACATGGTCACTTCCCATGCAGCCTTGCGTAAATTTTAATTTTTTTTTTATCACCACAAGTGTGTGGCTGAGCAAAAATTTTCATATTGGCTTGTTTTATACTTTGGAGCATTGGATAGGTTTCAGGTACTTTCTCTAATGAAACTAGGTTGTATGGTCAGATGGCTCAGTTGATAAAGGGAACCTTAATCGTTATCGCACTCTGACGACGGGGTTTTTAGGAACGGAGTAGAAAAGCAGATAGGAAAAAACAAATTGCGTTCTTTCCCAAGAATCCATACCACTGTTCACATTAATTTATGGAAACTACGCAGATTTCAGCCTCGCTCTTCCAGAACGCTAGTCTGCACCACCTTGTTCGGCACCTTGCCAGGGCGTTATCCACTAAAACCAAATATCAACGTTTGAATGAAAAACCGGCTACTTATTAATGTACTTGAAGAGAATACAGCCAGTGACATAAAGCTGTATGGAACATAGAGAAAGAGGAGTGTAACAGTGGAAACAGCTCATATTCATGATATGAAGAGTGTATAATTGACTTTCACGCCTAAAACCAAGTTCCATTAACGTTGTAAAGAACTACCAGGTTAAAAAGAAGCCGTAAATGTTTTTGGTTATCGTATTTTAATTTGAACTGTTTCTGTATCTTGCACAAATTCAGCTAGTTGTGCTTACGGGAAGCTTTATAGCAACAGCCTTTAGAAGTAGTATTTCAGCATGTCAGAAAATTACAGCTTTGAGATAACGACCTTATTTGTAACTTTTCATTGCCTGTTTTGGCAGTTCCTTGAATCTAATAAGAGAGGCGATAATTAACTGCTGAGTAAGTACGCATTGAAAAAATTACTAGCAAAAATGATGGAATATTATGTAACTTTGCGGAGGGAACTGTCTCGCGTACAGAGCTGCTTATTACAGTGGCGAATCTCTTGGCTTATTTCTGTAATGGAATCGGTTCTTTGCGAATTATTACCCTTGAGGAAACAAGACTGGAGATGAGAAAAGTTTGCCTTTTGAGTCTTGCAACCGCTATGCGCCCTAATATAAGATAGAGCGTAGTTACGTCCTGTTCATTCCAACCGTTAATGTTGCGCGACGTCGCGGCAAAAAGTACGAACCTAAGGGAGTAACCTTAATCTCTTCTAAAACTAAAAGAAATGTGACAAAGAGTTGCAAATCTGATGGTAAACAGTTGAGATATGTAAATTACAGAGGATTTATCTGATCATATTCATATATGCAATTCAATACAGTTAATCTGTGCCTGCAGTAACGTCACTCACTTCTTGTTCTTATAGGTATTCCAGCAGAAGACTTCAACCCAAACAGACTTTTTGTAAATAAGTTATTGTAGTTGCATCTTGGCAGCTAAACAAACTCTGAAGCAAAAGGCAGGTTTGTTTATTTAAGATTGCTTATTAGGTGTCCTGTTGGAGAGAGACTTATGCATTTTTTCGCATGCTTCAAAGCAGGTAGTAGCATAACTAAAATACACTGAAGAGCCAAAGAAACTAGTACACAAACCTAATATCGTGTACGGCCCCCGCGAGCACGCAGAAGTGCCGCAACACGGCGTGGCATGGACTCGGCTAATGTCTGAAATAGTGCTGGAGGGAATTGACATCATTAGTCCTGCAGGGCTGTCCAGAAATCTCTAAGAGTGCGAGGGAGAACGTTGAAAGGCATCCCAGATATGCTCAATAATGTTATGTCTGGAGAGATTGGTGGCCAGCGGTAGTGTTTAAATTCAGAAGAGTGTTCCTGGAGCCACTCTTGTAGCAATACTGGACGTGTGGGATGTCGCATTGTCCTGTTTGAATTCCCCAAGTCCGTCGGAATGCACAATGGACATGAATGGATACAGGTGATCAGATTGGATGTTACGTACGTGTCACCTGTCAAGAGTTGTATCTAAGACGTTATCAGGGGTCACATATCACTCCGACCGCACACGCCCCACCCATCAGAGCCTCCACCAGCTTGAAAAATCTCCTGCTGACATTCAGGGTCCATGGATTCATGAGGTTGTCTCCATACCCGTTCACGTCTATCCGCACGATACAATTTGAAACGGGGCATGTCAACCAGGCAACATGCTTCCAGTCATCAATAGTCCAGTATCGGTGTTGACGGGCCCAGGTGAGACGTAAAGCTTTGTGTCGTGCAGTCATCAACGGCACACTAGTGGGCCTTCGGCTCCGAAATCCCGTATCGATGATGTTTCGCTGAATGGTTCGCACGCTGATACTTGTTGATGTCCCACCATTGAAATCTGCAGCAATTTGCGGAAGGCTTGCACTTCCGTCACGTTGAACAATTCTCTTCAATCGTCGTTGGTCCCGTTCTTGCAGGATCTTTTTCTTGGCGCAGCGATGTCTGAGATTTGATTTTTTACCTGATTCCTGATATTCACGGTACACTCGTGAAATGGCCGTACGGGAAAATCCCACTTCATACTACCTCGGACGTGCTATGTACCATCGCTCGTGCGCCGACTATAACACCACGTTTAAACGCACTTAAATCTTGATAACCTGCCCTTGTAGCAGCAGTTACCGACCTTACGACTGCGCTAGACACTTGTCTTACGTAGGCGTTGCCGACCGTAGCGCCTTATTCTGCCTGTTTACATATCTCTGTATTTAAATACGCATGCTTATACCAGTTTCTTTGGCTCTTGAGTGTATATCGTGATAGTGTCTACTTACAACGCTAGACAACAAAATTTTAACTTTTTGTTTTCCGCAATGGTTGAAATAGTTCATTTATGTGGATTTGAGTGAGCTGAAGCTGAAAATGACAAAAATCTAGATTAGCTGAGGTTTGGACGTTATTGAAAACTGATTTCGTCACACATTATAATGGTCCATGGTCTAACAAGCGTAGCACTGCCAAACATACATTTACTTACCAAATCTTTGACAGTGGCTTTGGGGTTAGTTCGATCATAAATGTGAGTCAAATTTTCTAGATTGGCTCTAGTTTTTTAGGTACAGGGTGTTGAAGTTTATATTTTTACTGAAATACTGGTACATAAATTTGTCATTCTATCCAAATCTTTCAATAACGGTTAGAATATCTAAATGAATTTATACAATTTAAATGGTGCTGAATCCAAACATCACATCATTTTTGTCAGATAGGCTCTAGTTCTTTAGATATTTCGAAGGGTGCGTCACTGAATTTTAAGCAGTGCAGAATCGTAAAGGCTAACCTATTCACAAATCATGTGGAAAAATAAATCTAAATATTCCAGACAAAGTACATAAAAAGCTGCCGTCAGTTTAGTTCAGTGAAATACACACTATTAACAACCACGTTGTTTACAACACGTGTTCTCTCTTTGCTTGCCGCTTTCGGGGAAGATGCGTGTCTTCCTGCAAAGTTCAGCAGAATTCTGTCAACATTGAAGCTTTGAATATTTCTTGGTATCGCTGTTCCATTACAGTGAGTTTTTGGTGAAACCTCCCATCATGTTCATCACTAAACGCTCCAGTCTCCATGGAAAAAGTCGACATGTGAGTGTATCAAGTGCTTTTTGAGTGACTTGTTGCATTTCAGTTTCTCGTAGGCATGTATATAAGGTTATTCACAAGCTCAATGTAATATTCAGTCCTCCTGTTGTCCAAAAACAATGACGTAAGTGCCTGAAAGCATTTCTACGCGTTCAGCTTATGAGGACTGAGAAAAGCCGGCCTCTGTGACCGAGCGGTTCTATGCGCTTCAGCCCGGAACCGCGCTGCTGCTACGGTCGCAGGTTCGAATCCTGCCTCCGGCATGGATGTGTCTGATGTCCTTAGGTTGGTTAGGTTTAAGTAGTTCTAAGTCTTCTAAGATAAGTCATAGGGTTAATATTGCCTCGCGTGTTCCTACAGTTCTACGGAATTCAAATTGATCTTTTCCGAAGTAGTCTTCTACCAGTTTTTTCATTCGTCTGTAAATAATTCGTGTTAGTACGAGGGTTGAACGAGAAAGTAATGCCTCCACCTTCGTTAACTGGGTTTGGATGGGAATATTTTAATAAATAAAACGTAGAAATTATCCTTAGAACGTGATCTTTAATTACCAATATTCCCTTTGCCACATAATCACGGGGCAATTGCATACATTTCTGTCAACAATGAAAGAGTTTTCTGAAGTCACGGAAGAAGTCGACACAACCTCACACGTCTCTCAACGTCTTCATCAGAAGCATAATGTCCCCGCAGATCGTCTTTCATTATCGGGAACAGATGGAAGTTAGACTGTATGGAGGATGCCGTACGGTGGTGAGATTCAGTCTCTGAAGTTCTGCTGTGGTGGCACGTGAAGAGTGTGGTTTGGCATTCTCATGCTGCAGGAAAACATTTCCCTTTTCCTGTCGGACCCTTGTTAGCCGTAGTTTCAGAGTTCGCAGCGTTGTGATGCACTCGTAACGCTCTGAATGTATTGATAACACCATCTCCGTCCCAGAACACTGTGGCCATGATTTTTCCAACTGAGGGCTGCGTCTTGAATTTCTTTATCTGGGGCGAGTCTTTGTGTCGGTATTCCATAGACTGACGTTAGGTCTTCGAGTCGTAATGGTGTACCCACGTTTCGTCTCCTGTCACAATTGAATGGAGGAAAGCGTCACCTTCATTCCTGGCAAATTTAAAGTATCTGCGCTTTCATTCTAGGATTCAGCATCCGGGGTACCCATCGTACACAGATCTTCCGATAGCCAAACAAAGCAATACTGTGACCCACACGTTCTTGTGAAATGCCGATTGTGCTTGCAATTTATCTCTGGTTATACGACGATCGTCCTGAATCACTGTCGACATTTCGCTTGTGAAACTCGGTTGCTGTCACAGGACGTCCAACTCTGTTTTTCACACAGATAAGATGTTCCCGCCTGAACATCTTTAAACATACTCGCCCAACGACGCACGGGACTCACATAAACAGTCACCATAAACTTCTTTCATTCTCAGATGACTCTCCTTTGGGGTGACCACCTGCTGTAGGCTTCCCGCCAACTGGAGCTGTAGCGAAGCCTACGGAACAAGCCAGTACTGTTGCATACCAGTGCTGGCAACTGTTGAAGAGTTAACGAAGGTGGAGGCATTAGTTTTCAGTCAACCCTCGTATTTTACAGCCGTGACTTATTAAACTGATAGTACGCTAATTTTCACACCTGTCAACACCTGCTTTCTTTGGGATTGGAATTACTATATTCTTCTTGAAGTACGAAGGTATTTCGCGTGTCTCGTGCATCTTGCTCACCAGATGGAAGAAGTTTGTCGTGCCTGGCTCTTCCAAGGCTATCAGTAGTTGTATCGGAAGTTGTCTACTCCCGGTGCCTTGTTTCGACTTAGGTCTTTCAGCGCTCTGTCGACTTCTTCACTCGGTATCAAATCTTCTTCTACGTCATCTTCCATTTCCATAATATTGCCGCAAGTACATCGCCCTTGTACAGACTCTGTGTATACTCAGTCCATCTTTCTGCTTTCCTTTCCTTTCTTTGCTTGGAACTGGTTTTTCATCTGAGCTCTTATTATTCATACAGGAGGTTCTCTTTTCTCCAAAGGTATCTTTAATTTTCCTGTAGGAGGCATCTATCTTAGCCCTAGTGATATATGCTTCTACGTCCTTATTTTTCCTCTAGCCATTCAAGATTAGCCATTTTGCCCTTCCTGTCGATCTCATTTACCTACTTGGTCCTCCGCTGTCTTCACTATTCCATCTCTTAAAGCTTCTACTGCATTGCTTTCCCCTATTTTTGTCAGTTATTCCCTAATACTCTCTCTAAAACTCAAACTTCTGTGTCTTTAAGTACGACAGAAACCAAAATGCCTTTCATTTTGAAGCAAAGACGGAACATACTTCTTCGAATATTTTTTTGACAGCCTCTTCTTATCCACACTTTTTAAATGGCCTTTAAATGTAATATTCCGCATCCTCATTGTATCTCGCATGTTATCAGTTTTTTAATACTTTGGACCCTAATTTTTTCGAATTATTATTTTTCTTGCTTCTTGTTCAAATTACTTAACTTTAGCTGTACTAGTGACGAATCATTCTGAGATACAGACACACGGTTTAAATCACCGTATTGTAATGCTTCACTTTTTTATTTTTATTTATTTTTGAGATTCCGTGGGACAGCGTGATCCCTAGCTACCATGTCACGGAACGAATCGGTACATAGTTTACAGATTGTGGAACAGAAAATGTGAAAAACAAAATAAAGAATTGATGATACACGAAAAAAGATTTATGGGGGAGAGTATGCGCAGAGAAAAGTTTTAAACTAGTACGTGAAAATGCTATACAGGACTGGAGCGCGCAGTTTTAACTTTTACTACTTAAAGTTTAACGCTCAATTTTTTTTTTTCAGTTGTGCCGGAAAGCTACTGAAAATGAATCCTGCTGATGAATAGTGCATAACTTATTTCAAAGTGCAAGTCGTTTTTGTGTCTAACGTACCATGAATGAAAGTTTCAGTTTCTTCTGAACGAATCAATATTGTCCACAACAACTCCCGTGATGGGACTCTGTCCTACCACTCCAAAAACTTTAGAGACTGGATTAACAAAAATACAGAAATATTAAGATGGTGGTTTTAATGCTTCAGGTGTTCCATGTAGTCTCCCCCCATTTGAGGTACAACGCACAGTACGTTCTTACAACCACGTGAAACTATCAGAAAAAAATCCTTCTTTTGTATGTTATTCAACTCGCGCGTCATACTGTCGCTAACATCGATTATGTCGTCAAAGCGTTGAACCTTCGTGAGAATTTCTGCTCTTTGTCGTATTGTAGTAGGTTTGTATTGATAACACTGAGTCTCTCCAGCCGTGATGATTTTTTTTTTTCCGTAAAGGAATTGGCCGCGTTTTGAATTCGTCAAATCGCGGCAAGGGTCCGAACGACGTTGTTTCTGTTCGCGAGTCGACGTGTACAGGATAAAGTATACAGACACTTCTTCAAATTCTAGAGAATGCCTCGAACACTTGATGTAGTGATGTTGCTCCATTGCTTTCTCTGACAGCTGACACACTATGGTCGCAGGTACACCGTTAAGATTTTGAGACACCTGCATAAAGGCCTATCCTGTAAGCTTATAACAGTCTGTGAGCCGGTATACGTAACCCGGCATGGCATGTAAGCAACAATAAGTCTCGCGTTGAGCTGGGAACTCGAGACCCAATGATGTCAGCTGGTGGTATCGCGACGCGTTACAAGTGACACAACAACGCTGACAGGGTTGGAGCTACCTGATCTGTAGTTGTGCGCATGAATCGCTGAAGAGCAGCTGTCCTTTACTGTATGATATTCCTGAAGCAACGTAACTACGCACTAGAGGAAAGAGCCCCTTCGCATGACGCAAATACACTGATGGAAAAAATCGTAGTCCCAAAAAAATAGTTGATGTAGAGTAATGAAATTTTTGGACTACATTCGACTAGGTAATATATTTAAGTGATTTATGTGGCAAGGTCACAGGTTAATGTAAGCGCGAGATTTGTAAATGTGAAATGATGGTACATTAATTACCGGTGTAGCTGTCACTGTTGAATGCAAACATACGTGCATGCGTTGTTATATAGGTGGCGGATGTCAGTTTGTAGTATGGAATTCCGTGTCTCTTGCCCTTGGTCGGTCAGTAAAGTAAGGTTAATGCTGGTTGTGTGTGACGCTGGAGTTGTCGTCCTGTGGTGTCCCATACGTGCTCGATTGGAGACAGATTTGGTGACCGAGAACGCCAAGGCAACATGTCAATGCTCTGTAAAGCACGTTGGGTTACAACAGCGGTGTGTGAGTGAGCGTTGCCCTTTTGGAAAACACCCTCTAGAATTCTGTTCATGAACGGAAGCACAGCAGGGCAAATCGACAGACTGACGTAGCAATTAAGAAAACTTAGTGGATTCACTCGGTTCCCATACTAAACTTGAAATCAGGAAAAAGGTGCAAAATGTCAAAGGTTTCAAGAAGAAAACGCAACGGAAGAGAGGAGGGACATGGGCAGAAGAAAGAATAGAACAGAGAACAGGAATAAAGAAGTATGGGGAAGCCACGAAAAAGTAAAGGAATATAATGTTATGCGTCATCTGTTTCGCGTATCCCCGAGTCTCCCAAATTCTAATAATCGTGATTAACAGTCAGTGACAGAGTTTGGTTAACTTTTACTTATAATCTTACATTGTTTATAAGACATACCATGTGAAGTATTATTCGAATACTTCTGTCGATCTCTACATATGTAACGTGAACGATCCTGTTGAGAGGAGTGATCTGTAAAATATGGCCACGCTAATCTATTAACCAGCATTCCGTTGACAGTTCTCCCGGAATTTCATAGGAGCGTGTTGGATAATGTAGTTAATATTGATACGAAAGGTGGTCGTAATCTCTCTTTAACCTTTACGGCTATCGATTGCCTCGGTCTGTTGGTATCCCGTTGATCGCGGCAATCAAGAATGCGTGTAGTGTATTGAAACCGCGCTTTGTTTCGTCTGCACAAATGTTAATCCACTAATAAGACTCTCACACATCTAATCCCCGTATAGAGTATTGTCACTAAGTCCGCATTTTTGTGGAATTACACTTTAGATTGGCAGAGCATCTGCACACATTTGATTTTGAATAACGAAAATACTATGCATCAGTCAGGTGGACCCCATGCTACTGATTGTGTAGCATTGTTAATATTTCTTAAGCCATTGTGAAGATGAGTATCATTTGCTTCTTTAATATTGATGTCGACATTATTATAGAGAGTAAAGCTAAAGATAAATCAAATAGCTGGCGAGGAATTGCAGCTAATATCTGTCGACTATTCTCGAACTTCGCTCAGCGGTTGCCTTCAAGTGTAAGTAATCTGTTCTTACACAATCAGTGCTAACAAATGTCAAACGGCTTAATAAGTGTGCAACTTACACACTGAACTAGTCCCCCACTATTGTACTCTTCCGCACTTCACGGGCCACATTCGAGAGTCTGGCGGACGCTATTTGGTATCAATGTCGCAGTGTGTCATTTCTTCTATTGAGGTATGGGGCATTAAAACATTTCACAACATTCCTCTGAAAATTACTCAGCATCTACTTGACGTGTAGAGGCAGATGATGACGGATGTATCATGTTTTTTAATTTCGCCGTTTTCTTTTGAATCTTTCGGAACTGTTGTACAAATACTCTCACTCGAACGACAAGAGTACTCAGGATAGATGGACGTGTTTCGTCATTCTTCTGCCTTGAAAGCATGTCCTGAAACACACCTTACTAACCGAAGCCAGATTTTAGTAACGAGTTTAGGGAATTGATGATCGGGACTCGATTCCAGTAATATACACTACGGGCCATTGAAATTGCTACACCAGGAAGAAATGCAGATGATAAACGGGTATTCATTAGACAAATATATTATACTAGAACTGACATGTGATTACATTTCCACGCAATTTGGGTGCATAGATCCTTAGAAATCAGTACCCAGAACAACCACCTCTGGCCGTAATAACGGCCTTGATACGCCTAGGCATTGAGTCAAACAGAGCTCGGATGGCGTGTACAGGTACAGCTAGCTGCCCATGCAGCTTCAACACGATACCACAGTTCATCAAGAGTAGTGACTGGCGTATTGTGACCAGCCAGTTGCTCGGCCACCATTGACCAGACGTTTTCAGTTGGTGAGAGATCTGGAAAATGTGCTGGCCAGGGCAGCAGTCGAACATTTTCTGTATCCAGAAAGGCCCGTACAGGACCTGCAACATGCGGTCGTGTATTATCCTCCTGAAATGTAGGGTCTCGCAGGGATCGAATGAACGATAGAGCCACGGGTCGTAACAAATCTGAAATGTAACGTCCACTGTTCAAAGTGCTGTCAATGCGTGTAGCCAATGGCACCCCATACCATCACATTGCAACATGTACTCATTAAAATTCTATACGTTACGAAGCGGTCTCGTACTGGTCAGTTGATCGACAATCGTGGTTTTCATTAAAGAATAGCTCTTTGTTACTTTACAATTGCATAACAATAGGGTCCGCTCATTAACATCGTAGCTTTGGTAATAATAGGCTACTGAAAAACTACACGATTCCATATATTAATTTGTTTTTCGGTACACGTTCGTAAAAGGTGATCTTATTATGACGGAATGACTTCATCGTGTTCTTGATATGTGTAGGTGGTAACACACGTGTTTTGCGTCAGTGCTCGTTGCAATTGTGGAACCGTTGTATCAAGGATAAAGAAACGACACGCAGGTTTTATTGTCTAAGATAAACAGCATTCGTACGGCAGAAACAATGACATAGCAGCTGCGCAGGTACTGCCAGTGGGGCGCTTTGCTAATGAGTGGTGTGTGTATTGGAGCAGGAATTCTTTCATTGTGTAGCGCGGTCGATGGTGCGCCCGTGGCGGACAAAGCTCGTGTGAGGCGCGGGCCGAGTGTTTTCAGAGCGTGCCTGCCTGGAGGACTGCGCTGATTACGCGCCGTATCGACTGCGCGGAGCCGCTCCTCATAACGCACCGGCCGCCGCTATTATCTCGTTCGCAGATGTGCTCGGGTCCGGCCGCGCCACGCTGCCCCGATGTGCGTGGGACACGTCATGCGTGCGAACGCTAACACGGCGTGCTTCATGAACAGCGTGTTGGTGTGGCCACAGGGCAAGATAAGGCTTAACCGAGCGACATTTCGCATACCTGGAAGTCTTAGTGTTTGCTATTACCTCGAAAAAAATCAGGCTGCGATCGTGAGACTGAGCCGTTCCAGCAACGTCTCCCGCCTATCGATTGCAGAGAAGTCTTACTGCGAGTTCTCTTTGGCTGGTTATCTGTGGCCAAGGATATAATCAAGCAGCGTCGGTTAGTTTGTAGTCTGTCATAAATGCCAACCGTTGGGGCATGTTCCTACACTTAGGTTCTTTTGGCTCTTTCTCCAAAACATAGGGACGATTTTCCGATCCCTCTGTAAAACGTAAAGACCTCTTGACCAAGAGAAAAATTACAAAATAGGAAATTAAAAAAGAAAAAGTTGACAAACTATAGATTTTAAACATTTGTATAAATCTGTCACTATTTCGTAAAGGAAAATTGGCCCATAAAGGCCTACCTCAGGAACGAAACAAAATGAGGTGAGGTGCAGAAGGAAAGTATTGTAGTCACCGTCTAGCGAGGGTACGTGACACGGGAAGTACTGATGTGGTTATTTAGCGCTTCTTGTGCCGATGAGCTGCCCCTCGTAAGATATAAATTTTCTTCGGAAGTAACATAGATTCGGAAATGCGCATTACCGAGGCAATAATTTCCAAATGCGGTACTTATTTGTAGCTAAGAACGTAAATTACAATAAAATTATTGCAATACAACGCAATGATAAGAAGAAAAATTGCCACTTTTTAGGAAATCGTGACTCTAGCAACAATCGTGAGTAGAAGACAATCAACGCGGAGTGCTCCGAATGGGGCCGACATGCGACTACCGAAACCAGAGCCCCACGAAGCGAACTTCAGCGCTTCTACTGTAATCTGTGCGCCATTGTTACTTCCATAGTCACATTCTTAACTTCCGCAGCGGCGATTGTGTTTCTATTTTGTCGCGGGTTCGCTTGTTGAAAAGAAACAGCTCGCATAGATCAGTTCAGTAGCTTTAGCCTTAATAAAAAAATAATATAAAATTAAAAATGAGTCATTTTCAGACACCTCTAGTGGAGAACTGGAAACGGTGCGTCATTTCCAAGAGACGCTGCATTTCGCTGCGTCTGTTGGCGCCTTTAGTAGGAAGCACAAAATTATTTGCTGCCGCATATGGCGTAGAAACGAACTGCAGTAAGCTTCGAATAACCTTGTGACTATTTTCTTTGAAAACAGGGACCGTTAAGTGCACGGAATTGTTAATAAGGGGGAAATGATGTACCCAATACGTGATAAATCTTTTTTACGTCAGTCTAGAATTTTTTGCGTCTGCAGGGACTTTCAAGGTGAACGCAGGGGCTTTCCACATGTCATGTAGTAACATGGTCGAAAACGAGTTTGCAACACTGATCTGCCTTTATGCTGCTCGGAATCGAAAAAGTGAACACACTGTCGCCTGGAATGCGTTGTGGAGAAACTACTCTCTGTACTGCAATCACGGAGGCCCGGCCGCTAAGCGGTGAGGGCACTCCGAAACTACGGTATGGAGTGTGCAGGCCATTTGCCTGCCATTTCTCGCTGCCGTGTATTGAGTGCGGCACAGGTATGCCTATCCTGGAGTTACAAGCAACGGGTGCAGGCTGTTTGCCTGCCAGTTCTCACTGCCATTTAAGGAACACGACAATCGGTGAGACGTAATCTGTAGCTTGTCCAGAGGTACATATTCCATTTTTTCCTCGATGTTAGAAGGAAGAAAAAAAAAGAGGATCGCATAAAAGCGTGAGTACCTCAGTAGTAGGTGGGGCATTCCATTGCTTGAGGTTGTTATAATTTGTAGTTAATGTCCATGAAAAGGGATGCATACAAAATGTCTAGAAGGCGTAATGGCACCCTAGCAGACCTACTTGCTGTGTGGACGTTTAATTGTGCTGTGCCGTCACTGCTTGAAGATGTTTTGGACGTCTCACAGAAGAGGAGCCATCAGCAGTTGTAAAAACAGAATAGGACTGAAAAACGATTTGTTTATTCAATACGAAGTTGAACTTTGCTCACTAGACTTGACAGGTATATTTAGATATGTATTGATGTAATGACTTGGAAATTCGAGATCTCTTACAGCATATTGTATAATTATTCAAGACGATTTAAAACACAAGTTTTCTGAGAGAATGTTGAGCTATAATTTCGTTGCTGCTGGACGCATTTAGAACTTTTTAGTCTTCGCACTAACACAATCGGAGAAGGGCCGTACATGATAACCGGTAGCATTGATTAGCAAGTACACATCAATAAACCATCAGAAGGCAACCTTGATTGATGAGAAGTGGAAGTAAAACTTGCGCAAGCTACCAAAAGGTGAGAGAACCTTAACACAATTATCAGCGTTAATATTATACGTTGCAAGGGGAAACAACGCACTGGACGGATGGTGCGGGGTTACAGACAACAATTGCAGGTTGTCTGCCTGCTATTTCTCGCTGCCGAGAACGGAGGACGGTGCGTGAGTGAATGTCATACGTTCCATAAGAGTAGTTGCAAAAGTGATAGGATAGTGTTAGCATTGTGCTCAGCTGTGGTTGCAAGAAGATAAAGTATCCAATCGTTTCCCTCATTGCTGCTGTGGGCTGGCGCAGCAGTGTGACGGGCACGTAAGGTATGCTTCCTCAGTGCTTCAGCGACATTTTTTGACAGAGATTATCGTTTATCTGTACATGCGTTATCGTGTGTGAGGGACGTTGCTTTGGCTCTCATTGTTGTTCGTTATGGCGTTGTCTTCTTAGTTGTCTCGTAAGTCACATTTGTGTCATTCGTGGGGTTGAGTTAATGTTGCCTCGTCGCGTGAGCTTGTGTCCTTGTTAAACTGTGTACGTCAGTTCATTGGCCTGTACTGTAAGTGAAAGGCTTGCTTTGAATGCCAGAATACCTTCTTGTTCATCCCCCGTTTTAAAATTAATGTTAAGTTTGCCTTGTCGTTTGCTTATCACGTGTCTTTTAAATTATGCAAAGGACTGCGATGTTTTATTGGCGGGTTAATTTCGGAAGCTTCTCATCGTTAAACTGCGTTTTAAAAACTTACTGCGTTGGTAGCACAGGAATCAGCTTCCATAGCTGAGTAATCAGCGTACATGGTTACTATGCGGAGAACCCGGGTTAGATTTCCGGTACTGCAAAGGATTTTTCCTTCGTGGAGGACTCGTGACGCCAATTGAGGATTTACTTGATAGAGTAGTAGCGGCTTCCACAGTCTGAAAAGTCTGCAAAACGGTCGGGAGAACGGTAAGGCAATCATCGTATGGCATTGATGGCTGGGTAAGTTCGGCCGTCGAGTTGCAAGTCTTTGCAGTTGATGCCACTTTGGGTGACTTGCGTGTCGTTGGTGATGAAATAATGATAGCACACAACCCCGAACAGAGAAAGTCTCCGACCAGTCCGGGAATGGAACTCAGGCCCGCTGCATGGCGGTCAAACGCATTGATCACTCAGCTGAGGCGGATGGGAGAGCGGTCCACGATATAAACGATAGTTGTAGGCGTTTTTATATGCCGGAACGACGTCTCTTCAAATTTCACACCAGTCGCATAAGAGTGGCGCTGTTAGCGCCACTGTGAGGACACAAAGTTTGCTATAATTACACGCTGTAACGGTCGTTTGCGTCTGTTACTTTAGACATTGGACGTGATGAGTTGGTGTTAGTCAAGGATGCCTTTAAGGCAACGTTATCAGCAGCTCACGAGGTCGTGTAATAGGGCTAGGAGAAGATCGGTGTTCCTTCTGCGACACTGCAGAAAAACTTGGCAGGAATGTAGCCACTGTATATGGTTGCTGGCAGCGCTGGTCACGAGACTACACGGTCGCAAGAAGTCTGAGATCGGACGGTCATGTGGTACTCCGAAAGAAAGATCATCGTGTTCGGCGTGTGGCTCTGGCACTTCGTAGTGTGACACAGCGAACTGTTACAAATCGGTTACATCGACAACTCTGAGACGGACGCTCTGTAAATTTCGTTCCGCTGACCCCAAACCATCGCCATTTGTGACTAAAGGGTGTAAGCGAGAGCTCATTGGAGGGTGGGTGGAGGTCTGCTGTGTACCCTGATGAAAGCTGGTTCTGTCCCGGTGCCAGTGACGGCTGTGTGTTGGTTAGGAGGAGACCAGTTGAAGGTCTGCAACGAATCTGTCTGCGCGCTAGACTTACTGTTGTTGCTGCTGCTGCTGCTGCTGCTGTTGTTGTTGTTGTTGTTGTTGTTGTTGTTGTTGTTGTTGTTGTCGTCGTCGTCTTCAGTCCTGAGACTGGTTTGTTTTGCTGCCATTTATGAACAGCATTCCAGGGGGTGTTTTCCAACAGGACAACGCTCGCCCACATTCCGCTGTCGTAACCCAACATGTTCTACATTGTGTCGACATGTTGCCTTGGCGCTCTCGCTCACCAGATTATTTCCAGTCGAGCACATATGGTACATCATCGGACGACAGCTCCAGCGTCAACAACCAGCATTAACCGTCCATTGTATTGACCGACCAGCTGCAACAGGCATGGAACTCCACAAATGCCTGCACGTTTGCATTCAACATACTGGCGGTTACACCGGTTATTAACGTATTAGCGCGTCACATTTGCAATGGCCCATTTCGCGCTTACATTAAGTTGTGATCCTACAAATAATAATCACTTAAATATGTTACCCAGACAAATTTAGTCCCAAAATTTCATTACTCTACATTGTTTTTTTATGTTGCAATTTCTTTCCGTCGTTTTGTGTGAAGTAGTTCTCATATTGCCACCGTTTGATGTGTCGATTTTAGTGCTCCAGTTGTGCCGAAGTTGTTTGAAGATTTCAGTATGTGCCAAGTTAGTTGACTTACATTTGTTATTCATGTTACAGTGTGTTTCCTGCCGTGGATTTACTTTTAAAGATATTGATAACTACTCGTATATGTATTTTGTGGTTCCCAAAGGGAAAGAGCCATTGATTGCGAAGTTGCTTTAACTGCAACAAAATTGGTCATAACATTCTTTATTTTGAATCGGTTCATCAGACTGGAGTTTATTTATCACTTTTGGTAAACGATAGTGCCTTTTGTAGTATATTTTATGTGAATGAGTGGGGGACTTTTTGAATGTAATCATTTACTATCAGCTGTAAGGGAGAAGAATCGTTTTCTTCTTGCCAGATGTGATAAAATATATCTGGAGATTAAGCTGTGTTATGATCAGCTGTGGTGAAACTGCTCTTACAATGACATGAAGTGTTCAGATGGTTTTTTATTAATTATGAGTTGGCATTAATCCATTAAAACAAACAGTACGCTCCACTTTCCCACTCCAAGGTCCCTAACGCATCACAACCATGTTTATCGTGTTAGTAATATTAAACTTTCGGTACAATTTTCACAACTGTGCGTGACTTGACAGATGCCTTGAGTATAGAAGTCTGCCTTTCGGCTCTTCAGGAAACGTTGCACCCCAGAAATCTCCTCGTCGTCATTCTGGAAATGCATGCCTTACATTGATTTCTTAATACGACAAAAGAGCTAGAAGAAATTGAGTGCCATGCCATGGGAATACAGTGGATGAGGCAAAATTTGACAGTTCAAAGAAGTAGCATGTGTATGCCCTGTGCAAAATTGCCGGGACTGTCGTGGAGCTAAAAACCCCAGTGAACAGCATCTCCCCCAGTGGCTAATTCGGCAGCCTCCCTTAGGTTTCACAAAGTAACGTGCCACGGAGCAGAAACGCATTCTCGTTCGTGAGCGCTGTGCGATTCCACCCGTGGTTCGACAGCGGCGCCCATCTCAGATGGCACGTAGAACGTTGTTTTTGCTTCCTCTTTACTACGTTCCATGGCGCCGGAGTCTTCACCAGAGGTGTAGGTAAATGTGTGGCTATATGCCGTCTCATTAAATTTATGACGGAAGAGGCAAAGAAAGAAGCGAAAATCTCATTAAAAACTAAGTAGCTTTTAGCTGTCCCTCACACTCAATAAAGAAAAATAAAGGAGGGGGGGGGAGGGGATTGGAAGTACGTCCCAAGGCATCACTACCTTGGCGGCATGCGTGATGAGCACAAAATAAATTTTAGGTAATATTTCCCACATGACACATACACAGAGGCAACAAAATGGGATACCTCCCATTAAGTCATTGGAAGTCCCACTGCCTCTACAGCCGTCCATAATTGCGAAAGTGTTGCCGATGCAGGATTTTGTGCACGAGCTGACCTCTGGATTATGCCCCATGAATGAATGTTCGATGGGATTCATGTCGGGCGATCTGGGTGGCAAAGTCATTCGCTCGAATTGCCCAGGAAATTCTTCAAACCAATCGCGAACAATTGTGGCTAGGTGACATAGCGCATCGCCATCCATTAAAATTTCATAGTTTTTTTGGGAACATGAAGTCCATGAAAGGCTGCAAATGTTCTCCAAGTAACAAGGCTGTAAACTATCTCAAAGTAGATAAACATAACAAGGATCCAGTCCATACCATGTAAACACAGCCCACATCATTATGTGCCTTGTTGACAACTTGGGGCCATGCCTTCGCGGGGTCTGCGCCACAGTCGAACGCTACCATCAGCTCTCACCAACTGAAATCGGGACTCATCTTTCCAGGCCAAGATTTTCCAGTCACCTAGGTTCCAGACGGTATGGTCACGCCCTCAGGAGAGGCGCTCAAACCATGTCGTACTCATAGCAAATGCACTCCCGTCGGTAGTCTGCTGCCATAGCCTATTAACGCCATATTTCGCCGCACTGTCCTGACTGATACATTCGTCGTCCGCCCACTTTGATTTCTGCCGTTATGACACCCAGAGTTGTGCCTGTTAGCATTGACAACTCCTCGTAAATGCCGCTGCTTTCGTTCGTGAAGTGAAGGCTGGCGGCCACTGCTATCTCCGTGGGGAGAGGTAATGCCTGCCTGAAATTTTGTATTCTCGGCACACTCTGTGGATGTAGGAATATTGAATTCTCAAACGATTTTCGTAATGGTATGTCCCATGCGTGTAGCTCCAACTACTGTTGAGCGTTCGAAGTCTATTAATTCCTATCATGCAGGTATAATCACTTAGGTAACCTTTTCACATGAGTTAGTTGAGTACAAATGACAGCTCAGCCAATTACTGCTCTTTTATACCTTCTCTATGCCCTGGATATGTGTGCATGAATTTTGCCATCTCACTGTAAATTCGACATGACATTTTCTTTAGTTTACATTGCCAGTATTGCAGCAAGTGACTTCACTACACTACATTCCTGTTCACTTTGCTTCATGCGATTTCCTTCTGGTGGCACGTTGCCGATCTTGTTTTGCTTCCGTTGACTTTTTCTTTTCTATGCAACTATTTCTTTTTCGTTACTCTAGCGAGTGACTGTTGAGTTTAGCGTCATTATTTGTCGTAATGGCATACGCTGTTAATATGAACGTTTGCAGACCCGCTAGCTATATCTTACAAGTTATTAAAGATACACACTGATTAACCAAAATATTATGACCATCTGTTTAATAACTTGTTTGTCCGTTTTAGGAACGAAAAACGTGGCCGATTTTGCGTATCAGGGCTCAAACATTTTGTTGGTAGGTTTGTGGGGATATGTAACATTAGATGTCTACGCACAGGTCATGTAACTCTCGTAAATAACGGACCTCGGCTTTGCGTACGCGGTGATTGCGCCCGGTAGCTACCCAGATGGGTTCCATAGGATTTAAATCAGGCGAATTTGGTCGCAGACACATCAAGATGAGTTCACGATAATACATCTCAAACCACTATAGCACGGTTCTGGATCCGGAACACGGACAATTACACTGGTGAAAGATTACATCGCCGTCGGGGAAGACATAAAGCATGAAGGGATGCAAGTGGTTTTACAGCTGTCAGTGTGTCTTCCCATAGCATTATAATGCTCCCACCAGCCTGCTTCCGTAGTGCGGTGTACGTTTCGAGCCACCGTTCACCTCGATAACGGCGTTTGTGGAGACGACCATGGACCTAGTGTAGAGCCGACACGTTTCCATTGATCGACAGTCGAATTCCGATGGTTCCACGCCCACTGCAGTCGTAATTGAAGTCGTTTTTAGCATGTGAACACGTAGGAGTGGTCTGCTGCGGAGCTCTATGTTTAACAGTGTCCAATTAACGGTGTGTTACAAAACAATGGTGAGTGCACCAGCATTGTGCTCTTTCGGCAGAAATGCCACAGATCACCATCTAGTCGACTTTAGAGCAGACAAGCCTCCGAACCCCATCTTCTGTGAAGAGTCGTGGACATCCAACCATTTAGCGCCTAGCGGTAGTTTCACTGTTCATCTACCCATTTCTGTAGATGCTCGCAACAGTAAACTTTCGGCCAGCTTCTCCATTTTCGAGATACTCATTCACAGGCGCTGCGTAATAATAACCTACCCTTTGTCAAAGTCGCTTATCTCAATGGAAGTCCCCATTTGCAGTCCTTATCTTCGGTAGGGTGATCCCCCGTCGTATCTGCTCGCTTACGTACTTTTGTTATCGCGTCACGTGCCCGCAGCGCCACTACGCGGCATCCAACGTCGCGTTGGGCAGTGATCATACAAATGTTTCGGCTTATGAGTGTACCTTTTGTGCATATGAGCTGGCGAACTGCTGCTCCCCCACATCACGGTGATACTTCACAGCAGAGCCACCACCACCACCACCACCACCACCACAACTACTACTGTCTATTCTATCGTGCACTGTCCTCGGCTGTGGGCCAAGTTACTTTGTGCGCAGCTTACCTCGTTAGGAAATTCGGCAGTATGCTTCCGTAACTGTTTTGTCCCCTACGAGCGTAATCTGCTAGCACCACACAATAAAACACCAGCTTCGCCTTGCCCATTGATTGTTTGGTCGTCGCATTTTTCAGCAGTGATAAATCCACACGTATCCTATGCTTGCTTGGCTCCTTCGTCTCAGGGACGTAGTAATACATACAGAACTCGCCCATGGTGGTTAGGTAGTTAAAGAAGTAATTTGGATTGGCCTGTCACAACTGCAACATTTCCGCTGCGCCTCAGTTAGGCGGGCTTTTTGTATTGGAGTGAGCAGTCGCGGAACCCAGTGGGCGCCAACCTTTTTCTTGTTTAACCATTTATGTACCAGTGGCTTCTAGCTGAAACCACCACTTTATTAATTTTTTTTAAAAATCAAGTGCCTTTCTCATGAAACAACCGAACGCTATTGCAAAACGAGACGTCTAGTGCTACACAGAAGTACTTCTATGAATTTAGTGCACTGTAGCTGTCACTTACGCCATGCCACACGGGCGATGACCGTAGCTACACGGTACGGCAATTGACGCACATTTTCGAAGGACAGGCGCTTTAAGGCCGTACCGCAGACAGATGGTCCTGGGCCCATTTTCTTGGTCAGAAGACACAATTTGTAGCGGCTAGTGTATTGAAGAACGCAGTGTTCTAGCCGGCGGGTACTGATGGCCACGATTGTTGACGGTTGCTCGCTCTACTTTCACCGAGCCGGCCAGTGTGGCCGAGCGGTTCTAGGCGCTTCAGTCTGGATCCGCGCGACCGCAACGGTCGCAAGTTCGAATCCTGCCTCTGGCATGGATGTGTGTGATGTCCTTAGGTTAGTTAGGTTTAAGTAGTTCTAAGTTCTAGGGGACTGATGACCTCAGATGTTAAGTCCCATAATGCTCAGAGCCATTTGAACCATACTTTCACCGAAGTAGGCGTGGGCAGTCAGACATTCACAATGGAGTTTGCGAGTGAACTGCTTGTAATGGAGGCTGACAAGAACAAATGTTTATATGGAGTTCGCGACACTGGTTAAAAAAATCGGTATAACAAATAAGATTCAATTCCGACAACTCTCGCAGGTGGTATCTCTGCGCGTAAATTTTCCACGTACTGCAGAAGAGAGACAATCAGATGATTGTAGTGACATACGATGATGATCAAAATACGAATTTGGATAATTTTCAGTCTTTCATCTATATTTATCAACTTTCCTGTTTGAGGCCTGTTCAAAAATTATTGGATTATCCAGCACTTGTTGTGATTTCTCTGTTTCAATTATCTGACTACCAATAACGAAGTACTCACTTTTGATGTTTTGTTCCAATTCTGTCGTTCCTTTTCTCAATTCTGATACTGACGCAGGTTGGTGAACAATGGACCGTGCTGAAAAGGAAGCTACGTTAACAATACGTCATGTAGCAGGCGTGCTCCCAAACCTGCGTCATTTACCGCATAAAACTGTGCGTTATTTAACATATGGTGTAGTCAGGTGCCTGCGGTAAGAAAGCTTTGCGGTAATTTCCGTAAAATTGTTGCGTCAAAATATGCCCGTGTGCCTTAGTCGACGCGATGCTTGTGCTGCGGGGTTGCAGAACATGTGTCGTTTGTTGTTTTTTATATGAACAGTGATGATATTGAGATCAGTAACGGCGAAAGTAGGTGTATCTAATGTTATTGTAACGTGAATTTGAGTTCGTACTGCTGGTGTTATCAGTAGCTTAGAAATAAAACCACAGAAGCTGTATGTCTAAATTTTATGCCCATTTTTGCTTTTTGTTTAGGACCAAAATTCGCTTTAAGCGTTATGAATGCATAGAAATTTCGAGAAGTGGGATTGTTTCTAGGAAAAATGAGGAATTGCCTTCAAATATATTTCATGAAATGATGTGTGGCTGAAAACTGTATGTGCCAGTGGTTCCAAAGTGAAACCAAACTTTCAGATAATTGTTTACTTTTTGCCAATTCCTTCTTGTTTTCGTTGCTTACTGTAATAGTAAAGGTTAATTTTGTGAAAAGTTTTAAAATGAAATGAACACGCTCCTTAATGTAATAGATTGATTACTTCTTGCGAACTTGTTGTTGTATTCGTTGCGTAGCATCATGTTAAAGGTCAGTTCTGTGTGCAATTTGAAAATCAATTTTTGTTACATTGATTTGGCTCAAATGATTAAAAAGTCGTGCAGTATGTAGAAAACTGACTTATTTCCTCATTTTCCAGTGTCGCCTCGATTGTGATACGCAGGTCTTCGTGCACCGGGCCTCATATTTTCTTGCGATACCGGTCCTTCAGGGAGAGATTGTCTGCCACTTTTTTCGGCATTCACACTTGTCTGACCACACTGGAAGCTCCACGCCACCCAACACTATACCAAATGATGCTACGTTCTTGGCATACAGTTTCACTTACATGATGTGTTGCTGCGTTGTCCCCTTCAAATATAGAATACGAATTCCTGCACTATATTCCACTTCTGTCTTTGGGCTACGGTACTGTGGCGCGGGGTTTCAGTGATTAGCGGGGCTGCTGACGTGTACCTGCAAACAAACAAAAATTAATTTGCTAACTTTATTATTTCGAGGTGGTAATTAACTCTTTAGCCGGTCCATGTACAGCAGAGGCCTAAAACGCTGTTATGAAACTAAAGATATGTTGTTCGTTCGGTCGTCTGCTCTAAAGCTACTTTCCCGCTAGGACGTAGATACGAATGCCTGCCGCGCTTTCGTACTTAGCTCATTTTATTTGGGGGAATGATTCCAACAGACGTGGATGGTTCACGCGGACTGAAGTATGTACAAAATAGTTGCTCACAAGAGACACTCCCCATTGCACCACCCTCAGATTTAGTTGTAAGATTGTCCAGTGGATAGCCCTTCAAAAACTGAAGACAGATGTGGAACATCGAACGAATTTGAATAACAACGGTGTCCTGGTTATGTGGTTACGGTGTTGGACTGTGCCCCATTTTTTTCCTGCAAAATTAGAAACAGTCCGTCCGGCCATTGACAGGGGCACGAGTGAGATTTGAACACGGATCTGCGGCTTTGCAGTCCAACACCGTGATCACGATGCCATAGTTCCTGTAGCTCGCTCGATGATTTTTTTTTTCACAGTTTGGTAAACGTCGTCTTGTTTTCATGATTGATCCGTGTTCAGTTTTCACCCGCTATTTTACGACTAAACCTGAGAGGTAATTGTCAATGTCAATTAAATTCTCTTACAACCGTGTAGCTTAAGATGATGTTTTATTTTTTAAGGCTACCTGTTTCAATATTTCACTATGCCATCTTCAGGATCCATATGCATCTTTCCAAATAAACGAAACTGTAATAGTGCCATAAATCCATGGATGTTGTGAATTCAATCGTTTCACTAGTGCTTCATTCGAAGTTGCTATAAAGTCACTAGTGAAACGATAATTCACGACATCCATGAATTTATGGCGCTGTATGACATTTTCGTTTATTCGGAGAGATTCATATGGAGCCAGAGGATGGCATAGTGAAATGCTGAAACTACTAACCTTAAAAAAAAATCTAAAGTTAAACGGCTGTTGGAGAATTTCGTTGACATTGACAATTACTTAACTAACCGGTGCCCCCTGTCCATGATGGGCCAACAGAAAAACCCGAGGAGGATACGATAATACGTTTCTCTTTTCACGTGTTCGCGGAAAACCAACTACGAACGATTTTCTGATAGAAAATAATGGTATAGTGAGTTATGTTTTTGCTTCAATTTTAGGGCAGAGAATGGATCTGCTGGAGTGGATTCTAAAGAGGAAATAAGGACACAATTTGGTTGACATGGAATGCAGAAATGTTGTCAGTGCCATATGCTGACCGCTCACTATCGGCTATTTTGGCAACTCCTGCCAGTAATAAGTTTTTTTGTAATTACCTGACATTGTCAGAAGGAGAGGATCTCTATATCAATGTAAAAGGCTTCCAAACTAGACGTTTTATTGCCCAGATCGCAGTTGATACATATCCTCATTACTAGTTCCAGCAAAGTTATATTGCCGCCTTCAGATCACTGAATAATTTAATTATAAATCCTGAAAGTGTGGCACATTGCCATCTGGCCATTGTAAATAAGGAGGTAAACTCATCGAAAGGAGACTTCCGTGCAACACAAAGAACTCTAAAATAAATGCCATAACTGTATCAGCAAAGGACAGAGGTGTCAAATACATCGGCTGAGCACATCCATCGCTCTCAGATGTGTTCTGTTGGTAACCGGCTCCATATTTACTAAAAACCTGTCGCCTCTCACTCATTTCACGATTAGATTCTGGTGGGGCATATTCCTAATCAAAATAACTACATGGAGTAGTGTGTCCGCACCCAGTAAAGTCAGAATTCATCAACGGAACTTCCTTTTCGGGTGTTCTACTGTATCTGCATTTTAAAAGGAGAACCATGTGATAAACAGTGAGGACCAGGAGGTACTATCCCTTAAAGTTAGCTGTAGTCACGACTGCGCACTTGGCTTACTAATGTTAAGAACGTGCGCACTATAGCAATATGCATTAGGATACGGCGTTGACGTCAATTGCTTGCGATCTGCAGCGAGGATAGAGTGCAGACGTAAGCAGTGCTGCGAGAGCAAAAAGCTAGTTCATTCGCAGAGGCGATGCAAGGCCCCTCTGCTGTGACGTACTCTCTGCGCTATCATAACGCGGCAGCCCGGTCTTAAGCGGATCACGTGTGTTCACGGTGGAAGGCAACGACCAGCGGCCGCACGCTGACATGAATGGTGGTGGGAGTACTATCCCTTCCCCTCAACGACACACACACACACACACACACACACACACACACACACACGGGCTGGAGAGGCAGGGAGGGGGCGATGCTACATGTAATACCATACCATCTTCATAATATTTGTAAACGGCTTTTGTCTTCTTTTCTTTATAGATACAGCGATACTGAGTCTGATCGTAATGTGTTCACTGTGTAGGCCGAATGTGAGAGTAAAAAATACAATAAATATGTATGTGTTAGTTGCGTTAACTTAATTCAACTAATACTGACGTGGTCCATAGCACAGTGGCATTACTGCTATTGTACAATGCTGGACAGTATATTGTTTCGAACGACGCCTCCTTGGGATGTCGTTATCTGCTAATCGCTAACGTTAAATAAAGATTCCTGGATTCAGTCTACAAAAGCTTCTGTAAAATTTTTGATTCATTTAATTTTCATTAAAGTGGAAATTGTGTTAATTATAATCTTACAAAATAAGTCATAAGGTATCCAGAACTTATTGAGAGAAAAGAAAACAGAATAATAAAACACACAGTATGATATCCATGAACTAATATAACGATGTAAACATTAACCGTATAATACAATAATAAATGTGCAATGTAAAAATTTACTTCACTTTTCAGATCTAAGCTGAAAGAAAGGGGAAGATGTCGGTAAGTGCTCAGGCTGCATCCTTTACTTGCAAATAATGTGAATATTCAATTGACGAAAAAGTGTCGCTGTGAAACACAACATATCTCAAACCAAAATATTTATGCGTTAAACAATTATTCCGTTATCGACCCTAGAAGAAACCGAAAACAATTACGTGATAAATGATGACTAACTGAAACCCTCAGCTGCCGACAGGTGTTGTTGATATACCTCGATGTGGGCAGCTGAAAATGTGTGCCCCGACCGCGACTCGAACCCAGGATCTCCTGTTTACATGGCAGACGCTCTATCCATCTGAGCCACCGAGGACACAGATGAATAGCGCAACTGCAGGGACTTATCCCTTGCACGCTTCCCGTGAGACTCACATTCCCAACTGTCCACAATTCTACATATATAATTTACCTTATAAACATTTGCCCATTCACTCATTACTCGCGCACGCTTTGGCGGTTCCAACTATTCATCTGTGTCCTCGGTGGCTCAGATGGATAGAGCGTCTGCCATGTAAGCAGGAGATCCTGGGTTCGAGTCGCGGTCGGGGCACACATTTTCAGCTGTCCACATCGAGGTATATCAACACCACCTGTCGGTAGCTGAGGGTTTCAGTTAGTCATCATTTATTCCAGGGAAAAGCTGCACGGTCAACAACAGCAATCTGTTCTTTCGAGAACAGTTACTGTCTTCATATATACAATTACGTGAGTCACTTTCGGTTAAAAACTAAAATACAATCCAGGTGCAAACAGTTATTTTCATCTATTTAATAAACTGCGTTGAACTAGCAACTAAGAAAGAATGACAGCAAATATTTACACTATAATTTATAATGTACTCAGATGAGGAAACCCTGCATTGCCGTCCTGGACAAGGTCCTAGTTGAGGTCCTCTGCTGTTGCTTGAGTGTGATCTGCTATGAATTTTCACGTGTGTGCCTGTGTCGTGGTGATGACTGTCCAGTGCTTATGCAGTATAGTGTTGTATTTGTGTTGTTACGGATGAAGCGAAGGGAGAAAGGGAAACCCGATGTCAACGGAGAGCTTACTCCTCTCGAGTAGTGCGAAGGCTGCCGCCAAGTTTAACATTCCCTCCTCACCCGACGAACGGATCACCGTCAGCAGTGTCGCATGCGCTCGTTCTGAGAAACACGGCAGAGAGGCTTGAAATTCGTCAACGCCATTGGTGCGAAGTCTGGGTGTCGAGAAATTTGCACCACTACCTCTCCTCTTGCCGACCAAATACTGGTGATGAGTCGAGTGGCGCTGACCGAGCGTGCCTTAGGGACTGTGGTACAGGGACGAATGTCAGAAAAGTACAGATCATCGCTTGTAAAAGAACCACAGAATATCAACAAATCTTACCCGACAACGTAATACACAGACACCCAGTTAGTAATAACACACTTGGTAGTGGAACAACACAAAATTTGAACGATATTGAAAAGAAGGCGCCTATACTCTATCTGATCAAAAATAACCGACTCCTGTATATTAGGAAATCGATCACAAGATGAGGACCCGCCAGTATGAAAAGAAGTGGAGTATTGTGTTGCCAATTGAGACACAATATCACCACCTCTCAGAAGATCTCAGTGACTTCGCACGTGGACTAGTCATTAGATGTGACCGGAAGAAAAAGTCCATCAGGAACAGTTAAACCAGTCTAAAGCTGCCCACGTCTACTGTTGGCGATGTGTTTGTAAAACGGAAACGTGAAGGAACACATATAGTTAAACAAAGACCAGGCAGGCCTCATCTGTTGACGGACAGGAACAGTAGGGCATTGCGGAAACAGTCGGAAGGAATTACACTTGAGTTTCAAAGTGGTATTAACAGTTCAGATAGCACAGTGAATATGCGTAGAGAATTACAAAGCATTTGGCGCAATGATCGAGCAGCTCCACCTCCAGAGAAGCCAAATATTTCTGTAGTCAGTGCTAAGCAAAGCTTGAGGGGGTGAGAAGATTGACGGCAGTGTACAGTGGATGACTGGAAACGAGGGATTTGGCTCGATGAATCGTGCTAAACCTGTGACAATGTGATGGTAGGGTTTGGGCTCGGTGAACGACTAGAGTACGGAGGATTTGGTATTACGGTATAGGGGTGTTTTTAGTTGTTAGGTTGTGGTCCCCTTCATGTGCTAAAAAAAGAAAGCTAAATGCGGAAGTATGGTGGTGGTGGTGGTGGTGGTGGTGGTGGTGGTGGTGGTGGTGGTGGTACCAGCATGACAATGCGTCCTGGCGTGAAGGAGCATCTTTGAGGCAATGGCTTGCACCAACTTGGAGGAACTAAACATCTCAAAAAAATACTCATCTTACATAAAAAATGTTCCAGATGAAAAGTTAATATTTTCAAAAAGGGCATATGTCTGTGCTAAAACTAGTGTCCCCCTAACCTCGAGCCCTCCACCTCCCACACTCCGTGGTGAATCAACTTTTTATTTTCAAATGGAATCTTTTGTTACAGCGGATTCGATTTCTATGCCAAAAGATACTACAGATTTATTCGAAACAGTATTTACAACTCGTGGTAGATGGGTCTGTAGTTGGCGTGAGAGTTACGGCGGTTGGTGGGAAGAACACACCATAACCAGTCATCCTGTTAGTGAGATTCGAAGAGACTCTCAGAAATCAACCCCGAAGGCAACAGAAAATTGTTAAAAGTATATTATTTGCCAGACTTCTACATGTCTAAACGTAAAAGTTTTTCTGTGCAATCAAATTCCTAAAACTGAATTAAATTTTTAACATTATTATCAACTGTTTAGAACAAAATAGTTCACACATTTATGTAAACCGTAATGTAGAATCCAATTTATCGGTTCTTGATTGCAAACATCGGAAAATTGAATTTCGTCCATTACAGTTCCATTACCACGAATGGCAAAACAAGTTTTGGGTCACCCGCAAGTATTTTTTGGCGTAGAACACGAATATCCAACAATAAAGAGTGGTTTCTATTTGAAAATACAAAGTTGACTCCCGTTTGGGGGTGGGGGTAGGAGGAGGGGTAGCCAGTTTCAGCACAGACCGATGTCCCCATTGAGAATATTAACTTTTCATCTGGTACATTTTTACATACGACACGTACTTTTTTTCCGAGATATTTAATTGTTCCAAGTTAAGACTGACAACTACATATGCAGTGTAATGCTGCTTGTGAAGAAATCATCATTGTACAGATATAACAGTTGCTTTCATCCTGCCAGGTAAAATAAACGTATAAACATGAATATTAGGAAACATATCTGGAGGCAACATACCTTGCCTGCTTTGTGACAGTAAACATACTTCACACACTATCATGCGTTCTTTTGATCATGGACATGCTACGCGAGTATGTTTGATTTTTACGGTAGCAATCTTTTAAAATATTGTTCTCTTAATTACAAAACGAAATATATTTAAGCGAGTTCCTAATGAGATTTTTAATGAAATTTTATTTTCAAACTGCTGCTTGCTCCTCCACGACGAACGCAGGCACTTGAACAATTGTCTCTGGCAATGAGTTCCGCAGTGCTTCCATTCTGCGCTGCCACTGCCCTCGACAGTGTTGCAGAAATTTCATCACGAGAGAGCCAGCCGCAGACCAGAATTAATCTCTAAGAGAAAGCGCGACTAAGAACCAGGCACAATGTTGGCGAGAACAAATGCGAATAGAAGAGTTGCTTTGTACAATAACGGCATTACGTTTCGTGTAGGCTTTCGCTCGCTGAAGCAAAACAAAGGGGACCACAAATTCTGCAATGAAACTAACATCCCTAAAAGTTAAGTCCTAACCTTAGACGATTAGTATAATTGGCGCTCAGTATTGAGAATGACCCAAACTTCCTATGTCTCAGTCCTGGAAAAATGCTGAGCGAACTGTCAAGAAAAGAAGCGCTCTTTCGTAATTGTAAAAGTATTGATTCATTACTTCCTTGAAAATGGTTGACGACGCTAAAGTGTTCTCCCTTCTAGTTTCGAAGCGCTGATGGTGGTCATGTGAGGCAACACTGTACACAACAAGTTTTAAACGCTGGGGTGCTGATAACACCCCACCTACCTAGTAGTGCGACCTCCTGTGTTGAGCAGTGTACATCATGTCATATGAGGAGCAAAAACGTCTTAGAAGGCTCTTGGAGGAGGTTTTTAATGAAGATGAAGACTGTGAGGTTTGAGTTTGAATATTCGGATGACAATGAAGAAGAACAGCGCGAAGAAAGCGATCATGCAACTGCAAGTGATCAATCTGATAATGATTCTAGTGAAGATACGGTTTCCTTCTTTCCATCAACAAGGGAGAGGTTTATGCTTGGTAAGGATAACGTAACTAAGTGGATGACTACACCTAACCCTAATAATATCAGAACAAGAAAGCAAAATATAGTAACTCAGCTTCCCGGTACCAAATTAATTGCTAAAGACTAAAAGACTGCTGTAGAATGCTTTGATGTTTTCATAAATGAGCAAATAATTCGCTCAATATTAGAGTGCACCAACCTTTATATCGATCGCATTTAGGCCTTCTGCAAGAACAAAAATAGATGCTGGAAAACAGATGTAACAGATGTAATAGAAATACTTAAAATTGCTGGTTCTTACAGAGCAGCTAAAATGAATTTACAAGATCTGTTTTCTTCACAGGGACTAAGAGTACAAATATTTCACACTACTATGTTCCTTACGAGTGTTTGAGATTTGATAGGGGGCAGTGTAAGGAACTGGATAAAACGGCTGCAATACGGAAAGTATTCACCTTGTTCAACGAAAACTGCAGAAATGCATACAGCCTTGTAAGTTACACCACAATTGATGAACAACTGGTTACCTTCAGAGGTAAACGTCCTTTTTTTGTGTATATACCTAGCAAACCTGCTAAATACCGAATAAAGATAGACATTATGTGATGCAAGGACTTGGTATAAATCTCAAATGGAAGTGCATGCGGGAAAACAGCCTGAAGAGACTTTCCAAGTTTCTAATTCAGGTAAAAACGCCGTTTTGAGACTTATGAGGGGATTCAAGGAACCAGAAGAAATATAACAGATAATTGGTACACTAGTATCTTGCTTGCTGAAGAATTACTGAAAAAGCAGCTGACACTTGTTGGCACAATAAGAGAAAATAAGCCTCAGCTTCCTACTGAACTGACTGTCATACAAGGGAGAGAAACTGCAAGTACAATTTTTCCGTACAAAGGGGACATCAGTTGCCTTTCATTTGTACCTAAAAAAGGTAAAAATGTTAGACTGCTGTCAACAATGTATCCAAATTCCAAGAGTATTGACACTACAACAGGTGACAGAAAGAAACCTGAGATCATTACCTTCTACCACCTTACAAAAGGCGGAGTTGACAAGTTGTGTGAAACATTCACCGTATCAACAAGAACAAAACGATGGCCATTAGAAATGTTCTTTCGGATGGTAGATATTGCTTGCATTAATGCTCAAGTTATAATGAAGAGCAACATCCCCAGTTTTACTGTGGAGAGAAGGCAATTTATAAGACAGGTGGGGCAGGAGCTTTTGCATCCTCAGGTTTTTTAAAAAAAGCTTCAAACTCGGCTGTACCAAGATCCATCCGGCTGAAGGCAGCTAAGATTTCAAATACGGAAGAGTTTGTGCCAGCAGTTCAAAGTAATAAACGCACATCAGGAAGATACAGTTTGTCCAAGAAATGCTGATAAAAAACCAATTTGTGTGTTTAAACCATATGAGAAACATCTGCAGTAAATGTATGAATTCAGAATCTTCTTCGAGTGAAGATGAAAATGTTCAGTGTTGAAATGTGATTTTTCTCTAGACTTTTGACAAGAGTGATTGATTCAAGTTATATAAATATGTCTGTTGCTTTGGTTGTTAATATCTCTCTAAAATTTTAAAATGGTTAAACCTTTTCTTATTTGATTAATTTGAAAAATGGTATGTATACAAACATTTGAAACCATTTCACACATGTTATTGATTTATCAGTTGCAGATAATTGTTACAGTACCTTAGCTATTAAAATTGTACTTTAATGAATTAATAAAAGGCTAAATGCAATGTTTATTCTATAATAAACAATTTAAGAAAAATCGAAACCTCGGTATCGTATTTATGTAGGGTGCTGTGAACACCCTACGTCCCTACTTATGTTATGAATGCTCACTTCCCCAGTTAAAGGTTAAGCGGATGTCATGAAGACGAAAGCCCAGGACCCAGATCGGCGACACAGGGTGCAGCCAGTAAGGCGGTGCTACGCTCAGCCAGACGGCGGTCATCCGGTGTAACGCCAGACAGGTTTCAGGCGAAAGCTTGCAGTCGCCTGGTATGGCCTCTCACCGCGGGAAGGTGCAGGTTCGATCACATCTTGTTCAGCCATTTTTGTGGCAGCCATGCAGCTTTTAGTGGCTAAGTTCCATTACAGTTGGCTGGATGTGTTCTCGGACACGAAGTTGTTTTCTGTAACAGGCAGCACACCACGATTCGCCAGTCGGGTTAATCGGTAACTAGCGAGATTGTCATTCAGTCGGAATCAGTAATAGAGACGGAATGGTCAGACACTAACAATGAGGCTTCAGAAACGGTCGTATTTAAAGCAGTCATTTTCTCCCATTATTCGGGGGCGTCGGTGGACGTGTCCCCACCGTGGTGTCTCAGTTATTGCCCGTTCCACTTTTCTTCACACCTTCCGCCCGTACTAGGATTCCGTGGAACGGCTGAGCATGGAGGTTACATGTTAATAGCTCTGTAGTTCAAGGCTCGCCAAGTAACGCTGTCGGTGCTGTCATGCTGCGCAGTTCGGGCTTCTTGATTACAGCTCGCCTGGAAGTGCCAAGTGTATGAAGAGCGACGACGCTCTACCCTCAGCAACTCAGAACTCCTGGCGTGCCCCAGATACCGATTGTGACACATGGTATGAGCCAGAACTGTTTCTCTGTCGTCGTTGCCAAGTAATAATTTCAAAATTTATTGCGCACGCGGGAATCGAATTTGCTATGCAACAGTCTCCCTCCTTCGAGAAATGAGTCCCGGATTTTGGTTTGGTGGACCCAGTTACGTAGATTACATTGACACTAGTTTATACCGTGCAACCCCGCTTAATATTTCTTGGCTGGGTTCTGCGCTCTAATACGGTCGAGATTCAACTCATTGTATATGCTATAATTCAGTTACAAATGTTTATACAATTTAGTTCCTACGTCTTAGTTGTGACATCAGGTCATTCGACGGGGGTATTGTGCAAACGTAGATCCGGAGGATTGGCAGGTTTAAGCCTCAAGCTTAGGTAGAGCATACAAGTTGCTATAAGTAACACGGCTATGTTAGTAGTAGAAACACTTTAGTGAAATGTCAGATGTGTTCGAACGTCAGTTTCGTATTAAAACGCTCCTTTTCTGATGCAATTAGGTTGTCTCTTGAGTGTAGAATTCAAAGTACGTTAAGAAAGGTTAGATTTTGGATAGGTAAGATATTCAAACTTTTTCTGTCCAATTTAACATTGGTGTTGGTAATTTGATACTGGCTATGGTTGCAGGTACCTATTGTAGTTAGCCCTGCCTATATCCCAAGTCGTGCCATTCTTTCAGATACCACTGTTCTGAAGCTCCATTGTTGCCCCTGGGTTTCCAATCTCCATTAACAGCAAATTATTACAGTCTGCGATGTGAAGACTAAGTAACTCCAGTAGATAACGCTTTTCTAAAAATGTTCGCATCGAGCTCACATCTTAACAACTGAACTAAGCATTATAGCCCATATGTGCAGATTCTTCTAGTCGGACAAATGGTGGCGATTCGTGTTCCGGAGTCTCACAACTCCTTCAGTGTCATAAGGTCACGTGCATCTCCTCGACCCGAGATCACTAACACTTCCTAAGACTGTGGTTGCTCTCACTTACTCATGGCTTCCCGTTCATCGATCATGGATGGACGGTGTAACACTGATAATTAGCGTTTCTAGTGACTGCAGGGAATCATTGCTTTTTGTCTTTACCTCTACAGTTGCTATGTGATGGAAGAGAGCTAGATTCTCATGTGTTAACTACGCTGAAGAGCCAAAGAAACTGATACCCCTGCCTAATATCGTGTAGGTCCCCCGCGAGCACGCGGAAGTGCCGCAACACGACCTGGCGTGGACTCCACTAAAGTCTGAAATAATGATGGAGGGAATTGACATCATTAATCCTGCCGGCTGTCCATAAAACCGTAAGAGTACGAGGGGGTGGAGATCTCTTCTGAACAGCATGCTGGAAGGCATCCCAGATATGCTTGACAATGTTCACGTCTGGGAAGTTTGGAGGCCAGCGGAAGTGTTTAACCTCAGAAGAGTTTTCCTGGAGCCAATATGTAGCACTTCTGGACGTGTGGGTGTCGCATTGTCCTGCTGGAATTTCCGAAGTCCGTTGGAATGACATGAATGGATGTAGGTGATCAGGCAGAATGCTTACGTACATGTCACCTATCAGTCTTATCTAGACGTATCAGGGGTCCCGTATCACTCCCCCTGCAATTGCCTGCAAACGCCCCACACCATTACAGAGCTTCCACCAGCCTGAACAGTCCCCTGCTGACATGCAGGGTCCATGGATTCATGAGGTTGTCTCCATACCTGCACACATCCATCCTCTTGTTGACGGGACCAGGCGTGGTGTAAAGCTTCGTGTAGTGCAGTCATGAAGGGTACACGAGTGGGCCTTTGGCTCCGAAACCCCAGATCGAAGATATTTCGTTGAATGGTTCGCACGCTAACACTTGTTGATGGCCCAGTATTGAAATCTGCAGTAATTTATGGAAGGTTGCATTTGTGTCACGTTGAACGATTCTCTTCAGTCGTTGTTGGTCCCGTTCCTGCAGGATCTTTTTCCAGCCGCACCGATGTCGGTGGTTTGATGTTTTACCACATTACTGATATTCACTGTACACTCGTGAAATGGTCACACGGGAAAATTCCCACTTCATCGTTACCTCGGAGAAACTGTGTCCAGTCGCTCTTGCGCCCATTATAACACCACATTCAAATTCACTTAAATCTTGTTAATTCGCCATTATAGCAGCAGTAATTGATCTAACAACTGAACCAGACAACTTGATAGCAACGAGTTTAGGGGCATTCATTATCATTGTGTCTTATACGGAGTTTCGCGACACACCCGACATGTATTCGCGATACAGAAGTTGAGAAACGGTGGACTGGGGGAACTTGGCAGCCATTTCAGTCACGACGACATCGTGGTGAGAGACCCCTTAAATGATGCTGTGCTGGGGTGAGAAAGGGTCATGTTGGATGGCCATTCAGAGCTTCACATTTTCGTCAGTGGTCGGCGAAATTTTGCTGTCGCCTCATGTGCTAAGCTTTAGAGGTGCAGCTGGTGCATACTTTATTTTCTAGAAGGAGAGAGCGGTATGAATATCAATGGTTCAGATGAAACGCCAGTACTAAGCAAATAAGGGAAAACTGAAAGGTAGAAGGAATATATACACGGGGGGTCGATAGGTCGATATCAGGGAAACAAACTTCAGGAGATATCTTTGCTATTTAGTTTACGTTAAAATCCTTTTCGGTACGGTTGTATTTCGGTTCGGTCAACCTGCACAACGTATTGGTTGGAATTGTATTTGAACTTACAGTAAAAATATTTGGAACAACCATCCTGAAGGGTATCTTATGACAGACGTTCATATGACGAGATGGCAAAGAACGATGCTGATATTACCGGGTTGTTGATTAACCCGACTGGCTGTGCATGGAGCGGAATAGTTGCGCAGGAGACGAGTGCACATGTAAGCATTAGTTGCTTTGACAGCTGTTAACCCGGCAGCCACGTGATCGCGTGTCGCTGGTTCTGGAGGCCATTGTATTCCACACTTGCCTTCTGTAGCGCTGTTGCGCTGTTGTCTCGGGGCCAGTGAGATACACGGTTTCTGCAACGAAGTAGTGACGTCACACTAGTCGGCCTGTCCGCCACACTTAGCAAAAGCTCGGCTCCGTGCAGGGCCCACGGGAAATCAACAGTCAATTGAAAGATAGCCACTATAGGTCTTAATTGTGTCGTGTGCTATGGAGAACACGCAGTCAAGAATTAAGAAACACATCTGAAATAGTCACTCGCTCCCCGCCGGAGACAGCTGCTGGTACTCGGACCTGCAGTGTCACGTGCTGTGACTTACGCGCCACGGCCTCTCTTCGCGAGGGCCTCGTGTTGTCTCTTGAGGAGTGTTTCTGCTTGTTGTGGAGGTGAGAAGCACGAGTAATAAATTTTCTTTTTGATACGGCACTGACGACAACTTGCAAAACTTCACCTATCGAACAAACCAGACTGGTCAAGGTGAAAGAAATCCGGTAAGTAAAATTAAAGTTTGTCATCGTCGTGGGTATTGGAGACGAAGGGCAAGTATGGGGCAAATATCGGCTGTATCCTTTTGAGAAAAACACCTCGCCTTAAATACTTTTGAAAATTTCTAGAAATCCGAATTTGTATCTCTGCTTGGAAATTCTAACGCCGAACTTTCAGAATGCTAGTCCTGTGTGATCCTAAAGTTGTGTGCTAGGGTAGTATGCAGAATAGTCTTCGTCCGGGTATGGGGATTTCTAAAGGTTTAAGCAAGAAGTCCTCAAGTGTTCTTTTTCTCCATCCTTAGCTTGTGCTCCATTTTAAATGACCACGAAGTTAAGAGACACGGTCGAAGCGATTGAAGACACGTTTGTACTCAGGTCTTGAAGATGGTCATCATAGAATTTAATTACCTGGTGGAAAATGTTATTCATAACTGGAAAACATACATAAAATTTTAAAAAACTAACCTGGATCAGTGCTGCTACAATGTCGCAACTCCTTAAACGCTAATGTTACCTTCCTTCGTCTCAGAGCGGGGTGCACAAAATCTTTGTACTACTCAGTACGTATATTACAAGAGAAACTCATTCGTCATGTTTGTCACTGAAACAAAAACGGATTGAAATTTAGAGCAGGTTACATAGATAATCACTGCACCCACAAGTTTGTAGGGTGGTAATCCAAATGTGTTGCGGACACCTGATCAATGAAATTATGTCTGATCGAAAAAATTCGCGCCTGAACGACCGTACCGTCGTGCTGTCAAGCGTTGCTCTCCAGTATATTATTACACAGGTGCGGATCAGAGGTTCGGCTTTGATGGGGTGGGGTGGGGGTTTACATCAGTGCGCAGTACATCGGTTTAACATAGCTTTCAAGATTGCAGTTCGGAGAAGTGCGTTATAGAAAGAGCAGTCGTCCTAGATTAACATGTTTCATGCAACTGATCTAACAACTATAACAGCAAAAAAATGTCTCGAATTTAATATCATAATGTGCACGATATAAAATCGAAGTGTGTACTCGCCGTTATAAGTACGAGGGACATATTATTAATAATGCACAAGTTGGTATTATTGTGGATTGTTTGATGCAACAACATGAAAATTGCGTCAGTCGTAGTTGGGAGCTTGAGGAAGAGGCACGTGATTTTGTTTTTTCGCTGTATACTCTAACATAAAATTGGCAAGATACAGAAATGGACACTACGGGGGTCTCGGGTACTGTGACTGTTGAAGACCAGAGGCCGCAAGCACATAAAGATTGAAACTTTACGCGGCAAAAAACCCGTCAGAAGTCTACAGTGCGTTAAGTGAAGTTCGTGGTGAGTTTATAGCGGACCGTAGTATTACATATCTTGACAAATGATTTAAAGAATAGGAAAAATTTCTGCGAGATGGGTGTAGAGTTGCCAGACGTGCAGTATTTCCCGGGACGCCCTGTGTTTCCTGCCAAATTTTAAATGATCCACTGGGACAGTCTGTCCCGTATTTCAACCATGTTCCATTATTATTATTGTGAAATCTTTCGCGCTACAGCTTGCAAATACCATTTATGTACGTGCGTACCGCATGTAGGTACGACTAGCTGGGCTACCAGTCTATGACAGTGCCGGGCGGGGACGATATTCACCGATTCCCACCATAGCGCGTCTCTATTTTTCTTGTTTATTGACCGTCTCACTTTCATTCTACAATTTTGTATTCAACATTTTTGTTCGTTTGCTGACTCGCTTAAATGCTATGTCAACGCATATTAACACTTCTGGAAGGATTTTTTAATTCCATTCTTGATTGTCATTCTAGTTTTAAACTTCGTTCATTGTTTTGCGAGAACTGGTGAGTGTTGAACGCGTTACGTTTGTGAATTATTTCTAAAACTGTAGACAGGATAAATGATTTAAGTGACTGTGACCCAGATAATTCGTCTAGAAACGGAGGAATACCTTCTAAGAAAAAGGCTTACTAAGTATAATCCGAACTGGGAAAATAGTTATTCCTGGTTAAGACAATTAAAAGGAAACTTACAAGACGCACTGTCGCCTGTGCAATAAAGATTTCTCGTGTGCTCATGGAGGCATTGTTGATGTAAAACATGCATGTACTGAATCTCATATGACTGTAAGAGCAACAAAGTATGAAGTACCTTACCTAATATTTCTCGAAGCCTGCCTCGGAGACGGACAAGATTACTGCTGGAGAACTCCCATCTGTTTATCGCACGGTAAAACATTCTGTTCGGCACAATATTGTGGATCTGCAGTGAAACAAAAATAGCTCAAAGTTTTAGTTGCAGAAGAACAAAAGCGGAAGCTAGTAAATGCGAAGTATTGGTCAAAGGGTCTGTTAAAAATATTTTGAAGACCAGCCAAGAAAAAATCTATACTTCTCTATAGCGAGCGACAGGTACAAATAATTAAAAAAAAAGAACATTTCCAATTTGCTTACGATTTTTTGATGATACTAGGGTTTAAACAGTCGACTGGAAATTGTAGAATGAAATAATTGTGCAAACCAAGTTACGAAGTGATTAAGACATATTGGAGAAGATTGTCTTTAAATAAAGTTTCGGCTTTCGCCGCTGACAACACGGATGTAAACTATGGCAGAAACCATTCCATGTATATACTACTTTTAGCCGAAAATGATAAAATTGTCGAAGCAGGTTGCCCGGTCAATATTCTTCTCAATGTAGCAAAATAGAGTTCTGATAAACTTGAAGTGGATGTAGAAAGATTGATACCGAAAATTGCAGTCACTTCAGTATATCTGCCAAACGAAGAGCGGACTTGAAACTCCAAGTTCAAGCGAATGAGATGCAACGGGATTGTGTGTCATTTGAGTCATACGTCTGTCCGCGAGATTTCCACAGCCATAAAAATCCCTAGGTCCACTGTTCCCGATGTGATAATGAAGTGGAAACGTGAAGGGACACGTACCTACAGGCTGACCTCGCCTGTTGACTGACTGAGACCGCCGACAGTTGAAGAGGGTCGTAGTGTGTAACAGGCAGACATCAATCCAGAGCATCATACAGAAATTCCAAACTGCATCAGGGTCCACTGCAAGTACTATAACAGTTAGGCAGGAGGTGAAAAAACTTGGATTTCGTGGTCGAGCGGCTACTCATAAGCCACACATCACGCCGGTAAATGTCAAACGACGCCTCGCTTGGTGTAAGGAGCGTAAACATTTGACGATTGAACAGTGGAAAAACGTGTGGAGTGATGAATCACGGTACACAATATGGCGATCCGATGGCACGGTGTGGGTATGGTGAGGTGAACGTCATCTGCCAGCGTTCCAACAGTAAAATTCGGATGCGGTGGTGATATGGTGTGGCCGTGTTTTTCATGGAGGGGGCTTGCACCCCTTATTGTTTTGCGTGGCACTATCACAGCACAAGCCCACACTGATGATGTTTTAAGCACGGTCTTGCTTCCCACTGTTGAAGAGCTATTCGGGGATAGCGATTTCGAACACCTGTTCATAATGTACGGCCTGAGGCGGAGTGGTTACAAGACAATAACATATCTGTAATGGACTGGCCTGCCCAGAGTCCTGACCTGAGTACTGTAGAACACCTTTGGGATGTTTTGGAAACGCCGACTTCGTGCCAGGCCTCGCCGACCGACATCGATACCTCTCCTCAGTGCAGCACTCCGTGAAGAATGGACCGCCAGTGCCCAAGAAACCTTCCAGCACCTGATTGAACCTATGCCTGCGAGAGTGGAAGCTAAGGGTGGGTCAACACCTTATTGAATTTCAGCATTACATATGGAGGGTGACACGAACTTTTAAGTCCTTTTCAGCCAAGTGTCCCGATACTTTTGATCACGTATGTACATTCGTAAGTGGATGCGGAGGTTTTTTTTTTTTTAAATACCTTGCCATTTTCGAGACTTAATATTCATGCTACTTTATTTTCTGAAATTACGAAATGGATAAAAGCTTCTATTTCTTTTGTGTTTTGCGGGTCGTCATGACACCGCACTTTCGTCAGCGTCCCGCCGCCCCACCCCCACCCCCTTCGCCACCGGTACTTACGTTAACATAGAGCGCTTCGTTGTTTGCTGAGTACTCGTGACTCGACGGGCGGGCTTACCGCTGTGTACGTCTTTCGAACAGGCCATGTTCTGCTTTATAAGAGCAAAGGCTTGTTGTAGGCTCATACTTCTTGGAACCTGCGTGTAAAGGACTTCAGTTACTAATTTGTGCGATGGTTGGCAAACGCACGGAAGAACCTGAAAGTACTACCTTTATGTACTTTATCCCAGTTTTCGGGATGTAGTAGCATATTCGTTCCTAAAAATTGAACTATGTAAAATATCCTTGGATAACATTTGTTGTTGTCAGTTCACCTTCACGCAGCGAATATTGGATGGCACTCTTTAAAACTACTTTTAAAATATCGTGGGTCAGGTTCTGTGCAGAGGCTGTGGAAGGACTGTCGTTGTTCAGAAGATATAAATAGGTCCTGCTTAAAACACACGTGACTGTGAGGTATCTTCTCAGATGCAGTTCTATAAAGGCAGATAATGTTAGAAAATTGTTTAAAAAATGTGATAACTTGAAGATGACCACCGGCGTGTGCAAAGTATGAGAGCTGTTCCTGACATAAATAGATATAATTTGATGCGCGCTGGCGAAATGACTCGATATCATTTGACTTGTCACCAGTCATTCACGAGAATCAGTCCATCTTTCGAAACTGACAATAAAGTAGCCTTAGTTAGACTGTGTACTAATATATAAAAGGTAAGCCTTATTAGCAAAAAGCTCGAAAAGTTCTTGAACTTCAATTTTTAAACGATACTTTAAGAAACATTCGCACGGACATAACTACATGCTGGTTGATTTAGCTACCCATGCCGATGACGTTTAGTGCAACTCGCAATGTTACATCTGACGTTTTAAAATTACGCGCGAGATTCTGATATTATCTCGGTTTCCGCCCCAGCAATTACTCCTGCAGAAAAATCATTAGAACGTTTTTGTACGAGGGACGTTCAGTAAGTAATGTAACCCATTTCCTGGACAATTTTCGTTGCAAAATGCGAAATTTGTTGTGGGACATCGTGGAATATTCGCGCAACCACTATAGTTGCACGAACTTCCGACAGATTGCAGCGCTATACGTGGCCTTCAAAATGGCGTCTGTAAGGAGGTGTGTTTTAAATAGTTTCTGGTGGAAAACCAGAGCATCGCAGATATTCAGAGGCACTTGCTGAACATCCACGGAGAACTGGCAATGAACAAAACGACTGTTGAGTCGTTGGGTGAGACATCTGTCATCGCAACAAGATCGCGCAAACCTGTCCGATCTGCCTTGAGCCCGCCGACCGCACACTGCTGTTACTGCTGCAAAATGTTAGCCACCACAAAAATGCAAACGAACGTCACCTCCATGACAACCCTAGGCCTCACATGTCTTCGCACCCGAGAGGAGTTCGCAAAACTTCATTTGACTATTCTTCCTAATCCACCCTACAAGATGGATCTCGCACCTGCATTTAGGCCCAGTGAAAAGGTGCACTCCGCATGGAGGAGTACGTAGATGATGGGAAGGTTATTCATACATCAAGACGTTGGTTCCACGTCGACCAGTAAGAGTGGTACCATGCAGGCATACAGGCTCCCCCAGTAAGGTGGGGAGATTGTATTGAAAAATAGGGTTTCGTAACCACAAGAGTGGGGAATAATGTAGTACATCAGAATCCTGAATAAAAACAACCTGCTTTCAGAGGAGAAAAATATTTCCATTACTTATTGAACGCCACCTGTAGAAAATTTAAATGTAGTTAAATTTTGTACTGGAATATGTTTTCACTGGAGGCCACGATTTGAGTTATTCAAGAAAAACGTACAGAAGTGACATTCAAACGCACGTCGACCCCCACGCTCATCCCTCACAAGTCAGGATTTCTAGTATGTTGTAGCACTTCCTCCTGCCGCTGTGCAAAAACTTTCCGACTACACAAACTATTACCGATATTCGATCGATTTTGTTCTCTGTTGACTGGGTTATTATGCCACCACTATAATCGCTATTAACATTATCAATTTAAAGGTGCCCGTGAGGGTAATGAAATAAGAAAGGCATCTGTAAATGTCACACTAAAATTAATTACGTTGACATTTTGAACCAGACTTAACCCTTACAAGCACAGTAGTTTCGTAGTCAGAAAGCCTGACGAATAACGCGGTGTAATTGATTACTTTAAAATTCACGAAATTTCCACCATACTGCAGTAGCTGACAACCCACCATCGCCCGGGTATTCAATTTACTAATATTCTATTAGAAGCGGAAAAACTAACAATAAACTGTGTTTTTGGTGTAATAGCGTGAAAATTGTATTTCCGTGTATTTGTGTAAACACCTTTGAAATTATGAAACATTCGTGCAAAGAAAGATGTATAATGTACAAACGTATAAGGAATGTAGGCGCATAGTAGTCACAAAACGAAAATCAAGTGAGTGATAACATGTTATGTTGCAGATACTAAAAGCATAACGGTAAAGACCTGATGTTGCAGGTGATGTGTTGTACGCTGTCAGAACTCAAATTCAGTGAAACGTAACGCAATACAGAGAGACGTTCTCCTTTGTGAGAGCACAGCTGTAATGAGCTCGTTATTCGCAACAAGCCAAACAATAAGAATCCTATCACAGTCAAAGCAGTCATATCAGTAATTCGACTGCAGTAAACAAGCAAGCAAACATTATGGCGTCGCTAGTTTGCAAAATGATTCCCATGTTAAATTGGATTATTAGATAGACATCCGATAGAAACTTTAACAACGTGTAGTACTTCGTACACTGTTAGTCACCAGGACTTTTCAAATGAGAAGAAATAAATAAGTCATAACTGCTATATTACTTACGTGTAATTAAAGAACTGCTTTGAGTATAAAATTTGAATTCTAGAATGGCTGAGCCTTAAGGTTACAACGTTATCTTAGACTTTCAGTGCGCGAATAAAGTTGTGTGTGAGCCATTTGCTATGAAATATACTGGGGTACAACTGCTTCCCCAGTAACATAACCCAAAAGAACATGGACCCTCACTGTACTGGTTTACGTGATCAAAACCTAATGGAAGCAAATGAGAAGAGACCTAGGAATAAATAAAACGCGCACACACACACACGAGAAAAGTTTGCAACAGAGATATTAAATGTGAAATTTGTTGGTGGTGGTCATGTTCTGAAACTAAAGGAGACCTAGATCAAATTAGATTTTATGTCTTCATTTTTGTGGCCATGAACTCCGTAGGTGCTGTATCACCACATAATGTATTTAAAAATACGACGTTGCAATTGCTAAAAATGCGTATTTACTCTAAACGTATGGGTTTTATTCATTAACAATCATCAGTGCTCTAGAATTAAACACATCTGCAGTTTTGGTTTTGGTTCTATATGTAAAAAACTTATTTCCCGAACTGCTAATGTGTGAATTTTTGCTACTGCATTTTCTTGTGATTTTGGGGCGTCTCAGGAAGTATAGTTTATTAGCATGGGAGTCAATAGTATAGTATAGTATAGAATAGAGCCTTTTGCGGGGGGGGGGGGGGGGTGTTTAAAGACCAGCACAAAGCGACGAACACCGAACACAGAGTAGGGAAGAGGAGAGTGGGGTAGTTGACATGAAGAATGTGGGGGACATTAAGGGGTAAGTAATAACGAAATAGAGAGAAGTAGATGTAGTAGAGAGAGAGAGAGAGAGAGAGAGAGAGAGAGAGAGAGAGAGAGAGAGACTGACTGACTGACTGACTGGAAGGGAAAGAGAGGGGGGCCGTTTCTTGTGTGTTTGCTTAGGCGGTGTACTCAATGGTTTGTATATTGTTTGGTTTCAAATGTTTATTTGGTCGTTAAGATGTTTATTGTGTGTTAGTGCTCTCTTTTTATGGTAAATTCCTTGAAATGTAAAGAGATGCTCAACATTTTCTGTTGTAATTTGGCCTGTGCGATCCTGGTTAGGATGGTCCACGTACGTCGAGGAACTTCCCATGTGCTTGCATAGCTTACACCGTGTGCCAGAGATCTGATTCCACGTATTTATACTGGGATACTACATTATAACTGGAAATAAGTTTACAGCTTGTTGACAGTCTTACTTCACAATCTCTCCGATTATTAATTACATTTTATGCATTTTTTCCCCTTCCCTAAACGAAGACTTATTCATTTCCTACATCCTTCATATTTGAAAACAATGTATGAATGAATGAAACATTCGCTTAGACAAAAGTAACCAGTAGCGTTGTCGTAAATTCATTGTATCATCCCAGTACTGAATGAAAGTACGTGTATTTCGTTACTAGGTACCTCAAGACATGTGCTTGTCCCCAGGTAAAACAAAGTAATACCATAGTTAGCTCCCGCGTATGGAATCCCACGCGGATTGCTGTGTTGCAAAGCCGACGGAAGCGTGAAGCGGGAGCGGTCGGTGTTGCTGGGTTGGGCGGAGGACAATATAGGGGGAGCGATCGGTAATGCTGACGGACGACATCCTGCGGATAACGCTTGCAGCTTTCGCCAGCTTAACGGTGCGGCGAGTGATGCGAGGCTATATCAAACAGTAAGTCGTACAGTTCGTTGCACTGTGTCGCTCAGTTCTGTTTTCCTTAAAAAGCCTTTTCTCTTAAAGTACAATCGTGTAGTCGGGTTAGCGTTTGAAAATATTAAATTTTTCATTTGCGTGACCATAATGTCCTTCATTGTTGATACTGCTTCCTCTGTAAACACTAAATGTAGAAGGTGCGTTAAGTGACCGCTCTAAGGAAAATGGAATTTTTACCAGACCATGGTTACTGTTGAAAGCCTGCCGCATACGGGCGTTTTGAATTACATATTGCAAGATATCACAACACACATTTTAAGTAAAATATAAAATAGTATAATAGGAACAGTATGCATTTCTCTAAAATCGTACAAAGGACACTTCTACCTATCTAAAGGATTAATGAGGCCTCTGCCGTCACGGCAGCATTCCATCCATGTTTGCTATATTGATTTACGGACTTACTTTCTAGGCATCTTGACGCCCTAGGATTTGCAAAAGTACCTAGCGGCTGCAGCAGCACGCCGTTTCCAGTCAGATTTTTGTATTGGGCCAAATACACTGAAGATCCAAAGAAACTGGTACATCTGCCTACTAACGCATAGGCCCCACGCGAGCACGCAGAAGTGCCGCAACACTGGCATGGAGTCTACCAATTTCTGAAGTAGTGCTGGAGGAAATTGTCACCATGAAACCTGCAGGGCCGTCCATAAATCCGTAAGGGTACGACGGGGTAGAGATCTCATCTGAACAGCACGTTGCAAGGCATCCCAGATAAGATCAATAATGCTCACGTTTGGTGAGTTTGGTGGCGATCGGAAGTGTTTAAACTCAGAATAGTGTCCCTGGGACCAGTATGTAGCAATTAGGTACGTGTGGAGTGTCGCATTGTCCCGCTGGAATTGCCCAAGTCCGTCGGAATGCACAATGGACACGAATGGATGTATGTAATCAGACAGGATGGTTACGTACGGTTCCCCTGTCAGTCGTATCGAGACGAACTATGGGTCCCATATCACTCCAATTGCACACGTCCTACACCATTACGGAATTTTCACCAGCTTGAACAGTCTCCTGCTCCGCCCGTCCACTCGATACCATTTGAAACGAGACTCGTCCGACCAGCCAACATGTTTCCAATCATCAACAGTTCAGTGTCGGTGTTGACGGCCCAGGCGAGGCGTAATGCGTTGTATCTTGCAGTCATCAAAGGTACGCGAGTGGGTCTTCGGCTTCGAAAGCCCATATCGATGATGTTTCGTTTAATGGTTAGCACTGAAATCTGCAGCAATTTACGGAAGGCTTGCACTTCCGTCACGTTGAACGATTCTCATCCGTCATCGTTGGTCCCGTTTTTGTAGGATCTTTTTCCGGCCCCAGCGATGTCGGAGATTTGATGTTTATCAGATTCTTGATATTTACAGTACACTCATGAATGGTCGTACGGGAAAATCCCCACTTCATCGCTACCTCGGAGATGCTGTGTCCCATCGGTCGTGCGCCGACTGTAACACAACGTTCAAACTCACTTAAATCTTGATAACCTGCCATTGTAGCAACAGTAACCGATCTAGCAACTCTTATCTTATATAGGCATTGCCGATCACAGTGCCGTATTCTGCCAGTTTACATACACTATGTAATGAAAAGTATCCGGACCGCAGGCTGAAAATGACTTAAAAGTTCGTGGCGCCCTCCATCGGTAATGGTGGAATTCAATATGGTGTTGGCCCACCCTTAGCGTTGATGATAGCTTCCACTCTCGCAGGCATACGTTCAATCAGGTGCTGGAGGGTTTCTTGGGAGTGGCAGCCCATTCTTCACGGAGTGCTGCACTCAGGAGAGGTATCGATGTCGGTCTGTGAGACCTGGCACGAAGTCGGCGATCCAAAACATCACAAAGCTGTTCTGTAGGATTCAGGTCAGGATCTGAGCAGACCAGTCCATTACAGGGTGTTATTGTCATGTAACCACTCCGCCACAGGCTTTGCATTTTGAACAGGTGCTCGATCGTGTTGAAAGATTCAATCGCCATCCCCGAATTGTTTTTAAACAGTGGGAAGCAAGATGGTGCCTAAAACATCAGTGTACGCTTGTGCTGTGGTAGTTCCACGCGAAACAACAAGGAATGCAAGCCCCCTCCATGAAAAACACAATCACACCATAACATGACCACCTCCGAATTTTACTGTTGGCGCTAAGCACGCTGGCAGATGACCGAGCATTCGCCATACCCACATCCTGCCATCGGATCGCCACATTGTGTACCGTAATTCGTCACTCCATACAGTGTTTTTCCATTGTTAAATTTTCCAGTGTTTACGCTCTTTCAGTGTGCGATTTGTGCTTTTACCAGTGGGGGGGATGTCTTAGGGGGTTAGCATAATTATATATGTTACTAGCTTGGACCGTGGCGCTACCCATGGTTAAACAGTTATTTATAAATAGTATTAATGCCGAAACTCACTATTCACGCGTATGCACTATCAGAAAAGCAATCCGTTGTTGTATCTTTAAAAGTACATTATAGGTAAAGCTTATTTACAAAGTCATCTACATACATGTATACGAGGGGAATTCAAAAAGTAAAGGCACATTTGTGAAAAGCTGTACTTATTCTGATGATAGAAAACTGAAACATGCGTTATTTTTCTACGTAATCTCCCTGCAGTTCAATGGAGTTTTCCCGACGTTTTAAGAAGTTTTTTTTTATTTCATCAGAAAATACGTTTATCGGTTGCATCTGTAACCAGTTTTGCACCGCAACAATGACGTCTTCATCAATTTCAAATCTTCTTCCCTGTAGTGCTTCTGTTAAGGGTCCAAACATGTGAAAATCGCTTGCATCCAGGTCTGGGCTGTATGGTGGATGTTCCAGAACCTTGAATCTCAACTCCTTCATTGCGTCGGCCGTCTGTTTGGCAGAATGTGGGCGAGCGTTATCTTGTTGCAGGATGACACCTCTTCACAGTTTTCCACGACGTTTGGATCTGATTGCAGGTTTTAGTTTCGTACGCAACACATCACATCCACCATACAATACAGACCTGGCTCTAAAGCCTCGTTTACGCTGGGGCGACGTCTTGCAACATTGTAGCATGCTACGGAAATGTGGCGTGCGTCGTCTTGTCATTATTTGTAAATGTTTTGAATTGCTTAACTACTACATAACACTTTTTCAAAATTAATAAGCAAACATATTAACAGTATTAATAGTAAACTTTCAGTGTTCGGCTCCACAAATTTAAATTATATGTAAAGTTTTACTCCAGTGCTTGGTAAATAAACATCCCAGGTTGGGATGCATAAACTAAAACCAGAGAAGGGGATGGTCTGATGCAGAGGGGGGGAAATCCCCCCCCCATCCCCCCTTGCAAATCGCACACTGTGCTCTTTACACCAAGCAAGGCCTTGTTTGCCATTTACCGGCGTGATGTGTGGCTTATGAGCAGCCGCTCGACCACGAAATCAAAGTTTCCTCACCTACCGCCTAACTGTAGAGTACTTGAGCAGTGAATCCCGATGCAGTTTGGAATTCCTGTGTGATGGTCTAGATGGATGTCTGCCTATTACACATTTTTAATGACAAGAGGAAGTTTCAAAGTTTTTGGCGGGCGGGCGGTGATAGTTTCAGAAGCAGCCGGTAGAGTTCGCGCGGCAAAAGGGCCGTCATTCCGTTTCACTGTCAGTTGTGAGGGAGATGGCGACTGTGGAGCAGGTGGTTTTCTGCGTTCTTGTTCGCGAAAAGTGAGTCGCAGATTGCAGTGCAGCGTGCATTTCGTACGGAATTCGCTACTCAATCACCAACTCGCAAAAGCATTAGCCATGGGTTTAAGCAATTTAAACAGACTGGGAGTGTGTATTACTTTGTTTTACCCGGGGACAAGCACATGTCTTGAGCTACTCAGTAACGAAATATACATACTTTCATTCAGTACTTGGATGATACAATGAAAAAAGCACATACCTACAGCGTGTATGGGAGGATGATACCCGAAGGATTCAAGAAAATTTTGTGCACATTCCCACTAAGTCTACCAATAGAGCCAGTCAAGAACTTTGGAATACCCCAACCAACTGTTAGGAAAGTTCTGAGAGGGCGTTTGCTGTACAAGCTCTATCGATTACAACTTGTGCAGGCTCTCAACCACAATGACAAAGAGAAGCATCTCGCATTTTGTCGTTATATGCTAGCAAAGACGGAGGAAGACGCATTTCTATAGCGTGTAATTTTTAGCGATGAAGCGGCGTTCCACATTAGTAGAAAAGTCAACGGAAACAATGTTAGCATATGGGCTTTTGAAAACCCACATTCACCATTGCAACACGGAAGAGACTCACCGAAGATCAACGTGTTCTGTGCCGTATCTCCTACAAAGGTTTGCGGACCATTTTTCTTTGCGGAAACAACTGTAACGGGAATCACGTATCTGGACATGTTGGAAGAATGGCTGTTCTGTTAAGTTATGGAAGATTACCAGGACTTCATTTTCCAGCAGGATGGAGCTACGCCCCATTGGCACCGTCGTGTAAGAGGCTTTTTGAATGACTCCCTTCTTCAGCGCTGGATTGGTTGCAATGGACTTAAGGACCTGGCTCTGCACTTCTGGCCACAGAGATGGCCTGATCTCACACCCTTCGACTATTTCTTACGGGGTTACGTGAAGGAAGCTGTTTACGTCCCGCCTCTGTCAACCACTCTGGACGATATGAGGAACCGGATCACCGATACCGTGCACTCAGTAACAGCAGATATGCTTTCGCTTGTGTGGGACAAGTTTGGCTACCGCGTCGATGTTTGCCGTGCAGCCAAAGGTGACCACATGGAGCATTTATAACATTTATCAATTTATAATTATTAAATAACTATTAAAAACTAATTAAATTGATATCAAACATTATGAAAAAAACTTTGAAACTTCCTCTTTTCATTGGTATAAAGCTTGCCCATTTTGGATTTGTACTTGAATAAATACGAAGTTTTGAAAATGGGTCCATCATTTAGAATAACTCAGTATAAATTATATCGAAACCTTCGACATAGAATCCTTGCTTTCGTTGGTAGAAAAGATGCATTATGCCTTTTCACACCATAAGACATGAATCATGTGCGACAATGTTCCTTGGTGCGTTACGTGTCCACCTCTCACTGTAAGAGGGTACCTCCAGCACTGTCGCACATTATCGCTTTAGGCCGGACGTTATGGTGTGGGGAGGCATAATGTTGCACGGACGTACTGACCTCCAAATCTTTAAGCTTGGTACACTCTTCGGTCAGCGTTATTGTAATAGTGTTCCTTTCCCAAGTGGGTCTTTTTAGGGGTGCATTCGTTCCTGGTTTCATTCTTACGGATGGCTGCGCGACCGCATTGAACAGCGCAGGTGGGGTAGCTGTTGGCACGCGAAGACATTCGGCGAACAGGTTGGCGAGCCCGTTCCCCAGACTTAAATGGTTCAAATGGCTCTCAGCACTGTGGCACTTAACTTCTAAGGTCATCAGTCCCCTAGAACTTAGAACTACTTAATCCTAACTAACCTAAGGACATCACTCACAACCATGCCTGAGGCAGGATTCGAGCCTAGAACCGCTCGGCCACCCCCGACTTAAATCCATGGAGTACGTGTGGGATGCGTTGAGCAGACGTATTGCAGCACGCCTACATGCGCCAACAACTATTCAGCAGTTTGCAACCGCACTGATGGATGAATGGAACTTCCTACCATTAGAACAGCTAACCAAACTTGGGGCCGGCATAGGAGCACGTTGCAAACCACGCATTGCCGTCCGTAGTGATCAGACATCCTGTTAAGAACCATGTTCCGCCTTTTCTTGCTGACTGCGGTATAAATTTTGTATAATTTTTGCAATGTATGGCTTTATGGCGACGACCAAATTCCAACAATGAAAGAAAGTGTCTATAGTCTATTCACCGAGAGCTGGGACGAAACATAAACAGTGTCACGTGAGCGACTACGATCGTTTCCAGAGAAAGCATTCGGTGTTCACGTGATACGTAGGGGTGTTGAAAACATTGGCGCACGCTTTGCAGCTGGCGGCGTTCGGCTGGCTGCCGAGCTGTCACAGCGGACCATGAGAAACCTGGGCAACAAGGTACGAAATAAATTTAACAATCATGTTAAACTGAGTTCATTCCGTCGTAGCAGATTTATTTTCATTCAGGTTGCTAACGAAACGCTCCATTAAAACACAATTAATTGTTAATTTTAATAACAGTACCAGTAATAATAATGATAAAGGACGAAACAAGGTTCACTCTATCTAACTTGAACTGTTTTCGTTGAAGTTTATAACAAACCGCTCCTCTCTCTCCTCTATAATGCAGTCTAATTTCCACATTTGAGTTTCCACTTTTTCTACGACATGGAGGACGCACTTGTTCCAATCCTCTGCAGTCATTGTTTTGTTTTTCTCTGCAACGTAGCCTTTGATTCTGGCCCACATTAACTCGATGGCGTTTAATTCACAGTGGTACGGAGGAATTCTGAGAACAGTTTTCCCTGCATTCTTCGCCATTTCATCCATTGCGTTTTCGTTGTGCGCTGTTCTGTGATTTTTAACTATATCTAAAAGTTCTTTCTTCAACATACCGTCTTCGAAACCGATGTTTTTAGATTTTAGCCACTCTGATATTTCGTGCTTATTGGAATTCGCATTGGGAACTTTTTCTTTTCTCCTAGAATGGTACGGCACGTTGTCAAGAACAATAACTGCATTTACCTGAAGCCGAGGAAGAACATCTTGAAACCACTTCTCGAAGGTTTCGACGCACATCTCCTCAGGATAATCTCCACTTTTCTTGGATTCGAAAGTCCACAAACATCCTTCAACGAACCCTGATTTGCTGCCAATGTGTGCGATCATCAGACGTTTCCCTTTATCTGATGGGCCCTTGTTTCCGGTGGATAATCCGGACAGAAACGCTTGTTTTGAGGAATTTATAGTGTCATCTACCCAGACGTATGTCTTGAGTTCACCCACGTCTCGTCCAAATAGTAAATGGGTCTGCCTTCATCTCTCAAGCGTTTAATAGTTCGAAGATAACACCGCCTCCATAAAATGTCATCCCTGTCTATTAACATGCTATCGCGCCCACGCCGGACATATTTGAAATTCATTTCTCTCAATAACTTATAAAATGTAGTTCTCCGAAAATTTCCCATACCTGCATCTTCGTTCACGACTGTAAGCACTTTGTCAATTGTTGGCAATTCGTTACGAAAAAAAAATTCGAGTCACTCATCGACTGCTCTGGATGTAACAGTTCCGTTTTATACACATTAAGCACCATGTGCATCTCAGAAGAACTTAATGATTTCTTCTTTGCTCGCTTCTTTGGTGGACTCAGAACTGACACGTCGACCTCGCTCGCTGAATCCGTGGATGACATAATGACGACAGCCATATGTGATGCTAATGAAATAAGTGAACATATAAAATAAGAAACCATGCGATGCTATTGGATGCGCACATAAACAGTGAATGCTCAGCGTAACTACAAACACATATACTTACTCTAATAATCAAAAACTAGTCTTTCAATCGTCTTTACAGATTAACTTAAGATATCGTGAAATCGCCGCTGTACAACACCCGCTAACGAGCTCACACCTGCAACTGAGACGGCCACACTGACTGAGCGCCGCGGCTGCGAACCGCACAATGCATCGCTCATAAAGGACAAACGGTTGCACCCATCGCATTCGAACGAACTACAAAATTAAATTCAAAACTTTCTGAAACTTTTCTCGCTGACACCCCCCCAAAAAAATGTAAAGGGGACTATATTTCGGATGATGATTTGGTAAAAGTTCTCCATCAGACGTGAGATTTTAATTTATTACTTCACTATTGGGCAGAAAATTTGAAGACGTCATCAACATATAGTACTGAAGGCAATAATAAAATTATTTTGCTGTGCGACACACAGTTTAGGAGATATGGCGTGAATAGAGTAATGCGAAAAAACAACTTTTCCTGAAAGCTTAAATATTTCTCTTTTTCAGTGACATTAAATTTTAATGTAATGTAAAAAAGGTGTCGGAAGGTAGTTCTCGGATCACTTTAACATGTTCAGGTGCCAAATTATAAAAAACACGACATTCTTTTTTTTTTTAATTTCTGACGCCCCTGCATTGTACACCCCTCGACGGCAGCGCTGTGGTCACGCGCCTTGCCGTGTTTACAGTACGTCTCTTATTTTGGTGAATGGAGTATAGTTATCACGAGGTCGCTAATTCGAGTCTCAGTGGTAGTAACGTTTTTTTTTATTTTTTAAACTTCTATATTTATTAACAAAAGGAAATGTTTATCAATAATTATTAAATCAGTGTTTTCAAAAAAATAACACTTTTTACTAATTACATGAAAGTAAATTAGAATTCGATAGAGACATAACTGCATCGTTGTTAAATGAAATATATTATATGCATCGACAATACTGTTCAATCTCTGGAACTTTTTCGCGATTTTAATTCACTGTGAATACAGGCATTTTCATTTGATCAGTAGTAAAAAATAAAAGGTAATTTTTATTAAAAACTAATAATTCAGTATTTGTAAACCAATATTTTCATTTGGTAATAAATCTGGAATCTAAATAAAAGAATACTATTTGCTAAAGCCAGAATTGAAATAACGAAATCTGTTACAGACGTCATATGTTACCCACTCAGCTACTGGGATTGGCACTTAACCGCGCTTTGGAGTATTTTTGAGAACTGCTTCGTACTGTTTTGCGAAATTTATGTCCGAGCACTAACCTTTAAGTATGAAGGAACTCGAAGAAATCCCGGCAGTAGGATTCTCTTGTGAGATAAACTGGAAGGATCCTGAGCAAACTGTAGTCCGCTCACGAACGGATATGTTACAAAACCGTCGTTCGACCGATACTTGAATATTACTCGCCAGTCTGGGGCCAGTACCACATAGAACTGAATCAGATTTGTTTAGTTTGCGGGAAATCGTTACGGAGATGCTCGTCCAGTTCCAGTGGCAGAAACAACGGAGGCATTGAGATTCAGTGGCACGCAAAATACCCTCCGCCATACGCCATGCAGTAGCTTTCATAGTGTAGATGTCGATGCAAATCTGGATAAATGCATAATAATACCCATAACAAAGAGAGAGAACACAATAATATCCAATTGCGAGATTAGGGATGGCCATCTGGAGCATATCACATAGTACACTATCTGATGAAAAGCATTCGGACACCGATTAGTGGACATTAATGTGGAGTATGTCCACCCTTCGCCTTTATGACGGCTTGAACTCTGCCGGGGATAATTTCAGCGAGGTGCTTGAATGTTTGTGGAAGGATGGCAGCCCATTCTTCGTCAAGAGCCAAAACCAGAGTAGGTGCTGTCGTGAACGCTGGGATCTGGGGCGACGTCGATGTTCTAAGTCATCCCAAAGATGTTCCATTGGGTTTAGGTCGGGACTCTGGACAGGCTAGTCCATTCAGGGAACATTGTTGTCCCAAAACCATTGCCTCAGAGATGCTGCTTTATAACAGGGTGCATTGCCATGCTGATACAGTCGTCGACTGCAGCCTGCTCCCCTACTGTACACAGTATACAATGCTGTGAAATCTGTTCATATCCTTGCACATTTAATATTTTCTTAAGCACAATAAGGGGATCACACCATTCCCTAACACCACCTCATCCGTACTTCACTGCTGGCTCTGCACTTGTTGGCTGCCCATACAAGAGATCTTCCTGGTTCTGGTGTAGCTGAGGTTGTTGCTTCGCGTTTCCACCCCACCATCACATCACCAACAGTCGACTTGGGCGACTTCAGAAGGGTTGAAATGTCGCTGATAAATTTGTTACTCACGTGACATCCAATGCGTAATCTACGTCGGAAGCCACTGAGCTCTCTTAGCTGACACATTCTGCTGCCGCTGCTTCTCTGCTGTCGCTGCTCCTCTGCTGTCAAGATTATAAGACCCGCCTCCTTTTATACTGACCTGTCCGCCTCTCGTAACATCTAGTGGTCAATTCTGCGTTATATAGAACTTTCCGGATAGTTTTGATCAGAATTTGGATAGTCACTTTTTGCTCGGCAGTTGCGCAGAGAGAACAGTAAAACAGTTCGCTGATATTGATGTGAACTATCCCCTGTTACGCGTTGTACCGCGGCTTGCATATTAATTAGATGTGGATATAGAGAGAACTTTTCCGAGTGCCGGAAGGAGTTGACACCTAAGCGACACCGTTGTTCATCAGCTTAAGTGAAGGATGGTCTTTTTCTTGCAATTTGTCTAGACAAATGTAAGGAGAAGAGAGCCTTCCACCTCTGTGCCGTCCAGGTTACGACAGTGAAGGTAACGAGCAGACGCGAGGGCAGTGGCAGCTGGCATCGGGGCCGAGTTGTGAGCTACGTTAAGAGGCTGTTACCCGTAACGAGGGTCCCCAGCCATGCACTTAAGCAACGCTCTCAAAGGGAGGCCTAATCCATAAAGCAGCGGTCATTACACCCCGCTAAATCCAGCTCACAACCAAAGGGCAGGCTCTACACTACTTCTCCACTGTCACTGCTCGGAAATTACGCCAGAGAGAAAGGAGTTAAAAAAAAAATAGCACGGGAAGTGATTCGCATTCATCCGAATAAAAATCCAGTGTAGTGTTGGAGAAAGTAGAGAATTTCAAGATATTTAGAACTCTGTTCCGGGGGGTCAAAAGGAATGGAATTCACGTCCCAGATATTTAAGTGCAGCCTACTTGCTTGGGACATCGTATACAACAGCCATGCAGCCGGCTGTAGCCGTAGAAGTCCAGCGTGCCTGCGTCCATACAAGTCATCTACTGTACCTCTAATGAAAATAGTTGTATGTGAATGCTCAACTGCGTCCGCTCTTTACTATGGGGTAACGTATTTTAGCATAAAAAGTATTAAAGCATTGTTCATGGATGTTGCTTGCTGTGCAGTTTTTCTCAAGAAAACTATAAAATAATACTCGTACAATTATTCTTAAGATCATTATCTCGAAAGAAGGTGGCTCAATTCCTATTTGAAACAAGGATCACGAGGAACAATAACAAATTGTTGGGCAGCGTGTATGTTGGAACATTTCTCACACTTTCACCTATGGGCACCTGTAATACAAGTTTAAGGTATTTTATAATTCCATTTTTAAATTATGGAATACACATTTTATGTGCTGCAGTCGTTTTCTGAAATTACAAAAATTACTCTGGAAAATTACGGGTTTTCCAAATGTGAAAACATGGGTATGTATCAAGGAATAAATGTGCTTCTGGAATTTAAAAGCGTGGTAAGCAAGTAAATCTGGTCCGTGTTGCATTTAATCGTTTATCTGTTACAAACTCTTCCATCTTGTGTGCAAGATGCATCATAAAGAAGTAATAATTCCATTTCCAAAGAAAGGCTGTGCTGACAGGTATAAATATTACCGAGCTATCAGTTTAATAAGTCATGGTTGCAAAATACTAACACGAGATCTTTATAGAAGAATGGAAAAACTGATAAAAACTGACTTTGGGGAAGATAAATTTGGATTCCAGAGAAATGTAAGAACACTAGGTTCCTACGACTTATCTTAGAAGATAGGTTAAGGAAAGGTAAAACGACGTTTATAGCCTTTGTAGTCTTATAAGGTTTTTACAATGTTGACTAGAATACTCTCATTGAAATTCTAAAGGTAGCATGCAGCATGCATAAAATAGAGGGAGCGACAGGCTATTCACTACTTGCACAGTAACCAGACGGCAGTTATCAAGAGTCGAAGGGCCTGAAAGGGCAGCAGTGGTTGAGAAGGGAGTGAGACAGGGTTGTAGCCTATCACCAGTGTTGTTCAATCTGCACATTTAGCAAGCGATAAAGAAAACAAAAGAAAAATTTGGAGTAGGAATTATTCTTAGGAGAAGAAATAAAAACTTTACTTTGAGGGTTGCCGATGCCACTGTAATTCTGTCAGACAGCAGAGGACTTGCAAGAGCGGATGGATGGAATGGACATTTAACTTGAAAGGAGGATGTAAGATGAACATCAGCAAAAGCAAAACAAGGATAATGGAATGTAGTAGACTTAAATCAGGCGATGCTGAGGGAATAAGATTAGAAAAAGACACTTAAAGTAATAGATGCATTTTGCTGTTTGGGCAGCAGAATAAGATATGGCAGAAATAGAAAGGATGCAAAATGTAGACTGGCAATGGCAAGAAAAGCGTTTCTGAATAAGAGAAATTTGTTAACATCGAATATAGACTGAAGCGTAAGGAAGTCTTTTCTGAAAATACTTGTATTTATTGTCGCCATATATGGAAGTGAAACATGGACGATAAACAATTTAGACAAGAGGAGAATAGAAGTTTTTGAAATGTGGTGCTACAGGACAATGCTGAGGATTAGATGGGTAGATCACGTAACTAATGAGGAGGTACTGAATAGAATTGAGGAGGCAAGAAGAAAGGATCAGCTGGTAGGACACAGTCTGATATGTCAGTGGATCACTTAACAACTGATCGTTTAACAACTGAGAACAGCGGCGTTTACGTAGAGTTGTCAGTACTAAAAGACAAGCAGCACTGCGTGAAATTACCGCAGAAACCAATGTAGGACACGCGTCGAACGTATTCGTTAGGACAGTGCGGCGAATTTTGGCGTTAATGGGCTATGGCAGCAAAAGACTGACGCGAATGCCTTTACTAACAGCACGACATCGGGCAGCAGACGAGCGACGCGAATGCCTTTGCTAACAGCACGACATCGCTTGCAGCTCGTCTCCTGGACTCGTGACCATATCGAATGGATCCTGGACAACTGGAAAACCTTTGTCTGGTCATGTAGGGAGAACCGACGGCAGGGTTAGTGTGCCTCAGACCCTGCGAAGCCAAAGACCCAAGTAGTGAACAAGGCACTGTACAATCTGGCGGTGGCTCCATAATGGTGTGGGCTGTGTTTACGTGGAATGGACTGGGTTCTCTAGTCCAGCTGAACTGCTCATTGACTCGAAATGGTTATGATCGGCTACTTCGAGACCACTACCAGCCATTCGTGGACTTTGTTTTCAAACGACGATAGAATTTTTTATGGATGAGATTGCGCCATGAGAATGTGCCATTGCTTTGAAGAACATTACCGACAGTTCGTGTAAATGAGTTGGTCATCCAGATCGCCGACATGAATCCCGTCGAACATTTGTGGGACATAATCGAGAAAAATTATGCACCTGCGACATTTTCATATTTATGGGCGACTATAGAGGCAGCATGGCTCAGTATTTCCGCAGGGACTTCCGACGACTTGGTGAGTTCTTGACACGGTGGAGTCGCTGCACCACGCCAGGTAAAAGGATATTCTACATGATTTTGGGAGGTAGTCCATGACGTGTCACCTGAGCGAATAGTGGGTGGACTAGGTGTATACAAGTATATATTATTGGTATTAAGCTTTTATCTTTTAAAAATGAGTTTCGAGACCGAAACATTATCGATCCGTTATGTTTTTACCCCTCAGAAAACTTCATACTAGTCCTCCGGGTGTAATTGGCTGCTGGCTGGTAACCACGGTTTTACGGGGTCAGCATTGTTATATGGATTGAGGAAATGTTAGTGGTAGCTGGTGGCCAGACGCCCTTCCTGATGCAAACGCTCCCCTCGGGGTCGAGTTTGTGTATCTCATCTATCTGCTTCTAGAGTAAATCTCAAGTGCAAGGGTGAAAACGCTTTCTAAATGTTTGCATAGCGTATATCTCAGACGGGACGTGGATGCTGACAAAGTATGAACCTTCCCTAGTTGTAAACAGGAAACAAAGGGGTCTTTCGAAGTGTTATGCAGATAGAGAAACGAGACGAAATAGAATCTTATCGGCAAATTGTATTGTCATTTCATGAAAAAAATTAGAATGTATCAAGCAGTGACTAGAATTTGGCTTGAATGAAGTAACTTCTGTTTCAGAAAAAAAAATAAAGGAACAGTGGACAATTTAGAATTGTAACTACTGAAATATGCACGTCTCATATCAATGTAGTAACAACAGCCACGTGCCTTGACAGTATCCAAACACCGACGTTAATAGTAAAATTGCTTCATACTTCTGGAGTAGTTGTGGGCTTAAATCATGCCTATCATCTAGAAATATGTACACACCTTCCAAAGGTTCTCGTGGTACACCAAGAGGAGCAATTAAGAATCTGTTCCGTTTCGCCAACTGTGAACACGATCTAGAGAGATCTCGGCTGAAGTCAAGTTGCTATAAGGACGTGCTGAGAACTAACGCCTCCTGTATATGAAAACTCTCAAAGCTTTTTAAATAAAACAAACGTTATAGACATTTAACATCTTTATTCTTCATGTCTACATATGTACTGCCTTCTGCCGCTAGAGGGCTCCGAATGGTACCGCGTAACATGTTAGTGTTCAGCATAACTATGTTTATGTATGAGAGACAGCGTGCTACAATGAGTCTGTTTCGAAATGTTTGCCCACACATGGAGCACCATGTCCTTCAGCATGACAATACCAGACCACACAGGAGCGCTGCTACATCTGCAGCAATCCGACGCCCTGGTTCCCCTGTAATCGATGATGATCATCATCCGTACTTGGCCTCATCCGATTTTCATCTGTTTCCAAAACTCACAGAACGCCTTCAAGGGCATCACTTTTACAGTGATGAAACGTTGCCAGCGGAGATAAGGTTGTGGCTCTGTCAACGAAATCAAACATTTTATAGCGACTATATCAACACAAACTGGTTCCTCGTTCGGAGAAGTGTGTTCGTCTCCAGGATGACTATGTTGAGAAATAAATATGTAGACATGAAGAATAGCGATGTAGAATGTTAATAACGTTTGTTTTTTGTAAAAAGCTTTAAAAATTTTCACACAAATTCGGAGGTACTACTTTCCAGCACGTCTTCGTACAACCTGTAGATAACTACCTAATCAGCTACATGTTTGCACCAAGTGCAGACTATCTCCCAACAGTCATCGTAAAAGTACAGTAGGATCTGAATGCCTGTGACTTAAATCTCTCATGGTAAATGGGCCAGTGCCGAGCTTAAATACAAACAATTCCAGCAACCTCAAGTTCTGTTGAGAATTCAAGCTGAAAATGGCAGTAAAGTCTATTTTCAACTAATTTAGATTCTCGGCTGAGTTGTGGGCTTCGCATCCTCATTATAGGCCTTCGTAACGCAAGCGAGGGAGCTATGGACATCGTTATTACATCAGTTTCCAGTGTTTGGTGAGAGGTCACCGTATGGTGTTGAGCTACATTTATGACGCACTGAGTTGGTCACACATTGTTTACATATTTTTCATATAAAACAGTGCTCCTGATTGGCTATCATTTTATGTCCATATTTTCTCAGCGGTACATTTCCAATTTGGAAAATTTTTGCTCTCTTCGACGGCCGCTATCATGGTCTAATCTCATCAATTTTTTTTTTCAGCCTGTGTGTGTGTTTCGTCAACCCTGGAAACCGTGAAGACTTGTCGTGACTCATTTCTAGGTAGCTAGATTGGTAAGAGCAATTTTGGCAAGAGTCAAGAATCGAGTTCCGGTTCGGCACACAGCTTAAATTTTCCAGAAACTTTCACACCTCTGTAGAGTGAAAGTCTCGTTTTGTAAACAAGACCTGTAATTTCGGTTAACAGAATCAAAAATACATTGCGTCTAAACGTTCAAATTTTGACAGCAGCTACACACAAAATTCACGATGCGCACCGTTTGCTCGGTATCTCATATCGCAAACCTACCTTCGAGCTTACGATCAAGACGTTAGTGAACCTGCAGATTACTGAAAAATATTACAATCATTGCTCTTTATAGTGGACGTATTAACTGCTAACCTGTTCTAACTCACGTAGGTATCCATTCGTGCCTACTTACGGTAGTAATGTGTGGCAAATCTGAGGTGCTGGCACTACCCTGACCCACTTAACTGACTTTGAACTTCGGCTGATTATCTGATAGAGCCTGTTTATTATAGTGATGGATGGCGCGCTCAGCGTTCGGCGCCCCGTTGTACCCCCGGGTAGGGCTGCCTCTGATGCTATTATGGTACCGTAAACAAAATCCAGCTCCTGTACCGCACGCCCGCGGCTATACCGTCGCGTCCTTGAGTGAGTCTGTTAAGTGAAACAAGAGTGGGAGTCCGGAATGGCTTCCTACACGCGGGGGCAAGGTGCTGACGCCAGCATGTTAAGTCAATTTAGTAAAGCAGGCAGCGCCTGTTGGACGAACTCAGTCCACTGTTGTAACGACCCATGAATCACAGCTTCGTTAGAAAGTCTTCCGTTTGATTTTGTTTCATTAATAGCAAGTTCCTTTCCCAGGTACCTCATTGGTGAACTAATTTAGTGAAACCATCACGAGAAACGCAAACATGTTCTCGCAACTTCCTCCTGACTGTTCTTTCAATTTCACCTTTTGTACGGTTGTATTGCAACGGTTAAGCATTAAATTTACAGAAATAAGATTAACACGTGGAAAAGTGGACGTATAACAAAAGTAAAGTGTTTTGTGTGGAGTGATTGTTCTTTTAAGGGGCAGATACATGGACGACAAGATAGGACGACGAAAGATTAGAGGCCTAGGTGAGATTTGTGTATGGATGAAGTTTGAAGGATAAGCTGGACAGAAAAAGTTGAGAGTAGGGAACTATGAAACACAGGATGGAAGAATAAGGCAAATAATGAAAATAATTTGATGAAAGTTGATGATAGGTCATTGCCTGTTGCCAATCGAGGCGAATCAGTTATATGAATGTGTGGGTTTGTTTCTTCGGACATGTTTGATGTCCGAAAGAACAGACACTACGCATTCATTTAGTTAAATAGAAAGACTGGGAGCCACACGATGTATATACTTGGTATGAACGACGTCGGTCGCCTCACAGGTGATCACCAGATGAGTGTTTCTTCCTCCTTTCTTTGATTCTTAATTTAAACGATACAGTACGCCTAGCAGTTACTGTTTTGATTACTCTGTCGTAGATGCGCTGCAGCCTTTTTAAAAAAATTAAATAAAAAGGCTTCAGTAGACGCGTTTCCCCTTGTTGCTGATATTGTAATACTGTAAACAGTTTCTATATATCAGTCTTCTGAATAATTGTATCAACAGTAGAATTAAAACCGGTTTTGTTTAGAAAGTTTTTTTCTACAGTTACGTGCGACATTTATTACTTGTTTTCATACTTGATGATATGATTTTCCTTGAAATGTCAGCTGGGATTGAAATTTGAAACTTTAAAACTTGGTAGCATTTCACTACTTGTTTTCTTCCGGATTTTATGAGCCCACTTCATGGTCTTGAATTACGTCTGCTGCTTATGGGCACTTTATTTGTAAATCGTAAAACTTTTATATACTTTACTCGACAAACACAAAAACGCATTTGTTACTAACCAAAAACTTATTACATTGAATTTCCTATACTTCGTTGTAAATGTTGTAGACCACGATTCAGCGTCGTTTGAAGGGCTTTACTTCATATTCCTGGCAGGGGGAGGTAGAGAGGAAACGAAGACAATTTCTTACAAAATAAAACTGAACTATTTCAGAAACTGCTTATTCATCGCCCTTATCTCAGATGATGGGTATTTCCTTGGTAATACTACCACTTTATTCGGGGTACCTACTACAAATAATGTTCTTACCTGAGAGAGTATAGTTTCTATGACATTTGCATATATTATTTTGCTAGTAACTCTAGTAAAAGCTATCGTGAATTGAAATTAGGAAGCTAGAGAAACATGTTGGAACCCAGATTCATGTGGCATTTCCAGGGGGATGGAGAAATAGCGGCGAACGGCGAAATAATGTTGAGATTTCATTATAAATGATTCTGGATAAATTAGCTTCTAGTTATTATCCATTACATGTTCTGGGTTTCTTGGTACGTATCTCAGTTCGTCGGGGCAGGAAGCTAATTTGGTTTATGAAGGTCAGTTTTGTTTACCCTCAGTGGGGATTAGGGATGAGTGCGGATGAAATTGCACTGCCCTGGCCCGCAGTTACAGGCGATATTTCGTTCAAATCTGTTAGCTAACATCGGCGAACACTCTTTTAAGGCGGAGACAACAGTCAAATGCTAATGGAAAGAAAAGATCAGCGTTTAAAGTGCCGCCGACAGCGAGACCAGCAGAGACGGAACACAAGCCTGAGTTGGGGGGGGGGGGGGGGGGGGATGTCAACGAGAGAAAACCGAACGTGCACTTTCAAACCGAACGTGCACTTTCAAAGGACCCATCGCTACGTGCGTGATTTAGTGTAATCACGGACAGCCTAAAGTAAGCTGGCCTGGCGGGCGTATTAGAACTGACGGCCTCCGGGAAACGCAACCATTAGCTCTCTTAGTGATCCCAGCATGGTGAGTGTGTGTATCTATTGTTTTACCATGCTTTTTCATAGAACTCTCATCCATTTAATTTAAGATCGCCGAAACCAGAGCATCGCTTTGACTATCGACCGCGAAAGATAAACACAAACAATTGAAGAGTAAAAGGTGCTTAGTGATTTAAAAAGATCCCTGCAGGAATGTGCGAAGCGGTTTGCACTTGTCAGGCTACTGCGGGGCTTCGCGCGATGGCAGTAGCTGTACTCTATACCAAGAATCATCGTCGCCTTGTGGCCACATTCTAAAGGCTTCCCACAACTGTTTTTTTTTTTCTCCGCTCATTGTGCTCAGCAGCGAAATCAGTTTCTTCTGACGTAGGAGGGAGACGTGTAGTGCGGCCTGGTGGGCACCAAGTCCCTCTGAAGTTTCCTGTTGTAACACCTAGCGGTGGGTAGCAGCGCGTTGCGGGTGTTCTACAACTGGCAGCGTAGAAAAAGTAGAGACCGATGTAATTACAAAGATATATATTGCTTCCTGGACGTTCATTTGCCGTCTCCATCCGGAGACATACGGCAGAGAGATCAGCCAGTTTTGTTTCACAGTCTTAACTGAAACGAGGTAATAACACAGACTAACACACAGTCGCGACACTCATTGCTGTGAAACGTGTTACGTTTCGACAGTTGGAACGACACTAGCGCCTATAGCGGCGAGAAATCCAGCCTAAGATCGTTTATTTTTAATTATATTTCTACTTAATTAACGAAATAATTGTATTTTTGCGTTAAAAGCATTAGTAAATTTTCAAGAGACATGAATTAAATGTAAAAGCAGCCATATTTCACTGATACAGTGACATAAGATACAACTTAATCATGACAAAGTAGTTTCGAATACGTGTGTATCTGCTTCATACTCCGCTGAAAGCAAGATAATATAAACACACATTTCTTTCATGAGAAGCATCGGTCGGTTTTGAAGACCCTTGGTGAAGGAATTCCGCAAGGTTCGGTCATTTCGCCATTGCTGTTTAATTTTTATTTATAAATGACCTTCCAACAAACCCCATCATCGTCTACAATCTTTACGCTGACGACACGGCCTTTTTTATATTCGGTAGGAACATAGATCAACTGCTTACACGAGCGCAACAACAAAGCAGCGTCATTGAAGCATAAGTGTCTACTAATAGATCACCATCAACCCGACAGAAACGGCAGTAGTATTCTTTACAAAAAAAGGGCTGCCTATTCTACGATGCCAGGTCAAAGTTCTTGGTCAGCCTATTCCGTGGTTGTTCAAATGGCTCTGAGCACTATGGGACTTAACATCTTAGGTCATCAGTCCCCTAGAACTTAGAACTACTTAAACCTAACTAACCTAAGGACATCACACACATCCATGCCCGAGGCAGGGTTCGAACCTGCGACCGTAGCAGTCGCGCGGTTCCAGACTGTAGCACCTAGAACCGCTCGGCCACTTCGGCTGGCTTCCGTGGTTGTCCTCAACGAAATATTTTGGGGCCATCCCCGACAGGTCGCTTAAGTCCACACCCCATACGAAGGAATGAAAGTGCAACTTCAAGATGATAGACTCTCTCATTCCTTTCTTTGTCAGTAAGGATCTAAATACCAAAACGAATCTTCACTTATACCATTTACAATACCGGTGTCTGCAGTGGTCGCTAGGGATGCCGCGCTGGACCAGGACCAGGGAAATTTATGCTCTCCTTGGAGACCCATATCTCCAAGAGAAGATTTACGAATGCCCTAGGAAGATTTTTTTCGGAAAAATCGCCAGGAAGATTCTTTTTTAAAAAGATGTATTTTGTGTTTATTTTGATGGATTTGGATGTTACGGTAGCAATCTCGCTACAACCACCTTTTCGTCGCCTTTTGAAGACGGATAACTTTTTAGATATTCAAACCCTGTAATCTCCATACGTTCCCACATGTGTGTGGGGAAGGAAAACGTTTTGCGTCCGATGTAGAGGTAATGGCATCAGGTGAAGTCTATTTTACAGGATTTCCAGGATCGTACTTACAGAATAAAATCTAGTCGCCTTAAAGACGTTGAATAAAGTGCGTATACATCGAAATATGGTTGTATTTTCAATCTGAAAAACACTTTCATTGCTAGCCCGAAACATTTTCGCCTTATCAAAATGGAACGAAGTTACAAATATGCATACTTGTTATTCCAGTAGACTAGCTGCGTTATGAAATGTCGAAACTACATGGCGGTTATTTTGTTCTAGTAGGTGCTGGTAATAGAAAGAGATGAGTGGAACATTCCAAGTTGGAAAGGGTTCAGTAATTCAGAATTCCGGGGTACGCGATCCTTCGAGTGTACATAGAGAACAGGATTACATCACTTCCCGTCATCCAAAGCTCGGTGGCCGGCCACGCCTGTATAATAGCTGCGACCGGCAAAGAACGCGCAAGGGCGTCCGTGCTAACAGACCGTCGGCACTGCGTCATCTAACGAGCACATTCAACGAGGGACGTGAAGGAGAGATTTAAAGTAGGTAAGTGTAGCATCATACGACTTTGCCACCTTATAGCAAAGGATCCGTAAGAGACCCCGTACTTCACGCCACTAAAACCAATTCCTCGTTTAGGTGCGTGGACACATTCTTTCGATCTGAAAAATCCGGAAATATGTGGCTTTGTCCGATGAATAGTGAGTGAAGTTGCGAACTGATGGTAGGTTAATCCGCATTTTACTTCAGATGTGGCGCAGATGTCATGGTGCTATAAATCGCAGCCCCCAGCAAAAGACTGCGTAACATGGCGATAACTCAGAGTTGGTAAGGAGCAAGTATTAACACATAGCTGGATTCCTATGGTGAAATTCTGAAGGCGACGAACTTTTTCTTAGCGGCGACGGTGCCGTAGCGCAGTACTGAGGCGCTGGATGTGGAGTCCAGTTATCTTTCTTTACTAATAACGTAAGTTATCTGACGATGGCCTAAGCTGCCGAAAGGCGATTCATAACGAACTAATAAATAAAAATTATTGTGGAATATTAATACTGTGTATTAAAGTTATTAATGTCTATGGTCCCCCAAGAACCGACAAATATTACAAAAATATCTTTCTGTACATTTTCTTTTGTTCTGATTTGCTAGTCGAATGTTGAAATAATCAATTTCATAAGAGTTTTACACATTCTTTTTTTTTAAATTAGTTTAACTTTGCGATTGAGGAACACTGGACGCTTGATAGCGCTGTAGAGGGTGTAGAACGGGTACCAGATGGTCAATCTCTCTCTCTCTCTCTCTCCTCTAATTCCTTCCTCTTATTGGAAGCTGTTGAGGTGAAGGTGGTTGTCCCTTGGGGACATTTCCTTCGCCGTGACTGAGTGTGTTGGGATGTGCTATATTTTTGTTGTTCTGTTGTGTTGAGAGGTGTGTGTTCCTTTTGCTGTACTCAGGAGAGTATTGATTTAGGTCGCTTGTATCTGTCATTTGCTTGGTCGTATTGACGTAGTGTGTTTATAAGCTGATTGTGTGAGGTTCCGGCTGTGGCATAAAACTGCTCTGCCAGGTGTCTGAACCGTGTTTGGAGTGTTTCGCCAGGTGTCTGAACCGTGTTTGGAGTGTTTCAATGTCCGCAGCAGCATGCAGATCTGCTGTGGGAAAGCGTGGGGGTACGTGTAGGGCCCGACGGAGGGCTCTGTTTTGAATTTTTTGTAGGCGGTCTATTGTCGATCTGGCTGCATAGCCCCATACTGGGCATGCGTACTCCAGTATCGACCTAATAAGGCTTCTATGGACCACTACTCCAGTGCTGGGGTCGAGTGAACTGTGTTCATTCAGTATGGGGTAGAGGACTTGCATCCTGCCAAGGGCTTTTCTGCGGAGTTCCTCGATGTGGCACTTCCAAGTTAGTCGCTTGTCCAGCGTCACACCGAGGCATCTCGCAGTGTTTCTCCAGGGGAGATTTTGCCCTGGTAGCTGCAGCAGTTGGATGGGTCGTCTTAGGGGGCGGCGTTTTCCGAGACGTCTTGTGATCATCAAAGCCTGTGTGTTTTCGGTGTTTAATGAGATGCGCCATTTCTTGGCCCATGTGCTGTTTAATGCTGTCTGTAAACGTCTCGTGACCAGGTTCCTGTTCGTGGAGCAGGAGAAGAATGCGGTTTCGTCTGCGTATTGCGCTGTTTGGACGTGCTGCGTGACAGGGATGTCGGCAGTATAGAGGTGTGCAGGGTAGGACCCAGTACGGACCCTTGCGGCACTCCGGCGCGTATCCTTCTCCTGCTCGACTGTGATCTATCGATCTTAACGGAAAATGTCCTACCGGTTGGATAGTTCTGTATAAGTTTTACTATCTTCCCTGGGAAGCCTTGGGTGTACATTTTATGCAAGATTCCGGTGTGCTAGACTGAGTCAAAAGCCTTGGCAACGTATAATAAGACAATCCCGCAGTAGCCCTTTCGGTTGAAGCTTTCTGTAGCTGCTTCAACTACCCTCATTATTTGTTGGGGGGCGGAGTGTTGTTGCTGGAATCCGAATTGAAATTTTGGCATGATTTGCTCTCTTCTGATGTGATCTTGAATCGAAGTGAGTTTCTGTTGCTGATATAAGATGGAAGAGAAGTGGTTTCATGTGCTAGTCGGCTATGTGCAATCAGCGCAGTGAGATGGGTCTACTTGGCCTCATGAGAGAATGGCAGATTAGAAGTGTCGTGTTGGGATGTACCCATGTCCACACTATCAGTGAAGTTGCCTTACGTTTCGGGGTATATAAACGGACTAATATATATAATGTATGTCTCATAGGACCAAACTGCTGAGGTCATCGGTCCCTAAGCTTACATACTTCTTAATGTAACTTTAACTTACGCTAAGGACGACACACACACACACACACACACACACACACACACACACACACACACACACACACACACACACACACACGATGGGGGGGGACTCGAACCTCCGACGGGGGAAGACGCCTTAGACCACTCGGCTACCCCGCGCGGCTAACGAACTCTCCAACGTATTTCCTATGAGAGGTAAAACTCCTTAATAACGCGTAAAAACAGTGGTCGTAAGATGATCATAAGCGACAGGGGACAGACAAATGTTAAGTCTTGTGAATGGCAATCGGTTTCAAACCCAATAGTAATTCCTGCTGTCAACGAATGCAGGTTCCTCTCCACCTGGTGTCGAGCGAACATTGCTAAGAGAACTGGATGCTGCAGACGTCTGGAACGAGGTACCTCGCGAAAGAGTCACAGCGGAATTTCCTGTTGCACATCTCCAATGGACCAAACAACACAGAAACTAATGTAATGTGGTTCGACGTGTCGCGATTCTGCGTGTTTTCGGATGATGCAAGGCGCCTCGTGCACTGACAGGCGTTTAACCCGCAATGTGTGGAGGGTATAGTTCAGGCCGGAGGTGGTCCTGTAATACTTTGCTTGTGTTTCTCGTGCTATGACATGGGCGCTCTTATTCGGGTTACCGTGAACATTAACCAGGACGATTAAACATTATCTGGGCCGAAGTGTTGTCCTTTCTTCTACATTTGCAAGAGGAGTGTGCTGTGAACACTCCCTTTCTCCGAAATGACAGCTATGTTAACGTGGCAGCACACATACGTTCCTTGTTTTCCAGCTTGACTAGCTCCCTAAATCACTGGAGATTAATCCTATATAAAATGTCTTGGACTGTTTGGAACAGCCGTTGTAATAGAGGGTGATTTCAACTTGGTAGGTATTGATTGGAAGAGTCATGGTATCGAAGCTGGTTCCAGAGACAAGAATCATTATGACGTTACTTTGAATGTCTTGTCCGAAAATTACTTTGAGGAGATAATTACGGAACCGACTCGAGAAGGTAACGACTTAGACCTACTAGCAACAAACCGACCTGAACTTAATGAATCAGTTAACGTATAGTAAGGTATCACTATCATAAGGCTGTGACAGCGATTTTGGCTACGGGTGGTACATTGAATGTTAAGAAAGCTAGGAAAATACTTTTGCTTAGCAGGAGAGACGGGATACAAATTGCAGAGTATCTGAGTACTCAGAATCAAATAATCAGTGCAGAGGACGATGATGTTGAGCACAAATGGAAAAAATTCAAAAGCATCATTCAATGCGCCTTAGACAAGTATGTTACGAGCAAGATCAGAGATGGGAAAGATCCATCATGGTTTAATAGCTCTTTCTAAAAGAGTTACGTAAACAGAGAGAGCTTCAGGTCAGATTAAAGAGAAGTCAAAACTTAGCTGACAAACAAAAGCCGAACGAAGCGAAAACGAGCATAAGGAGAGCAATGAGAGAAGCGTTCAGTGATTTTGAAAGTAATACTTTAACTTTTCCAGGTAAAAACCCTAAGAGGTTTTGGTCTTACGTAAAACCAGTAAGTAGTTCGAAATCATCTGCTCATTAGTGTAAACATCAAATGTAGGAAGGGAAAAGGATGCGTGGGAAATCGTGACGGCTTGCTGCAGAGGACATAATGGTAATGCAGTGGCTAAAACTGAAATTGTTTGTCGGACCGGGGCTCGAACTCTGATTTATCACTATTTGTGAGCGATTGCCTTAACTGTTTCGGCCAACCAGACACGGACCCTGACCAACTCAGATTTCAAACTTACCGTATGCTGCAATACAGCCTCTCTCGTATGTTAAAACGCTCAACTCGCAAATCTTGATTTCCGTGGGAGTTCTGGCGATATTTGTGCATTCGCACTGAAACAGAATTGTATTTATCTGAGTGGTGTCCATTCTGTCGGGCATGTGCTCAGTCCACCGCTCTCCCAGTCGTTTTGCCAATTTTCCAGACTGTGGAGACACAACTTCTGAGTCAAGTAGCTCCTCATTTAGCATGAAGAGGTTGAGTGCTCCCTGTTCCAGTCCTCCACTAAGGAAAAATCCTTGGTAGTAACGGAAATTGGACTCGTCCTCCGTAAGACAGCCATATCTGCCGACCACTCAGCTACGGAGGCTGATAAAAATATCAAAAACGCCGCATAATATGGTAGCTCTATGAGACCTAATCATTGAGTGGCTTCAGCTGTACTGCGTATATAATGATGAACGAAAACATTATAGCAATCTGCTTACTAGCTTGTTGGTCCATCTTTGGAATGCAATACGTCACCGTATCATGTATGCGACAGTGTTGGTAAGTTTGTGCAGGTATGTGGCACCAAATGTCTACACGCAAGTCAGGAAATTCCCGTAAATAACGGGCCGCTGATTTTTTTTACGCTATGATGGCACCTAAAAGCGGCGACCCAGTTGGGTTCCTTCGGATATTCACATCAGATGAATCTCGTGGTCAAGTTCACTATCACTCTCCGCAAACCTTTATAGCACATTTCTAAGGCACGGACAGTTAACCTGCTGACAGGTGACATCGCCGTCGGGGAAGGCATCAAGCATGAAGGGGTGCAGAGTCCGCAGCTGTCAGCGTGTCTTCCATTACTACCATAAATCCTGTGCAAGCACAGCAGAATGTTTCTTACAGAATAATATTGCTCTCAGCGGCCTGCGTTCGTGGCGCGCCAGACGACCACCGACCTGGTGCAGCAAGAAACAAGATTCATCCGCTCAGGTGACACGTTTCTGTAGATCTACAGTGAGTCTCGTTGATCCCGTGCTCACTGCAATCGTAACTCACGATGTCGTTAGGTCAGCACATGAACACGTAGGGGTCGCCTGCTGCGGAGCCCAATGTACAAAAATCTGCGCTAAATTGTGTGCTCCGGAACACATGACCATGCACCAGCACTGTGCTTTTCATTTCACCAGAGGTGCTAAGGATCGCCATCTATATTACTTTATTGAGCAGACAAGCTTCAGAACCCCACGTTCTGTGGACGTCCAACCATTTAGCGACTAGTGATAGTTTCACTGCCATTCTACCACTTTTCATAGATGCTCACGAGTGTAAGCTTCGCCGTTTTCTAAATACTCGTTCACAGGCTCCGTGTAATAATCTGCCCTTTGTAAAAGTCGTTTTGTCAGCGGATTTCCTCATTTGCTACCCATATCGTCACTAGAATGATTCCCCATTCGTCTCTTTTCTGCTCACATACTTTTGTTACCGTGTCACAACTCACATGCCTGCAACGGCAGCAGGCGATGTACAACCTCGCGGTGGGCAATGGTCATAATGTTTTGGCTCATAAGTTTACGCATAAAGAAGTGTGTCCGTTTGCTTGTAATTAATACAAATCTACAGTTTTATTCCAATCTTGATGCAAACTTTACCTTCAACACAAGAGGAAAAATCACTGTTTACATAAGATTTCGTAATCTGACTTTCAACATATGTATGTATATATGTAATACTTAAAGAGGAAAGGTTGTTACCAAAAATCTCTAAAAGTTCTTGGATGATTTACTTCAGTTTTCTGTACTATTCCGTAATGATTATGTGGGTGGGCGCAGGCTATGCACTTTTTTAATATACGCAGTATATAAATATATATAAAATATACACGAAGAAGAAACGTTGTTACAAAATATCTCGAAAAGTACGTTATGCATTACAGGTATATTACTTTAATTTGTAAAATAAAAAGGAATCAAAGCATAATCTATTATGTAATTATTACTAAACTTTTGGTTTCAAATTTGTGTGTATTTGCAAAAGTCAGTACCGGAAGCCTAGAACCTGATTTTATGAGTGCCGCAGGTGAAAACATAATTCGTCACATTCAGTTGACACACCAGTGATTCAAACATGCACTTCGATTTAAAGTGATAGCGGTTTCCGTGCGGCTTGCATTTGGTGTGGGTGTCAACAAAGCGCAAGGCCAATCACTGTTTGTGGCAGATATTAAACATCCCGGGCAACGTCAGGTGCTGCTGCTAGTAAGACGTCCTGAAGAAAGTTACGGATGCTGTTCCCTACCGAATTGAGGCTATTCTCTAGGCTAGAGGCGGAGTTATTTTCTGTTTGTGATGACATCTTGGGGTAACTAATTCTGCATTCGGTGCGCTAATAAAAGCAGTGGAGTTAAGCAGTATTAGTACGGGGTGGAGATAACTACTGAACAGCACGTTGCAAGGCATCCCAGGTATGCTCAATAATGTTAATGTCTGAGGAGTTTGGTGGCCAGCGGAAGTGTTTAAACTCAGAAGACTGTTCCTGGGGCCACTCTGTAGCAAATCTGGACGTGTGATGTCGCATTGTCCAGCTGGAATTGTACAACTACGTCGGAATGCACCATGGACATGAATGGATGCAGGCCATCAGACAGGGTGCTTACGTACGTGTTACCTGTCTGTCGTATCTACACGTATCAAGGGTCCCATATAACCCCAACTGTACACGCCCCACATCATTACAGAGCCTCCACCAGCTTGAACAGTCCCCTATCGACATACAGGGTCCATGGATTCATGAGGTTGTCTCCATACCCGTACACGTCCATCCGCTCGATACAATTTGAAACCAGCCCCTTCCGACTAGGCAACATGTTTCCAGTCATCAACAGTCCAATGTCGGTGTTGAGTGGCCCAGGCGAGGCGTAAAGATTTGTGTCGTGTAGTCATCAAGGGCACACGAGTGAGCCTTCGGCTCCGAAAACCGATATCGATGATGTTTCGTTGAATGGTTCGCACGCACGCTGACACTTGTTGATGGCCCGGCACTGAAATCTGCAGCAATTTGCTGAAGAGTTGCACTTCCGTCACGCTGAAAGATTCTCTTCAGTCGTCGTTGCTCCCGTTCTTGCAGGATCTTTTTCCTGCCGCAGCGATGTCGGAGATTTGATGTTTTACCGGATTCCTGATATTCACGGTACACTCGTGAAATGGTCGTACGGGAAAATCCCCACTTCATTGCTACCTCGGAGATGCTGTGTCCCATCGCTCGTGCACCAACGACTATAACACTACGTTCAAACTCACTTAAATCTTGATAACCTGCCATTGTAGTAGCAGTTACCGATCCAACAACTGCACCAGATACTTGTTGTCTTAAAGCGTTGCCGACCGCAGCACCGTTTTCTGCCTGTTTACATATCTCTGTATTTGAATACGCATGCCTGTACCATTTTCTTTGCTGAAAAGCTTTCAGACTTACGGTGGACAGAATCTTCAGTTGTAGCCAGCAAGGCGCCTCGTCCTAATCGTAAACAAACTTCGTAACGAAGCAAAGAAATTTGCTCTAGTATGCAACCAAATTTCCGCGAACTACGGAATCTGAGAATTACGTACTAACCTTTTGCAGTGTTCTGTGAACGGTCTGGCTGGGAAACGAAGCAGGCGCGGCACTGGTGACACTGACGTTTGTATATTGTGTATCCTTCAGTCTCGATCTTAGTCAGCGTCAGCTCGGAGATGTCCGGTTTAGTTCAGACGGAAATAGCGCCGCGTGCTTGCGTCACAAGCGGCAGTTCAGGTGTACTCGAGAGGAGCGCAGGGGCAGTGCATTGTGAGAACTGCGCCCTCCGCGCTTCGCGTTTCTCCGATGAAGCTCATACACTGTTTGTCATCTGCATCGCGTTCAGACCACAGTCTCAGAACAGCAGTGAAACTGTTTGGTCAGTGTAAAGCACGACATAACATCCGGTTTCACTTGTTAGGTAAGCAGTTGTTCTGATATTGGTTATTGTGGGATGCTGTTACTGGCGACTTTTGTTCAGAAACGCTGTATGGAGACGTAGTAATGATATGAAATAAAAGCTGTGCTTGCATTAGTATTCAGTCCAGCTCTTCATTGTGTAAGCTGTCACTGGGATTAGATACGTTGACACAAAACTGAAAGTATTTTTGTGCAAGAGCGCAGTTACGTGTTTTTATAGCGGAAAAAGACATGAGGCAGTAATGAAAGTTAACTTACAAAAATCACATATGCCAATAGAAACGTTGGTGTAATGTATAAAACGAACCTTTGAAAATATGAAACAGTCTTTGCCTTGCCAAAAGTATTTCTCCTTTCATAATATTTTTAAGGCATAGCTCACGGCAGTGCTTTGCAACAAGAATGCAGACAGGCACATATGCGCTGGTTTTTAAGTAATTCTGTATTAGTTAATTTTACGCTATAGGTCTTTGCTGCTGCTTCAAAGACCACCCAGCTGAATGTTACCCCCTTTCGATGTCCTAGACTGACAAGCCGGGAGAGAGATGTGAGCTTATAAAAAATTCTCCAACTTCAGTTTCAGGAAATATAGCGATGCCGGGAGCTCGTGTGGAACGCCTGGCCTTGGCTTTCCTCCACACAACCTCTTTACTCGTGGCCCCTCCCCCAACCCCCCGCTTCAAAATCATACACAATTATATGATGACAGAATACATTGTGGTGAGATTTAAAGTAAATTGAATGGTGTTTTTCGTGAAACGGCACATATAATACTTTTACCTTTAACACGTGGTAAACTTTGCACCTGTTGTCAGATTTACGCAGCCTAGCTTGAGTTACATATCAGCCGCTGTGAAATACCTATCTCAAAAAGACCGAAAGGTATATGTGCTACGGAAAAACGGCTCTTTAATGATACCCAAAAGCAAATAATGACATAGCGGTAATCTGGCTAATGATGTGATTATGCACCGCCACATGTGGAAAGGATGTGACTTAAACGCGGCGTCTGCCATATTTCTCCTGTGAGTAATCATTTGCTAGTTTCAATTGTTTTCGTCTCTCGCCTGCGGTGTACGTTAATTTGCTGTCATCCTCAAAAGCGTAGTATGTGGCTTAAAAGTACGATGTTGCAGTTGATAGCTTCTTGTGTTTAATTTTATATTTTAGTATTTATACACGTTTTGGAACATTGTGGACTTTAAAACAGTTGCTGGTGGTACTTAACGATGATAGTACAAAGCCGTACGTTTCCAATACTGACCGAGCATTCCAGTTCGCACGTTGCAGCCGACATCTTCCACAAAAGAAACACAGTACTTCATCATTGTGTTACGTAATGTGCAACGACAATCAACACATTAAGTTCAAAGGGTTTTATTTCTTTTCACTAGTTGAGACGCGCTGATTGGCGTGGTAAGTGTAAAAATGTAGGTGGTGGTGGTGGTGGTGGTGGTGGTGGTGGTGGTGGTGGTGTGTTTGTGTTCTGCACTGTATTGCAGCTAGTACAGTCACAGATTCTATGTTATTTTCTCTTTCAGTACATTTTTATTTCTATAATTATCCTCAAAAGTAATATTTTTGATTTGTACCAACGGGCTCTTCTGTGGTGATGTTTCTGATTACTTGTATCTAGTTTTCTGTGTTATAGGAGCGCAGTAACGCGTGTTAGCATGTTGAGTAACTTGAGTCGTAATCTCTGTATGTTTTTTTTATAATCTGTTCTTACTCCTACAACACTCCACGAATTTAATCACCGCACGACTGTCACCAACAAAACTCCAAACACAAAATTTAGATAGGCAGAAGATGACGCTATGATGAAAGCGTTGTATTTTACGTGAATTCAACTTTTGTAGCCATTTTTTTTTCATATGTCATCTCCGCTAATTGTCAGTATTTTAGTAAAATATTTCAGAGGCGCATCGTATGCGTACTTCTGAGAAAGCTGGTGCATTTTTCTGATACTGAAGGTTAAGTCTACCGAGCGGTTATAATTATACTTTCGCTACTTGAGCTAGTGTATACGGAAAACTTCGGTATGGGTACCCATCTGTATAGGGATGACATTCAGACAGTCCGCCGCAGGGTTTGCATTGTTAGTTCTGTTAGTGTCATGACTTGGGTTAGTCGTCGGTACTGGTATGGCGACGCAGGGTTGAAATAAAACTCCTGTGTGCATCACAGTTGCTGTCAGTTGACACTGGTCTGGACATGATGAGCAGGGCTTTGCTCGTAAAGCTGTTTCATTAAAATAACAGCAATAGTGCTGCTACTCTTCGCGAATATCGACGAGGAAAGGTCTTCTTTCCGCATTGGGGTTGAAGGACAGGATTTGGTAGTTCGAAGTAACTAGCGATTTGGGAATTGCTACTGGGAGAGGCTAACTGCTCTGTCAAATTCTGGACGAAGTTGCTGTTGCTATGGTTGAGAATGCTGGACGCAATGTACAATCTTCAAGCAATGCACGAGCTGTGTGACGACAGCTGAACATTCCATGGTATACCGTTCGAAAAGTGCTGCGAACAATTGTGAAATGGTATCCGTAGTGCAGTTCCAGGCTGCCGTGGATGCAGATCGTCGTCACATTGAGCAGCGTTTGTAACCTCGAACGTAAACGTGGCACACAATTAAGAAATGTTACAATCTCATGTGGAAATCAAAATATGTTTCAAAATAAACTATATGCGGCTTCAGAGACCTTATCAAGTCTCAAACATCTATGATTCACATATGCAGACTGAAGCGACAAATGAAAATTTGTACAAATACCGGCATTCGAACCTGTATCTCCTGCTCACTAGGCTGATGCACTAAACAGTACGTCTTTCTGGCACAGGGCTTTGCACATTTACAAGGACTAACCCAGCACGCCTCCGTCCTCAATCCAAATTCCCATTCAAGCGGTATTCCTCCTGCACTCGAACATCATTGCAGACACTCCCCAACTGTACTGGCACTTTAGCACCGAACGAAACATTCGTCGCTTCAGTATGCATATGTATGCCATAGATGTTTGGGACTTGAAAAAGCCTCTGGCACCATGTATTGATTAAGGCGCCTATGTCTGAGTTTCAGGCAGGCTCCTCCGTTTCGTTCAGTACTGATGTGCTATTCCAACACAGATGGAGAGCCTCTGCAGTGCTGTTAGAGTTTAGGAGGATTATCAAGTGGGCTGAGACATGAATGGTAATTTGGATTGAGGAGGGAGGCGTGCTAGGGTAGTCCGTGCAATTGTGGAGAGGCGTGCTAGAGTGGCGTAGTGATGAGTGCACCTGCCTAGTGACAAGGAAACACGGGTTCGAATTCCGTCCTTGGTACAAATTTTCTTTCATTGCTTCAGTCTGCGTATATACATAAAAGAATGTTTCTTTCAGTGGTTTACTAGTTATTTCTCTTAAGCATGTCCGTACAAATGTTTCAAAGTTTCGTTGTCTCACGATCACGCGGCCCACCTGAATTAGCTAAAGTTATACGAGGGTTGGAACTTTAATAGTGGAAACTATGTATTTACAGCTCGTAAAAAGAATGTGTGTTTCAGAGTTTTACGGACATTCAAAGTATTGTGTATAACCCGTTGTCAACGATGTGGAAGTCTTAGGATACTCCTAGCAGTGCCAGTTGTGTTGCAGTTCGAGTGGCGCAGTCTATTGCCCGACGAATTTGTAGCAGTTTTGAAGTGACTGCCGTGAAGTCTTTCCTTCAGTTTAGAAATAGAGTTGAATTCACGAGGGCTTAAGTCAGGGGAGTGCAGTAGATGTTATAGCACTTAGCAGCCACATCAAACAGAGCAGTAACAGCTTGCACTGTACGTGCTTGAGCATTGTCCTGCAAAATGGTCAGATTCTGAAGAAAGTGTCATCACTTCTGTCTGTAAGCTGGTCGTAGGTTGTGTTCCAAAAATGAACAGCATACAGACAGAAGTGATGACACTTACTGCAGGATCTGACCATTTTGCAGGACAATGCTCAAGCACGTACAGTGCAAGCTGTTACTGCTTTGTTTGACTGATGTGGCTGCTAAGTGCGCTATAACACCTACTGCACTGCCCTGACTTAAGCCGTCGTGACTTAAACGCGGTTTCTAAACTTAAGGAAACACCTCACGGCATTCACTTCAGAACTGCTACAAATTCGTCGGGCAATAGACAGCGCCGCTCGAACTGTCAACACAACTGGCACTGCTAAGAGTATCCTACGACTTCCACATCGCTGAGAACGGGCTATACACAATGCTGGTGACTACTTTGAAGGTCAGTAAAACTTTGAAACACGCATCTATTTTGTACGAGCTGTGAATATATAGTTGCCACTACTAAAGTTCGAACCCTCGTATAACCACCCTGTGCAAGTGAAGTCCTTTCTGTTTCGCAAGACCTATCATAAACATAGCCATTGAAATATTGGGCGTAGAATGCAATACCTGCTAGTACCAGACGAGGCATAATGTCTTATTACTGAACTGTTATGAGCTTAAACAAGAGGAAAACACTACAGTATCCTAATCCGGCACTTTAAAGGCATTTTATTGAATCATTATCCCCTCAAGAATTTGTAATATGTATAGAGTATAAAAAATGTACGTATACAAAATTTTAGATTGTTTAGAGGACATAAACAGAAATAATTGTTTATGCGACAAGAATGTCAGAAGCGCACCATTCCCCCACTACGGGTCCACGAAGATTTTGACACTAGCGATGTTCAAAGTGAGGTATGATAAATATTGTTTTAGATATATTGCTAAAAATATTGTCGGTTTACATGAATGCATAACCTGCATCTGCGTGCTAATTATTGTTTTACACGCTCGAAACAATCAGGTGTTTCACAAATTATGGCTACAGCTACCATAAAACGGATACTCGCCTCTTTTAGATTGTCTGTCGGTGTCTCGTACACCAAACACTTCATTTCTCATTTGCTCTCCCCCCCCCCCCCCCTCGCCCACACAAACAATAAAAGAAATCCACAGGAATGGGGTTGCAAAAAAGAAACAAACAATTGGGGAAAACATCTAAATGTTCTGACACCAACGGCAAAGTGCGGTAATTGTTTCCTGATCAGCATTCTAGTAAACGGAACACACGTCCGGAAGTTTGGCATGTTTACAGTGTTTAGTAGATATCAATGGCAGAATTCCACGACCTGAGAAAGTCATCAGCTGATAAATCTTCCGATACTTAAATGGGCGTCTCGTGCAGCACTGATTTTAGATTCTTGGCCATGTTTTGTGTGCTGGTGCTGCGATTGTCATCATTTCTCTGCAGCACAGGTTCCTCAAACAAAAAGCTTCTCACACTACGAGGGCTACCAGTCTCCCATCGGTGTGTCTAAGGGGTCCTGTTCCACAAAGATGACAATTAATACATGATTTAGTAACCTCCTCGCCGGAAATCGTTATTCATAGAGGCTGCTTCTTGCTCAAATTCTGCCGGCCGGAGTGGCCGAGCGGTTCTAGGCGCTAGAGTCTGAAATCTCGCGACCGCTACGATCGCAGGTTCGAATCCTGCCTCGGGCATGGATGTGTGTGATGTCCTTAGGTTAGTTAGGTTTAAGTAGTTCTAAGTTCTAGGGGACTGATGACCTCAGAAGTTAAGTCCCATAGTGTTCAGAGCCATTTTTGCTCAAATGCTGGGTCGTGCCTCCACATAAACTCCGTTAGAATGTAATCAGCCGTTAATATCCTGAATCATCAGAAACTTCCGTGTAAACGTAACATAACATAAATACTAATAACGTAACAGTTTTCCAGGGACGCGGACACTGCTAGAAGTAATGAAAACCTATTCCTCGTAGCGATAAGATGTGATTGTATTGTAAATGAGATTCCTGTGTCAACGTGTTACATACGAAGCAGCAAAAGCAACTGTGAACAATACGTAAGAGAAGGAAACTCTACACCTCTAACATTTGTCTCAAGTAACGTGTATCTTTGTATATACATCCTCTAATAACTACAAATTTTTGTGTGTAATTTTTATACTCTTTATTTCCACAGTTAGCACTCGATTCAACAACACACGAAAAAAAGTTTTTCCTCCAATTAGCGAAGAATAAAACTTGATTTTTCACCGACACTGTGCGGCACAAGCATTTTTTAACAAACTAGTTTCTCTTTTTTTCTTTGTGTCATTTTCTCCACTCTGTCAAGATTTCAAACTTGAAATGTATTACCGAGCGAGATGGCGGAATGGTTAGTACACTGGACTCGCATTAGGGAGAACGACGGTTCAAATCCGGGTCCGGCATTCTGTATAGGTTTTCCGTGATTTCCCTAAACCGCTTCAGGCAAATTCTGGGATTGTTCCTTTGAAAGGGCACGGCCGATTTCCTTCCCCCTTCTTCCCTAACCTGAGCTGTCTGTAATGACCTCGTTGTCGACAGGACGTTAAACACTAATCTCCTCCTCCTCGAGACGTATCAAAGTACACTAAATCTCTGATGTTACATTCATGTTCCCAAACTTGTGGAGTATGACCCTATAAGTTTTCTCGACATCAATATTAACAAGACAGATTAAACTAATCATCCTTACTGCGCTTGAGCAACTCCCTACGCCCTGCCCTCAGCATATTTCATCTGGATACCACCGCCACATCCTCCTACAACCACTCCAGTTTCACTCTCCCTCATAGGTTCGTTTGTTTGATCTCATCCTCGTGCGGCGTCTGCATTCGTACTGCGCCCAACCCCGTCCCAGTCGCAGCAAAATCCTGGTCCTTCAACGCAAACTTCACACCACCATTTCCAGTACTATCGCAGTCTGTCACATAGCGGGCACGGTAGCGCTGTGGTCAGTACCCTGGACTAGCACTCGGGAGGACGACGGTTCAAACCAGCGTCCGGCCATCCTGATTTAGGTTTCCGTGGTTTCCCCAAATTACGTAAGGCAAATGCCGAAATGTTTTCTTCAAAAGGGCACGGCTGCTTTCCTATTAATACCTTACCTAATACGAGCTTTTGCTCCGTGTCTAATGACCTCGTTGTCGACGGGGCGTTACACTAATAACCTCCTCCTCCTCCTCAAAATCTCTTGCTTAATATACGTATATAATCTTCTTTTACAGCTTCCGTTTTGAATATATATATATATATATATATATATATATATATATAGGGTTGAAGAGCAGAAACTAACTGCTGCCATCCCGCCACGGCCAGGCAATGAAATACGATAACGAAAATAAATAAAATACAGATTATAGCTTAAAAGGAGGATTGGGTGCTCAAATGGCACACGCTGCAGTTGCTTAGGAAAATAGCCTTGCATACAGAAATTGCGGGGATTGTGTGCCAAAACATTTCATCTTGCAAGAGAAGGGGGAGGGGTTAATCTTTCTATACGGAACCTGGACTTACAGTAAAGGAAAGTAATAGTAACTGACATAGTGTAATATGTCATAACATTCGTATAATCGTCGGTTGTAAGTACGTCTGCCTATGCTATCCAGAGAGGCTAGCCGAGAGCTGCTTATTGAAGCTGTACATGCACGAGGGTGGAGCGTGATTTGTGGCAGACGAATACAGATGGCTGTCTTACACGTGCGGAAGGCATATGATTCTTTCCGATCCGTTTCTCTGGCTAGTCTGGAATGTTCCTATTGCCTCGAAAATCGTTTTCTCCTCCGCTCGCCATACATCAACGTCCACAACACATTGTTTCCCCGATAATGAAGTGAATGCACGGCGCCTCAGCCGTGAGTAATCTTTGAAAGACTTATTCATGCGTGCGGAGCTATGATAGAGGACACGATCGATGTTGTGCGCTCGCGTTATACGGCGGCCGCCAGTGTAAACACTCTTCTTGTGATCATAACCTGTGCTCGTTGCGGAAAGACTTCTGCACACGATGTTCTTTCCGGGCCGCTTCCTGGAAGAGATGCGTGTGTTATGTACTTTGTGTAGCAGTGTGTGTGCAGTCAGGGCCGTGCAAATACAAATCAGATTTATGTGCAAGTACTCTGCAGAAGATACGCTTCTAAAAAATAAGTTTTGTTTTTGACAAACACTACAAATAATGGAGCCCTCCTCCTCTCTCTCTCTCTCTCTCTCTCTCTCTGTCTGTCTGTGTGTGTGTGTGTGTGTGTGTGTGTGTGTGTGTGTGTGTTGTCGGGCGATGGGTATGACGGTGAGACATTAGGAATTCCTGGTGTAATATAACCCAAAATTGTAATAAATACTGTAGTGGTACACACATAGCACCGCTAGGGTAAGGGCTCGGGATGGGAATGTCATGGTAACTGAAATTGATGGAAAATTTTGTACACTTGTGTTTATCTCATAAGTAAGAGATACTGCGTCTTTTGCAGCTTTTTTTTTATGTCGACCCAACATGTTTCGCCTACTCTAAATAGACAAGTGTTGTGGACACTACGCGAGAATTGCATGCTTGAACATAAATGCAGATGCTCGCCAAGCCTGCAGGTTGCGCTCTTGTACACTACTGGCCATTAAAAATGCTAGACCAAGAAAAATGAAGATGATGAACGGGTATTCATTGGACTAATATATTATACTAGAAATGACATGTGATTAGATTTCCACGCAATTTGGGTGCATAGATCCTTAGAAATCAGTACCCAGAACAACCACTCCTGGCCGTAACACCGGACTTGATACACCTGTTGGCGTGTACAGGTACAGCTGCCCATGCAGCTTCAACACGTTACCACAGTTCATAAAAAGCAGTGACTGGCGTATTGTGTGACTAGCCAGTTAATCTGCCACCATTGACCAGACGTTTTCAATTGGTGAGAAATCTGGAGAATGTGCTGGCCAGGGCAGCAGTCGAACATTTCCCGTATCCAGAAAGGCCCGTACAGGACCTGCAACATGCGGTCGTGCATTATACTGCTGAAATGTAGGGTTTCCCAGGGATCGAATGAAGGGTAGAGCCACGGGTGGGAACAAATCTGAAATGTAACGTCCACTGTTCAAAGTGCCGTCAATGTGAAAGAGGTGACCGAGACGTGTAACCAATGCACCCCATACCATCACGCCGGGTGATAGGCCAGAATGGCGATGACGAATACACGCTTCCAATGTGCGTTCACCGCGATGTCGCCAAACACGGATGCGACCATCTTGATACTGTAAACAAAACCGGGATTCACCCGAAAAAATGGTTTTGCCATTCGTGCACGCAGATTCTTTGTTGAGTATACCATCGCAGGCGCTCCTGTCTGTGATGCAGCGTCAAGGGTAACGGCAGCCATGGTCTCATAGCTGATAGTCCATGCTGCTGCAAACGTCGTCGAACTGTTCGTGCAGATGTTTGTTGTTTGTTGACTCAGGGATCGAGACGTGGCTGCACGATCCGTTACAGCCATGCGGATAAGATGCCTGTCATCTCGACTGCTTGTGATACGAGGCCGTTGGGATCGAGCACGGCGTTCCGTATTACCCTCCTGAACCCACCGTTTCCATATTCTGCTAACAGTCACTGGATCTCGACCAACACGAGCAGAAATGTCGCGATACGATAAACCGCAATCGCGATAAGCTACAATCCGACCTTTATCAAAGTCTGAAGCGTGATAGTAAGCATTTCTCCTCCTTACACAAGGCATCACTACGACGTTCCACTAGGCAACGCCGGTCAACTGCTGTTTATGTATGAGAAATCGGTTGGAAACTTTCCTCGTGTCAGCACGTTGTATGTGTCGCCACCGGCGCCAACCTTGTGTGAATGCTCTGAAAAGCTAATCATTTGCATATCACAGCATCTTCTTGCTGTCAGTTAAATTTCGCGTCTGTAGCACGTCTTTTTCGTGGTGTAGCAATTTTAATGGCCAGTTGTGTATTTGACTGCGAGCGGCACATGTGCAATACCCTCAATACGTTGAGTGTCGGTCAGAAATGTGTTCTGTATGGCGCATTGTGTCAGAGCCAAATGACGTCTAATGTGGGCAAATTGCTGGTGCTCATATGGTGGGTGCTTCTGTATCTAAGATAGTCCAAGTGTTTGAAGTTGCAGGAGGCAACGTACAGGGAAAGCGGAAAAACATCATCCGCTAGGTCACAACGCGGACGAAAGTGTGTGGTGAATAATCGTAATGAACATTCATTGAAGAAGATAATGACGAAAATAGGGGGACGCAGCTGCAAAGGTCACTGCAAAATTCAATGTCGCACTTGTGAATCCATCAGCATCCAACAAACACGAAGGGAGCTCCGTGCGTAGGGCATTGCTGGGCGAGCAGGAATTCCAAAACCTCTCATCAGTGATAGAAATCCTATATCGGGAAAACGTTGTGTCGAAGTCGTAAAACCTGGACTATGGAGCAATGGAAGAATGCCATTTGGAAGGATGAGTGTTCTTTCACATTGTTCTCAACTTCTGGCAGAGTTCTACGTCCCGAAGTGTGAAACTTGGGGCGGGTTCGGTAATGAGCTGGACAGCCGTATCGTTGTATTCCGTGGATTCTATAGTTACTCTCAAAGGCCGTATCACTGCCAAATTTTATGTGACTATTTCGGCTGATCACCTCCATGCCATGGTGCAATGTTTGTTCCCCAATGGTAAAACTTCATTCAAAGGTGATAGGTCCCTTATCACAGTTCGCATCGTCCAGGACTGATTTTGTGAGCACGAGGATGAATTGTCGCTTCTCTCTTGGCAGCCACGTCATCAGATTCAAACTTGTTGAGCCTTTGTGGTCTGCTTTCGAGAAAAGAGTGCGTGATCACTATCCACCCCCACCTCCACCCCCAAAATCATTACCTATTTGGAGGAAGAGTCTCTTGACAACCATTGTTGTTGTTGTTGTTGTTGTTGTTGTTGTTGTTGTTATGGTCTTCAGTCCTGAGAGTGGTTTGATGCAGCTCTCCATGCTACTCTATCCTGTGCAAGCTTCTTCATCTCCCAGTACTTACTGCAACCTACATCCTTCTGAATCTGCTTAGTGTATTCATCTCTTGGTCTCCCTCTACGATTTTTACCCTCCACGCTGCCCTCCAATGCTAAATTGGTGATCCCTTGATGCCTCAGAATATACGGGACCTTTTTTATCCAGCTGGAGTCGAATGGAAGCCGCTTTGAATACGAACATCTACGTTATGTTATTTTGGTTTTCTATTATTTTTTTTCCATCCCCTGTATATAATATACACACAATTATTGAATTATTCCTTTTTTGAAACGAGATGATTAGTGATAGCTCATATATACTACACAACTGTTTGCAAATATGCCGCTCTTCATGCTGTGCAGACCTCGTCATCCCTTCATTCATTCCAACCTGCGTACTATAGTCGTCCATTAGTCTCCTTCTACTGTTTTTATTCCCAATCACCCTTCCTTCCATTACGAAGTTGGCAATTGCCTGATGCCTCAGGTTGTGTACTGACAATCAATCCGTTATTTTAATGTTGTGCCTTAAATTTCTTTTTCCTGAATCGGATTCAGTACCCACTCATTTATTATTCGATCAGCCCAGGTAATTTTCAAAATTCTTCTGTAGTACCACATTTCAAAAGCCTCTCTCTTCGCCACTGCGCAACACATTTAAACGATCACCTTTTTGAAACCCCATAATTGTCTACCATTGCGATGTAAAAGTTCGAAATTTGGTCCAAAGTTGCGTACAACCTTTCTCTGTAATGGTGCAGAGGTGTGGCGCTCTGCGACGTCACCCACGTTCTGGGCGACGCTTCAAACAGCTGTTTGTTCTCCTGGGACCCCCCCCCCCCCAGTTCGGCAACACCCTCGATGCCACCCAAGCTCTTTGATGAGCACGTGAAGAACGTACATTCAAAGACTGACACCCATTCAGTTGAGTGGTGCCACGCTGTTGCTATAGCACCTAAGATCAGGCAACCCTTTAGGCGGGGTTGCCTGCTTTGTGCAAAATTCTACCAGCCGACTTCCTCTTAAATTTCTCCCACTCCCCAGTCTGTTTTCTCCTGTTATTTTTCCTTGTTTCCCTCTTCCTACTACCGAATTCCAGTCATCCATCAGAATTAAATTTTCACCTCCCTTCATTATCTGAAATAGTATTCTTTATGAAATAGTATATTTATTTCATCCTGCATCCTCTGGACCTCTCCATCTGTGGAGGTACGTGGCACAAACTTTCACTGTTGTGGTAGTTGGCTTTGTGTCCATCGTGGCTATGATAATGTGTATATTATGCTGTTCATAGCAGCATTGATACCGCTATACTATCTCCACCAAAAATCCTGTACTTTCTGTCACCACAGTTCACTAAATCCCACTACATTTGAATCCAGCCTATGTACTTCATTTTTTAAATTCTCAAATCTACCAGGCTTTCCGGAAAATAATGCCTCAAATTTTTTATGTGAAACCTGTTTTTTAAATAAAACAAACGTTATTAATATTCTATATCTTTATTATTCATGTCTTGGTATTTCTTTCTCGACGTAGCCTCACTAGCGACGAACACATTCCTCTCAACGGGAGACGAGTTTCTTAATACCATCACTGTAGAATGTTTGACTTTGTTGACGGAGCCACAACCTCATATTTACTTGTAACGCTTCATGATTATCAAAGTGAAGTTATCGAACATGTTCTTTAAGTTTTGGAAACGGATGAATATCGGATGGGTCCAAATCGGGAATGTATGGAGGATGATCGATCACAGTGAGCCCAAGGCGACGGGTTGTTGCAGATGCAGCAGCGCTCGTGTGTCGTCTGGCATTTTCACTCTGAAGGAGAGGGTGCCCCATACGTGGACGAACTCTTCCAGTGCACAACTCGTTTACAGCACGCTGTTCCTCATACACCGATCTAGTTGCGTTACACAACGCCGTGTTACACGCTACAATTCGGATCCCTCTAGTGGCAGAGGACTGCAAATATACACACGTATAAACAAGACGATTAAAGCTGTAGAATGCTAACAACGTTTTTCTCATTTAAAAAAGCTATATAAAAGTTTTTTCATTAATTCGGAGGAGTTACTTTTCAGCACGCCCACGTAGTTACCCGATTAATGGAACCAGCATTGCACATTCCGATCCACAGAATGTCAGTCTAGTTTTGCTGATTGTGACACTTGCTGAATAGTCTCTGTCGAATAGGGGACTGTTTTACCTCAGGAATATTTCACCAAAGAGGATGCCATCATCTTTAAGCCATAAATTAGAGTTGCATGCCCCTCGGGGAAAAAATCACGACTGTGCTTTTCCTTGGCTTTCATCCGTTCGCAGTACCTGTACAGCAAGGCCATGTTAGCTAATGTTAAAAGACCAGATCACTGAGTGTGTTGCCCGTGCAACGTGTTATTGTGCCCTCTCTATAGACAGCCCTCCGTAGTGGCTGCACCTACGGCACTGCTATCAGTATCGTTGAGGGACACAAGCAACCCCACCGTGGCAAGGTCCATAGTTCACGAAGATCTGTATTGGTTATATACAGTGAAATGCCTGAATGTGACTTACCAATTGGAAATCTGTACTATGTACATCTAAACGCATGGTTACATGAAAAGGAAATAAAAATGAATATAAGTCTAAAAAGACCAAAGCCATATACTTGTAAATAGATAATTTAAAAGAACTGCCAAGAATCATACAGATATCCTATCGAGCTGTGTATAATTAAATAATTTTCTTTATACTGCAGACAACTGAAAATGCTTAGTAGAAAAGGCGAAACGTGTTTGGTATAATATTCAGTTGCAATTGACAGATTTTTCACTTTTCAATATGATAAAGCACATTTGAAGTAGCAACTAAGTACTGTTACTACATGCACCCATTTGTCTAAGTACAGGTTGCTGCAGATAAAAGTAGCCCGTGTAAGTATAAAGGTAACGCAGTGAAATTACAGAAACGAAGAACTGAAATGGACTTGCAATTTATTTACAGTGAAATTTACATTTACAGAAGATATTGGAAGTTCCCACCTGCAACATGGGTACACAGCTCCGCACGTTTAAGCATATACACCCGTCGTAAAGTTCGAATATCGATGGCGGCAACATCACGGCTGATGTTGTCTTTAAGTTCCTGTATTATGTGTGGATTTGTTTCGTAGACTTTGCTCTTGAAGTGTCCCCACAAGAAAAAATAACATGTTGTGTTAGATCCGGCCGCCGAACGTGGTGGTCATAAATTTTTGCCGACAGTTCGTTCCTAAGTGAAGACGTCATGGGTTCGTTCCAGGGATACCTTAGACGTGTGGTATGTTGCCCTATGTCGCTGGAAGAAGCACTATTGTTGTGAGTTGACCAAAGAATTGTATTAAAAATTTCCATGTAACCAACCGTATTGAGGGTAGTGTCAAAAAATATCTGTCCAATAGTGCGCGTTCCTGTCCACCGCACCAAAAGCAGATTTTCTCTTCATGGGGCGGCCGTTGATACAGTGTTACGGTTCTCTTTGCCCAGTACCTCGTGTTCTGTGAATTCACGTGACCGGAAAGATGAAACCTTACTTCATCAATCATGATGTAATGGAATGGGTTTAACAAACTGTCGTTAATGTTATTAAAAAGCGAAGTAATCTGCGCATTTCTGACAGTCATCCTGCGGTAATCGCTGCACAACCGTCACGCGAAATGGCTTCAAAATTAAGACTTTACAATAACCGCTGGCAACTCCTACTTACAAGCGCATGTTGGGCCAATTTACGAGCGGATTTCTTTGGACACCGATTAAGTATTCGACGAATGTCTGCAGTAACTTTTGGTTTGCGAACTGAAGGAAGTCTTTGTCGCTTTACATTTTGCACAGATACGTAGGTGCGCCAATTTTTATACAAACACAGTATTTCTCTCTTTGCTGGTAGTCCTCTATCCAATACTTGACCCAGAAAGTTTCGCGAGTTTCCTTAATCGAACCTGTTTTCATATACGCTTCCACAATTCCAATTCTTTCTTCGATCGAGAATATTGTTTTGCAGACTACAAAGAGAAACGTGTAACTTCACTCATGAAATACACTGAAATGCTGACAGAAGAACGCTATTATTGCAGAAAACTGTCCATTTTTGTAGCTATTTACTCTGTTTGAAAGCAGAAATATTGCAGTTCAAAGGGGAGGCGGGCTACCTTTTATTGCGACAACCTGGGCCGTGGAGGGTAAAAAATGTAGAGTAAGACGCTGGAGTACACAAACAAATGGTGGAGGTGGTACAGTGCTATGAAGTTGGCACGGGAGAATAATTCGTGGCGGGCCGCTTCTAATCAGTTGGAGGACTGGTGACAAAAAAGCCGTTGCCGACAATCAAATGACAGAACGAGAAGTTTAGTCAAATAGAACGATTAGAATCTTCCGATTGACAGATTGTCATCAGGTATAAAATTATTTACATCAGCCCGTATGAACGATGCCATGGAGACTGATGTAAATAATTTTAAGATGCTTAATAATCGATTGAACGAAAATGGTAGTGAGGAAAGGTAGAGGTCTCTCATATCCCGTATACTAGTGATCCCAACCGATTTAGCCAGTCATTTTAAGCGATTTAAACTCCCAGTGTATCTTTGGCGATAACAATAAAAGAGACCCGAGGTCAGAGAGAGGGGGACGAGGAGATGGTCAAAGATAGGGTGAGGGAGGAGGTGGAGAGAGACAGGGAGGAGGAGGGACACAGGGAGAGGAAAGAGGAGATCAGGACACGTGCTACGCAATTGCGAAGCATTGGAAATGGGTGAGGGGGTGTTCGCTAGTTTTGAATAATAGTTCGCATAACCATATTAGGCAGGTGCACAGCGATACAGCCGTGAAGTCTGACTGGGAACAGTGCAACCACTATTGGCGGGTTTTATCACTATGCCAGATGCATAACCAATAAAGGCGATTACCAAGCGTTTCCGACGACTGCACAGTAACTGGAGGACCTAGATACCCTGCTCCCAAAGAATATACGCTTCTGTAGATTCTTATGCGTCGAATGCTATGTGCACCATGACAACCGTCGTTAAAAGCTAGAACCGGACTTGCTGGACAGGACAAAAAGAAAAACATAGTCTTGCGCTGCGCTGTGATCAACAGTATAACCGCGAGTAACTGTTAACGCTGAAGCAAGATAATCGCGTTGGACCTAGCGACGCCAGTTTCTGATTGATCTGTAGTTATTTTCTCGTATGAAAAACACATTAAATTTCTGCTAGTTGCATACCGTGTTGTGACCAAAATAACGATGATAGCTCTGCAGGTTGCACGAAATGGTTTCACTGGCCTTACTCGCGTCACGGATTGCCACCACTGTTCTAGGTAAACTAAAAATGCTGAGAAACGTGGCTGTTGTACTAAAGGTTTATAATTTATAAAAAACAGCTACCAGCCACATGTATGGTTTAAAAAGGTTTATTATCTTCAGACCATGACCGGTTTCGGATTTTTCTTTACAAATCCATCTTCAGATGGCAGTTACAACCATTCTAAGTTGGACCTAGTTTTGTTTTTGTTATTCGTTTGCTGCACTGGGAAAGAAAAATATTTTTGTTGTCATATCGGTAATGGAATTTTTACAAAAGAATTACTTATTTTACAAAATCTAATTGCTCATGAGATAGTTTTTTGTTTTGAACTTAGTAAACGTGCAGGTTAGTGTACTTACGAGCTATGTAGCTCTGCCTGACGGAATATTAGTGCGTTTATGTTTTCGAACGCAAGCTTAATACACTTTTCAATATGCACTATGTGAGTGCTATTCCAGTCAATGGACGTCACTTTCAACCTCATCATCTTAATTACACACGCAGCACACACGAATAACGTTTACAAAATGTGGCCCAGCTTCATATTACAAACGAGAACAATATTTGCAAAGAGCTTAGAGTCATAAGGATGTTAACTTACAGATGCTGTATAGTCGATATGGGTACAGTAAAATATCTCTTTGCTATTGTATGAAATTAATCTAAAACGGAATAAATAAAATTACATACAAATAAGATTACAAACATTATATGTAGTACAGAAATACTGTGTGTTACTAATTAGTTGTTACAATTTTAGGAGATAAATTCTAATATATGACATGATAAGCAATGCACATGTTTTCATTATGCGATGTTTCAATGACATATAAGCAGTTTTTGGGGGCCTGTATACTGAATGTCTTTAATGGAATATTAGGCTTAAGTTATTTTAAAAAAGTGAAAGCTTCTTCAAAGTTATTTAGGAAGGGGGTGTTAACTGACTGTCTGTTCATTCAGAATGAGATCAGGGAACCTGTTTTTATGTGTATGAATCTCAATCTCCTCTAAGAGATTCAATGTGAAACCCTTGTCTTTGAGGTGTAATATCTGCAGGTTGTTTTCTATATTATCAACTGTATGATTGTTTTCTGCAAGATGGGTGGCAAAAGCTGATTTGCTTAGGTTTTTCAGACGTAGGGCATCAAGGTGTTCCTTGAATCTTGTTTCAAAAGCTCTACCTGTTTGGCCAATGTAGAATTTAAAAGTCCCTCTCACCCCCACTGAACAGCACAAAGAAATCAGCATAATCAAATCAATTGCCCAAAATAATGGCTATGATGCTTCAATCATAGACACACTCTCTCAAAAAACAAAAGAAAAAATTGCTAGCAATAAGTCTTTGCAACAAGCAACAGCCACAATAACTATGAAAGACAAAAAATCAGTAAAATATGTAGCCCTACCATATATAGGCCCACTTTCATACAAAATTTCCAACCTATTCAAGAAGAAGAATGTCAAAATCAGTTTCTCTACCAATAACAAACTCCAACAAAGAGTCATACACTCACTCCCACACAATAGCATACCCCATAAAAGATCTGGAATTTATAAACTCAAGTGTAACAATTGTCCTAAATTCTACATTGGCCAAACAGGTAGAGCTTTTGAAACAAGATTCAAGGAACACCTTGATGCCCTACGTCTGAAAAACCTAAGCAAATCAGCTTTTGCCACCCATCTTGCAGAAAACAATCATACAGTTGAGAATATAGAAAACAACCTGCAGATATTACACCTCAAAGACATGGGTTTCACATTGAATCTCTTCGAGGAGATTGAGATTCATACACATAAAAACAGGTTCCCTGATCTCATTCTGAATGAACAGTCAGTCAGTTAACACCCCCTTCCTAAATAACTTTGAAGAAGCTTTCACTTTTTTAAAATAACTTAAGCCTAATATTCCATTAAAGACATTCAGTATACAGGCCCCCAAAAACTGCTTATATGTCATTGAAACATCGCATAATGAAAACATGTGCATTGCTTATCATGTCATATATTAGAATTTATCTCCTAAAATTGTAACAACTAATTAGTAACACACAGTATTTCTGTACTACATATAATGTTTGTAATCTTATTTGTATGTAATTTTATTTATTCCGTTTTAGATTAATTTCATACAATAGCAAAGAGATATTTTACTGTACCCATATCGACTATACAGCATCTGTAAGTTAACATCCTTATGACTGTAAGCTCTTTGCAAATATTGTTCTCGTTTGTAATATGAAGCTGGGCCACGTTTTGTAAACGTTATTCGTGTGTGCTGCGTGTGTAATTAAGATGATGAGGTTGAAAGTGACGTCCATTGACTGGAATAGCACTCACATAGTGCATATTGAAAAGTGTATTAAGCTTGCGTTCGAAAACATAAACGCACTAATATTCCGTCAGGCAGAGCTACATAGCTCGTAAGTACACTAACCTGCACGTTTACTAAGTTCAAAACAAAAAACTATCTCATGAGCAATTAGATTTTGTAAAATAAGTAATTCTTTTGTAAAAATTCCATTACCGATATGACAACAAAAATATTTTTCTTTCCCAGTGCAGCAAACGAATAACAAAAACAAAACTAGGTCCAACTTAGAATGGTTGTAACTGCCATCTGAAGATGGATTTGTAAAGAAAAATCCGAAACCGGTCATGGTCTGAAGATAATAAACCTTTTTAAACCATACATGTGGCTGGTAGCTGTTTTTTATAAATTATAAGAACTTTATATTCTCTGAAAATAAGTCACTGCATAACGGTATGTACTCCGCTGAAGCTTCTGCATCCTACTAGCTAGTACGGTTTTTCAATATACACTGTGATCAAAGGTATCTGGACACGTGACTGAAAATGACGTAAAAGTTCGTGGCGCCCTCCGTCGATAATGCTGGAATTCAGTATGGTGTTGGCCCTTGATGACAGGTATACGTTCAGTCAGGTGCTGGAAGGTTTCCTGGGAATAGCAGCCCATTCTTCATGGAGTGCTGCACTGAGGAGAGGCATCGATGTCGGTCGGTGAGGCCTGGCTCGTAGTCGACAGTCCAAAACATCCGAAAGGTGTGTTCTATAGGATTCAGGACAGGACCCTGTGCAGACCAGTCCATTACAGATACGTTAATGTCGTATAACCACTCCACCTGAGGTCATGCTTCATGATCAGGTGCTCGATCGTGTTGAAACATACAATCGCCATCCCCGAATTGCTCTTCAACAGTGGGAAACAAGGTGCATAAAACATCGGTATAGGCCTGTGCTGTGGTAGTGCCACGCAAAACAGCAAGGGGTACAAGCCACTTCCATGGAAAACACGACCTCACTATAACATCACCGCCTCTGAATTTTACTGTTGGCGTTACACACGCTGGCAGATGACGTTCACCGGGCATTCGCCATAGCTACACCCGGCCATCGGATCGCCATATTGTGTACCGTGATTCGTCACTCGACACGTTTTTCCACTGTTCAATAGTCCAATGTTTACGCTCCTTGCACCAAGCGAGGCGTCGTTTGGCATTTACCGGCGTGATGTGTGGCTTACGAGCAGCCGCTCGACCATGAAATCCAAGTTTTCTCACTTCCCGCCTAACTGTAATAGTACTTGCAGTGGATCCTGATGAAGTTTGGAATTCAAGTGTGATGGTCTGGATAGATGTCTGCCTATTACACATTACGACTCTCTGCAACTGTCTGCGGTCTCTGTCAGTCAACAGACTAGATCGGCCTGTACGCTTTTGGGCTGTGCGTGTCCCTTCACGTTCCCACTTCACCACCACATCGGAAATAGTGGACCTAGTGATGTTTAGGAGTGTGAAAATCTCGCGTACAGACGTATGACACAAATGACACGCAATCACCACATTCGAAGTCCGTGAGTTCCGCGAAGCGCCCCATCCTGCTCTCAAGATGTCTAATGATTACTGAGGTCGCTGATATCGGGTATCTGGCATTAGGTGGCAGCACAATGGACCTAATATGAAAAACGTATGTGTCCATATACGTTTGATCACTTGTGTATCATGAAATAACAAGTGCACATTGCGAAAAAAAGCAAAATAGTAATATCGTACAGATATTGCGGGAAAAATTAGACTTAATTTAATTAGGTTGGGGCAAATAAGTGGTCCGGACGAGTGGATACGATTGGACGTGAAATCGTGGCAACATTAACGGAGGAGGAAAAGACTTACAGTTAGTTCCAACAGGATGGAGCAAGTGCCCATACAGGCAGCCGAAATTTAGAGCACATTTACACAACCTTCATGCCTGACAGAGCTGTTAGCAGAGGCCAATCTGCAGCACATTATTTCGAATGAGAATGTAGCAATTCCAGCATCTGCCTTCAGAAACTTGCTGACCAGAGCCGCGAAGTGGCAAGAAATAGTGGTCACTTTTACCGTCTGCTATAGTAAAAAGTAATGTATTTTCTTTGCTCTGCTGTGTTTCTTTGTATCCTTGAACTCTGTTCTCCGTATCAATTTTAGTTGCCCATCCTCTAGTTAGTCCCGCCATTGGCTGGTGGCAGTTGATATTGCTATGCCGCTGAAATATTTCACCTCCTTCACAGATTTCACCAGTACAATTTTGAATGTGAACGAAAATTTAATTTTAACTATGATTAATTCATCTCGCACCACCATAGGTTGTGATGCGCTGATATAAAGTGTGTCCGAATTTTAGCTGCCGCACAGCGACAGACGGGCAACCTTTTAATTAAAAACTGCCCGTGTAGGCTGCTTGTTTCATCGTGACTGTGTAAGATAATCATCCAATCAAAGTGCTTTGCAATTACTGAGTGATTATCTTATTAAAATCCCTACTAGGAGCTGAACAAGAACTTAACTGTTAGGTGTTCCTTCGTTCTTGTGATAGTCATTAGGCTGTAGACGCAATTTGAGCTACTATTGTTCTCCTCATAAACCATAAATTCCAAGCAACAATAACCAGAGTTATTAATCGTATTTATAAGAAACCTGCCTATATTATTTTATTAGTGCTTCGGCGCCGCCGCACTATAGAGCTGTCCCGTTATACAATGAAAATAGAAGTAACACAATAAATTGACAACGGTTATGTCAGAGTATATTGGGATGAAATTGCATATTTCTACTGTGCTATAACTAAGTACACATGAAGTATTGGTAGTACGTCAGCAGACATAGCCAAATTTAAGTGTGTAACTTAATGTATAGTTTTCATAAATCAAGGGAAGTATCGCAAAAAATGGTAATCATCTGTGTTGAAAAATTGATCCTGTCAAGACAAAGTTTGGCGTTGTGGAAATTGCTGACTTCATGGATGTTGAACCATTTGGAGTTTCGGATGACCAGAATGTGTTTGGAGATTTTCCAGAGCTGTTATTACTGCTGTCTACAACATAATATACCTCGCTCGCTTCACATTCATTTTTCTGTGCTGGGGCTTACGTGTTTTCTATCAAACATGGTCTTCTCCAAAAATATGATACTTATATTTTTTTAATGTGGCGTTGATCAAACGCAAGAAATAGTGGTCGGTTTGGATCATTGCGTGAGTAATTAGTAACTTCAAGAAATCACCTTTGGAAAGTCGTCTCATAATATTGTCATTGATCTTATGACAGTATCCAGACGTACCATAAGAAATCCGCACTCCTTGATATGTCTGAAACAGACAGTGTCAACGTATGTAGTTCCTTGTCTGAGATTCGTTTGGTGAAGGAGTACGCAGCAGACAGCTTACATTGAGTACATAAGCCCGCTATCATGAAACATGGTAAATTGTTGACGAAAATTCCACATTCGCTCACATTCTTATAGTTCTTAACTTCGGATGTATTGTCGCTAATATTAAGATAGCGCGTGTCGTTTTATGACCAAAGAATGTAGCCAGCTTTCTGTCACACTGTAATTGTTGTTCTATTGCAATTTCATCCACTATCAAGGAACAAAATATTTTAATCTCATTCAAACATTTATCTTCTAAGGTTAATTTATCTTTTACAAGGTTCGTAACTCTTTCGCTTGAAGTATTACCCAAATAGCGGGACAGTGTGCTCATAGAAGGAAACTGCAAGATATTTTTTCTAGCGTACCTGTATGCTTTGGGTGATACTGATCCAAAAATAACGTTACGTTTCATAGTGTCTCCTGTGCTCTGCCGTTTTAATTATGTGAGACAAAGTTTGTGACAAGTTGTTAGAAGACCACAACACACGAGTGGTTTCATTGAGTTTCTTTTTAAAACGTCAAAGCTTAACCCACCCTCTCCACAGTTTCACTCAGAATTTATTTTGCTCTGTTTTGATCACCTTTTAGTCTAAAATGTCGCACTGGCTGTGAATGGAAGAATGGCAATTATTATTGACGTGATATTCGTGCAGGGAGACAACTCAACGCGTTGATCATGGATTTGCTCAGTGCTTTCATATACTCGTTTCTTGTATGTCACATTCAATGAATGTTTGGTAAAGGGCCTACGTTCTCGTTTGACTTGTTCGACTTAATAAGCTGGTTAAAAAGCGAAAACCGTGGGAACGACAGCGACCTGCGATTCCTAATCTTTAATTCACTTCTCTGAATTGAAGACTGCACATACCACATATGATCTAATGTTGAAATTGGATGTGAAACGTGCTCTTGATATTGCTTTATGCCATGTTCGCTGAGATTACGTTGGCTGGGAAATTCGTGAAATGAAACCCGTTTCACTTTGCTACTTCGGCTCGTTCAAAAAGGCACCGAGCAATATACCATTGCTGTCGGCAACGTGAAACCCGTAATGACGCATTACAGTGTTAATGTAATGTATGGCAAGATCATAAGAAATAACTTACTGGAGCAGATGTACCGATGGGGTGGAAAATTAGAAAGAGCATGTGAAACATGAAATGTACATCGGATTTACACAAGCTCTGTAATCGTTTCTTATAGTAATATACTAAGGTTATATACCTCTTTATAATGAAATAGGTCTACTGTAATTCCTGTATCACACCTCAATACTATAAATAATATAGTAAAATAACCTAAACAGAGAAACCCCAAATCCGTTTGTACTGTTTCTGATATTAGTTCAATGCGGGTTTACTACACGCTACTCAGACGTTCGCTGTATTGCATGCAAGCCGAGCTAAGTCGGGAGGCTGGTAGAATACTAGCGGGCGATAGTATGGCTCTTTTGAACTCATTGATTCCATATTGTTATGGCAGACGCGGGAGCCCGAAACACACTAGCAGAACGATGAACCACAGTCTCGGGAGCCCACATGCTGATAGGCGTTTCTCCTCGTTACACGAAGCGTAGCATCTCATAAACAACCTACTTTCGAATGCGATTTGTGAATGAGAATCGTGCTGCTTAGTCTTTTCTTATATACAGAATGTATATGGTGTTTCTCCTGCCTACTTCGTACGAATGCGCTCGAATGCTAATCATTTGCACATCCAGGCGTTTGACACGCTTCATGTAAATTTCATATGTGCTGCATCCTGCCGTCATGGTGTTAAAATTACAATGACGAGCACTGTATCAGATGTACGAGGGGTGTTCAGTAAGTAATGCAACACGTTAATAGCCGTTCAGTGCTACGGCATTTGCGTCCTTGCAGGGAGGGCCTGTATGCACGTATGGTACCACTCTACTGGTCGACGTCGGAGTCATCGCCTTTCTGAGTTGGTAACCTCCGCATCATCCTCCTGCTGCTTCTCGCGGAGTGCTTCCTTTATTTTGGCAAACAGATGGAAGCCGGAAGGTGGGAGATGCAGGCTGTAGGGTGGATGAGGAAGAACAGTCCAATGAAGTTTCGTGAACTGCTGTCGGGTGCGCAGACTTGTCTGAGGCCTTGCGTTGTTGTGAAGTATTTCGTTTGCTTTCATTTACATCTACATTTATACTCCGCAAGCCACCCAACGGTGTGTGGCGGAGGGCACTTTACGTGCCACTGTCATTACCTCCCTTTTCTGTTCCAGTCGCGTATGGTTCGCTGGAAGAACGACTGTCCGCAAGCCTCCGTGCGCGCTCGAATCTCTCTAATTTTACATTCGTGATCTCCTCGGGAGGTATAAGTAGGGGGAAGCAATATATTCGATACCTCATCCAGAAACGCACCCTCTCGAAACCTGGCGAGCAAGCTACACCGCGATGCAGAGCGCCTCTCTTGCAGAGTCTGCCACTTGAGTTTGCTAAACATCTCCGTAACGCTATCACGGTTACCAAATAACCGTGTGACGAAACGCGCCGCTCTTCTTTGGATCTTCTCTACCTCCTCCGTCAACCCGATCTGGTACGGATCCCACACTGATGAGCAATACTCAAGTATAGGTCGAACGAGTGTTTTGTAAGCCACCTCCTTTGTTGATGGACTAAAATTTCTAAGGACTCTCCCAATGAATCTCAACCTGGTACCCGCCTTACCAACAATTAATTTTATATGATCATTCCACTTCAAATCGTTCCGCACGCATACTCCCAGATATTTTACAGAAGTAACTGCTACCAGTGTTTGTTCCGCTATCATATAATCATACAATAAAGGATCCTTCTTTCTATGTATTCGCAACACATTACATTTGTCTATGTTAAGGGACAGTTGCCACTCCTTGCACCAAGTGCCTATCCGCTGCAGATCTTCCTGCATTTCGCTACAATTTTCTAACGCTGCAACTTCTCTGTATACTACAGCATCATCCGCGAAAAGCCGCATGGAACTTCCGACACTATCTACTAGGTCATTTATATATATTGTGAAAAGCAATGGTCCCATAACACTCCCCTGTGGCACGCCAGAGGTTACTTTAACGTCTGTAGACGTCTCTCCATTGATAACAACATGCTGTGTTCTGTTTGCTAAAAACTCTTCAATCCAGCCACACAGCTGGTCTGATATTCCGTAGGCTCTTACTTTATCAGGCGACAGTGCGGAACTGTATCTAACGCCTTCCGGAAGTCAAGAAAAATAGCATCTACCTGGGAGCCGGTATCTAATATTTTCTTGGTCTCGTGAACAAATAAAGCGAGTTGGGTCTCACACGATCGCTGTTTACGGAATCCATTTTGATTCCTACATAGTAGATTCTGGGTTTCCAAAAACGACATGATACTCGAGCAAAAAACATGGTCTAAAATTCTACAACAGATCGACGTCAGAGATATAGGTCTATAGTTTTGCGCATCTGCTCGACGACCCTTCTTGAAGACTGGGTTTACCTGTGCTCTTTTCCAATCATTTGGAACCTTCCGTTCCTCTAGAGACTTGCGGTACAAGGCTGTCAGAAGGGGGGCAAGTTCTTTCGCGTACTCTGTGTAGAAACGAATTGGTATCCCGTCAGGTCCAGTGGACTTACCTCTGTTGAGTGATTCCAGTTGCTTTTGTATTCCTTGGACACTTATTTCGATGTCAGCCATTTTTTCGTTTGTGTGAGGATTTAGAGAAGGAACTGCAGTGCGGTCTTCCTCTGTGAAACAGCTTTGGAAAAAGGTGTTTAGTATTTCAGCTTTACGCGTGTCTTCCTCTGTTTCAATGCCATCATCATCCCGGAGTGTCTGGATATGCTGTGGCGATAAACACGCTGAAGTTGTTTCTTCAATTTCCTGAGGTTGACACAATACACTTCAGAGTTCATCGTTGTACCTTGAGGAAGGACATCAAACGGAGTAACCCTTTCAGAGTCACAGAAGACCGTCATCCTGACTTTAGCGGCTGAGGGTGCGGCTTTAAACTTTTTCCTCGGAGTAGAGGTGGTGTGATGCCGCTCCATGGATTTCCGTTTCGTTTACGGTTCGAAGTGATGAATCCATGTCTCATAGCCTGTGTGAAGGTTCGACAAAAGAACTGCCACCATCAGCTTCGTGATGCGCAGGCAATTCCGCAGATGGCTCTTCGTTGCTCTTTATCGTCTTGTGCTAGGCGGCGAAGTAAATCAAAGGACACACACTTTTAAGTAGCCCAACTGGTGGAAGTGTGTGTCAGTGCTACAGACATGACGTCCATTTGTGTAGCAAGGTGTCGATCACTTACAATGAGAGTCCGCACGTTCAAGTATTGCAGCAATCACAGCTGTGTGCGGCCGGCTGGTAAGCCTGAGATCAAACAGGTTTGCGCGACCTTCTTATGATGACAGACACCTCGCGCAACGACTCACCGTGCTTTTGTTCACTGCCAGGCCTTCGTGGACATTCTGCAAGCATCCACGAATATTTACGGCGCTCTGGTTTTCCGCCGAAAGAAACTCAGACGGCTCTCCGCTTGGAACGCAACTAAGTTACAGACGCCGTTTTGCAGGCTACATATAGCGCCGCCAGAAATTCCGCATTTTTCAACCGAAACTGGCCGAGGAAAAAAAGGTGTTGCGTTACTTATTGAAAGCCTCTCGTATAAATACGACCGTTGGTTGACGTGCTTCCTGATCAGTAACCTTTAGTGAACAACTGAGACAGATTTCGGTGTCTGCGCAAACGCCGCAAGTCTAAGCGACTGAGTTTTATCCTTTGCCTTTGACGGCTTATAGACTGACAAGGCCGTGCTTACATCGGCTGGCTAATAAAACAGAAAGGAAAATGTGCTGTGCTAATTACAGTGTGGCACGCGTGCGTCGTCCTGGCGTTCCGTCAGAACCGTGTGTGTCGACGCCGCCTTGCTTTGCCCCCGTCTCCTCACCCAGCACAATTTCGCTGTGTCGCAGTCCCTTGTGCGTATTTTTAACGCTACTCACAGTCCCTTGCAACCGCTTCTTTAAAGGGGAGGTGGCGCCAGCTCTCTGTGAACTAAGCACCTTTCCCGGGGAGAAACTTTATTCGGCCAAAGCAGAATTCGTATTGCTGAAAGTAGATTGAGGCAATACCCGCCAGCAACATTTGTAACAAAACGAATTGCGGACACGTGATAGGTAACATTGCTGTGCTGTAGGTGCGGCAATATACAACGGCTATCCGGAAAGTAAGGAAAGACCGGTCACGAAATGGAAACCACAGAAAAAAGCCCATGAAACTTTGGACAGTGTCCCTAGTATGTCCGTAGACAGCATCACGTCGCCGTTCTCACTTCTGACCGCAGATGTTAGGACAGTAGTGTCTTCCGCCAAGTATGGGTGCTGCAGGGAGATTTCATGCAACTTAACATAAAGTGACTGTCATACAGTTCCTTCATCACAATACGCTATTTTCCTATGTTAAAAATATGCTTCGTATTGTTGTTGCCCTGATCGACATTTAAATGGCATTTACGGTCCACATTCTCACAAAATGTTTTTATGTAATTAAAGCTTAAAAGTCATTAAATATGATCGAAAACGCTCTGTTATTGGTTGATGTTTTGGTGATGCCACAGGCTAGGAGTGAGACGAAGCTATTCTTGTGTTTTAGGAGCATTAGCCGAGTTTACGAGGTTTTTACGTACTTTTACTGCAAACAGTTCAGCTATTTAGTAATTGAAAACGCTATTACAACTTCTAAACAATAATAGAAAGGAATTTTGTGAACGCTGGTAGTGGAAGCCTTGCGAAAGTTGATGCGTTTATGCTCCACCTATTTAGAGCGATGATATGTGCAACGTAGGACATTTTTTTCCCTGCTCCCTGCATCGTTAAACTAGCTCAGTACTAAGGAACTGTATAACTTTTGCAAATGGGTCTGTACAATATAACTGGATTGTTGACTGTCAGTCATGGGCTACGACCCAAAGCACAACAAAATAGTCCTTGGCAAAACGTACTGCTGATTTGCCGTGTAGAAGGCACTCAGCAGAGATACTGCATCCGCCAGGCAACGGATAGTGCGTTCGAGTGCAGTGAAAGAGATTACATGTTTTACACGAAATATGAAAGCAAGAACTGTTTATAGCAATTGTTTAGATTGTGGGATTTATTATACGCTATGTGATCAAAAGTATCCGGACACCCCAAAAAACATAAGTTTTTCATATTAGCAGAATGGGACGCTCCGCGGAACTCGCAGACTTCGAACGTGCTCCGGTGATTGGGTGTCACTTGTGTCATTCGTCTGTACGCGAGATTTCCACATTCCTAAACATCCCTAGGTCCACTGTTTCCGATATGATAGTGAAGTGGAAACGTGAAGGGACACGCACAGCACAAAAGCGTACAGGCCGACAGGTCGTCTGTTGACTGAGAGACCTCCGACAGTTAGAGAGACTCATGATGTGTAATAGGCAGACATCTATCCAGACCATCACACAGGAATTCCAAACTGCATCAGGATCCACTGCAAGTACTATTACAGTTAGGCGGGAGGTGAGAAAACGCGGCTGCTCATAAGCCACACATCACGCTGGTAAATGCCAAACGACGCCTCGCTTGGTGTAACGAGCGTAAACATAGGAAGATTGAACAATGGAAAAACTTTGTGTGGAGTGACGAATTACGGTACACTATGTGGCGATCCGATGGCAGTGTGTGGGTAAGACGAATGCTGGGTGAAACTCACCTGCCAGCGTGTGTAATGCCAACAGTAAAATTCGAAGGTGGTGCTGTTATGGTGTGGTCGTGTTTTTCATGGAGGGGGCTTGCACCCCTTGTTGTTTTGCGTGGCATTATCACAGCACAGGCCTACATTGAGGTTTTAAGCATCTTCTTCCTTCCCACTGTTGGAAGAGCTATTAGAGGGTGACGATTGCATCTTTCAACACGATTGAGCACCTGTTCATAATGCACGGCCTGTGGTTACACTAAAATAACATTTCTCTAATGGACTGCCCTGCAGAGTCCTGACCTGAATACTATAGAACACCTTTGGGATGTTTTGGAACGCAGACTCCGAGCCAGGTCTCACCGACCGACATCAATACCTCTCTTCAGTGCAGCACGCCGTGAAGAATGGGCTGCCATTCCCCAGGAAACCTTCGAGCACCTTACTGAAAGTACGCCTGCGAGAGTAGAAGCTTTCATTAAGGCTAAGGGTGAACCAACACCATATTGAATACTAGCATTACCGATGGGGGGCGTCACGAACTTGTAAGTCATTTTCAGCCAGGTGTCCGGATACTTTTCATCACACAGTGTATGTAGCTTCACATTAGTCTTGAGAACAACACAGAGTAAATGCATTTACTTTGCGAATAAACAAATCACATTTTTGCAAAGCATTGCTACTAGTGAAGATATCACCATACTTCCACAGTACAACAAGGCGTAGGACGATGATGATCTACGGGGAGATGTACAACATGCAGGTAACACAAACGTAAGGGCTGTTAAGTTTATGAGTGTTAAGTTAGCCTCTGAAGCTGACTTACTCCATCTTTATGTAATTTGATGAAACCGGAAAAGTTTAAACATTGCGGATGCTATATAGAAAGTACGAAGGTAAAAAGTGTGTGATCACATTAACTAGGAAATATCTTTTCGGACGTGATTTGTATCGAAAAAGATTGCAAATGTAAGCTCATGTAAACAACAAGGAAAACACAATAATATTCTGTTCTTGATCGGTGTAGTGAAGTTTTGTAATTGTGATTTGGTTTTCATATGAGAGCACTGTCGAGTCGTTTTACAAATAAGTTTAAATGTTCTTTAGGGTTAGATTCGAACCAGCTATATATGGAAATGTCGTATAAAATTCGACGGTTTACCGCTCTAACAACTGAGCTAACGAATATTTATAATTAGGTAAAAAGAAAATTTTCACCTTGAGTTTAATTTCGCTGAATGACGCTATCTTTCGTTGTAACAGTGGGAGAGCATATCCCGGAGATAAGTTAATGTTAACAGTGCAACACATTTTTAATTAAGTTAACTTGTGCATCGACGTAGTGGCAATTTGCCAGTACAGTGCAAGAATACTGAAATTAGAGGAAAAATAGCGTGTTACGAGCATAAAATGACATAATGAATCATTTAAGACAATTTCTAGAAAACAAATACCCATTCTCGGCCTCCCACTGCAGGAGCAATGAGGACAGTGTACGGTCACCCACCATACAGCCCGGACTTGGCTCCTTCTGATTATCACCTCTGCTCTAAAGAACCGCTGGCCATGAAGACACCATTTTCTCACAGACAACGGGCTGCAGTCGGAAAGCACAGGAGGCTGCCTTCTATGACAAGGGTACTGGAAAGTTGGTAAACGCTGCGACAGATGCCCAAGTTGGAGCGGCGACTACATAGAAACGTACCTGGAAGGCGTAGATAACTGTTGCAAATAGCACAGTTCTGATTTTCGCTGTGGTTTCCTTTTCGCGACCGATCCTTCTTTACTTTCCGAATAGCTGTCGTATTTCCGAATCAGAGTAGTGCGAATGCAAACTGTTGAACGTGATGCACTTCTGCTGATACTCCAACGTACACTTCAGTAATTTGCCGGCCGCGGTGGCCGTGCGGTTCTGGCGCTGCAGTCCCGAACCGCGGGGCTGCTACGGTCGCAGGTTCGAATCCTGCCTCGGGCATGGGTGTGTGTGATGTCCTTAGGTTAGTTAGGTTTAAGTAGTTCTAAGTTCTAGGGGACTTATGACCTAAGATGTTGAGTCCCATAGTGCTCAGAGCCATTTGAACCATTTGAACTTCAGTAATTTAACACAAGAGAGAAAGAGAGAGAGAAATCGAGCTTAAGGACGTGTTATTTATAATTAAGCGAGCTGCTTCGAAAAGTTCTAATTCGTGAACTTGTAGTTTTTCTCCAATTAACAATTGTTACATAAAAAGAGTATTTCCTGCTGTGACTCACTACTGCTTATTTGTGGACGGTTGCATATGGAGGGCTACGTTGAATGAACCGACGAGGTTAATTCTAACAAATTGCTTTTGATTCTTCCCTAAATTACCTCAGAATATGTTCTAAAGATGTTTCTACTGAATTTCTTCTCCCTAGGGTGCGACTTCTGTCGTGCGATTTAAAATAGTCAAATGTGGAGTGGCTTTTGTGAATGCTACTGCGACACTACAGTAATGTCTCAATACATGAGATAACTCATTTATTACTCCAAAATTATATCACCGTATCATCGCGGAATATGATAATACTTAGAGCATTACAGTATTCACGAAAGACTGCACAGTATGTTTCCTTATTTCTTCACTTGAAGCGAACATTTCGTTACAAAAAAAATTTTTTCTTAAGTAAAATGAAACATTCGTGATCAGCTAGACAGCCTTACTGTTTCCGGATAGCTCACGCATGGCGCTCTTTCATGATAGGTCAGCAATGTCCGTCAATTTTCGTACCATCAAATCAATTCTTCCGTCAACTCCTGCAAGCCCTTTTTTAATAACTGACATTAAATGTTAATTCTGGACGTTAAGCTTCTTGGCACCAAATCTGATTGACTTTCCTACGATCTGCTGTCGTTCATGGACAACTTAGACCACTCGCGGGCTGTATGGCATGATAATCAGTTACTTGAGGAATGGTAACCTGTCTTTTCTACCGGTCTGCATTGTCACAACAGCGTGTGCAGTACTCCGCAGTATGATAAATCGTAGCCCGCAAAGTGACATAAACGCCACAGCCATGCTGTATATCCACGTTTTGAACATTGCATCTCGAAACAGGATATTGAATACCTCGTAAATTAAATTGGTTACTTATGAGAGACATAAACATAAACGCCACAGCGGTGCTGCATATCCACGTTTTGAACATTGCATCTCGAAACAGGATATTGAATACCTCGTAAATTAAATTAGTTAGTTATGAGAGACCACATATAAGTTAGTAGATTCGTGATAACCCTTCAGGTGGCAATATTTTTCTTCCTCCTGGATTGTTATCAAATATTTTTAGTGTAGATTCCAACTTCTGTGTGTAATACGTCGATTGAATTCGTATAGTTGACGAGGAATCCGGTTCCTTTTTTATGCCACCTGAGAACCACGTCGGGATAACTGTTTCTATTTTCCTTCAACGCTCTCCAAAACTTTCATTTTCTCATAACGAACTCTCTTCTTATCTCATCTGACTCAAAATATTTTTCTTTTTATATTCCTGAAAACCTTCAAATTTCTTGACTTCTAGTCTGAATTTGTCTGTGTTAAGCAAGGTCTTCAGTTCACATTTCTTCAAGTCCTTTTTTTTTATCTTGGCTCCACACTAGTTTCTTTATCAGTTCTCTTGTTCAGGAAGGAAAAAGGAATTTTCTTTATTAATCTGTAAGACGTCTTTTCCAGATCTCGTCATTATTTTAAGGCAAAATGAGTATAGTTCCTTATTTGGTCTGAAAACCCATTTGGATCTTTATTCTAGATTGGGCCTAATATTTTTCGCAAAATTCATCTGTCATCTCAGATCTGCTAATGCTATTTTTCATCCATATAGAAGTAGTGTTTCTGATCCGTAGAGGACTTGGGGTTCTAAAAACTTTATTATGATGTATTAGTTTAAAATCTTCAGTAAAAAAAACGTTCTACAAATTTCTGTGTTCTTTCATTTTTCAGTTCTGATTTCAGTTGCTTCCTTTCAATTTTCATGCTTATATTTTCACCCATATGTTTAAAGTACACGGTTTTGTTGTTGTCGCCATAGTTGGTTTTTTAAAATTCGTCGTGAATTACGTTGAGTGATCTGTATTCCGTCTTTCCAGACGACATTTGTAGACTTGCCTTTTTCGCCGTTTCCTTCAGACGTTCTTTCACTGAATCTCCGCCACAGTAATAATGTTAAATCAGTTGGCCACAGGAACGAAGGATTAAATACCTGTCATCTAAACACCAGGTCTCATTTATCTAGTATCCTAACAGTGCATATTCATAAATACAAAAACATTGGGACATTTCTTCCCTGTTGCTGCCGTCCATCTCTAGAACTGGCGACCCAGAAGAGACCAGGAATGAACTCCGTATATTAGCTGTAAACTCGCCGGCGAGTCCTGTGATGTCAACTCTCCGTCGCCTTGTCAGGGTAGTGCATCAAAGAGTTTTCCATATTGTGTTAAACATGGGATTCAAATATGAATGAGTAAACTCTTTGAATGAATCATGTTAACTATGAGAATCAATCATACCTCTGTCGGTAGTACTAAATTCGTCCGCCTCTGTAGCTGAGTGTCCGGCTCGTCTGTGTGCCGTTCAGACGATCCGGTACAACCAGGGAGTTTTCCTTGGTAAGGGGACTGGTGTGGCATGTATTCGGTCTCGTGAGACCGCAGGAGCTAATCGACCGATCAGTAACAGTTCTAAGGTCAAGAAACCCGACTACAACCGGGAGAGCGGAGTGCTGATGACGTGACCCTCCATACCGCATCCAATTAACGCCCTTGACAGAGGATGACACGGCGGTCGGTCTGGTCTGAAGGCACTTCTAGGGCCAAAACGTGGAAATTTGCCTTACCTTTTTACACTGAAGAGCCAATGAAATTGGTACACCTGCCTAATATCGTGTGGGGACCCGGCGAGCACGCAGAAGTGCCGCAACACGACGTGGCATGGACTAGACTAATGTCAGAAGTAGTGCTGGAGGGAACTGGTACCATGAATCCAGCAGTGCTGTCCATAAATCTGTAAGAGTACGAGGGGGTGGAGATCTCTTCTGAACAGCATCCCAGATATGCTCAATTATGTTAATGTCTGGGGAGTTTGGTGGCCAGCCGAAGTGTTTAAACTCAGAATAGCGTTCCTAGAGCCACTCTGTAGAAATTCTGATTGTGTGGGGTGTCGCATTGACCTGCTGGAATTGCCGAAGTCCGTCGTAATGCACAATAACCTGAATGGATGCAGGTGATGAGACAGGATGGTAACTGCACAAGTCCCATACCGTTACAGAGCCTTCACCGGCTTGAACAGTCCCCTACTGACATGAGGGTCCATGCATTCATGAGGTTGTCTCCATACCCTTTCACGTCCATCCGCTCGATACAATTTGAAACGAGATTCGTCTGACGAGACAACATGTTTCCAGCCCGATGTCGTCGTTGTCAGGCCCAGGCTAGGCGTAAAGCTTTTTGTCTTGCATTCATCAAGGGTACACGAGTGGACCTTCGGCTCTGAAAGCCCGTATCGATGATGTTTCCTTGAATGGTTCGCACGCTGACACTTGTTAATGGCCTGACACTGAAATCAACAGCAATTTGCGGAAGGGTTGCACTTCTGTCGCGCAGAAAGATTCTCTTCAGTCGTCGTTGGTCCCGTTCTTGCAATATCTTTTTCTGGCCGCAGCGATGTCGGATATCTGATGTTTTGCCGGATTCCTGATACTGACGCTAAACTCGTGAAATGGTCGATCATGAAAATCGCCACTTCATTGTTACCTCGGAGATGCTGTGTCCCATCACTCGTGCGCCATCTGTAACACCACGTTCAAACTCACTTAAATCTTGATAACCTGCCATTGTAGCAGCCATAAGCGATCTAACAAATGCGCCACACACTTGTCTTACGTAGGCATTGCCGACTGCAACGCCGTATTCTGCCTGTTTATATCTCTCTGTTTTGAATACACATGCCTATACCAGTTTCTTTGGAGCGTCAGTGTATGTTCCCGTTTAATCGCACTCTTACGTTACCAATGTAACATCGTATTTTGCGATCGCGCCCCCAGTTCTAGGACATTTTCGTTCTTTACATGTCTTAGGACATTTTCGTTCTTTACATGTCGTTTTGGTGTCGTACTCAAAAGTTAGAAGTGAACGTTTGACAGCATTCAACGAAGGACCGGAAGAATTTGTACAGTCTCTACGACAGTGCACGCTGCGATCGTCAGGAACGATACTCGATGGTGTTTATTTACGTACTTTATCGTCTTTCACTTGGTTATGTAGTCACTAATTTCCTGTGTTACTCTAAGCTACGAATTACCAACAAGCGTTGCAGGTAACTATGCCAATGTCATTTATGAACTCAATGTTTATGGCGGCAGTTCGAAGAGCTTTTGTGCGTCCAGTGTCCTAATTTCTCGGTTTTCGCAGATAACAATCACGTAATTAGCTCCAGGTTTTCACAGGTTTATGAATATAGAGCTTTGGAGATAAATGGGCAAAATAAACGGATTAAAAACGTAACAACGTATAGCTCGGCTAAATGCAGCACGTTCACAAACTGTGGTGTTCAGCGGAAAGTGAAGAAGAGCTTCTCGAAAAGCTACTAGTGACATGGCGCGTTTTTCAACATTTCAGGATAGTATCTGTCATTTTAATTTCATAATTAAATTATAATGAAAAATTGAAAACATCACTGAACAAAATGATTTATCTAATTTTAAAATTTTTTAATAACTTTCAAAAATAGGTGCTCCGTCAGAGTATTCTCAAAGTGTTCTGTCAGAGGAAGAGTTTGCAAACATCTGGCCTAGAGCGATAATGGCACATTTTCGAACTAGTTTTTTCGTGCCCAGTACAATCAGTAGTGCTGAACAAATAGAACAGGGCGTTTCCGTGACAGTTAAAACTTTCACGGACTTAACGGAAAGGAAATTCATCAATTGGAGGTAGAGAGCAACGGTCCGGAAACCACTGAGCCGAGTGTTACAAGGGAAAAATGAGAATTTCACATTTTTTGCTAGCGATTATAAAAACCCAAGCATACATACTTTTGTTGGGTTGTTTTTGGGGGAAGAGACCAAACTGCGGATTAGGGAAGGACGGGGAAGGAAGTCGGCCGTCCCCTTTCAAAGGAATCATCCCGGCATTTACCTGGAGCGATTTAGGGAAATCACGGGAAACCTAAATCAGGATGGTCGGACGCGGGATTGAACCGTCGTTCTCACGAATGCGAGTCCAGTATGCTAACCACTGCGCCACCTCGCTTGGTAAATTATCTTTTTTTTTTATGGACGAGTTGAATTCACAGCAGTCGTTCTCTGTGGCGTCGTCTATCTTCTGTGAAGGGGTAACATCGTAGCGCAAAGGCCTGTCGTACCCAGATGATCTACTGCGGAAATCTAACAGTGTTTACAGGTGGTAAAAGTCATTGCAAAGCGATTCCTGTTAAGTGCGGCATTCTCCTACGTGGACCGTTAAACGTCGTCACAAAGAGCTCAACGACCTGGTCACGAAAAGACTTCTCTGTTTTACACACTTATTATGGGACATCTGACGAAGGTGTTCACAAGCAAGGTGTGCAAAGCGACCTGGGGCACCATAATGTTGCAACCATATACATCCATGAGGATGTCGGTACGATGTGTCAGAAACACTGGTGCGCTTAACCAGTGAGGAAACAGATACTGGCCAGTTAACCAACCGTTGCTAGTAGCCGCTCAGAAGTTTACTGCAAATTTGCCAGCGATCCATACGATAATACTGCGGGGCTCAGCTCACGTAAGCCGGCCGCGGTGGTCTAGCGGTTCTAGATGCGCAGTCCGGAACCGCGCGACTGCTGCAGTCGCAGGTTCGAATCCTGCCTCGGGCATGGATGTGTGTGATGTCCTTAGGTTAGTTAGGTTTAAGTAGTTCTAAGTTCTAGGGGACTGATGACCACAAATGTTAAGTCCCATAGTGCTCAGAACCATTTGAACCTCAGCTCACGTATGCCTGCTGCTGCTGCTGCTTGCTGAAAAGCAGTGCCTCTGCATTTTTTTTATATGAAAATTCCTAAAGCTTTTCAATAACTTCTTTATTCTTTGTCTGCGTATTTATTTTTGAACAAAGTCATCCTGGCGAGGTACACATTTCCCTCAAGGAAACACCAGTTTGTTGCTACCGTTACTGTAGAATGTTTGACTTCGTTGACGGAGCCACAACCTAACCTACGCTTGCATAGCTTCATTACTATCAAAGCGTAGTTCTCGGAGGTGTCCTTTACACCAGGAGCTCTGTCACACACGTTGAGTGTCCGCAGCTCGTGGAGTAGTGCTTGAGTTGCTGCCTCTGGATCGCGGGGTCCCGGGTTAGATTCCCGGCCGGGTAGGGGATTTTTCTCTGTCCGGGGACTGGGTGTTTAGTGTTCTCATCATATCATCATCATCATTCGTGACAGTGGCTAGATTGGACTGTGCAAAAAATTGGGACTTTGTAAGGGCACTGTTGACCGCGCAGTTGAGCACTCCACAAACCAAGCAAGTTTAGGTTAACACCACTGTTTTCTTCATTACGTCGCACATTACTGATGTTTATGGCCATCTCACCGTACACAGTTTCATTCTTCTATGGATGTTAATTGTAGGTACATTTTATGCGGTTAGAAACTAGATTACAGTAGAGAGAATGATATTTTCACTCTGCAGCGGAGTGTGCGCTGATATGAAACTTCGTGGCAGATTAAAACTGTGTGCCGGACCGAGGCTCGAACTCGGGACCTTTGCCTTTCACGGGCAAGTGCTCTGCCAACTGAGTTACCTAAGCACGACTCACGCCTTGTCCTCACAGCTTTACTTCTGCCAGTACCTGGTCTCCTACTTTCCAAACGTAACAGAAGCTCTCCTGTTTCTCACGTGCCAACATACGTAGTTAGGTTATACACCGCCATGTTACGCGGTACAGTTCGGAGCCCTCTGGCGGGAGAGGGTTGCAACTAGCGTCAGCGAAGCTGTAAGTCGACCGAGTAATATGCATGATACGTAATAACTCAACCGACATTGAGAACAGAATAAAAAATTCGGAGGCATTTCTTTTTAGCACACCCTCGTATTGAGTGTTGTGTCCCTTGTGGAAAAGACATTACCCGAGAAAAGTAAACTACAGATCTGCTATACTCACACCAGGAAAAGGCTTAGAAACATGTAGGTGTTCCAGTTGTAGTCGACGCTACAGTTTAACTATAGACATTCACACTCTTGCCTCACTAACAGTGGGACGGCTGATATTTACCGCAACAACTGCAGCATCTATAGCCCTCTGAAGCTGTGTTGTTTTCAAGGGTGTGACTGAAATTTCGTCCTGTGAGCTTACGTGGAATGCAAATACTGTCTCGCACATAGTGCGTTGTAATATTAAAATACTTCCTTTCTATGCATGATCGGCGAGCCTGAAAATAGGTTTGCGACCTGCTTGGACCATAGAAAGGGACATAATAGACCATTAATACCGACGAACTCTGTCAGTAATTGGCCTTTTTCTCGAACTTGCATTTGCAGCTCTCAGAATCTGCAGACCTTTAGTTCACAAATGTGCGCTGAAAAAAGAAAAAGATGGTTGTGGGTGTACGGTTGGTGGATTCTTTTCATTGGGCAGTGCGCTGCCCACGGAGCAGCTGACTGGAAAAATCGGCGGCCGCGACCCACCCCTTTGAAGTGAGCCGCGCTGCACCGCGTCGCTGCAGACCTGTGGGTCACGGGTTTTGACGACTCTGCGCCTGGGAAGCACAGGCTAGCAGCAGTCGGGACGCGGCCGTCCTCTCAGGGGACCACTTCACCTTCTACTGCAGCCACTCACTTCCCCGCCGCATTTAATTAAACACTTCTGTTCGAGTAAACTTGACTCGCTTTGACTGAGATACCGCAAGCGGCAGTCAAGCAGCGTTAAGCGTAAACTTTCCTTCCTTCAGACCACTAACACTTTTAACTTCAAAGAACGTGTGTTGTGTCTGAAGTTGAATACATTTAATGATGTATATTCGGTTAGTTGACGATGAATATTTTATTTTGGCCAGAAGTTCACACGAAGTTTGAATGCTTGAGATAACATACTATGCGTCATGACTGATACAGGAATCAGTGATCACATGGTCGTTGCAGTCAGAATGAATACCTTAGCATTCAAATTCACCAAAAATAAACGCAAAATATATTTACAAAAGCAGATAAAAATTTGCTTTGCGCATCCAAACTATGTAAGCGTCGACCAGATGTGGTGCAAATTCAAAGAAATATTGTTGCCGTAACTGAGACTTTATTACAAGGTAATTAAAAATAGACGGAAACGATCCCACACGGTACGCAAAACAAGATCTGAGAGAACACGAAATCTCCAAGATAGGTCGGCGATGTTTCACAAACGTTCGAAGCTTTTAAAAGCTCACATAACAGAACTGTCAAGAGTGTCTGGTCGTATGTAAAGTATGTCATCGGCAAGACAAAGTACTTTTCTGTGCGATAGCAGTACTAATGTTACCGATGACAGCTCCACTAAAGCGGAGTTAACTAAACAAGGTTGTCCGACATTCCTTCACCAAAGACGATGCAGTAAATGTCCCAGAATTCGAATCAAGAGCAGCTGCCAAATGAGAGAGAGGGAAGTAAGCTTAAATACAATTTGCGGTCTCGATTGCGTACCGGAGTATGCTAATGTAACAGTTTATTAGCAATCATATCCAACTGCTCGCTCGACGGAAGACTCTTAACCAAAGGCTGGAAATTTGAACCGGTCTCGCCAATACGCAAAGAGGAAATAGAAGTTACACAATTATAGACCTATGTCATGGAGGTACATTTACAGTAGGGTTTTTGGAACATATACTGTTTTAGAACATTATGAAAAGTAACTGGCTCTTCGTTCACATGTAATGAGTGCTGTCGACAGGGATCCCAAATTGATTCCATACACCGTCAGTCCAAAATGTTTAGAGACTATTAATAAAAGTAGAGAAAAAGTGATATGGTTATTTTAATGCTTCAGTTCTATATAATCTCTCCCCATACAGAACGTTCACATTACATGTTAAAACAAGAAAAGTTCTACTTGAGATGACGATCAACTCGAGCGTCGCGTTGGCTTGAATGTCGGTCATGTCAAAGCATTCACCGACCCTTCACGTGAATTACTGCACATTGTCGTATTGCGGTGGGTTTGTATTGATAACACCAAAACTCGTCACAATTGGTCTTTTTTCTAGAAGAAAATTGCTCGTCTTTTGCATTTCAATCCAGTGGCGCCGAGGAATTCACGCGTCGTTGTTTCCGTTCACGCGACGTTGTTTCCGTTCACGAATCATGATGTGCAGAACAAACTTTGCACACACTTTTCTTCAAAACATTTCGGAGAACGTCTCGAACACTTGATTGAGAGATGTTCAGTTCGTCGCTCCATTGGGGCTTGTGACACAACTTTTGACTACAACCGCGGCACACCCACTACTTAACACTGTCTGCTCACAAGTGACTCGTCGAATGCGTATCTATTTACGGTTGTTAGTTCAGGCTGCCACCTGTTTTACTGCACTGACGTCGCTTAGTCCGGGAAAAAATTCAGTCTCGGAATTTGTTGGGCGGACGGTGCATTTCCTTATTTCAAGATGTCAGTCGACACGTTCCTAGACAAGTGGCTTCTAATCAAATTGCTTGCCTGTGGAGTATCATTTCAGCTGTGCCACTGGGTTTGTGATTGCCTTTCGTGCAGTTAACAGTTCATAGTAATTGGCGGGAGGCCACCTAGACGAACGGAAGTGATATCTGAGGTTCACCAAGGTGGTGTTATGCGCCCTCTACTGTTCCTAATGTATATAAACAATTTAAAAGGATAATCTGAGAAGTCATCTAGGATTGTTTGCCGATAATGAGGGCCTTTACCGCCTAGTTCAAATGGTTCTGACCACTATGGGACTTAACGTCTGAGGTCATCAGTCCCCTAGAACTTAGAACTACTTAAACCTAACTAACCTAAGGACATTACACACATCCATGCCTGAGGCAGGATTCGAACCTGCGACCGCAGCAGTCGCGCGGTTCCGGACTGAAGTGCCTAGAACCGCTCGTCCACCGCGGCCGGCTTTACCGCCTGGTAAAGTCACGAGAAGATCGAAACTAATTACTACATGATTTAGACAATATAGATGCGGGGGGGGGGGGGGGGGTGTTCAATAAGTAAGGCGAAGCATTTTTTCTCGGCCAGTTTCAATTGAAAAAAATTCAGAACTTGTTATAGGACATACGTTACAAGCAGAGCTGTAATTGAGTTTCTTTTGGCGGGAAAGCAGAGCATCGCAGATACTCGTAGGCTCTTGGAAAATGTCTACGGAGACCTGGCAGTGAACAAAAGCACGGCGAGTCGTTGGGCGTGGCGCCTGTCATCATCCCAACAAGGTCGCGCAAACATGTGCGATCTTCCGCGTGCCGGCTGGCCACACATAGCAGCAGTGTTGGCACGTGTGGTATCATAAACAAAAATCTTGCTGCTCAACTGGATGTCTTTGTTGTTATTCTTGATGCACTCGTCCCTCATGGTGCAACGGTCATCTCTGGAGTGTATTATGCTACCTTCAGAAAATTGAAACGACTTAAGCGCCTTCAGCGCCACAAAAATGCAAACGAATTTCTCCTTGCCCATGACAACGCAAGGTCTCACAAGTCTGCACACCTGAGAGCTCACAAAAATCATTGGACTGTTTTTCCTCATCCATTGCCGGATCTTGCACCTTTAGAGTTTCACCTGTTTGGCCCAATGAAGGATGCAATCCGCCGGAAGCAGCTTGTGGGTGATGGAGAGGTTATTGATGCATCAAGAGGTCGGCTTCGACGTCGACCCGGGCGCTGATAACCGCGCAGTTGAGCGCCCCACAAACCCATCATCATCGACCAAGAGAGAGGTACCGTGTGGGCATAGAGGCCTTCCAGTAACGTTGCGTAAGGCCGCCGCATTGACCGGAGATTATGTTGACAAGTAGGGTTTTGCAGCCAGAAGAGTGGAGAATAATATGATGTGTTGGAATCCTAAATAAAACTACCTGCTTTCAGAAAAAAAGTGTTGCATTACTTACTGAACGCACCTCGTATATGGTGCGAAAAGTAACCATTGACCCGCATCAATAAAGTGTGTACGGTTCTCGACAAGAGTTTAAGGAAAAGACAGTTAAATCTCGGCTACACGATTAATGACAGAAATTTAAATGGGGTCGATTCAACTAATTATCTAGCGATAACAAGTACACTAAACTTACCCGTCTTCTTTTTGAGTATCACTGCAGGGAAATGAATCGTTGCCAGATAGGATTGCCTCTGCTGAGTATTCATGTAGATACAAATGTAAACAGACAGCGTCGATATTCCAAACAACCGGTATTCTGCTGGGGATGAATTCATAGCGAACCTAACAGTGATGGTGAAATTTTAAACAGTTCCTGATAAACGAAACTTTTCAAGTTTCTTGAGAGATGCTGCAGGAGCAGAAAACAGTGATTCCATAGCAGTGAAACTCAACAATTGCGGAACCATGCGGGTGGGGGTATTCGTGGTGACCATTGCCTGTTTGACATCCCCTGCAGCTAATGCGTCCATATGGCACCTGCGTGTTTCTAAGTCATCCACCCGCTTTCCGCCAGGTAGCTGTCTTAGTCTTTCATTTCCTCCTGGAATCCAACATGCCTCAGAAGCGAAAGAATCGGGCACCTGATTGCTGACCCCCCCCTCTACTCAAATCCATCTACCCAGAATATTCTGAATTGATTCAGCTACCCATAATGGAGTCCCATGAAACCTTTTCGTTCCTCAAACATTGCTTCTGATGAATCATGCCAATATTTAATGAGTACAACTATGTTCCACTTGAGCCGTTATTGTTGTTCGTCGTAATACGCCAAAGTGCTGCAACAGGATGAGCATGTATCTTGGTTAAGATATCGTGTCTGCCGGTTCAACTCTTACTGGGTTGTATTTGTAGTGAGCTACAATAATGTGTTAAGACTATCATGATATGTTCTTAATACGCCGTTATAATTAATTTTAATCATCGGGTATGCTACGTATGTAATAAGGTACTGGACGCATATGTACACCAAAAACCAATACAGTTAAAGAAAATCCATTTCTGTGGACCGACGATGTGGCTCAGTGGTAAAGAAATTCGACTCAGACTAGAGAGACTTACGGGTTCAAATCTCCGCGGTCCCATCAGATTTTGGATTTGCCAGTGTTACAGTGTAGTTAACGTGTTGTATGTTTCATTGGAAACTAATAAACAGATGTGAGCTACAGGTGACGCAGCATTGATACGTGTAATAATTTTTTGATTTGAACACAAAATGTATTCAACTTTCCATCCGTGTTGACCAGTATAAGCCGAAATGAAGTTAATGGACATGGGTTAAACTAGGCCGCGATTTAGATAGTGAATGATACACCACCATAAATACGTTTTTTACTTTCATAATTTGTTTTCGTCATATGCGACTTTTTGGTTTCGTTTCGTGCATGTCTCTTTCTGCTCTTTTGATATTGCTCTGCATTGTACTGTCTTTCACGTTAAATATTCTCATGAAAGAGCCACAAGCATTTCTTTTGTACATTGTTGTCCAGTAGGATGGGGTCGTATTTTTAGAACAGATAGCGCTCTGTTTTTCCAAAACAGTGAGTGTCATTACATTTTCATTTTGGTGCGTATACAGACGCAGCCCTCTTGTTGAAAATAGGCAGTTTCAGGTCAGGATTGAAATCGGAAATGCAATTATGATGAGCTGCTTTCAGTTCGTGGAAACTGACCGTTGCATAGCCTGCCAACGGACAATACAAGCGCGGAAACTAAATTAACTCTTTACAGAACATAACCTTTCAAGAAACATTCATTTGCCCCCGTGCGCAAACACATACACAGTGTGTAATTGAATCAGACGTCAGAACTGCGCTGATTGTGCCGTTAATTGTGGGGAGAAATTGAATGGTAATTAGCTTTCATGAAAACTCACTGTAGTTACTTCTCGTCCGTGCGACACACATTTCTCCTTCCACACAAGGTAAGCAATTAACTTCACATAATATGTGAAGCTCACTAGCTTTTGGACTCTTACTTCCTTTATGGCCTGAAAAGTATGGAAGAAGCAGACACAAAAGTTTAATACGTGGCGATGTTTTTATAAAGCGCAACGTCTTAGAATATATCTTAGCATACAGTCGTGTATCCGTGTCTTCAGTGTGCAGGTTAAAAAATTAACATCTACGTTGACCTTTTGATTATCTCACATTTTTAACGATACAAACTTCGATAGGTTTCATTTCGGCTTAGTAATGTATCGAGAATTCTACGCAGAAAATTTCTCCATTGCCCGCTGTGGACAAAGGGTGATACGTGCGTAGCAAGCATTTTAACGTTTAACTTCTTTAATGTTCTACCTTTCTTGGTTTGCAAGTACTATGGGTATCGCCTTTGGCGGTTAGAAGTTATGTCACTTGACAAGGTCAAATTTAATGACCCTCGATTATCAGCCTTCTAAATAGGAAAGATTTCGATTTCATTTGATTATCAGACTGGTATCATTGCTTGTATGTACAGTCAGTCCAAAAAGCTTATAGTCCGGATTAATAAAGAATGAAGAAAAGATAAGACAGTGCAACTTTTTAGTGCTTCAAGTGTTGCACATTGTCTCCCAATTCTTAGGTACAACGCACAGAACCATGTAAAACAATCAGAAAAGTCCCTTTTTGGGATATTGTTTTAATTTGCTTCAAATGTGGGTTACGTGTCCAAAGCATTGTCCCATCACGTGAGTTTCTGCACTTCGTCGTTCTGTGTCAGGTTTCTATTGACAACACGCCGTCTCGCTACCCGTGATGATCTTTTCACTTTTACACTTACCCAGTCGCGGTAGTCGTCCAGGCATCATTGTTTTTGTTTTGTGGTCAAGGGGTGCGGGACAAACTTTGCTTACACTTTTCTCTCCTTCAGAAGATACTGGAAAGTGTCTTTAACATTTGATTCAGAGATATTGCTTCATTGCCATTTGTGACATAACAACGTGACACAACTACGGCCTCACATCTATATTGCCTGCTTACAACTTGTCGAATGCGCATCTGTTAGTTAACGCTGCCACCGTAGTTACTTCCTTGCACTCCAGGAATAAAATCCGTCTCGGAACTAGACGACATAAACGGAGCGAAGGCGAGTCGTTTGTTCGGGTTGCATACGTTGCAAATCAAGGCATCGTTGTTGCATCAGTGCTAATGAGTTTCCTTGGTCCCCTCTGTAGTTAGTGAGTATGGCGAATCTGAGGACTGTGGGGCTGCTGTCGCTTCATACCAGTGGAGCTGTTTTCTCTTACTGAAGCATGCAGGAGTGTAAGGCTAGTCGTGGCTTACTGTCATTACGGAAGATGATTTTTAAATACCCCAGCTCCCTCAAATCCTAAATTGGTGATTCCATGATGTCTCAAACAAATTCCTGTTTTTCAGAAATGCTTTCCTTCGCATAGCCAGATATGCTCATACTCCGGTCATCATCAGTTATTTTGCTGCCAGAATAGAAAAGTGTAGAGAAAGCTTTTGACGGTGTTGACTGAAATACCCTGCTTGAAATTCTGAATGTAGCAGGGGTAGAATAAAGGGATCAAAAGGCCATTTACAATTTTAACAAACACCAGGCGACATTTATAAGAGTCGCGAGGGCGTGAATGGGAAGCAATGGTTGAGAAGGCAGGCCGCTACTATTCGGTCGAGTAGCTCCTCAACTGTCATCAAGAGGCTGAGTGCACCTCGAAAAATGGCAACAGCGCATGGCGGCCCGGATGGTCACCCATTCAAGTGCCGACCACGCCCGACAGCACTTAACTTCGGTGATCTCACGGGAACCGGTGTATCCACTGCGGCAAGGCCGTTGCCATTCCGTCAAATAGCTAAACTATAAACCAGGACTGTTTTGGGAGACCAGAAGTCATTAGTAACCCAGAAAACACACATTTAAGAAATTGGAGCCAGTCAAAACAAATAGTGCTCATCGCGTCTTTCGTGTGTCGCCCAGCGTCGACGGAAACGTCGAGCCGCGCGGGATTAGCCGAGCAGTCAAGGGCGCTGCAGTCGTGGACTGTGCGGCTGGTCCCGGCGGAGGTTCGAGTCCTCCCTCGGGCGTGTGCGTGTGCGTGTTGGTCCTTAGTAGTGTGTAAGCTTAAGGACTAATGACCTTAGCAGTTAAGTCCCATAAGATTTCACACACATTTGAATATTTTTTTTGGAAACGTCGATTTCCTGTTGTGTATGTAGCACAACTGGGCTAAACAAAGGTGTCTGTGTAGAGGATACATTTTGAGACATCATGGGTTCACCAATTTAGGATTTGAGGGAACTGAGGTGTGTAAAAATCATAAAGGGAGATAAATAAGGATGTAAGTTGCAGTTGTTATTCGGAGATGCAGAGGCTTTTACAGGATAAAACACGGAGAGCTGCGTCAACCAAGTATTTGGACTGAAAACAACAACAACAAATGTATAATTATACATTAGTTACTAAACACTAATGAAGTACGCAAACACTTTGTGTCTCGTTTCTAATCTGATTCCTGCAGTATCATCTGATTTAATTCGACTATTTCTCATTAGCCTTCTTTTACTTCGTTAATGTTCACATTATAGCCTCCTCAATTTTTATTTCTTCTCCTCAACTTCAGTGCCTACTCATTGTACAGATTGGATGACATCGCGGATTGGCTATAACCCTGTCTCACTCCCTTCTCAACCACTGCTTCCCATTCACGCCCCCACGACTCTTATAAATGTCGCCTGGTGTTTGTTAAAGTTGTAAATGGCCGTTTGCTCCCTTTGTTTTACCCCTGCTGCCTTCAGAATTTCAAGTAGGGTAATTCAGTCAACATTGTCAAAAGCTTTCTTTACGTCTACAAGTCCTATAAACGTGTATTCGCCTTTCCTTAACCTATCTCCTAAGAGAAGTCAAAGGGTCAATATTACCTCGTGTGTTCCTACATTTCTCTAGGATCCAAACTGATCTTCCCCGGGCCGGTTCGCATTAATTTTTGCAACCATGATTTAGTAAACTGATATTTCAGTAATTTCATGTCAGTAACTGCTTCCTTTGGAATTGGAATTATTACATTCTTTTTAAGTCTGAGGGTATTTCCCGTCTCTACTACAGCTTGCACTCCAGGTGGAGTAGTTTTGTCATGTCTAGCTCTCCCAAGGTAGTTCTGACAGAATGTTGGCTATTTCAGGGGCCTTGTTTCGACAATGGACTTTCAGTGCTCAGTCAAATTCTTCTCACAGTATCATATTTCCTATCTCATCTTCACCTACGTTCTTTTCCTGTTTCTGTAATAATGCCTCAACGTTCAATTTCCCTTGTACAGAAAAGACAAGGAATAAGCACTACTCCAGTGGCTACTGAGCAACGCTTCTGCACGGCAGCAGCAGTCAGCGCGGGCCAGGGCGGTGGAGTCGCTGCTGGGGTATGGATATTCTAGGTGTTCTACTGTTCCTGGAATAAATATCGATAAAACGAATAACGCACGAGACTATTTCGGAAGGCGCCCTATCGAATAGTCACCTAAAATTCCACTTTAAACATCTTGTTTGTAACTAGAAATAAACCACGCTTTCCATCGATACTGGGCGCCCAAAAACGTTGATGAGCAGCATTTGTTTAGGGTGACCCAGCTACACGTTGCAAAAAAGGAAACATCAGAGAAGACTCGCCTGACTAGTAATGATTACTACTAGGTCTTGTCTTGTACGGGGTGGGGCAAATAAAAGTGGCTCTGAGAACAGTTCCAGGATACAAAGAAACACAGCAGAGGAAAGAAAATACGAGGGCCGTTCAGAAAGTAACCTCCGGTTGATTTAAAAAAATACACCAAGTTAAATAAAAATATTTTAATATATACATCTTACAACTACATCTTTGCACTATTTTTCTACATAGTCTCCATAGCGATTGAGGCACTTATCGTATCTCTTCACAAGCTTTGAAATTCCTTCTGCATAAAAATCACCCGCTTGTGCCTGGAGCCAGCCTGTGACCGCATCTTTGAGCTCTTCATCGTCATCAAACCGCTGTGACCCGAGCCATTTCTTCAAATGCATGAAGAGGTGATAATCACTTGGCGCCAGGTCTGGGCTGTAAGGTGGATGGTTGATAACGTCCCACTTGAAGGACTCAAGAAGGGCCGTTGTTCTGTGAGCAGAGTGAGGACGGGCGTTATCGTGCAAAAAAACGATACCGGAAGTCAGCATACCACGGCGTTTGTTCTGTATAGCCCGTCATAACTTTTTTATTGTTTCACAGTACACGTCTTGATTAATGGTCGTACCACATTCCATGAATTCAACCAACAACACCCCTTTGGCATCCCAAAACACCGTTGCCATCAGTTTTCTGGCAGAAAAATCTTGCGAGGCTTTTCTTGGCTTGGTAGGCGAATTTGAATGTGCCCACATCTTTGATTGTTCTTTTGTCTCAGGGTTCACGTACTTAATCCAGGTTTCGTCACCGGTCACGATTCTGTTTAACAATGGTTCTCCTTCGTCCTCATAACGTGACAGAAAGTCTAATGCAGAGGCCATTCTTTGAGTTTTGTGGTGGTCGGTAAGAATTTTGGGCACCCATCGTGCACAGAACTTACGGTAACCCAATTTTGCTGTCACTATCTCGTACAAGAGAGTCTTAGAAATCTGTGGAAAACCAGTAGACAACTCCGACATTGAGAAACGTCGATTTTCACGAACTTTTGCATCAACTGTCTGAACGAGTTCGTCAGTCACCAATGATGGTCTACCACTCCTCTCTTCATCATGAACGTTTTCTCGTCCACTTTTAAATAAACGTACCCATTCACGGACAACTCCTTCACTCATAACTCTTGGTCCGTACACGGCACAAAGCTCATGATGAATAGCTGCTGCAGAATATCCTTTGGCTGTAAAAAACCTTATGACAGCACGCACTTCACATTTGGCGGGGTTTTCTATTGCAGCACACATTTCAAACTGCCACAAAAACTAAACTAGCGCAGGTACGACGTTCACTCGACCACGGCTTGATGCCGACTGACCTGTTAGTGCGTGAACGCACAGATGGCGTCGCTACTCCCCCCCACAACCCGCACTGTGACCAATCGGAGGTTACTTTCTGAACCGCCCTCGTACATTTCTGACCTGACTATAGCAGATGTTGAAAGTGGCTACCACTTATCTCTTGGCACTTTAGGATCCTGGTAAGCAGGTTGCTGAAGGCGGATCGTAAGTTTTAATAAGACTTTTAGAAAGGAGATAAAATTATTAGTTTCTGCATGTTCGGAGACGGCTGTTGTTCCGCAACTGTATAATTAGTTAATACGTTGACGTCCACATGTATCGTGGCAGTCAACGTGTTGATAAAATGTGGCTCCTGTTGCTCATTCACGTCCAGACCATTTTCGAGTGGATCTGAAACTGCCACTGTGAATACGTAATATGGATATACATTCGTTAAAATAAATGTTGTATATTTCCGAAACTTTAATATTGAACGCTGTCGACCAGAAATACGTCTTGATATCAGTAGATTGGTTTGTTTGTAATGTAATTCTAAAGGAAACGGTTCATCTCTCTACTGTGAGGGAGCAGTATGTGCAGGCTATCGCAACCGTGTCACGTGCACACATTGCTGTACATTCTTTGTGTGTTGTTACGAGAGTTAACGTTGCTTCAGGATGGTTCGTACACAATAATGTACAATCAAATGCTGCGTGTAGTCACTCAAATGGAGCAGGGAATGAGACAGGCAGACGTAACAGCGAATTTCGCTGAGAGTCAGAGTGAGGTATCTTAGAATGTGGAATAAGTTTCTACTGACAGGATCACTGAAGATCATCATAAGAAATGGCCGCAAAAGAAAAAAATGTTGTTTAGGCCGGGTATCTGCGTACAAAAGCAAGCAGAAACCCTCAACACCAGGCTACACATTTACGGCGGGAGTTCCAAACAGCTACAAGATTGCAGGTATCTAACACAAACGATACGAAATAGGCTCCACGAGCAGGGATTACGTACCAGAAGACCTCAAGGCGGCTCCTCTGAATCGTGTTCGGAGAGGGGCTAGTGTCGCATTGGCACGAAACCACCTTTTGTGAATTAGTTAGCAATAGGATACATCGCACTTTTCTAATGACCCCCGGTCGTCTCCACCCTGAAAACATTGATATTCGTGTGTGGAGGCAATGAGGACAGTGTTTAGGTTACGATGATGGAGGTGGATGACGCTCTTACACTGTTTCTTCACAGAAGATCACTAAATATGTTTCCAGAACGAGATTTTCACTCTGCATCGGAGTGTGCGCTGATACGAAACTTCCTGGCGCATTGACTGTGTGCTGGACAGAGACTCGAACTCGGGACCTTTGCCTTTCGCGGGCAAGTGCTCCACCGACTGAGAACCCGAAGCACGACTCACGATCTGTCCTCTCAGCTGTATTTCCGTCAGTATATCATAGTCTACCTTCCAAATTTCACAGAAGCCCTCCAGCGACAGACTAGCACTCTTTGAAGAAAAGATATTGCCTAGACATGGCTTAGCCACAGCCCCGGGGGGGGGGGGGGGGGGTTAGTGGAGTGTGCGCTGATATGAAGTTTAGAAGGTAGGAGATGAGGTACTGACGGAAGTAAAGCTGTTAGAAGGATCGTGAGTCGTGCTTCGGTAGCTCAGTTAGTAGAAAGGCGAAGTTCCCGAGTTACGGTCTGTCCATCACACAGTTTGTCTGCTAGGAAGTTTCAGACCACAAAGGCTCAATAATATTGAGGTCTTGTGAGTGTGGCGGCCAGGGGAGATCAGAAGATTCAATGCACCATCATCATTGGAGGAACAAACATTGTACCCTGGACTGGATCTGACCAGCCAAAGTGAGCACACAATCCTCGGTAGTAATACAGCGTTGCAGAGTAACAGTGGGATCCGCGGAGCACCATAATATGGCTGCCCGAATCATCACGGAACCCTCTCCATGTTTCACTTTTGGGACGTAAACTTGGCCAGAAGTTGGAAATACTTCGAAAAAAGACTCATCAGACCAGATTACATTATTCCATAGTCCAGTTTTTATGGCTGTGGGCACCACGTTTTCCTGTTACGGGTATTTTCATCACTGATGAGTGTTTTGGCATTCCATCTCGATCTGCAGTTCCGCGCTTACGAAGCTCCCAGTGCAATATTCAGTTTTGCAGTGACTCTGCAGCTGTTGTCTCATTTTTCGTCACAATCCTCTTCAGTGGCCGTCCGTCACGATCACTCCACACTCACTTCCGTTTGAGTTGTGACTTAATGGGTGATGTTTTTCCGCTTTCCCTGTATGCGATATAAATCTTCGATATGGTGCCTCGTGAAACAGCAAATACTTCGGCTACATCGGTTACGGAAATACCAACCAACAATGTTCCCAAGTTGGAATTCACTCACTCACAGCTAAACAGAACGCTGTTCTCACAGAGACTGACACTAGCAGCGTATTGAGGACACTGCACAGGTGCCGTCGATGGTCAAGAACAACAGTTCAATCTGCAGGCTTGGGTAGCATCTTCTTTTATATTCAAGCATGGTTTTTCTCGCTGGGTTCCCCCCCCCCTCCCCTCCCCCCCGTATATCATCACTGCAGTCCCTCTAATGTTCATAGACTCCGGTAGTATGGAGGTGATGAGTCGCGTCCATTGTAGGTTGTAAAGGTATATATTTCTTACTGACGGGTTTTACTACTCGAAGAATTTTGCTTATGTGATCAGGAACTCTAGAAACAAACGGTAGCCTTACAGATTGAGAAAGTGGCTCCTTATTCTTTTACCACTAATTCGTCTGGAGAGTCTATCCAAGGGAAAACACTCGTAGTCATTTGGCATGAATGTTTGCTTTAGAAAATTCAGCTCCGATTCCAAGCTGTTACGTCGCTGAGGCGGAAGGCACGCGAAGACAATGTGTTGAGCACTGCTTGCTTCTGAGCCAGGCTAGTTGTCCGAAGTGGTGTTTGGACTTCGCTCTCTGTCCGGAAGGTAAAATTAATTTTGGGATGAATATCATTTAAGAAACTGCGGTTGTGACTATGCTCTTCACCTCTCTCTTATTTGCGGGTGACCAGGTAATATTCTCTCAGTGAAAAGGATATGCAACACTTACTGAAAAAGTTTAAAGAGGAGTACAGAGAATGGGGTTTGAGAGTAAATCTGGACAAGGAGTAGTGTATGGGACAGGATTTGGTGAAAATTGACACAGAGGAAGGACAAATAAAATCTTGTAGAAGCTACAAGTATTGGCAACCATAGTAGACAATTATGGCATATGTGAAAAGATTATTAATTCCAAAATAACAGTTGGGGCAGAGCTACTAAAGCTAAGATACGAAATGAGGAGGTACTGAGGTGGATGGAAGTAACATGATCTATAACCAAAACTTGGGAGAATAGAGCGCTTCAGTGGTGAGATTTTAAATTGGCAGCGGCCCTGGAGGAGGATAGAAATGCCAACGCTAACACGGGGAAAATACTTAAGCAAGAAATGAAAGACTAGAACGAAAGAGACTGTAGTATCCATGTAGCTCTTCTTTATTTTGTGGCGATATGACAAATGTCGTCCACATAGCCGAGCCGACAGGAAGACTAGTGGCGCATTCCTTAATGCATGTTAGAAATATTCCGTAAAAATGTCGTGGTTTTCCTCAGCAGCTTACTGTGTCTTTGCCGCTACTGGCAGCTTGAACAATTTTTCGGATGGCTGTACGTGTCGAAAAAAGACAGACTAGCTGCCCTATGTAAACAGAGCTTCACTCATGCTTCTCCTTAAAAGCTTCTTCGTGAAGGTAATTATTCGTACTGTAGTGAGAGGCCAGAAAAGCCCTCGTATCATGAAGAGCCATGTTTCAATGACCTTCCTTTGGGGGAGTAATGTATCGTTGGTGAGGGATTGTCTTGTGTAAGGTTAGAAGCGCCCGACTAAACTCCGCGACGGCGAGCAGCGGGTGTGAGCGATGTGCTGTTGCACGCTATGCCACGTCCTCGCCTCGGCCAAATGAGATCACGAATTGATTACCAATTAGTGGCCACTGCGGCATCGCGTGGACGCCCGCAGTAGCCCGCCTTGCCCGTCAGCTTGTGTGGCTGAGTACACGCTGTTATATAATGCTTGCCAGGCGCCCATTAGATACCTGATACGTGGTTGCGTTCCGTGATAATTTTCATTCTGGCTTCAAAATCTCCTGTTTGGTTTACTGAACAAGGCTCACCGCCCCCGCACCTTTGCCGTACAGTTCTGAATACGGCATTCGATTTATGTCTCCTTCAATAACTATGCATTTTCTATTCGCTTGGAATAATCAAACTGACTTGTAGTCAAGCTTTCTTCGTAGATCCAAATAGCCAGGTTATATATATATATATATATATATATATATATATATATATATATATATATATATATATATATATATATATATTAGTTCCAAAATAACAGTTGGGGCAGCGCTACTAAAGCTAAGATACGAAATGAGGAGGTACTGAGGTGGATGGAGGTAACATGATCTATAACCAAAACTTGGGAGAATAGAGCGCTTCAGTGGTACGGGCACGTACAGAGAACTAATCGTAGGTGCCAAAGTGAGATTATAACTCTTTAAAGAAAATTACAGCATTCTCACGTTTTCTGAAATTAGCGCAAGTAGTACATAAGAAAAAGCGAATTAACTGCGAACGAGAATGGTTCATCTGAAATCCATTCTTCGAGCGTATAATAAAGTTACAAGAATTACAAAAGAAAATCCATAAGGTTCGCTAATAAGTCCTTTGCCCTCTTGCAGGTCCAACATTTCATTATAGCCAGAAAACAGAAGCAGCAACAGATAATAACTTCCTCATAGATATGACTTTTTTTTTAAAGGTTTGATCAACTTGGTTCTCTTTAAACTTTACAAGACAAAAAAATGTTAGCTTTCACCTTGCGAAAAACGTAGCACTTTTGATGAATAAGTTCCACGGGGAATGAAAAATAGAGTAGTGTGTTCTATGTTCTTGAGCATGTATACTGATGAAAATGTAAACTGAGAAAACCATATACTAGATATAGTATAAGTGTCAGAACATTAATTTTCAGTTACTTTCCCATAAATATAGTAGACAACATTGATCGCAAATTAATCAGAAAATTAGGATATTGTGTATGTCAATCGTATTTTCAGCGTTATCAGTTCCAGTAGTATTTTTATTTCTTTCCTAATTTTTTCTTACATTTCCTTAGTTTATAACTAACAGTGTACAATGGAAATTTAACGGTTGTGTAGGCTAAGTGTCATACTGTTGTTTCTTCAGTTCTAAGACATACACTCCTGGAAATTGAAATAAGAACACCGTGAATTCATTGTCCCAGGAAGGGGAAACTTTATTGACACATTCCTGGGGTCAGATACATCACATGATCACACTGACAGAACCACAGGCACATAGACACAGGCAACAGAGCATGCACAATGTCGGCGCTAGTACAGTGTATATCCACCTTTCGCAGCAATGCAGGCTGCTATTCTCCCATGGAGACGATCGTAGAGATGCTGGATGTAGTCCTGTGGAACGGCTTGCCATGCCATTTCCACCTGGCGCCTCAGTTGGACCAGCGTTCGTGCTGGACGTGCAGACCGCGTGAGACGACGCTTCATCCAGTCCCAAACATGCTCAATGGGGGACAGATCCGGAGATCTTGCTGGCCAGGGTAGTTGACTTACACCTTCTAGAGCACGTTGGGTGGCACGGGATACATGCGGACGTGCATTGTCCTGTTGGAACAGCAAGTTCCCTTGCCGGTCTAGGAATGGTAGAACGATGGGTTCGATGACGGTTTGGATGTACCGTGCACTATTCAGTGTCCCCTCGACGATCACCAGTGGTGTACGGCCAGTATAGGAGATCGCTCTCCACACCATGATGCCGGATGTTGGCCCTGTGTGCCTCGGTCGTATGCAGTCCTGATTGTGGCGCTCACCTGCACGGCGCCAAACACGCATACGACCATCATTGGCACCAAGGCAGAAGCGACTCTCATCGCTGAAGACGACACGTCTCCATTCGTCCCTCCATTCACGCCTGTCGCGACACCACTGGAGGCGGGCTGCACGATGTTGGGGCGTGAGCGGAAGACGGCCTAACGGTGTGCGGGACCGTAGCCCAGCTTCATGGAGACGGTTGCGAATGGTCCTCGCCGATACCCCAGGAGCAACAGTGTCCCTAATTTGCTGGGAAGTGGCGGTGCGGTCCCCTACGGCACTGCGTAGGATCCTACGGTCTTGGCGTGCATCCGTGCGTCGCTGCGGTCCGGTCCCAGGTCGACGGGCACGTGCACCTTCCGCCGACCACTGGCGACAACATCGATGTACTGTGGAGACCTCACGCCCCACGTGTTGAGCAATTCGGCGGTACGTCCACCCGGCCTCCCGCATGCCCACTATACGCCCTCGCTCAAAGTCCGTCAACTGCACATACGGTTCACGTCCACGCTGTCGCGGCATGCTACCAGTGTTAAAGACTGCGATGGAGCTCCGTATGCCACGGCAAACTGGCTGACACTGACGGCGGCGGTGCACAAATGCTGCGCAGCTAGCGCCATTCGACGGCCAACACCGCGGTTCCTGGTGTGTCCGCTGTGCCGTGCGTGTGATCATTGCTTGTACAGCCCTCTCGCAGTGTCCGGAGCAAGTATGGTGGGTCTGACACACCGGTGTCAATGTGTTCTTTTTTCCATTTCCAGGAGTGTATTTGATGTACCTCTCCATTTCCGAATAGCTAGTGCAACCTACTCCCTTTTGAACCTGCTTACTTTATTCATCACTTGGTGTCCATCTACAATTTTTACCCCGAACACTTCCCTCCAGTATCAAATTGAAAATTCCTTTATCTCTTGGATTGTGATCTGTCAACCGATCCCTTCTTTTAGTCAAGTTGTGCCACAAATTTCTTGTCTCCCCAATTTTACTTCGGTACTTTCACATTAGTTTCGCGATGTACACATACTAATATTCAGCATTTTTCTGTAACACCACATTTCAAAAGCTTTTATTCTCTTCTTGCTGAACTGCTTATTATCCACGTTCCACTTCCTTATATAGCTATACTCGAGACAAATGCCTTCAGAAAATACTTCCTAACAGTTAAATTTATATTCGATGTTAACAAATTTCTATCTTTTTTGGCCCTGGCAGACTACATTTTTTATCCTCTTCTGCCAACATTTATTTTACTGCCTAAATAGTAAATCTCACCTAGTCCTGTAGTGTAGAATTTCCTGCCCTAATTCCCTCAGCATAGATCGATTTAATTCGACCATATTACCTTACCGTTGTTCCTCTATCGTATTCAGTCTGTACATTCAAGTGTCACACTATATAATCATAATTACAGGGTACGAACCGTAGTCGAACACAGAATTTTTATGTCACATGTCACTCCTTTCACCCCCCCCCCCCCGGCAATGATTTGCATTTGCGAAAAATGGCAAAGCCCCATAGTTCGGAGTTGACGTTAACCCTTTATGAGAGCAGGCAATCTGTTGTTTTATAGCTAATGGGAATGACTAGTTTCAGGCCCGCAGTTGTTATAATACTATCAGTTAATGTTTCTTCCAGTAGAATATAGACGGTTTTTCTCGTCGACCAGTTATAACGTTTTTCATTTTTGCTATTGATCGAAACAAATTATGGCAGTCATTATTCTGAAGAGAAAATAACTTTTCGAATTTTTTGGAGCATGCTCGTGATTTGTTCGGAAAATATTATTTACCTCGACAACTGGTGCAGTAGTCTAGATTTGGTTGATAAACTAGCGAGGAAGTATACCGATGCTGTCGGCACAATGCGATGAAACAAAGTCTTTTCCTGACTTTATGAAAAACTGGAGAAGAGCTGCACAGAAACAACAGATGTTGATGAAATATAAGCACATGAGAGACGTCGTAATAGTCAGGACATTCCATGACTATACGTTTCAAGAAGCAAATTCGAAGAATGGCGTCTTGCAAAAGCCAAGCGTTGTCGTGTATTACAACAAGTATATGGGAGACGTAGTTATGAACGATTCACAGTTGCAAAGCTACCAAATGGCGAGGGGAAAAATATTATCAGGAGATTTTTCGCCATTTATTGGACATGGCATTTTTAAATGCGTAGGTCCTGTACAAAAAATGTGGTGGTGAAGAACAAGATTGTAATTAATGACCAGAGTATGGAAGCAGTTAGATTGGTGACCCTTCTTCTGGAGAAGATAGGGCTAACGTCCACGTCCACCACCAAAAGCGACTCGTCTTACATTCACACATTTTCTAGAATTTCTACCGGCACACCGAAAAGAACATCAACGACGAGACATTTTAGTTGTGTACAGAATGCGAAGCGTTTTAAAATATTTCACACAAAAAACTACCTATAATTAAGTAAAAAATTGATTTCAGTCTCTTCTTTAATACATTCCATTCTACATTAAGCCACTTCAGTTTTGGCCCGCAAACGAATATCAAGGAAGAAATATTTTAACGAATGAGCAAACAAAGGACAGCGTTTTTAACGGCGTGCATTTTATGTGGACTAGCAGCAGTTAGAAATTGCTTTGTGACATTTTAGATCATATTCAGTGTAGAGTTTAAAATTTGGATAGCTCTATATGTATTCCTTTCATTTGCTACCCTCTTCGTTTTCTCATGTTTCCTATCCTTATACTGTCCACCATCTGGTGTCTTTTGCGTTCTCTTTTTCTTCTTCCATTCACAATTTCTTCCATAACATCTATAAGCAAACAATCTCTTCTCATCCAGTGTACAAGCCAATTGTGTTTCCTCTTCCTGACTACCTTCAAAATTTCTCTCTCTTCTCAGCACCTCATTCCCACTTTATCTACCCATTTTACCTACATTCTCCTTCAAATCCTCAAATCAGGTGCTTCTATTGTTCTTTCTCTCCCTTTCCTCAGTGTTCGTGTCTCAGCTCCTTATAATGCCACGCTCCATATGAAGCACTTCGCCAGTCTCTTTCTCAGGTTCCTGTCCATGTCCCCACATAGAAGTCACCTGTTCTTATTAAATGCCTCCTTGGCAATTGCTATACGTATTTCCACCTACATCTCATGTCGTCCGCAATAATACTTCTCAGATTTTTGAAAGTACTAGCTTGCTGTATCTTCCCGTCATTGCTTTATAGTTGTTCTTACATCTCTTGCACTTACCACCACACATTTTGTGTTTTTCTTATTTTCATCCTGTATTCCTCACAGGTCTTATTTAATTCTTTTAACATTGCAGTAATAGTTCTTTCGCTCTCTGCCAATAACACTATGTCAACCGCAAATCGAATACATTCTATCCTCCTATCACGAACCCTGCACTCCCCCATTTTGTTTCTAACATTTCTGAATAATATGCTTCAAACATACATTAAACAGTATTTGGGAGAGACGGCAGCATTGCGTCACTCCCATTCCAGTTGGTTTTTCCTCTCGGCATCTCATTCCCAATCTGTACTCGTATATTTTCTGTTGTAGGTATCGGTTTTTAATCACCCTTGTATTCCTCCACTCGACGCCATTCTTCCTTAGAATGTCCATTAATTTATTCCACTGTACTCTAACAAAGGCTTTCTCCAAGTCAATGAAAACCGTATAAACTATTTTTCCTCTTTGGGTGTGTGTCTCATTTATAATTCTCATCTTTTCCTCTTCTAAATTCATGCTGTTTCTCTGCAATACTTTTCCAGTCTTCAGAGCTGCGTGAGACGTCAATCTTATGGTTCTACAATCCTCTCATTTCTTGGCAATCTTTTTCTTCGCACTCGGTATCATTACTGCCGAGAGAAAGTCATCCAGCCATTCACCTTTCTTCATATATCTTATTTCATATATATATTAACTCTCTCACGCCACAACTACCAAGCGTCTTAAACAAGTCTGCTGGTAATACATCAATTCCACTTGCTTTATGAATCTTCATCTCTCTTAAAGCTCTCTACTTCTCCTTCCAAGTTGCAGCCTCCGTTGACCTCTTTTATAATTCTCCCCTTCTAATTTAATATCTTTTGGTTTTTGATCAACATCATATGGCACTCTGCATGATTTATTAGCATAGAGTAAATCTAGCCGGGATGTTTCAAGATTTTATAACATGTCTTTACAGAAGGAAACAAAACCGGCGTATCTCGACGCGCAAGCGATGTGCTACGTCACGGAGGAAATTAGGTCTAAGATGCGCAGTCTAAATCTACATCCTCCGCAAGCCACCCAACGGTGTGTGGCGGAGGGCACTTTACGTGCCACTGTCATTACCTCCCTTTTCTGTTCCAGTCGCGTATGGTTTGCTGGAAGAACGACTGTCCGGAAGCCTCCGTGCGCGCTCGAATCTCTCTAATTTTACATTCGTGATCTCCTCGGGGGGTATAAGTAGGGGGAAGCAATATATTCGATACCTCATCCAGAAACGCACCCTCTCGAAACCTGGCGAGCAAGCTACACCGCGATGCAGAGCGCCTCTCTTGCAGAGTCTGCCACTTGAGTTTGCTAAACATCTCCGTAACGCTATCACGGTTACCAAATAACCCTGTGAAGAAACGCGCCGCTCTTCTTTGGATCTTCTCTATCTCCTCCGTCAACCCGATCTGGTACGGATCCCACACTGATGAGCAATACTCAAGTATAGGTCGAACGAGTGTTTTGTAAGCCACCTCCTTTGTTGATGGACTACATTTTCTAAGCACTCTCCCAATGAATCTCAACCTGGTACCCGCCTTACCAACAATTAATTTTATATGATCATTCCACTTCAAATCGTTCCGCACGCATACTCCCAGATATTTTACAGAAGTAACTGCTACCAGTGTTTGTTCCGCTATCATATAATCATACAATAAAGGATCCTTCTTTCTATGTATTCGCAACAAATTACATTTGTCTATGTTAAGGGACAGTTGCCACTCCCTGCACCAAGTGCCTATCCGCTGCAGATCTTCCTGCATTTCGCTACAATTTTCTAATGCTGCAACTTCTCTGTATACTACAGCATCATCCGCGAAAAGCAGCATGGAACTTCCGACATTATCTACTAGGTCATTTATATACGAGGGGCGTTCAGAAAGTAAGCTCCGATCGGTCGCGAAATGGAAACGACTATGAAAATCCGATAAAGCTTTGCACAGATGTGTTGGGTAGTGTCTCTAGTATAACCCCAGTTAGCATCACGTCGCTCTTCTCATTTCTGAGCTCGCAGTGAGTGCGTAAAGATGTCTAGAAAATAGTGTCTGCCGCCAAGTACGAGGGCCTGGTGAGAACTTTCGCCTGAAGCTATGCAGCTAACATTACATAACTGTCGTGCTGTTTCTTCTTCAAGACAATTCTCAGCCGCATTCTGCAGGGGCAATGAAGATGCTCCTGCATCGTTTTCAAATGGAAATGTGAGATTACCCACAATACAGTCCGCAATTGTCTCCCCCTGAGTTTCATCTCTGGTCACATGAACCGCTGTCTTTGAAGACAACATTTTGACACAGACAACGAGGTGTAGGCCAGCGTGGAGAATTGGCGGAAAGCACTGGCGGCTGCCTTCTATGATGAGGCTATTGAAAAGTTGGTACAACGCTATGACAAAAGTCTAAGTCAGAACGGCGACTACGTAGAGAAGTAGCTGAAAGGTGTAGCTAATTGTTACAAGTAAAACATTTCTGATGTTCACTGTGGTTTCAATTTGGCAATCAATCGGAGCTTACTTTCTGAACAGGCGTCGTATATTGTGAAAAGCAATGGTCCCATAACACTCCCCTGTGGCACGCCAGAGGTTACTTTAACGTCTGTAGACGTCTCTCCATTGATAACAACATGCTGTGTTCTGTTTGCTAAAAACTCTTCAATCCAGCCACACAGCTGGTCCGATACTCCGTAGGCTCTTACTTTATCAGGCGACAGTGCGGAACTGTATCGAACGCCTTCCGGAAGTCAAGGAAAATAGCATCTACCTGGGAGCCTGTGTCTAATATTTTCTGGGTCTCATGAACAAATAAAGCGAGTTGGGTCTCACACGATCGCTGTTTCCGGAATCCATGTTGATTCCTACAGAGTAGATTCAGGGTTCCCAAAAACGACATTATACTCGAGCAAAAAACATGTTCTAAAATTCTACAACAGATCGACGTCAGAGATATAGGTCTATATTTTTGCGCATCTGCTCGACCCTTCTTGAAGACTGGGACTACCTGTGCTCTTTCCCAATCATTTGGAACCTTCCGTTCCTCTAGAGACTTGCGGTACAAGGCTGTCAGAAGGGGGGCAAGTTCTTTCGCGTACTCTGTGTAGAAACGAAATGCTATCCCGTCAGGTTCAGTGGACTTTCCTCTGTTGAGTGATTCCAGTTGCTTTTGTATTCCTTGGACACTTATTTCGATGTCAGCCATTTTTTCTTTTGTGCGAGGATTTAGAGAAGGAACTGCAGTGCGGTCTTCCTCTGTGAAACAGCTTTGCAAAAAGGTGTTTAGTATTTCAGCTTTACGCGTGTCATCCTCTGTTTCAATGCCATCATCATCCCGGAGTGTCTGGATATGCTGTTTCGAGCCACTTACTGATTTAACGTAAGACCAGAACTTCCTAGGATTTTCTGTTAAGTCGGTACATAGAATTTTACTTTCGAATTGACTGAACGCTTCACGCATAGCCCTCCTTACGCTAACTTCTCAATCTGCCGTTATTGGAACTACGTAACGATCCAAAGGCGCGCTTCAAATACGTGACGGTGAGCCAGGTCCGATCGAATCCTCTCTCCCCCCTAAGCCAGCGTCCACGAGATGCACCAACTGGCACGTACGCTGGTATTAACACGTTTCATTTTTGTAGCCGCTTAAGCCTCTGACGGGATTACTCGCCATTTCTCTTTCACAGAACTTCGCAAACCGTCAGAGTACAGTCCTTTATGGAGTGAAGAATTTTGCGGCCGGAATATTATTTGGTGCCACTCGTCACTGAGAGATACGGCACTCGAAAGAAGTTACACTGACCAGTTTCAGGTGCCACTGAGACATGTATAGAAAATACCATGGCTTGGTACAAGCTTCCCACTGATTCGCGTTGATAGTCAATGGAAATTTTGGTAAAGTACTTAGAGTATTACCTTGGAGTGAGTATTACCTTGGAGTGAGTATTACCCTGGAGTGAGTATTACCCTGGAGTGAGTATTACCCTGGAGTGAGTATTACCCTGGAGTGAGTATTACCCTGGAGTGAGTATTACCCTGGAGTGAGTATTACCCTGGAGTGAGTATTACCCTGGAGTGAGTATTACCCTGGAGTGAGTATTACCCTGGAGTGAGTATTACCCTGGAGTGAGTATTACCCTGGAGTGAGTATTACCCTGGAGTGAGTATTACCCTGGAGTGAGTATTACCCTGGAGTGAGTATTACCCTCTCTGTCCTCTCCACCCGGAGCGGCACCTAATTATCGCACAGACTACGAAGAAACTGTAATGTGGACATTAGAGTGATAATTAACGAGAGGGGTGTTCCATTTATCTTGACAATCTGAAACGTTTTTCCAGCAACAAAATAAAAAAATCAAGCAAATACAGTTAAGCTACCAGGCGGACATTAACGTACATGATTGCTTGATTTATATCTTTGTCCATTACCAGTTCGTCTTTTTTAAATAGCACCATACATTTTTTGTTAATCCATTTCCTAACCTCAGGACCTGTTCAAAAACATGTCACAGTGTACCATTCACGTTAACCTGAGGGTATTAAAAACACAGTTCAGATACCGTGGGTAACGTAACTCGTGTACTTTCTGGAGTAGACAGGAAACACAAGGAAAATGCATGTCGGACATTCAAGCAGCCCCACTTCACTTTAAGATTTACATGGAGAATTGAGCTGAAAGGAAACTGGATAGGAAATAGATAGGAAAGAAATAATGGTTTGCAGCTGCACAGGACATTGCGGCAGTGTACTAGCGAGAGAGACCCAAATTCCTAACATCCCGCTCGCCGCTATGTAACGGCCTATCTTTTAACCACTGCTCATAGATTCCAGATTCCCATAGGGGTTCGGACGTTGATTGAGCATCCGCACTGAAACTTTTCATCAAACAACTGTCGTACCCATAGACGTACAGATATGTGTGGTGTATGTTCTGTCGGACATGTCCGACAGAACGACCACCACCCATGTAAAGTTAAGGTTTCTGTGAATACAATGTTCACCAACGAAGAGAATGTGAAAACACTAATCATCTATGGAGAATATAAATCAGCAGAACAGTGATTGTGTTTCCATTTCTTTATTGTCAGCTCCAACAAGTGGAGCTAACCGTGCTGGTTAATGTCACCCTTGTAGGTAAACATCATTTAGTTTACACACTTCTTACTTTGCTTCAGGACAAAAAGTTGTTTGGGTGTGTCAAAGTGAATGGAACACCATGTGCGAGAGTCATTACGAAACTATGGTAGCCCGTGGTTTTTTTTTTTTTTTTTTTTTTTTTAACTTTGACTACCCGAGCCTTTGTAGTAATTTTTGGAGGAGGAGGAGGAAATTAGTGTTCAACGTCCCGTCGACAACGAGGTCATTAGAGACGGAGCGCAAGCTCGGGCGAGGGAAGGATGGGGAAGGAAAGCGGCCGTGCCCTTTCAAAGGAACCATCCCGGCATTTGCCTGAAGCGATTTAGGGAAATCACGGAAAACCTAAATCAGGATGGCCGGAGATGGGATTGAACCGTCGTCCTCCCGAATGCGAGTCCAGTGTGCTAACCACTGCGCCACCTCGCTCGGTAGTAATTTTTGAATCTACTCCCTAATGTCCTGTTGGTTTTGTTGTCCTGCGACCGCTACCAGAAGCAGCAAGGTAGTATTTCAGAATGACATCTGACAAGGAGCTGCGTATAAATCAGAGGTACGTCGTGAAATTCCTCACTGCTGTACAAATTGCGCCAATTGAAATCCATCGACGCGTACCAGATGTTTATGGAGACGACACAGAAGACGTGGGTAACGTGAGGCGGTGCGTTTCAGTAGTGGTGAAAAGGATGTGCGCAACAAACCACGACCCGCTTGGCCCTAGTCTAGTGCCAGCCCCATTATATCGATCAATTCATCCTTGATGATCGGCATATTACGGCTGAGAATTTGAGTGCAAAACTGAATGTTGTCAGTAATGCCTTAGACGAGACGTTGCGCATGTAACTCGTCTCAAAGTGTGTGCGAGAAGTGTAAGACTCTTACACAAGACCAAAAAGCATCGAACAGAAATTTGTCTGAAGCCGATGGATCCATACGAGGCTGAAGATGACGATTTCCTAAACACCATACTCAACGAAGATGAGACGTAATATCATCATTAGCTGGAATACAAAACACGTTCTGTGTAGTGAATTCTCGTGCAAAGTAGTTAGAGAGAGAGCCATCTGATGATAAAGTGATGTGTACAGTCTTTCGGGGTAGGCAAGATTGTGTTCTTCACAATATCTTGGAGCCTACATCATCTACATCTACATCCTTAGTCCGGAAGCCACCATATGGTGCATGGCGGAGGGCACGCCCTAACATTACTAGTAACTTCCTTTCCTGTTCTACTCGCAAAAAGAGCGAGGGAAAAAGACTATCTGTATACCTCTGTAAGTGCCCTAATTTCTCCTATCTTTGTAGACATCCTCCTCTAGCGTTAGTTTTCGTCAACAGTAGTTGTCGATACTAGCACTATTTTTATGAAAACTTTCATGTAATTGTATAAACAGCATGTTATATTTCAACCTAAAATTTATGAAAAGGAATTACTTTATAAAATATTTTAGTTTTGATATTACAATCGGCAAGTACTAGTTTTGAATGTACAGTTAAATTTTTTTTGGAAACATTTGAAATTACGAATTATTTGCAGACTTAAAATTTCTATTACTAGTTACGCAATCTTGTACTGTTTACTATGTTTATTTCTGGATTCATTTATGAAATAATAATCGATATTAATAATATGACGAAAACTAGACTAGAAACTAACACAAAGAATAACTGCCAAATCCTCGCAGACTATTTCAACAAACTTCTCAACTGCGAAAGACCTACAGAGGATATTCACTACGAGACGTCTACACCAAATCCTGACGCTAAACCGCCAACCATCAACGAAATAGTAGAAATTATCAAGACTCTGAAAAACAATAGAGCCCCAGGAGAAGATGGAATTATTGCAGAACTATGGAAACTAAATGACGAAAGATTAACAGGAAAAATTCACAAAATCATATTAAACATTTGGGAAACAGAACAGATCCCTTCTGAATGGAAATGCGCACTCATCCATCCACTCCACAAAAAGGGGACAAAACTGAACCAAATAATTACAGGGGTATCTCACTCGTACCAGTCACATATAAAATCCTATCAAAAGTTCTCATGAATAGATTAGAAGAACAAGCTGACCCACAAATAGGAGAATACCAGGCTGGTTTTCGCAAGGGACGATCATGCATAGAGCAGATCTGGAATCTGAAAATGATTCTCCAGATGAGAAACACCCGAAACACAGTGGTTACTTTTGTAGATTTTAAAAAGGCCTACGACTCAATAGACAGAGTAGCTCTCTGCAAGACGCTGGAAGAATTCAGCATTGACAGAAAGACAAGAGCAATCATTCGGGAAACATTAACTGACACAATCTCCAAGGTTAAATTTATGGGGGATATCTCGGAACCATTTGAAATCCAAACTGGAGTGCGACAGGGTGACGGACTTTCACCATTACTCTTTAATATCATTCTTGAAAAAATTATCAGGACATGGGAAAAAGAAGTCAAAGGAATCCAAATTGGCATTAGAAAAGATAATAGATTCAATGTGAAGTGTTTAGCTTTTGCAGATGACCTTGCAATCCTCACAAATAATAGAAAAGAAGCTACTAACGCCATAGAGAAATTACACGAAATTGCACAAAGAACCGGCCTGCAAATCTCATATGAGAAAACCCAGTACATAGAAAGAGTGCCACAAGACAAATTGCCTATTGTGACAACCCATGGGAAAATTGTACAAGTACCACATTTTAAGTACCTGGGAGAAATCATCCAGCCATCAGGGATCAACCTAAAGGCCAATGAGGAAAGAATAAAAAAAACTACAGAAAGCATATAAACTCACGTGGAACTATTATAACAAAAAGTCCATATCCATTAACGCAAAATTGAGGCACTACAACACCGTCGTACTTCCGGAGGCACTGTATGCATCTGAAACAACACAAATAGGTGGGCAAACTAAAATCAAAGAAATAGAGAAACAAGAAAGGAAAATTCTCAGGAAAATTTTTGGCCCGATACAAGAGCAAGGAATCTGGAAGAAGAGACCAACATCAGAATTATATAAATACACAGACAAGATTACAGATACAATAAGGAAAAGAAGAATGCAGTTCTACGGACATATCCACAGGATGAATGAAAACAGAATTTCAAAGCGAATTCTTAAAGTCATCAACTCAGGCAGAGGAAAAACAAAATGGATAAAAGAAGTTGAAGAGGACCTCAGACAAGCACACATAACAGTAAATTATGCAGAAAATAGAACTGAATTCAGGAACATCATCAAAAAACATAAATTTGACACCACAACAGAGAAGAGAACAGGATGCAAATGGACAGCGGAGCGAAAGAAACAACACAGTGAACACATGAAGAAAATTTGGGCTCAGAAAAAACATAAACAATCATCATAAAGGAATTCAAGTTCAAACGCTCTCTTAAATGGGAATAATCGAAAATAATAATAATAATAATAATAATAATAATATGACGAAAACTAGTAGGAATTCATTTGTTATGAAAAATTGTAAACCATTTGGAATATTGTTATTTCCGCAGTGTGGAGTTGTAAGCTTGGCTCTGATGTGATAGGACGTGTTTTTCTACAATAGGTGTGAACAGTGTAATTTCGGTTTTATTAATGTGAAAAATCAAAATACTGTGAGATATACTAAATTGTGAGGAAATCAGGGTAAATATATTTACGTAAAAAAAATTCTGCAACGACAGTCTTCAAATTTATTTAGTTCAAACCAACCGTGAGGACCTGATGTTAGATTTCAGCTTCGAGAATCAGACGCTGTGGGGCGGCGGGTGGAATAATTGAATAAATGTTCCTATTATTTATGCTGTTTGCCGTTCTCAACACTGGCTCTCTAACTACAATATTGGCAACCAGAAAGTGATTAGCAAAACGTGAAGCCTGTAATTAGAATTCCTAGTACCCACTTCATCTGAGAAATACATTTATAGCTACAGCTTATACCTCTGAGGAATTAGGAGATTGTCTGGGATTTATAATCAAAAACCATTCTTTCTAAAATGTTCACTATATTCTGAAAGTCACAGACCAAAAAGAATCCACACAATCCAACTACCAGAGCAGTTCAGAGTCTAGTGCACTGATGCCACTATAACTGTCCAAATTAAATGTTTAAGTGAATGCTCGCCATAATTTGATGATGATGTTCATCAAACGCCACGCCAATAATGGTAGAATGTCTGTCCTGTGGCGGCACGTGAAAATACGACATACGCAAACTAAAGATAATCATTAACGTCATCCCAAAATAAACACTTTACTCGAGATTTCATGGTTACGCGTATCCCGAGTAACTTATTACTGCATCCGAGGCTGTTTATATCAACGATACCGACGCGACGCGACTCCCGGCACAGGTGGTGCGCTAATAAGTTATCGAATAAATCATTGCTTCCTTTGCTGATGGCCGATGAAGCTCTCAATTTAAATGTGCAATCAGCACACAGGTAAGTAATCATAATAAGAGCCTGACGTGGCTAAGTCAAATATTTTGGGCGAGATAATTAATTTAATTACACTACACTCAGTAGACGAGCTCTGAACTTGCTCTTTGGAGATAAACTATAGCTATAGTTTTATAGTTATTCTGTTGAAACTTCTCACATTTTTATGGTTATAGCGGATCTCCCTTCTACTTAAATTTAAACATCCTAGCTTTATTTATTCGCCTACTTAATCTATCTTGCTTCCTTAATTTCTAAGACAACCAGAAAATCATGAATTTCAACTAAAATTTTAATTTGAGAGATCCAGAATATTGTTTCTACTAAATTATTATGAAAAAGGAATCTAAATATAAATTTTTAAGTTTCTAGCTCTTTTCTGTTGCGCCAATGATTTTTACAGAAAAACATCCAAATTTCGAAAATGGTTAAAGTTATTGAACTGATATCCAACACATATTGATTTTGTATTACTCCTGACATGCTAGAAACGTTTCAGGTTATTTACTTCATTTTAAAGTATTGCGCAATATTTATGACGTCAGAGCTAGTTACAGCGGACTAGGCTGGCACACAATGGAAAGAATGATGTGAATTTTATAAGGCGTGAGTCCTACAAAGCCTAGACAAGAACAACTGGAACCATCTCAACATGACAAGCTAAGTAAACTAGAAAGTTCATTGTAACCTTCGCTCCTCTCAAACCTTCATTAAAAAAAACTTTATTAATTACTTGGTCTGGGCATTTTTTAATGTGGACAATAGATGGAAGACGGAAGGAGGGGGAGATGAAAACCTAACGCGAAATGTGCATTTGTGGCAATAGAATAGTTCTGCAGCCTGCTTCAAATACTGGCGCTCTAAATTTTCTCAACAGCGTTCCTTTAAAAGAACATTGCCTTCCCTCCAGAGATTGCTATTTAAGTTCGTGTGTTGATAGACACCTACCGGTAACAATCTAGCAGCCCGCCTGCGAATTGTTTCGAGGTCTTCCTTGAAGATCAGAATACTGAAAGATGCCATTGACTAGACTGAAAGCCAAATTTACGAAGTCAGGCCAGATAAGAATACAAACTTGCGCTTGCAACAGTATAACGCTAGAGCTCAACAGTTTTGCGACTACTGAAATCGTGGCTAAATTTGGCTAGATTATCTTAACACATTCGGCGTACTGAAGAGTGCACTTGCACTCGGTAGGGTGAGTGGTTCTGACGACGTGCAGGGAGGTCCGTGAATACGCTGCCGACAGACAGAAACGCTATTATTCAACTTCAGTTACACATTGTGTGGTTGGCTGAGAGTGGCACACACACCTGACTCAGTCCGCAGCTCGTGGCCTAGCGGCAAGCGTTGCTGCATCTGGATTACGGGGTCCAGCTGTATCTGGATCACGGGGTCCCGGGTTCGATTCCCGGCCGGGTTGGGGATTTTCTCTGTCCAGGGACTGGGTGTTTGTGTCATCATCATCATCATCCGTGACAGTGGCTAGACTGGACAGCGAAAAAAAATTGGACTGTGTAAAAATTGGGAATTTGTACGGGCGCTAATGACCGCGCAGTTGAGCGCCCCCCCCCCCCCCCCCCACAAGCCAAACATCATCACGCCTGAAACTTCCTGGCAGATTAAAACTGTGTGCCCGACCGAGACTCGAACTCGGAACCTCTGCCTTTCGCGGGCAAGTGCTCTACCAACTGAGCTACCGAAGCACGACTCACGCCCGGTACTCACAGCTTTACTTCTGCCAGTATCTCGTCTCCTACCTTCCAAACTTTACTGGCAGAAGTAAAGCTGTGAGTACCGGGCGTGAGTCGTGCTTCGGTAGCTCAGTTGGTAGAGCACTTGCCCGCGTAAGGCAGAGGTCCCGAGTTCGAGTCTCGGTCGGGCACACAGTTTTAATCTGCCAGGAAGTTTCATATCAGCGCACACTCCGCTGCAGAGTGAAAATCTCATTCTGGGATCATCACGCCTAAGTTGACCTTGGCCGGCGCTGGCTCACGGACGGCCGCTTCCTCCGACGAGGAGATGATCGCATAGACTCCCTGCGATGCTGACGATATGCCGGAGGAAGACCGACAGCCTCAGTAGGCCGTGGTCCTGACGTCAGCGGCTCTGCATGTGCTGCGCCGGCTTTGCTCTGGAGAACGGCCTCTCCTTGCGACACAGTCCTGCACGAGTTCACCACGGTGGCATGTGGTGGCTGCTGTGTGTGGATCGCGACCCACTGCCTTCCGGCAGAGACACGGTGGCTAGTTTGGACGGCAGGTCTGTGGCACTGAGGCACAAACTACCGCAAAGAACTCAGTGCTGGCGGCTGGCCCAACCCGTACTCGAACTCACAGCAGCAGCTAGCGTAAGTGTTTAAACTCAGAAGAGCCACTCTGTTGCAATTGTGGATGTGTGGGATATCGCATTGTCCTGCTGGAATCGCCCAAATCCGTCTGAATGCACAATGGGCATGAAGGGATGCAGGTGATCAGTTGTCTCGTTGGCTGGCATGGCCCTGGAGTTGTGGCTGCGTGACCTACGGTGTGTCTGCCTCACAAGTCAGGCATATTTATAAGGACCTGGTGTCCATTTGTTACATCAGAACCAGGCACGTAGCCTTTGTCTTGTCATGGTGTGGTGACACTGACCCGCCGCTACGGCTATTACAGCCACACGGTGCAATTCTCCGCAGTGTGTGGCTAGCCCGTCTCTGTCCTGTGTACATGTTACTCTCACCCACATGTCGCCACAATGCAGCTACCAGCCCATGACTGCTGTTGCAATACTTCACGGCGGCTTTGTTACCTCTTCTTATTACACTGAAGCGCCAAATAAATTGGTATCGGCATGCATATACCAATACAGAGATACGTGAACATGCAGAATACGGCGCTGCGGTCGACAACGTCTTATGCAAGTGTCTAGCGCAGTTGTTAGATCGGTTACTGCTGCAATAATGGCAGATTAAGATTTAAGTGAGTTTGAACGTAGTGTTATAGTCGGCGCACGAGCGATGGGACACAGCATGAAGTGAGGGTGTTCCCGTACGACCATTTCACGAGTGTACCGTGAATATCAGGAATCCGGTAAAACGTCACATCTCCGACATTGGAGCAGCCGGAAAAAATTTCTGCAAGAACGGGACCAACGACGACTAAAGAGAATCGTTCAACGTGACAAAAAGTGCAACCCTTCCGCAAATATCTACAGATTTCAGTGCTGGGCCATTAACAAGTGTCACCGTGCGAACCGTTTAACGAAACATCATCGATATGGGCTTTCGGAGCCGAAGGCCCACTCAGGTACCCTTGATGACTGCAAGACACACAGCTTTATGCCTCGCCTGGGCCCCGTCAACGCTGACATTGGACTGTTGATGACTGGAAACATGTTGCCTTGTCGGACGAGTCTCGTTTCAAATTGTATCGAGCGGGTGGACGTGTACTGGTATGGAGACAACCTCATGAATCCATGGACCCTGTATGTCAGCAGGGGACTGTTGAAGCTGGTGGAGGTTCTGTAATGGTGTGGGGCGTATGCAGTTGGAGTGATATGGGACCCCTGGTATGTCTAGATGCGACTCTATGGCAGGCGACACGTACGTAAGCATCCTGTGCGATTACTTGCATCGATTCTTGCCCATTCTGCATTCCGACGGATTTGGGCGATTACAGCAGGACAATGCGACATCCCACACATCCAGAATTGCAACAGAGTGGCTCTTCTGAGTTTAAACACTTACGCTGGCCACCAAACTCCCCAGACAAGAACATTATTGAGCATATTTAGGATGCGTTACAACGTGCTGTTCAGAAGAGGTCTCGACCCCCTCGTACTCTTAAGGATTTATGGACAGCCCTGCAGGATTCACGGTGTTAATTCCCTCCAGATGCAGTAGAGTCCGTGCTCGTCATGTTGCGGCTTTTCAGGGTGTGCGCGGCGGCCCTACACAATATTAGGCAGGCTTACTAGTTTCTTTGGCTCTTCGGCGTTAATTCCACTAAAAAATAGGTAGCAACACTACATTGCCCGCTCCACAGAGAAGACTCAGCGCCTCAGGTCTTGTTAAGACCTCGTTGTCCACCATAACTACTTCCACCCACTGGACCGACTGTTCTTAAGAGCTACACAATTACTACACTAATCTTTCTGATTGCGATCCATTTTCCTCGTCTCTCTTTCTCATATAGCTTAATCTTACATCTTTCAAGGGTCTCTCTCGCCCTGCTCATCATCTCAAACACGACGAAACATATTTCACTGCTAGTCCTCTTGGCATGCTTATGCGCAACCAGGTTCTTACTGTCCATTCCACACCTGCAAACTATAAAGGACACATTTTATTTCTTAATAAATTATCCTTCACATGCCAGCTTCAACGAAGTACTGTTTGGCTCCACCAAACTCTTACGCTTGTTATCTCGTCTCTTTTTTTATTTTTTTTTTTATTTTACACCAATTCCTCCTATGCTTTCCCAGCGAACACATTCCCAAAAATACCCTTAGGAGAGAACCGCATGCTCCACTACCATTCACAACACGTCGACAGCTGCTCCCATTTATTCCTCCCATCATAGCGTTCATTACGGACTGAATTATCCTCGAAATACTTGATTTGGCGGTACTCCTGCTCACTCGAAACAACTTCTTGGTGCCTGGTGTTACTGTACTATCCGAATACGCCTTTGTGTTTTTGTACATGGTTCAACTGGTTTGTCTTGTGCGACAGATGCACCTCGTGGTAGCTCTACACTGGCAAAAACTTTCTTTCCCCGGAGGTTAACTTTGGCATGCTGTTAAGTCAGAACGTTTACTTTCAGGCTCTTCACCTACTTCATGTACGTCGCGCACAGTAAACAGCTTGCTGCGTACGTCAGCTGCTTGCTCTTCAGGGTTGTGACCCAGTACTTGCAATCACATACTCAGAAAAATTTCACTCTGTGACCTGCTCATTTAACGCAAAATTGGCTCGTATCTGACATGCCCTGTACCTCGTATAAAATTGAGTGATTGACAGATTGCAATGGCTGGGGCGCTTTTGCTGTTACGCAGCCTGCCACTCTTCAAAGGGCTGCTGCATGTAGCTACAGAACAGGTAACGCAGCGAGAACGTGGCGCTCGAGAAAAAACTGAGACTGGTTATCCTCTTCCACTCTACCCCCGGAGAAGTTATTTTAATCAAATTATACTAAAATTTTTGGACGTGAAAGGCTGCTAATCTAGAAATAGTTCAACATGAAAAAACGAATAAAGGCTGTAGTAGAAGAGTCGTTAGCAAAACAGCTTATAACACTACTGGTATTATCCTTTCCCTGTTTATTGAGATGCTGTATTTAAAGTTTCTTGTACTTAGTAAAATTACACACTGCTTATATCATTCCGCAATACATTGTCGTTCGATGACACTGATTTATTTATTCTCCATTGACCGCTTTATGAAACAATAGAGAAATGAGGGTGAGCTGAAAAGTAATGCTTGCGAATTTTTTATGTGAAAATTCTTTGTTGACATTCTACATCTTTATTATTCATGTTTGCATATTTATTCCCCAACATAGCCCCCCCCCCCCCCCTTTGGCGACGAACACATTTCTCCCATCAAGAGACCAGTTTGTTGATACTGTCACTGTAGAATGTTTGACATTGTTGACTGAGTTACAAAAAAAATGGCTCTGAGCACTATGGGACTTAACATCTAAGGACATCACACACATCCATGCCCGAGGCAGGATTCGAACCTGCGACCGTAACGGACGCGCGGTTCCAGACTGTGGCGCCTAGAACCGCTCGACCACCTCGGCCGGCGGTTGGACAAAATTCTAAGATGATGATGATTTTACGGAGAAGACGTGAAAGAGGTCCTGACGCGACAGACCGTAATGAATGGATGAGGGTCTGCATAAACGTCTATAGATACTCCGCTAGCCACCGTACGGCGCGTGATGGACGGCACGTTATACCGTCGTTAGTCATTCCCCTTCCTGTTCCATTCACAAACAGAGCGAGGAAAAAAGGCTGCTATATACCTCCGTAAGAGCCCTAATTTCTTACATATTATGTTCGTGGTCCTTACGCGAAGTCTACGTTGGTGCAAGTCAAGTTCTGCAGTCAGCTTCTAATGCTTCTTCTCTATATTTTCTCAGTAGCGCCGGCCGGAGTGGCCGAGCGGTTCTAGGCACTACAGTCTGGAGCCGCGCGACCGCTACGGTCGCAGGTTCGAATCCTGTCTTGGGCATGGATGTGTGTGGTGTCTTTAGGTTAGTTAGGTTTAAGTAGTTCTAAGTTCTAGGGGACTGATGACCTCAGAAGTTAAGTCCCATAGTGCTCAGAGCCATTTTCCCCAATAGCGTTCTTCGAAAAGAACGTCACTCCCACTCCAGGGACTCTAGCTTGAGTTCCCGAAGCATCTCCACAATACTTGCGTGTTGATCGTAATCATTATAGAAATCAAGAAATAAAATTTTGTTTACAACGTAGTTGAATGTGTGATTAGTACCCATTAGTGTAAGCATTATTAGTACCCATTAGTGTAAGCATTCCGTTCTCGTCAGAGATGATTATTTAACTGATTATCTATTCTCTTCGTGCACTTACCTGAAGTAAAGCAGAGACATGTTAAGATTTATTCACTACTACTGAATGGAAATGTGGAGGTACAATTGTACTGTTTTCAGCAACATCTCTCAAGGAGCATTTTCATCTCTATTCTTAATCCGCTGTCCAGCTATAGGATTCGCATCTCGGAACTTCGTGTCAGATGATCCTACAAGGCAATATCCCCCCCCCCCCCCCCCCGCAATTTTAATCTAGTTTGAGCTCAAGTTGTATGCTTTCCATGGATTCCTGGCCGGACATGTTCTCCTCTTAAGAACCCTACGAAAGCTGCTAAAAAGCATTCCGAAATGTATGGATCCATATACTAGTTCCGTTACCCCACTGAGTGACGATATGAAATCTCTCTGAGAGACCTATATTGTTTTTCTGGTTACTTATATGAGCTGGAATGCAACTTTTTTTTCTGCTTTTGTACTGACCTGTGTCTTGTGAAAATTATTTCCCTGTTTTTATCAGGACTTCTAGGTCCACAATGTTCATTTGATTCGAAGTGATGAATGTGTGCTGAAATTTTGTTCCAAGTTACACATATTTTCGTAATTGCTTCGTTTTATGACTGACATAGTCACTTGCTCACCATGTATGAAGTAATCCTACAACCGAGAGATTATTTTTAATTGAAAGATACTACGGAGTAACAAAGTATGAACAAAAATTACTAAGGGACAATGCCGTATCACGCTTCTACCCATATTCCCTGTCACACCACAGATAACGGACCATCTATACATTATGGACTGAATCCGTAGACACGAAGGAACGACTCTCAGTCGTTGCAGGCAGCTCTGGTGGCCCATGTAGCTACGTTACTGCGGGTAATCTCACTGTCGTAAAGCATGTAGTTTGTGTCCTCTCGACCCGAAGTAACCCGATAAAATCTAAGAAGCTCTTTGCCGGAACGAAGGTCATAGGTTGTCATCATGCAATTAACACAGGATTCAAGAACTTTAGAAACAGTTCTTGTGTCTTGGATATGAGTTGCTTTCAGTGGGTTATAGAAAAGCGTAATTTTGTTTCTAGACTGTAACTCTAGAACACAATCGACGCTCATTTGTTGTTTGTTACTTTTTCACCTTGATGTTTCTGACACAGAGTGTACGATCAAAATTGAAATAAAGTTTTTTTTCCGCTTTAGTTGCTTTCTCTTACTACAATTTATTCTCGTTAGTTTTGTTGTGCTGCGTATTTTTTTAAAGCTGGTTTCAGCAAACAGACGTTATGGACTATCTTGTAAAAACACTTAGTTTTTCTCAGCACTGGTTTACAAATTGAGGTGTATTTCCTACTTTAATATAACTCTGCGGATTCATTATCGTTTGGAGGACAGGGTTACTGTCTGGGTTTAAACATTACAACTGTCTCTCGTATTTCTCACTGGTTTCAGTAAAAACCACCTTTTTATCTATGGAATTTTTTAATCATTTATCCAACGAATAATCCAATTAATCAGTCTTTTTTATACTGGAAATTCGTTGTGCATCTGTCCTGCTTTTTTCTTTACCCACGCTGATCCCTCCCGGCTCTCTTCCTCTCAGCATTCGCTTGGCATATATTCTTGCAGTCCTTAGCCGCTTTCCTCCTTTCATTATCAGTGTTCTACCTGGCATGATTTACTCTTTACCATACTATTGTCGAAAGATTTCCTTTTTTTGTTTATCTAAGAGGTTTATGCGAAGTTCGGATGCTTTATTGCAACATGAGTAGTCGTATTTCCTCTCCCCCCTCCCCCCCTCCCACCCCTCCCTCCGTCCTCGTTCATCGTTCTGACCAATATAAGAAAAAAAACTATTGACAGATTCTACGGACCGTTCAAAATGCCGTTTCCACTGGTAATCCTATATAGGGACATCAGTTTCGATGTGGAGTACCTTCCTCTGCCAGGCAACGACCTCATTCCTCTGTTTGGTCTTGAAATGTAGAACTGGACATATTACATACACGAAATATCTATTGTGTATTGTTATTGGCAATAATTTCCATATATTTTTAAACTTAAAAAAGGGGCAAATCCCGTTGGTGTCGCGTATATTTTCTCTGATTATGTGGCAGACGACGACTTCCTACCCCTAGCCTGTATTAAGTGTTATAGACTATGTTGGTAACCAAACGACTGTCTGTTACTGAACTGAATATTTCGACATGTTGCAAATGTGGTTCATATTCTAGATCTTGGTCGGTAAAATACACTACTGCCATTAAAATTGCTACACCAAGAAGAAATGCAGATGATAAACGGGTATTCATTAGACAAATATATTATACTAGAACTGACATGTGATTACAATTTCACGCAATTTGGGTGCATAGATCCTGAGAAATCAGTACCCAGAACAACCACTAACGGCCTTGATACGCCTGGGCATTGAGTCAAACAGAGTTTGTATGGCGTGTACAGGTACAGCTGCCCATGCAGCTTCAACAAGATACCACAGTTCATCAAGAGTAGTGACTGGCGTATTGTGACGATCCAGTTGTTCGGCCACCACTGACCAGACGTTTGAATGTGCTGGCCAGGCAGCAGTCGAACATTTTCTGTATCCAGAAAGGCCCGTACAAGACCTGCAACATGCGGTCGGGCATTATCCTGCTGAAACGTAGGGTTTCGTAGGGATCGAATGAAGGGTAGAGCCACGGGTCGTAACACATCTGAAATGTAATGTTCACTGTTCAAAATGCCGTCAATATGAACAAGAGGTGACCGAGACGTGTAACCAATGGCACCCCATACCATCATGCCGGGTGCTACGCCAGTATGGCGATGACGAATACACACTTCCAATGTGCGTTCACCGCGATGTCGCCAAACACGGATGCGACCATCATGATGCTGTAAACAGAACTTGGATTCATCCGAAAAAATGGCTTTTTGCCATTCGTGCACCCAGCTTCGTCGTTGAGTACACTATCGCAGGCGCTCCTGTCTGTGATGCAGCGTCAAGGGTAACCGCAGCCACGGTCTCCAAGCTGATAGTCCATGCTGCTGCAAACGTCGTCGAACTGTTCGTGCAGATGGTTGTTGTCTTGCAAACGCCCCCATCTGTTGACTCAGGGATCGAAACGTGGCTGCACGATCTGTTACAGCCATGCGGATAAGATGCCTGTCATCTCGACTACTACTGATACGAGGCCGTTGAGATCCAGCACGGCGTTCCGTATTACCCTCCTGAACCCACCGATTCCGTATTCTGCTAAAAGTCATTGGATCTCGACCAACGCGAGCAGCAATGTCACGATGCGATAAACCGCAATCGCGATAGGCTACAGTCCGACCTTTATCAAAGTCGGAAACGTGATGGTACGCATTTCTCCTCCCTACACGAGGCATCACAACAACGTTTCACCAGGCAACTCCTGTCAACTGCTGTTTGTGTATGAGAAATCGGTTGGAAACTTTACTCATGTCAGCACGTTGTAGGTGTCGCCACCGGCGTCAACCTTGTGTGCATATCACAGCATGTTCTTCCTGTCGGTTAAATTTCGCGTCTGTAGCACGTCATCTTCGTGATGTAGCAATTTTAATGGCCAGTAGTGTAATGTATACGAATTTATAGGATGTCTCTCGTAAGAGTTATCAGGCGCATTTGCTGTGGTGTTTCAGCAGATATTTGCAACTTAGTTATTGCACTGTGTAACCGGAGCCAGCCGAAACAAATAGTGGTCACTACGTCTTTCATTCGACGAGCAGTGTCAAGACAAAGCGTCGATTTGTTCCTCGTTACAAACAAAAATATTTTTAAAGCGGAATATTACGTGCCCATTCGATAGAACGATCCTAGAATAGACTAGTGCAATGTTTTTGAATTATCGATGTGTATTGACAAGGACACGAAGACAAACCAATACTCTTGCAACGACAGCGCTGCCCTGACCCGCGCTGTAACTGCTACCGCCAAGCATGCGGCGCTACTGACAATGAGCCACCGCTGGACTGCTGTTTATTCTTTAGTGTTCCGCTGCCCCTGGCAATACAGGGTATCGTACTAGACTAATTTGTGAGCGCTCTATCGAATAGGCATGTAAAATTCCGATTTAAAAATAATTTTGTTTGTAATGTGCATTAAACCGATGCTTTCTCTTGACACTGGGCGTCGCGTGAAAATCGTGACGAGTCTTAATAAAACGAAATTGCAAATATCTGCCGAAACGTGCCTGACAGACCTGGTATAAACGTCGACTAGGTTTGACCGCAGAGATATGTGATGCGAAAATGATATATATGTAGCTGATGTTCATTGATGGTGCAGCGGTAGTGTGTGTGTGTGTGTGTGTGTGTGTGTGTGTGTGTGTGTGTGTGTGTGTGTGTAGATAAGTAGAGGAATTTAGCTCTAAGCAAGTAGGATATGTAGAAAAAGTGGAACAATTCTCTCTTGAATGCACTAAGATAAGCATCTCATGCGTAAGAAAATTGAATCCCAGATGCAGCGAACGAGCTGGCAGTCGTAGTAGGAGAGATGGGCGACTGACACGCCACTAGCGCGCTCGATGTCAAGCACTTTGGCTGATTGCTGCTTGCTGGGACTGTGTATTTATGTCTGCGTCTCTTGCCTGTTCTTTCCCGTTCCCTCTTTCTCCACCCACCCACCCACCCACCCACCCACCCTTTTACGCCATTCTCATTTTGTAGTAGCTGTGCAGTCCATTACGTTAACAGTTTGCGACGTCTAACAAATTCAAAAATATTTCCCAACCACTAATGTTTAGTGAACTTTTGCTGTTGAATTTTAATTGCCTAAAGAGATATTGGGCTAGTAAACGTGTAAGTGCAATTCTTGGCAGGTAGTTTCAACGCCCCGTCGACAGCGAGATCGCTATGGACAGAGAACTATTTCGGTTGGAAAAGGTGGGAGAGTGAATTCGCTTTATCGAAGGACTTGGAAAGGAATTTGCCATAGGGAAATCGCGAAGGAAAACTGGAGTTGCCATGGGATTGATGCCATGTTGTCTTCTGAATAGTTCAGTCCATTAAGACTGTGTTGTCTCCCACAGTACGGCTGGAATTTATTTTGTATGTAGAACAAATACTTACCTCTTAAGCCAAGTGCTAAGATACCTCACCATATTTTTTGTAATCTTCTTTCGTAAAATTTCGGATTTTTATTCCATGAAAATGTCTATTAATGTATTTTAACACTCTCTTCGTCAGGGCTTTCGTTCTTCAGCCGTTAGTTTTAAAACAGCTGACAATTTAAGATCGAACGGCAGCATCTTCGTTTAATATACAAAATGCTGCAAAAACACCATATGTACAAGGATTTTGTTTGTACTTTTAATGACGGTGGAATAATGCAGAATATTTTCACCTATTTCCACATGAAGCGCCTTCCAGGATAATCATAAGGCATTTTGTTTATTTATAATTCAGCGTAAATTTCAACAAGGAAGCATTATGTATGCACTCCTTACCAAAACTTCTCTGAAGTAAGTGTGCGGACTAAGAGGCGGCATTAAAAAATCGCTGTAGGAATAGCTATATAATTTTTTCGCGCGTAGTGCATTAATTATTGAATAAATTTGCTATATACTGCCTCCTTTGTTGTATTTGTTTCGATCACAACGTCTTTTATTACTTTAGGACAGGTGATTAGTATCTTAATAGCTTCTGTAGACTTTCTTAGCTGTTCACCGCAGTGCATATCTTCAGATATGTTCGTAGAACCGCAGTCTTCTTTCTCAATTTCCGCAGAAATTTATTTGTTCGCAATTTATGTTTTTAGCTCTTATATTTAGGTACTATTGTTTCTCCTATTATTCAGAGTTTTCCAGTGTATACTTTTTGTTAAAGTGGATGCATCCAGTCATATACACACTTCGTCACTTGACGACGACGATGACGATGATGACGACGACTGGTTTGTGGGGGCGCTTAACTGCGCAGTTATCAGCGCCCGTGCAAATTCCCAACCTTTCCTCAGTTCAATCTCGCCACGTTCATGAATGATGGTGAAATGATGACGAAATGATAACACCAACACCCAGACATCTCGAGGCAGGTGAAAATCCCTGACCCCGCCAGGAATCGAACCCTGGACCCCGTGCTCGGGAGGCGAGAACGCGACCACGAGCTGCGGACTTGTCGCTCGAATTTACAATAAACAAGCCAAGTAATGAACAGTCTTCGAGCCTAGTCGTTCCGTTTTACAACAGATTAGTTCGTGTGAGACATCTTAGCAAAGTCGCTGAGCAAAGTCGCTGTGTCGACACAGTCTTCTCTGTGACACGGCTGTTATTCTGTTTTATTTATGTGGTTCAATCCGACCTTATAGGGTCACAAGTACCTTGTTCAGCACGCCTTCTGTCTTCCCAATACCTCTTAATTTCCTCGTTGGTAGTGGTTATCTCATTTTCTGTGATGTTAATTTTCATCCTGCCTAACAGCCACTTACGGTTTTCCTGTAGCTGGACATACCTTTCACAGTTGTGTAAGAAGTTTTCGCCGTTTTCAAGTTTTTTTTTTCAGTCTGCGACAGTACGGTATTATAATTTTAAAAAAACCTTTTGCAGTTATTGTTTGTTGCTCTTGAGTCTCTAAGTGCGACTACACGAATTACAATTTGAACTAACGCTGAATTCTACAAGCTATGTTTTGTTTTTCCTGAGCGTACAAGGACGCGTGGTTGGTTTTTACTTCGTGGCTACGCTAATGTCTAGCGACCAACCACACATTTTCGCGACAAACCACACACATTTTCGCAGTTGCAATTTATAATCAATATATCTGTAATCAATCATTTAAAATGTTCAGGCAGAAATTTTATATGCAGTGAATAACAAAAATACGTAATTTTAACAGTACACTCGAAGTTTTTTTAAAAAAACAGTTTATTGTTCTGATTCCTACACTGAATCAACTTAACGACTAAGCGAAAGACCTAAATCAAAAGGAAACCAGAGCAATATGTCACGTTATCTAACGTGTAAATTCCAGTAAAACTTCGGAAAAGTTCAGAGCTCATCGGCATACGTTTTAAAAATTAAGTTCCGCCGATCAAAACGGCAAGTACAAATCGCTCCCAAAAAAAGTCGCGAAATATCTCTTGAGTTTTTGCCCAGCCTCACCTAGCGTGAATTATTCTGACTTCACAAGCTAGCTAAATCACCGAAATATTCGTAAGTATTCGCTGCCGAGACGCGTGTGTGTGGGGGGGGGGGGGGGGGGAGAAGCCACAGGTCCCCGATTTCGTACTGTTTCGGACACCACTGAAACGCGACCTGCTCCAATTCTGATCACAGAACACCAAAATACCGAAAGTGCAACGCTATTGTTAGGATACGGAAACATAATGACAGCAGCGAACCTAGTGGCCTGGCAGTAAACTCCGAATAAGAGGAAATAAAAAGCGAAAATCTGTATTTTCAATTCGAAATACGCGGTTTGGAGGACACTCTTTTTTTCCTTTTATACCCGTACTATGAGGGTGGGCCTCATAGTCGAGTAGCAAAGAGTATGCCTGGAATATATTCGAGAACTTCTCGTAGCTCGGGTTCAGTCATGTAAAATTTTGTAAATGATGTCGTGGGCGCCTTTTGACTGTAAAATTACTTATTTTTGGATGCCAGTATTGCAGTTCCCACCACCAAGTAGAAATAATTGCACCTTAGCTAATGTCAGAGGGTAAAAATTATCTAACATGACATGACGCGATACAGCATCTGGTTTCACTGCATTGTGTTCCAGTTTAGGTGTTCTTGTGTTTATTGTTATCTTTGAATTTAATTGTGAATATTTTATTCGTACTAGGCTTTATTTTTTGCATGCATCCATAATACTGATTGGAGTAAATGATTCCATTCTGCTTTTGTTTCTTATAAAACATAAGTTGATTTTGTAGCAGTTCGGTGGGCAGTTGTACCTGCCTACAAATTTTTGTGGGAACTGCTCGATTTAGTGCGTTATATTGTTCCCATTCTGCTATTTTATTTAAGTTCGCATGCGTTTTTCGTACTTTCTCGCATTTAATGGTGAACTCCATGTTAGCAGCTTTTCATAGAATTGGTATTCAACTTTGCCGCAAGTTGACAAGAATTGATTATGGCCTATGTATTTCAGCTTTGAAAGGTGTTGCTTCTTGCAACTGGGAATACTTTGTACTCTTATTGTTAGTGAATAACGCATTCTTCCTTGCAAACGCTGAAACCGCAACCTTAGTTACCCAAATGTGTTAACACATTAGTAACAGATGTACAGCCGGCCGGTGTGGCCGAGCGGTTGTAGGCGATTCAGTCTGGAACCGCTCGACCGCTACGGTCGCAGGTTCGAATCCTGACTCGAACATGGATGTTATTGATGACCTCCGATGTTAAGTCCCATAGTGCTCAGAGCCATTTTTGAACAGATGTACAAACATATACATTGTAACAAATAAATATACTATAATCATCCTCCCATTCCATGAAAATTTAAAAACAAGTAACACATACTGTCAAGCTTTCGTCATTAGATCTACTAATGAATTCTGTGCAACCAGAGTTCATTTAATGCAGTAGCATTCAGTATGGTGGAAGTACGTTCACGCGATGCCACACAATCCCACGTATAAATATACACATCGATGTCGATTATTTTTGCTGCATAGTACCTGGCACTTAAGTGCGGGCCGGCCGAAGTGGCCGTGCGGTTAAAGGCGCTGCAGTCTGGAACCGCAAGACCGCTACGGTCGCAGATTCGAATCCTGCCTCGGGCATGGATGTTTGTGATGTCCTTAGGTTAGTTAGGTTTAACTAGTTCTAAGTTCTAGGGGACTAATGACCTCAGCAGTTGAGTCCCATAGTGCTCAGAGCCATTTGAACCATTTGAACTTAAGTGCGTACTGTGCAAGAAGCAACATCACTCAAAGCAGAAATACATAATAAGCTGCTAACACAGTTCTCCGTTAAATGTGAGGAAGTACCAAAAACTGATTCGACGTTGGCAAAAATGGAAACGCGTCGCCAAGTCCAGAAGGCCAGGAATGTTGACGAACGGCTGCTGCAGCAGCATAATACATGCACATACGTTGCAGAGGTTGTTTAGACTACGCTGTAGACGTTTCGCTGGAAACCCGTAACACAACCTCCATACAGTCTCGATCACTGTCCAAGCTATTTCCATGTTTTAGGATTCCTGAAAAAGTTGAGATTCGTTCATTTGCTTCGGGATGAAGAGGTGCACGCGTATCTACAATCATGGTTCCGTCGGTAACCGCAAACATTTTTCCATGAAGGCAATGACCGTCTTGGCTCACAGTGGGATAAGTGTACGCAGGGTTATTAATTAAAGCAACACTTTTTTCCTCGGCCATTTTCGGTTGACAAAAAAGCAGTTTGTTGCGGAACAACGTGGAGTATTCTCGCTTCAGCCGCTATAGTTTCATGGAGTTCCGACAGGTAGCGGCGCTATACGTAGCATTCAGAATGGCGTCTGTAACGGAGGTGCCAAGATGAACTATCATGAGTTTCTTTTAACGGAAAACCAGAACATCGCAGATATTTATAGGCACTTGCAGTGTGTCTACGGAGGCGTGGCAGTGAACAAAAGCACGGTGAGTCGCTGGGCGAGGTATGTCACCACCGCAACAAGGTCTACATCTACATCTACACTCCGCAAGCCACCCGACGTTGTGTGGCGGAGGGTACTTTGTGTACCTCTATCGGTTCTCCCTTATATTCCAGTCTCGTATTGTTCGTGGAATGAAAGATTGTCGGTATGCCTCTGTGTGGCCTCTAATCCCTCTGATTTTCTCCTCATGGTCTCTTCGCGAGATATACGTAGGAGGGAGCAATATACTGCTTGACTCCTCGGTGAAGGTATGTTCTCGAAACTTCAACAAAAGCCCGTACCAAGCTACTGAGCGTCTCTCCTGCAAAGTCTTCCACTGTAGTTTATCTATTATCTCCGTAACGCTTTCGCGATAACTAAATGATCCTGTAACGAAGCGCGCTGCTCTCCGTTGGATCTTCTCTATATCTTCTATCAACCCTATTTGGTACGGATCCCACACTGCTGAGCAGTATTCAAGCAGTGGGCGAACAAGCGTACTGTAACCTACTTCTTTTGTTTTCGGATCATTCCATTTTAAATCACTCCTAATGCGTACTCCCAGATAATTTATGGAATTAACTGCTTTCAGTTGCTGACCTGCTATATTGTAGCTAAATGATAAAGGATCTTTCTTTCTTTGTATTCGCAGCACATTACACTTGTCTACATTGAGATTCGATTGCCATTCCCTGCACCAAGCGTCAATTCGTTGCAGATCCTCCTGCATTTCAGTACAATTTTCCATTGTTACAACCTCTCGATATACTGCAGCATCATCCACAAGAAGCCTCAGTGAACTCCCGATGTTATCCACAAGGTCATTTATATGTATTGTGAATAGCAACGGTCCTACGACACTCCTCAAATCACTACTCCTTTGGAAGACTTTTCTCCATTGAGAATGACATGCTGCGTTCTTTTATCTAGGAACTCTTCAATCCAATCACACAATTGGTCTGGTAGTCCATATGCTCTTACTTTGTTCATTAAACGACTGTCGGGAACTATATCGAACGCCTTGCGGAAGTCAAGAAACACGGCATCTACCTGGAAACCTGTGTCTATGGCACTCTGTCTCGTGGACGAATAGCGCGAGCTGGGTTTCACACGATCGTCTTTTTCGAAACCCATGCTGATTCCTACAGAGTAGATTTCTAGTCTCCAGGATAGTCATTATACTCGAACATAATACGTGTTCCAAAATTCTACAACTGATCAACGTTAGAGATGTAGTGTATAGTTCTGCACATCTGTTCGACGTCCCTTGTTGAAAACGGGGATGGTCGCGCAATCCTGTCCGTTCTTCTGCATCACAGCTGTGACTCCTGCGGTGTTGTAACCTGCGGACACTGTCACTCGAGGGTCGACGGATCTCAAACAAATACCTCGCTCCACAGCTGGACGTCTCTGTCTGTAGTTCGGACGCTCTCGTCCACCAGTTGGGGAACTCGAAAGTGTGTGCTTACTGGGTTCCTCGCTCCCTAATAGAAGACCGTAAAGAGCAACGAAGGACCATCAGCCGCTAGTCATGGCGACGATCTTCTGGAACTTTCAAGGAATTACTCCGTTTCATATCCTGCCACTAGGTGAAACGATCAAATCTAAAGTGCCGTTCTGCAACCCTCAGGAAACCGAAGAAATGACTTTAGAATGTTTGTCTTTTCAAAGACGCAGACGAACTTCGCCTTCTCCATGACAACGCAAGGCCTCACAAAAAGTCTGCGCACCCGAGAGCAGCTCACAAAACTTCGTTGTATTGCTCTCCCTCGTCCACTCTACAGCCCGGAGCTCGCACCTTCCGACTTCCATCTGATGGCTAATGAAAGGTGAACTCCGCGGGAAGCAGTGCATGGGTGGTGATGGTATTGATGCAACAAGACATTGGCTCCGACGTCGGCCAGTAGAGTGGCACCAAGCGGACATACAGCCTTCCCAGTAAGGCGTTGTACGGCCGTTGCATGGAAGGGAGATTACGTTGAAAAACAGGCTCCTGTAATCAAGAGTGGGGAATAATGTTGTGTGTTGGAATCCTGAATTAAACCAACCTGCTTTCAGAAAAAAATTGTCGCATTACTTGTTGAAAGCTTCTTGTATAACAATTACGGCGATTGCTTTGGAAAGAATAAACAATTTACTTACTTTCCCATTTGACTGTTCCTTATATTTACTTTGTCGCAGTCGCAATGTCTTGTACGCATTCGATTTAAATTTCTCTTTTTTAAAAGTGTTGTTGGTTTTTCTGTAACAATCTTGGAGAGATTTTTATTAAATGTGTATCTAATTAGTGGTTAAGAAACTTCCTGGCAGATTAAAACTGTGTGCCCGACCGAGACTCGAACTCGGGACCTTTGCCTTTCACAGGCAAGTGCTCTACCATCTGAGCTACCGAAGCACGACTCACGCCCGGTACTCACAGCTTTACTTCTGCCAGTATCTCGTCTCCTACCTTCCAAACTTTACAGAAGCTCTCCTGCGAACCTTGCAGAACTAGCACTCCTGAAAGAAAGGATATAGCGGAGACATGGCTTAGCCACAGCCTGGGGGATGTTTCTTGAATGAGATTTTCACTCTGCAGCGGAGTGTGCGCTGATATGAAACTTCCTGGCAGATTAAAACTGTGTGCCCGACCGAGACTCGAACTCGGGACCTTTGCCTTTCACGGGCAAGTGCTCTACCATCTGAGCTACCGAAGCACGACTCACGCCCGGTTCTCACAGCTTTACTTCTGCCAGTATCTCGTCTCCTACCTTCCAAACTTTACAGAAGCTCTGGTAGAGCACTTGCCCGCGAAAGGCAAAGGTTCCGAGTTCGAGTCTCGGTCGGGCACACAGTTTTAATCTGCCAGGAAGTTTCATATCAGCACACACTCCGCTGCAGAGTGAAAATCTCATTCTGAATTAGTGGTTATTTTGGTCACTCAGTTCTGTCATGGCGTGTGCTAATGCCCCTCGACAATGTCTAAGTGTACCAGGCTTTTTCCAGGCGACAGGCTTACGTGTTTCTGTCCTGCAGCTGTGGGATTTCCCATACTCGTCCGCCAGTCACTGAGTCTGAATACCGTAGTCACCAGCTGGGCATTGGCGAACGCTATAGCTATAGCGGTTGAGTTCAGCCAGTGCAGCAGGCAAGTTCCCACAGCCGTCGCACACACGGTGGCACAGTAGTACTTTACTGTCCCGTCACAATAAAACGCGCTCGCACAGCAGCATGTGCTTTTTCGAGTTCTGGTTTTCAGCATTATAGGGCTGTACCCTCAAAGCTTCATTTTCCTGCCCCCAAATGTCTATCAAAATCTTTCGCTTCTCCTCCAAATTTCAGTGTCGGAGGCTTTGAAATGAGTTAACCAAGGAGATGGGATGCCACTGGTCGTTTTCAAGTTGGTTCTGGATGAAATTGACAAATAGAGGAGACTGGCGAACATACAAATTGAGTAACTGCCCCTTCTTCGAGAATGAAGATACAAAAAATGACAGTGATAAATCTTCATAAAATTGAAGTGCAAGCTGTCCAGAAAATTGTGTACACTAAGACTCAGATATTAAATGTGTAGATGGATTGGTAAATTGAAGCTCAAGTCGTAGAGAATGTAGACAGCCTCCTGTGTCTGAGGAAGGACATAATAGGTAAGCTACAACAGACGAACAAGACGTTAATGTACAGATAACTAATACATCAGAAACTACGATGTGTTGGAACACCAAAATGCAACTATGTAGATAGTCAGAAACTGGCCTAACACTGTTACGCGCAATGAGAGACTCATCTTGGACAAGATACTTTAAGAAAGGGTATGACCGAGCAAGGTGGGGCAGTGGTTAGCAAACCGGACTCTCATTCGGGAAGACGACGTTTCAAACCCACCATCCTGGTTTAGGTTTTCAGTGATTTCTCTAAATCACTCCAGGCAAATGCCGCGATGGTTCTTTTGAAATGGCACAACCAACTTCCTTCCCCATCCTCCACTAATCCAATGACCTCGCTGTTTGATCCCCTTCCACAAATAAACCAACCAACCAACCAAACGATATGACCTGGCACTTGGGAACTAGCATCTCAGAAACAGCGATATTGCTCAGCTGTTCAGATATTGCTTTCGTGATCATATGTGGAAAGTGCTTGGAGGACAGTAAGACCACGAGCAGGTCAGAGGGTGTTTGACCACCTCATCTCGTCACGGGACGTGAAGGTCGGTGGCTTGTCTGTTCTGTACAGCAGGACAGGCGGCAGTCTAGGCTGATGTGACGACAGATTGCTATTTTGTCGGAGGCACTAGAGTGGCCATCACGAAATTAGACACAACAGACGACTCCACCGTGTTCCCACGTTGATCCAACAGCATAGTCACTTAAGTTTTCTGTGTGGATGGGATGAGCGAAATTGGGTCATGTCTGGATACGCCGTCATCCAGGTGAACGGCTACTCTATACACGCACCGCGCCACGCTCACAAGCCGGGTGGAGCAGTATCGCTCTCTGGGGGACATTCATCTAGACTTCTGTCAGTCTTGTGCTGGTAATCGACGGCACCACAATTACTTTGAACTCCGTGAACATTATTGCGGACCACTTGCATCTATTCGTGTTTGATCTCTTCCCTGACTACGATGACATTTTCCAGTGGGATGATTGTCTGCTCATAAGGCCAGAATCATACCACAGTGGCTTGAGGAGCATGATGGTGAACTTGCGGCCAAACTCGCCTGATCTGAACGCCATGGGTTGCTGTCAGGCGTCAGCCCCGCGTCCGCAAACCACCGGCCCACATTTTAAGTCAAGGACGTGATCTGTGTGTAGACACCTGGTGCCACACGTTTCCTCAAGCCTACTAAGGACTTTTCGAATCCATGCCACTCAGAATCGCTGTTGTATTGCGTTCCTAAAGCGGACCAACCTAGTATTAAGTAGGTGGTGAATGGTCATTATCTCTTTAATGTTCTGGCTCATCGGTGTAAATCCACATTACGCACAATAATTTACATCGGCTATTGTCGGCGTAGGCGTAATTGATGTTCCTTCCTTTTATGCTACGTTCCGATTTTTTTCTTCAGAATATGCCCATTACGTGCTTGTGTTCGTTTAACTACTCTGCATGTATGTCCTTTACTCTGTGTCTGCATTTACGGAGAAATGGAAAGCAATTTTTTCATCAGAAGTGTCATTACGTTCGTTCATGCTCTGATTTATGAATGTGAAATCTTGCGTCATGTAGCGTATACATGTCCATATATTGTTCAACGGTTTCTCACTGCGTTGGCCATGAACTCAGTTTATTTCAGATTAATGAATCTGAGATCAGTGTAGTACGTAAAATAAAAGTTCTGACTGCTGCTTCTCGTAAACGTTCATTTTCTCTGTTTCTTTTTACTGCGGCCAGCATTCCACTTTTTTTTTTGCCTCCCGTCCTCGCCATGTCTTCTTAGCTAGCATACCACAGATGACTCACAATTTATTGTACGGCACTTCCTTGGTCAATCCATTAGATTCTTTCCTGAATAGCTCCTTCTGCTATTATTCCAATTATGATGACGTTATTAAATGCGCTGTAAGAGTGCTTCCAGACGGATCTGGTTTCCTACCCCCCCCCCCCCTCTCTCTCTCTCTCTCTCTCTCTCTCTCTCTCTGTCCCAGCTGGTCGTGAACATCCTTCTGCAGTACCAAATCTCAAGAGTTTCTAAACGTCAGCTCTCTTCTTTCCGGTTATCCGAGTTTCACACCTATGTGTGACCATACTTCAAACGTATTTATGAATCGTTTTCTTATTTCTATATTGATTTTCTTACTAGTGAGTTAGTTGTCTCTCGATTTAAATTCTATTTTGGGCTCTTGGCTTATTAAGAGTATCTGTCTACAGTTAGCTACTGAAAGCGCTCTCGGAAGTGGTGTTGCCTCATCAAAGCAAGCATCGGCACGTAACACAGTCTTCGTGAGTCTCCCACAAGCTTTCTTGTCTGCTCAGCTCCCATGACTACTCGTAAGACCTTGGGCACAGTAATACACTACTTTACGTACGTCGTAGCCGCGCAGTTATTGCACATTTTTATTGCTCTGTCCCCTGTTTGATAGGCGGTCGTAGCTGAAGCAGCGCTTATTATATTGGAAATCGTCTTCCTTCTCAACCACACTGTTTTAGCCCGAACTATACACCAGGTACGTTTCATAAGTCATCAGGCGCATTTTCTATGGCACTTGGTCAGATACTTGTAATTAAGGATTTGCAATGAGTAGATGGAGTCAGCCCCAACAATTGCTGCTCATCGCCTGTTTCTTGCGACGATCATTGTGAACGAAGAACGTCGGCTTGTTTATAATTACAATCAGAATGTGTTTTTTTAAGTGGAATTTTATGCGCCTGTATGATAGATCGGTGCAAGATTAGTCTATTGCGATATTAGATCTAACAGAAGTGTTTTCAAAGAGAGAAGATTAACCAGTAGTCTGGCAGCGTGAGTGTATCTGCTGTAGGGCGGCAGACAAGACAGCGAGACACAAGAAAAGACTTTGGTAATACAGACGTGGTGAGCAAATGTTTACCGATTCTTCGGTGCCTTTGGTTGTTGCAGACAGCATCAGAAGAGAATTGCCGAGAGGAAGCCACGTAACCGCGGTACTAATTCAGCTCGGTACAGAATCGTAATGTATTTTCCGCATCTCTAACACGATAACATCTACTGTATTTTACTATGTCTCGGAATTAAAAATACTGCCAGCTCCAGTGCCCTTTAACAGTCTGTTGTCGAACAGTTTGCCGGCCGTTGTGGCAGAGAGGTTTTAGGCGCTTCAGTCCAGAACCGCGATGCTGCTACGGTCGCAGGTTCAGATCCTGCCTCGGGCCTGGATGAGTGTGATGTCCTTAGGTTAGTTATGTTTAAGTAGTTCTAAGTCTAGGTGACTGATGACCTCAGATGTTAAGTCCCATGGTGCTCAGAGCCATTTGAACCATTTGTCAAACGGTTTACAATTTGTTGGCCTTTCATCTTTGTCCAGATTGCCGCCTCGCGTTTCGCTTGGCGGTCCGGGCGCGCTGGCTGCCCCGTACCTCCATGCAGCAAAGCAACCCAGTTTGAGCTGGAATTCTGCTTATCCTTTGAGTGAGTGTTGCTGTCCCTGTTAAAACACACAACATTGCGACAGTTCTAGCGGAAGGGTACATGAAATTTCAGTCGCACAAAGCACGTGCTTGAACTGAATAAGAACTGAATAATTACACATGACAAAAACGAAGTTGAAATTTTGTAGCGCGATGTGAGAGAAGAGAGACCCGGTGTTCACAAGGAGAGACACATAACTTGACTTCTGACTCTTCATGAAAATGAGTGCAATTTCTTTTCGCCAAGCTGAATAATGTACCACTGGGTTCATGGGACAAAGATCAACACGTTTCGGAAAATTCATCAGCCACGAAAAAAGGCATTAACTTAGTTTTTTGACAAGAAATTACCGAGTATATATCCAGTGAATGTAGGATTTTTGTGCTGTTGTTGCGATCGTTTGAACGTTGTGCCTTGCGAAAGTTTACTCCAGTCTCCGTGACGTAAACGTCACATATCGCCTATTTCGACAACAGTTCCCCTGGATAGTAGCATAACCTTAAGGGCGACGCGCCAAACGGCTTCAGCAGGAGCGCTAAATCCCCCCCCCCCTTTTTTTTTTCATTCAATGGAATTTCAGTCCGTAATTTCTTGTCAGAACTACAAAAGAGAGATCACTGAATTTGTTTTATACAGATCTGCTCTTCTGGCGCGACAGTGACACAGTTCCACTTAAAATGCCGATGTTTCGGTGATTAATGAAGCAGAGGAGACGTGTTGGTCTTTGTTTCATGACCCTCTGGTCACCATTCATGTAGTTCAGTGGCCATTCATGTAGTTCAGTGCTTCCCAACATGGGGGTAATAACATCTTAGGGGCAAAATGAAATTTTCTGGGGGTAAAAACTAAAAAACTTCATTCTGTTCACGAAACTAAATTATTTTCAAAAGATCATTACTATTATCACAGTTTTGTGAGACGCTAATATTGATTATGTAAGTTATCAATGATTACTTTTTCTTAGTCAGTAGCGTTAATGTGTCGAAGGTTACAGGTTTATCACGTAGTCCGCCCACGACATACATATGTTGTGCTTTGAGTAGTCCAGAAATTGCTTCATCACTCGCTTCAAAATGAATTGACAGCACGACACAGCAGTAACGACCTAAGGGCTCCTATAGTGCTGTACATATCATCATCATCATTATTGGTGGTTTTGGTAAGACACAAAGCATTAACAGTCTGAAAACTTCCAGTTTCTGCCAGTTCCGAAGTAAGGGTTGAGGCAATCAAGTAATTAACGAACAGCTTCGTTCACACATTTTAACTTGGTTGATTTAAAATGGGGTTGCAGTGTACAGGTCAAGCAAGAGCCACAATGGAGAAGAATAATGCAGGGGAAATATGTTGTTGCAAGTAGCACTTGCGATGCACCACGAATTCCTTCGTCAGTCATTCTAACACACACACACACACACACACACACACACACACACACACACACACACACACACACACACACACACACAAACTAAATATGGATCGTCTTTCATCAATTTAAAAGTAAATGTTACAAGAAAAGTCTTTCATTCTACATTTTAGTTAGGTGCTAAAGCTGGTGATAATGTAGGGGAGGGGGTGTACTAGCTGATGTCTAATTGCACTCAGGGGTAATGGTATAAGAAAGGTTGGGAAACACTGATCTAGGTGAAAACAGGTAACAAATCTCTTCAACCGAATCGAAAGTTATTCGATTTTGTGTATGTGTGTTGTGTGCGCGTGCGTCCTACTGTCACCTTGACACAAACCGTTAAACCTCTGTTTAATTTAAATTTCTCATGCATACGTAGTTCATTTGATTAGAGCCTTATGGCTAAATTATTCGTATTTAACATTCTTCCAGATTATTTTTCGGTTGTGAGACATTGCGGCAGTTGCTTGCCGGTATATGTATTTTATGCCTATTTACGGCTACTATTTAAAAAAGTGCCTTTGGTGACAGCTTCCACGCGTTTCAATAAAGTGATACCGTATTTATCAACACTTACCTAAAGATATGATAAGCTATGTACAGCTGCAGTCATAAAAGTAATTGTAAACAGAGAAGTGACACTTATGTTACTGTAACATCACAGTCGTGTTTGGGAGGTGCACGGTTGAAATCCCCTTCCTGCTGTTCAGATTTAGTTTTTCAGAACCTTCTGTGAAACAATTCAGGTTACTGACACGATAGTGCCTCTAGAGCAGGCTACAGCCGATATCCTACCGCATCATAGTGCTCAATCTCGACTCTCAACGACTATAAGATCTGAGAGACTGACCTCCCTTCCCAATGAAGGTCATGGATTTGTGTGAGAATTATTTGTAGCGGAGGGAGTTCACTTCAGAAGATGTAACAGTGATTATATCACTATGCTTCTCACACAAAGAAGCAGCAGTTTTACTTAAAATTCGTGACACAAAATACAATACTGTGAAAAGTGACAGGAATATACTGCCAGATGCCAGTGTTCAACTACCCTAAGTGATCTCTTCATAGCGAATATGTACGATTCGCCTGATTTGAACTGTAGGATTTTTTCTTTTGTTTTCATGGCTAGACCTTCCCTCTCGGTTACATTGTATCGTAAGGATTATTTTATACGAGTAAATGTAGAAAATCAGTTACTTGTGATACTGTGCACACCATTACTTTCTGTTGTCCTAAATGACGTAACATTTTTGTTTATTATGTAGAGAAGTTAATTCTTTTAAGCTCGAAACCAGGTCTGTCAGTTTCTTACATTGTGGAATTTTAAAAATCTGGAGTGGAGATCATCCTAGGTTATAAGTGCAACCAGTAAAAGAAATGTGCCTTATGGAAGCTCTTTGATGATGTCTTATCTCACAAAGTAATTACGTCAGTTGAAAGAACGACTTACAAATTTTAGTACTTTGAGCATACATTGGAAAGCCTTTCTCTTGCCTTAATTATGTCCACTGAGATTTCATTGCCTGCCCTGTTTAATCTGCATGTTTAAAAGAAAGTGGAGGAGGAGTAAAACAGCAAGGTGAAAGGAAATCTATTTATATTTTCGGGTATGGCATTGATCGCTCGGCTAAAACCAATAAGGTGGATTGTCTATTCTATTTAATACGAAAGACCAGTTAAGGATAGACGAGGGAGGTGGGAGGAAACTTTAAGCAGTTCATGAGCAGGAAGTTCAAAGTTGAACGTTCGGCTGAAATAACAATGGGACGTTCTTATTTAGAAAATAATATACTTGAGAGAACAAAGGCAAATGAGATATAATGGAATTATTGGTAAAACGAGTGAGGCTTTCCTCATAAACAAATTGCCTGTGGCGCTGAACTAATCTATAGAATTAGGGAAGATGTTTCATAAATTTTAAAGGCACTCGTAAGATACATAACTGAGAGAAAAAGTGATTTGGGGACATTTATAATGATATACAACAGCAGGACGTTAGAAATGAAGTTGTTAGAAAGAACACGTACAAATATAGAACGAAACAATGTTTGTCCACACAACAGAGAGAAGTATCATGTTGATGAGGCAAGTTGTACAGCATCCAGGCTAAGCATTATGGTGCCGGCCTGTGTATTGAAGGACGCGTGTTTCAGTAAAGGCATGTTTTAAATTATGTAACATGACTGTTGTTGATGGTAACAGTTCAGACATGGAGAAACGGGCCCATGGAAGCACGTTTCAAAATGCAGGGTGTATCAAAAAGAATCATTCCATTTAAAAAAAAGTCATAATTATGATGTTATTTGAGTTATGTGCGTAATCAACGTATTGTTTGAAACGGCAAACTCTCGGGTTTTACATGGTTCCCGTTAGGTAGCTGCAGTGTGCAGTTCTAGTAAAAATGGTCTCGGGTCAACAGAAACCGTTTTGTGTTCTACGTTTTGCGCAGTGTGTATCAGTAATAACTGTTCAGCGCGACTTTTCGTTCTAGATATGGTGTAGATCCTCCTACAGCATAGAGCATTAGACGATGGCATGAACAATTCTGAGAAACAGGTTGTTTGTGTTAAAGGCAAATCGCCTGGCCCTCCCAGAGTGTCAGACGTCGAACGCATCCTCCACAGTATCACAAGGAGTCCGTAGAAATACGTTCGCTATGCTGCTCGACAGCTCAACATGCCCCCGGCGTCCGTCTGGCGTGTGTTGCGTCGACGTTGACACAAAACCATACAAAATTCAGTTGCTGGAAGCTCTTCGTGAATGACAAACAACAACGTGTGGTGTTCTATAATTTTGTCATTCTCAAGATGGAGGGTGACCGTTTTCTCCCACGCTTAGTGTGCAGTGACGAGGCAACATTCCATTTAAATGGAAAGGTGAACCGCCACAACGTGAGAATATATGGCACGAGTGAGAATGAGGCACGTAACAGCACATGAAGTCGTACGGCGAGAGAGAGAGAGAGAGAGAGAGAGAGAGAGAGAGAGAATGAGAATTTAATGTGCTTTTTGCAGTTTCACGGGAAAAGTTGTATGGACCATTTACCTTTGCCGAGAACACTGTTGCAGGAAGTATATATGTCTATATGCTTGAGAACTTTCTTTTCCCATAGTTGGAGACTGATTCGAACGACTTCTCTTACCAACAGGATGGGGCACCGCCACGGAGGCATCTGGAAGTGCGGGACTGTTTAAATCAAGGGATTACTGAACGATGTATCGGTCGCAGTTGACCAAATAATTCAGCTATACGTTACTGGCCTCAAAGGTCACCGGACCTGACGGTATGTGATTATTTCTTGTGGGGGTTGATAAGACTCGTTTATGTGCCTCCATTACCAACGACAATGAATAAACTGAGACATTGCATAACAGCAGCTGTGGAAGCTGTAACGCAGGACATGCTTGCTGCAGTGTGTGAACAATTTGAATACCGCATTGACATATGCAGTACCTATAAAAAGGTATGGAAGAAAACTTTGAGTTTCCCATTCATCAAAAAACAATATTCAACGTATGTTTATTAGTTTCAGAAATATAGACGCGCCAAATCGGATGGTTCTTTTTGATGCGCCCTGTAATATAAATCTGGGACACCAGAGCGTGCAGGATACACCTAAACTGTTACGGAGCGCGCGTTACGCTGTAGTGGCCTGCGACCAACAAGCCAGAATTCACTGGAGGGCTCCACAGTATCAAGGGGTCGGATCTCGCAAGAGCCGCGTCAGGAGTACCCGTCCTTCACTTCGACTCGTCTCTCCACGAAGGAGCCGATCTGCGGTAGAGCTTTGAAAAGCCGATACTAGCCTTCACTGAAAGCTATCTCCCCACCTTCGGCCTTGCACCGAGCGAGGTGTCGCAGTGGTTAGCACACTGGACTCGCATTCGCCCGGTTCCAATGTGCGTCCGGCAGTCCTGACGTAGGTTTCCCGTGATTTCCCTGAATCGCTCCAGGCAAATGCTGGGATGGTTCCTTTGAGCCTATTCCTTTCCTCATCCGATGGGACCGATGACCTCGCTGTTTGCTTCCCTCCTCCAAATCAACCAATTGGTCTTGCTTGACGATAAAAAACATGAAAATTTTTATCAAATGTTACTTTCGTGCTCTCATTACAAACGACCATTATGTTCGAGGTTGGTCTTCGTGTTTTCAGTAGAACACCTAAGTAAACGTCCAGAATAGGTAATATAGACCATTCTGAAGGTATGATTTATGTTGAGTCCTCAGGGATTTGCGAGATATTTCTTTAAAACGAAATTATTAAATCAGTTTATTGCCGATTTCCCTTAATAGCTAGTCTACGAAAGCTGTATTCTTTAATACGCTCACGAGTAGTCACATTCTCCTTTGTTTGGATTCTTTATACTGTAAAGTGTTCGTTTCAGCCAATCTTAAAAACTATTATTTAGTGGGGAAAGGCTGAATGATCTTGATCTTTTGGCTACACAGTTTCGACACAACGAACCCAGTGCACAGTGAAGGTTTCACGATATTAACTACCATTTCGACTACTAGACGTGGGAGGTGTGAGGATCTTTGTGGCATTAAGGGGACTGTTGCTTGAAGACCAGGGGAAATCTCTAGAAAAATTCAGTTTTTTAAATAGAGTAGCTCAAAGAATAAGAGTTGTAAGTCCATGTAATGCTTACAATCTTTTAACAGATCTTTTGGGAATATTTTGATGTATGAACCACAGCTTTTGGTCCTACACTTTTTCCTGAATTGTATGTGGTGTTGCAAGTGAAATATAGAATGTTAATTATTAATGTACAGCTTAGGTAACATACCTCGAAATAAAACCAAAGGAGGAGCTTGATTATTTTTAAGTTCTGTACGCTGTTATCTTCATGGCACACTTTTAAATCTACGTTGCTGTCATAAATTATGGTTAAAACGTTCAATAAAGTTTATCAAAAATTTCAGTAATTAACTCAGTTTCTCTTTCCAGATTTCAATTTTGTCATAAGGTTACTGTACCTTTTAATTAAGTATGTTTTATGACAGTATACAAAATTTCAACCCTCTATCTTTAATAGTTTTTAACCAGTGTAACCTGAACACCAGAAAAGAGAACTTTCGGGAAATTAAAGTTAACCCCTTTCTCTATCTAAACTGCATCACACTAATACATTCCAGGTCCATATTCATCTTGTTTCTGTTGCTGTTCTTCCTCCCGTTTCATTTTCAGTCTAGTTCTTATTATTCTTGCTTCTTTGGTGGCTTTCAGCAGTGATTTCTCTGCTTCGAAGTTTCTCCTTCAGTCATCGGCAATTAAAGCTCTTTGCAAATTTAGTCCACCAGCCACTCACATCAGTTCCGTAACATTGCCACTGCATCATCATTGAAACAAAGCAGAACATCCAAGACACGTATTTTCAAAATACTTAGTGCTACCAGAACAATTTTTGGTATCTGATCCCATATACAGTTGTTAAAATTCTCATTTGGGGTTTGAGTACTACCACGTAAATACACCCAATTAATTATATGTCAAATGGCACAGGATGCTTGCGGTGAGAACAAAGTTAAGTTTTTAACAGAGCAGTCTATGCGACGTGGGGGAGTCGTCTTGTGTGCAACCACTTTCAAATTCCTCTGATCTGGGACTTTTTTGGTACAGTTTTCTCGAAGCAAACTTTTTCTTGTTCAGGAGATTACAGAGCATTTTGTAAGGCAAAAATTAAAGGAAAACGATTTTTTTGACGCTTATTCACGTATTAGTCCCCTTAAAGTACATTGTTATGGGAACGCCAGACAATTACTCCGGTAACAGATTTTGGGGAAATTATAGCTATAATGCCGCGTTAACATGGTTCTCCTCAACGTCTAGATTCTCGGCTAGTGTGGTTGTTATCTAGATACCAGAGCACATTGAGTATTACCGTAAATGAAGATGCTAGCATGGGATAGAATTACACGGAGAGTTGATTCAGTCAGTCATCGGACTGAAGACAGCAGTAGCAGCAGAAGCAGCAGCAACAGTAACAACGCGTCGAAGATATTCGAAAGCAATTTTTTGTGGGATACTCTTTCATAAATCCGTCAATGGGATTCCTAGTAATAAATCCGAGGTGGCGCAGTGGTTAGCACACTGGACTCGCATTCGGAAGGACGACGGTTCAATCCCGCGTCCGGCCATCCTGATTTAGGTTTTCCGTGCTTTCCCTATATCACTTCAGGCAAATGCCGGGATGGTTCCTTTGAAACGGCACGACCGATTTCCTTCCCCATCCTTCCCTAACCTGAGCTTGTGCTCCGTCTCTAATGACCTCGTTGTCGATGGGACGTTAAACACTAATCTCCTCCTAGTAATAAATCTATAATTTACATTGTAACGTCGTAGTGTGCACTGTTTTGAAACACTGGCAGATGAAAACTCTGTGCCATACCGAGATGCAAACCCGGAACCTTCTTTCGCTGGCAATGTCTTTACCGATAGAAATGTCCAATCACAAGTTACGCTCCACCCCATCTTTACTGCTACTAGTACCTCCCATATCTTCCGTACCTCAGATCAGATATCTTGCTTATTTTGCGGGGCTAACACTCGTGGAGAAAAGGATATTACGAAGAAATGAAAGATTTATTTTGGAAACAATTCTGTAAAATGTGAGTAAACAATTTCTCCGCAATATCCTATCTTGCAGGAGTGGCATTCCTGCAAGTTAATGTTATCATTTAGTATTGTACTTTTAAACATAAGTTTAAGTACTATAGTACAGCCAGATCAATCTTTAGAGTTGTCAGCCAACTTTAAACTGTATATTCAGATGATGCTGTTGTTCATTTGAAGAGCGAAGCTGGCCAGTAAAAAATACTTGGGGCTGTTCTCGAGAACCTATTATTACGAGGGTGAGTGGAATGAAAACCTTAGATTTGTAATAACAAACCGAAATTTCGCACCGTTATCCTGTAACTTGGTAAGCGTGCTACAAACAGCGTGCAGAATGGCATGTAGGTGGCAGCATAATGCAGATGCACACATACCGTCGCAGTATCAGTATAAAGATGGGCGCCCCACTTGGAATTTGCACCACGGAAGAACAGCGTTCTGTTACTCGGTTTTTGCGTAGTGAAAGTGTGAAACCTATTTTCGTCTTTCTAATCCAGCAAAGTATTCCCTTGCTTCATTGACTATGCATTCAACTTTGCCACATGTCCCGCTACCTCCATTACCATTTGCATTGCAGTCTTCCACTCCAGTCCGTTCCGCGAGTCATTTGTTTGCTTTCCCATTTCACCTAGTAACTCCCAACATGCATGTTTCCGATGCTCTCGTAGCTATAAAAGCTTGAAATTATAATTACAGTGATTGGAAGAAAATTTAAGGACACCACATTATATCACTTACCTCTGTGCTACCCTTACACTAAATTCTGATGTACTTTCATTTGATTTTTTTTTTTTCGCGCCTTGTTTGCTAACGTTTTGCAAAAAGAAATTCTCTAACTCAGATGGTGTAGAAATTATTAAGTGTCGCGAATAATCACGTAATTTTAAATGGAAAAAATGGCCTAGTTCAAAAGTGGCTAATCATAGGACTGCGAGTTTTGGTAGAAAAATGAAACATTATAAGGTGTTTACTATTTGCGTTACAAAAAAATTTGCAAGGTTTATTTTCCCCAGTTTTTGGGTTTTTTTAGTTCTTAAAAGGTCACCTCAAAACAGCAGATAACTCATGAGTAAAGAAGGTATGTGTGCCATAACACTTTCAGAAGGTGTAAGACATTCCGACTATCTGTTGCCAACATAGTAAAGGCGGGATATTCAAAAGGTGTTCGATAAAAAATAAATAAAAATAAAGAAAAACTAATTAAATGTAATAACCAAAACACCGAAAACAGTGAGGTCAGACAAGTTTTGTGATGAGGCACTTTTCAGCTATACCATTTTTCGCCTTAAAAATTAGGTGATAGTCATTTATGAAAACGCAAAAATTTAATAACTTCTAAACCATTCGAGATAGGAACTGTTTCTTAAAAATGTTTCGCTAATGAGACATAATGAAACAATCTTGATACGAAAGCAAGGGCATCATTGAGGAAAGTGATATTAGGTGATGGGGGTCTTAATTTTTCTCCAGCATTGTATTTATGATATTTTAAGAAATGGGTGAACACTTTCTCTTAACCGAAGAGAAGCGTAAGACGGGCAAACAGAAATCGATAGAGGCGTTATTCGTTTACTTGTCAGAGGTGGCACTTTTGGAGCGCAACGCGCGGTCGCCAGCGCGCGGCGGTAATAGTGCAAACAAGTCGGCGACGGAGCTGCCTGTTCACCTGCGCGCGGCGCCGTAAACAGCGGCCGTAATGAAAAAGGGGCGCGCGCTGATCAAATTTCGCGCCACAGACGCGCGCCCTCACGGCCGGCTCGCTCGGCAAACTCAATCCCGCCGCCATTAATTCCCGCGGGTCGTCGCTGGGGGTGCAGCCTCGCCCCGTGTCACCGCAGCAGGACGCCGACGCCGACCCCTACCCCGGCTCGTTTCGCTGTCACAGGAAACTCTCACATTTTATTCATTCTTATTGCGAGCGTTATCTCAGCACTGACCGAAAAATCAACTTACGCCCTCTCCCCTTTTTCAATAAAAGAAAACGTCGTGCCTTCTCAAGAAGATGCAGTACTGGTCGGAACTGCGAAGTCATGTAAACGTATGTCCAGAAACAAATACTTGATGAGATGAGGGCAATTTTACTAGTGTCGAGAATGATCAACAGTCAGTGGCGTAGCCTTTCTTTCTGTTGACGTCCATTTCTAGTTGGTTGTTTTTTAACTTTCTGCACAGTGCTCTATCGATGGGACCGCACCTACCCATCATCAAATTTATGGTAAATGCAGGACTTCACCAGAACTGAAAGTGACGGAGGAGGAGCTCCAGATGGTCAGGCGGTTTGGAAAAAAAACAGGCCAAGTGACTAGTAAGACTCGCGCACTGAGGGTTCGGTGCAGATTTAATCTCTATATGTAAGGCATTTCCTGACTGACTCAATGGCCTTTTTAGAGCTACAATAAAAGATCCACACCCTCTCCAAACTGGAAGTTTCTATCCTTAGCGGTTTGGGCTAATTTCAAACTTGAAATTTGAAGGTGGTGTGGATCGTACACTGTAGGCTTTGTTAACTGAATCTTCCGTTGGTTCTTGGTAGAAGAACATTGTAATAAATGAAAAGCGCTACATTGTTTTTGCTCTACATATTACTTTTGTGTTAACCGGTTTTCGGCTGACAAGACCATCTTTTTGTTTACAAACATTGTAACTTCTTTGGTGACAATACTCAGTAAATGTTTTAAGATGGCCTTGTAAGCAGAAAACCGGTTAACACAATAAAAGTAATACTGTAGAACAAAAGCAAGCTAGCCTTCTTCATTTCTTATGCTGTAGGCTTCGTTTAAGAAAATATTTTTCGAAATTCGAACCCTAAGGGGGTGAAATATGGGATGAAGGATTTTTTGAAAAAATGTCAATATTAAGGCAATTTTCAAGCTACACCAACGAAATTGGAATTTGGTTTCTCGGTCAGAAATAAAAAAATACGTGTTTCGATGTTTTTGAAATTTAATACCTAGGGGGTAAAATAGTGGGCGAAAGCTTTGTTGGGACTAGAAGTTCCTTAATAGTGATAATAAAGTATTTATAAAGCTACATCTATGAACACTGGTATGTGACTTCTCGGTTACAAATAAAAAAAAATGTTTCGGCTGTTTTTGGACATTCAACCCTTAAGGGGGTGAAACGTATCTGAAAATATTTCATAGCGAAAACAATTGTAAAGCTAAATCTTTGAAGGCTGGTGTTTGGCTTCTCGGTTAGAGATGAAAAAATACGTGTTCCACTGTTTTTGGGAGTAGGGTCAGACTCATTCACTGGCTCATCATCGCCCAGCCCAAACCAGTAAGGATAGAAACTTAGTTTGCAGAGGGTGTGGGTCTTACACTGTACCAGAATTCCCAAGTGCCTTAAAAAGGCCCTAAAATGGCCATAATTTTCAAAATCCTTTGTTGGGGCTCCTAAAAATTCCGCATTTTAGAGTGTAAGGCCCTAAAAATTGTATAAAAGCCTTTTAAGTTTCATTACTTTTTCTCTCTGTGTACTTGCGTAAGTAATCATTTGTATATGAGACAACAACTAGGAAGGAAAGCAAAATGTTATCGCTCATATACAATTTGGCTACGGAAAGAAAGCAGGTGGATACCGTGTGGGGAAGTGGAGGATGTACGGACGGTCGCGGTGACAGGACCAACAATGCCGACATTAGACGAAGAACAAGCCACCGCCTTTCCGTAATCAAACTGTAGAGGAGCTGCCTAATTCAAAGGCGAATTGCTGGAATGCATGACGTTGCATTCCTTCTGCCCTTCCACAGTGGTTTTCTTTGTATCGCTACTGCTGTTAGATTTGGACTAGTAAGGAGGGCACGTGTCTTCATCAATTTTCGACAGATCTTATGTGTGATGACAAGAATAAATGTCGTACTGAATCGTGCATTGCCTTTCCATTCAGTCCTTTTCATCCGTGCCCTGTGGGATAGTGCCTTTTTTGGTTCTTTAACGCAGGTTTTGTTGACTGCTCATGCCCTACAAAGAAAATTTAAAAGTTTCATAATGGGCAGATGTGTTTCTAATCGTCTTTGAGATCAGTAGTGAGGGGCGTTGGGTATCTATCCGATACTAAGCCCTGGAATCACTTGCTTAGGAGATCAAAGGCGCCCACGAGGATAAGTGGCTATTGTTTGTTGGCAATAGTCACTACTTAGTACGCCAGAGGCTCTACGGATTATACGGCAACTATTGGCAAGAAACAATAAGCGCAAACGCTCATGGTGTCTTCGATCTCCGTCTATGCATGTAACCTCAGCGCGGAATCTCGCTTACCCGGCGTGCCCCTATTTACCGTCTTCGTTAAAAGATGAAAGATGTTGAGTCGCTTTTTGGATGTTACCGCCCATAAGTGCCCACAATGGGTAAACGTGTTTCTAATCGTCTTTGGTTAAAAAAAGATGAATTCAGGAATTGGATTACACTATCTTGTGACAAATTCAAAGCAAATTGCACTGTGTGCAACAAAGTCTTTTCGCTTGGAAAGACGGAGAATCGTCTTTAAAACTACATAAGAGCAGTAAGTTCATTTTCCACCGTTTTCCCACACGTATTTATCTTATTATGGTGACTAATGTTTTACAGCAGAATGAGTTTGGTCTGTATTAATTATTTTATCACAATCACTCAGATGTGGAATGGGTCGGTGCTCGCCGATTATGAGCTTAAGATAATTCCGGATATGAAAGAGGAGAATAACACTTAAATTGGAGACTATAAACATCATAGGTATTTCCGCAGACAAAGAGGGTTTCGAGATATCTCACTCGGCGGCATCGCGCATCGGTTGGTTGGAGGTAGCTTGTTCACATTCGCTCGTGACAACATTCTTGCAATTTATGGCAGGAACAAAACAAACGGAAAGTAAAATCATTCTTGTTGTTTTTCTTTAAAATACCGATCTGTATAGTTTCTGGTTCGCATAAGTTGTCGTTGTTCTTCCGGCGCTCGTTCCAGGCGATGGTCACCCTATTGTAAAAAAATCTGAATGTATTCTTCCTGGAAGATGCTAGTTTCTTTTCCAGTTTTCTGACAGAAAGACTAGATAGAAGTATATTTTTCTTTATCTGCCATTGTTATCGTTAATGCGAGAATGTAAAAGAGCTAGCAATCGACCAACGTGCGCAACAGCAAGAGAAATATCTCGAACACTCACAGCAAGAGAGACCATAAAAACTGTTTTAATTTTGTTACACGAGCTATTTTTTCTCAAATCCTATAAACCACCATGACTGTGGATAGTTGTAAGGTTCATTTGCTCTAAACCTTCATAAAGCTGGAGCCGCACCTGCATATATCGTCACGAAACTTCGCGCAGTCATACAATACACGTAAAAGTAACCAGACATTGTCGGCTATAGTCGCAAATATTCGGACTGCGCACCAGCTATCGCCCCGCTGGCGATAACTTATTGGCTTAGCTCGCTAAATATTGTGCTGCGTGGACGGATTATCGTTGCTCATTTCGACCGTTGTTCTCGCTCTGACTACACGTTCTGATCAAATGAAAAGTAGTTATTTTACTGCATTCATACATGCATTAAGTAATTGTTAGTACGCCTATAGAAGTAAAGAAAGCGACAAAAGTCTGGAAATTATATTGCGATCATCTTGTATAATTGCGGGATAAAATTACGAATGCGCTAATATGACCACCGCACCACCACATTAGCGCGCTTTTTAGCAAGCAAAATGTACGTAACTTCGACACGCATTGCTTCGTCACGATAGACGCAGGTGCGGCCACAGCATAATTGCTTTGTCGAATGGGTATGCGTTAAGAGTTCCGATGCCACACAGAATAACTTGCTACGCCCAAAATTTTTGCCCAAAACAAAGTTTCGTGAGTACTTTCGATCTATCGGGTGCATTTGAACGGCAAAAATTGATAGCAAGTTATTGAAGCAGGAAAACCGTGGAATAGAGCACAAATCGCTTGGCTCTGAAGCAGCACACGCAATATGACCGATCGGCAGCAGCAGCCAAGAGGAATAAGTGGATTCACGCGACGCGAGAACTGCGCCCCTAGCTGAGGAAACTGGAAACTGCGACGTAAAAAATTTATGTTCGGTGGGGGTCGTAAATTTCGTTGCATTCGTTTACAGACCGTAGAAAATTTAATTTATTAAATTGGAAATTTGTGGTAAGGTCTTAGGGGACCAAACCGCAGAGGTCATCGGTCCCTAAGCTTACGCACTACTGAAGCTAACTTTAACTTACGCTAAGGAACACACACACACACACACACACACACACACACACACACGATGGAGGACTCTAACCTCCGACGGGGAAGGCGCGGACCGTGACAAGGCGCCCCTGACCGCGCGGCTCAATTTATTAATGTAGCAGCACTGTACAGAGGACATTGTAATAATTGCGCTACGAGATCGTCGGCTTTAGTCCGATTTGAGAAGTTGCACTATATTATAGAAATTTGATGGAATGATCGGACTGTGTGATCTTTCAGAAAGGGCCTTAATAGTAAATATGTACCCAAATTTAACGTTCCTACCATGAAATTGCAAGTACATACTAAATGAAAATTACATTTTTACTTTTTTAAGTACAAGACGTATGATGTTAATGATGGCGAAAGAAACAGCTGCTATGAACTTAAAATCACTTTTAACCAAAAAATAAACGAATTAAAACAAAAATCCGTAGGTCCTATACGAAAAGAGATAAACATTAATGAAGCAGTAAAACATGTGACTATCAAAAAGTTTTTAAAAATTCAGTGTTAGATGCTGAAATAATATGGGCAGTTAAATGTGACTAATGATTTTTCTTAAAAGTCTTGTAAGGATATCAGTAATGTTTTTCAGCAAATGTTTCCAGACAATAACACTGCAAAAACTGTTTTTATATGGGCCGACTAAGTGTGCATATTTGCTCAGCTTTTGGGGTAATACCCTCATGTCGGGAGGATCTCTTAGAAATTTCAACCAGTAAGAAAGTACCAAGTAAATTTTGTGTCCATAGATGGATTGAAAGTATTCTGGCAATGGAGAGGATATTAGAGACATGGGAAGATGTGTAACATTTTTGTTTCTTGTGTGAAAAAAAAGGCAATTCAACAACCCAGGTCCAAAATAACAGTAGAAAAAGCTACCAAAGGGGAATCTGCGGCACAACTTGACTATAAAAAGGGATCGGTTGGTAGGACATGTTCTGAGGCATCAAGGGATCACCAATGTAGTACTGGAGGGCAGTTCGTAGGGTAAAAATCGTAGAGGGAGACAAAGAGATGAATAGACTAGGCAGATTCAGAACGATGTAGGTTGCAGTAGTTACTTGTAGATGAAGCTTGCACAGGATAGAGTATATATATTAAACTGACTCATAATGCCTTTTGATTGGTTTTGCTAAATTAAAAAATTATGAGGAACTAGTGAATATTTTATTCTAAATTTGCAGCTTCTTTTTTTTACGTTTCCTCTTTAGAACGGGCGTGTTCGCAGATCCTAAAAAGGCCTAATTTTCAGACCAGGAAAAGGATGGGAACCATGTATAGCCATCGTTTGTCCGAAATTCCACTCCAAGGAAGGTGAAATTTTAGGGGACGAAAGGCTTTATGAAACTATTTCGCTATTAAGGGAATTTTGAAGCTATAACTACGGAAACTGGTATTTGATTTCTCAGTCAGAAAATAAAAAATGTGTGTTTAAACATTTTTGGAAGTTGAACCTCTATGGGGATGGAATAGTGAGTGGAAATTATTTTGAAAATAATTACTTACTAAATAACTACTAAAGAATTTTCAAGACTACATCTATGGCGATAGATATTTGACTTCTCAGATAGACATTAAAAAAAAAAAAGGGTTTAAGTGTTTTTGGAAATTCGACTCCTAAGTGAAATTGCGGATGAAAATTTTTAAGAAAATATTTCATTACTTTAAAAAAGTAAAAAGAAGTATATGAAAGTTGGTATTTCACTTCTCAGTTAAATACAAAGAAATATTTATTAGGGGATGAAAGTTACGATGGAAATATCTGCAAAAGAACCGAAGAGTCGTGATTAACAAAAAATTTGGACTCCAGTCACTTTTTGGCCAGAAGTACATTTGGAAAATACCTTGTTTATGGCCTTAATTAGTGTGAAAAGCTTAGGTGTTGCAGTTTGTGAACATAAAAATTCGATTAAATAAAAACAAAAAAATCACTGCAGGCCGTACAGTCTACGCTAGCGAAGCAGTGAGATCCAAGATTATATATATCACACACGCAGAGAGAGAGAGAGAGAGAGAGAGAGAGAGAGAGAGAGAGAGAGAGTTCGTCAGATAGCTGAACAGACAAACAAAAGCGGGCAGTGGACTTTAATGAGAAGTTTCCTATGGGTTTTGATGAGTGAGTCGGAGAGTATCAAAGCACGCGACACAAATGACCGTATCCTTTTGATTGAATCGACTTAGAACCTTAAATGTTTTACACCACCAATAGCCACCCCCTGCGGGTCCGGGGATTAGAATAGGCCCGAGGTATTCCTGCCTGTCGTAAGAGGCGACTAAAAGGAGTCCATCCCCCTCACGGGGGTAGTTAGCGCCTGCGTCCGGAGACGGACGGTTTCACGACCTATAATCGTGGTCTTTTTGGTTTTTCACTTCTCGTTTCTTCCTTCCTTTTGTTGGTTCCTTTCTTTGCTCTTCTCCACTTCACTGTCTTCCTTACTCTTTCCCTTGACTCCTCCTTGCCTTCTCATTGCCTTCTTCTCCTTGCCTTCTCCTTGCCTCCTTCTCCTTGCTTTCTCATTGCCTTCTTCTCCTTGCCTTCTCTGGTCTCCGCCTCGGCGTTTGAGACAGTCTGTCCTCTTTCTCCCTCTCTTCTTTTTCCTCTTCTTCCTTCCTCCCTGTGCGTGTCTGAAGGCCGACCCACGCGTTCGCACGCGTAGCCGGTGACGGGGTAACGCGTAAGTCCCCGCCCTGGGTAGACATGTAAGGCACGCGCGTACCCCCTGGTAAAGGCCAGGCCCGGGGAGGGGTGATTGCCTGAGCTGATACCTTCTGACCATGCCGATTGGTCCCTCCGTCTGTTTCTCGGGAGGTGTGACCTGAGGTGTAAACATTCACCTAAGGCGGGAGTGCCCTCTGAGAGGGTCCCCACAAGGAAGGAGCGCGCCATCGGAGACGCTGGCAATCATGGGGGATTCCTCCGCAATGGATTCTACTCCATCGCTTTCGACTTCGACCCACAAACGGAAACGTGACCAGCCAACAGTGACAAAAATACTACCGCCTGCCCCACAGTTCCTCGTAGTTTCTCGATCTGAGGACGGAAAGGATTTTTCCTCTGTCAACCCTTTCGTTATCCAGAAGGGCGTAGATGCCATAGCCGGATCTGTCAAATCTTGTACCAGGTTGCGTAACGGTACCTTATTACTAGAAACTGAGAGTGCCTTTCAGGCACAAAAACTGCTTCGGGCCACACTCTTGTACACGTTCCCTGTCCGGGTGGAGGCCCACCGAACTTTGAATTCGTCTCGTGGTGTAGTCTATAGTAGCTCTCTCGACGGATTGACTGACGAGGAGCTTCAATCTTTCCTCGCTGAGCAGGGCGTGACGGCTGTCCATCGGGTCATGAAAAAGGTCAACAATGACCTTGTACCGACCCGGACACTTTTCTTAACCTTCGATAGTGTTAAGCTGCCATCGCGCATCAAGGCGGGCTACGAGGTTATTTCTGTTCGCCCCTATGTCCCGACACCTACGCGCTGCTACCAGTGTCAGCGTTTCAATCACACTCGCCAATCTTGTTCCAATGCGGCTAAATGTGTCACTTGTGGCAGGGATGCCCATGAGGGTGACTGTCCACCTCCGTCTCCTCGTTGTGTGAACTGTCAGGGTGACCATGCCGCATCCTCCCGCGACTGTCCAGCCTATAAGGAAGAACGCTGTATCCAGGAAATTCGAGTCAAAGAGAAAGTGTCCACCTCGGCTGCTCGCAAGCTATTGGCTAGTAGGAAACCCACGCTGCTCCCAGCGGGGAAATACAGCACTGTCCTCGCCTCTCCTCGGACTACCCGGGAGGTAGCAACCCAGACATGCGATCTGACCTTCAGCACCACGGTCGTCCGTTCGGCCAGTGCTAAGATCGCGCGGTCGACGTCTCCTCTTCGTCCCATCACCCCACAGACACCAGCCCCTTCATCAGCTTCTGCTAAGACGAAGACCCAGAAGTCAGATGCACGGGCCTTCAAGAAGGAACCGTCCCGTGCAGACTTCCTACGTACCTCGACCTCCCAGCCTTCGTCCGGTACTTCCACCAAACGACCATCCAAGAAGGCTAATAGGAAGCACAGTTCTCCTTCTCCGCCACGGCGCATTTCTTCTCCTGCGCCACCCAGCGGTTGCCGCCCCAGGCCGTCATCCCTTTCGCCTGGCCGCACCGCTGGTAGCCGAACATCTGGCCGTTCACCGGCGGAGGAAGCTCCCCCTCCCGGCCATCTTCCCAAGATGGCCGATGAACCTATAGAACCAATGGACGATGACTGTCCGCCTACTGATAGCGGCGGCAGTGCTCGCTCGAAGCCAGGCCCTCAGCGGCCTTCGAGGTGACCCCCTTCTCTCATCTTCCTTTTCTTCCGATGGCACTTATTAACTGGAATATTCGCAGCGTTCGCTCCAACCGAGAGGACTTGAAGTTGCTGCTCCGCTTGCACCGTCCGCTCGTCGTAGCCCTCCAGGAAACGAAGCTACGCCCATGCGATCAAATTGCCTTGGCACACTACACCTCTGTGCGTTTTGACCTACCCCCTGTGGTAGGTATCCCAGCTCATGGAGGGGTTATGTTGCTGGTCCGGGATGATATTTACTACGATCCCATCACGTTGCACACCGGCCTGCAGGCAGTTGCCATCCGCATTACTCTCCCCACTTTTACGTTTTCCTTTTGTACCGTTTACGCTCCATCGTCATCTGCCGTTACCAGGGCAGACATGACGCAACTTGTTGCTCAGCTACCTGCACCATTTTTGTTAACTGGAGACTTCAATGCCCACCATCCTCTTTGGGGCTCTCCAGCATCCTGCCCGAGGGGCTCCTTGTTAGCAGACCTTTTCAACCAGCTCAATCTTGTCTGCCTCAATACTGGCGCCCCTACTTTTCTTTCGGACACATCTCATACCTATTCCCATTTAGACCTCTCTATATGTACTCCCCAACTTGCACGCCGGTTTGAGTGGTATGCCCTTGCTGATACATATTCGAGCGACCACTTCCCGTGTATTATCCATCTCCTGCAGCATACTCCCTCTCCGTGCTCCTCTCGTTGGACCATCTCCAAGGCAGACTGGGGGCTCTTCTCTTCCAGGGCGACCTTTCAGGATCAAACCTTCACAAGCTGCGATCGTCAGGTCGCACACCTCACGGAAGTCATTCTCGCTGCTGCTGAATATTCCATCCCTCACCCTACCTCTTCTCCACGTCGCGTACCGGTCCCCTGGTGGACCGCAGCATGTAGGGACGCTATACGTGCTCGTCGACGTGCTTTACGCACCTTTCAACGCCACCCTACAGTGGCGAATTGTATTAATTATAAACGATTACGTGCCCAGTGTCGTCGTATTATTAAAGAAAGCAAGAAAGCCAGCTGGGCTGCTTTCACCAGCACCTTCAACAGTTCTACTCCTTCTTCTGTTGTCTGGGGTAGCCTGCGCCGGCTATCTGGCACTAAGGTCCACTCCCCAATTTCTGGCTTGAAGGTCGCGAATGAAGTCCTTGTGGCCCCTGAGGCTGTCTCCAATGCCTTCGGCCGCTTTTTCGCCGAGGTTTCGAGCTCCGCTCATTACCACCCTGCCTTCCTCCCCCGCAAACAGGCAGAGGAGGCTAGGCCACCTAACTTCCGCTCCTCGAATCGTGAAAGTTATAATGCCCCATTCACCATGCGGGAACTCGAAAACGCACTTGGCCGATCACGGTCCTCCGCTCCAGGGCCTGATTCTATTCATATTCAGATGCTGAAGAACCTTTCTCCTGCGGGTAAAGGTTTTCTTCTTCGTACATACAATCGCATCTGGATTGAGGGACATGTTCCCGCATGCTGGCGCGAGTCTATTGTTGTCCCGATTCCTAAGCCGGGAAAGGACAAACACTTGCCTTCCAGTTATCGACCTATCTCGCTTACCAGCTGTGTCTGTAAAGTGATGGAGCGAATGGTTAACTCTCGATTGGTTTGGCTGCTCGAGTCTCGCCGCCTACTTACCAATGTACAATGTGGATTTCGAAGGCGCCGCTCTGCTGTCGACCATCTGGTTACCTTGTCGACCTTCATCATGAATAACTTCTTGCGGAAGCGCCCGACCGCGGCTGTGTTCTTTGATTTGGAGAAGGCTTACGACACCTGTTGGAGGGCGGGCATTCTCCGCACCATGCATACGTGGGGCTTTCGCGGTCGCCTCCCTCTTTTTATTCGTTCCTTTTTAATGGATCGACAGTTTCGGGTACGTGTGGGTTCTGTCCTGTCAGACACCTTTCGCCAGGAGAATGGGGTGCCACAGGGCTCAGTTTTGAGCGTCGCTCTCTTCGCCATCGCGATCAATCCAATAATGGATTGCCTCCCAGCTGATGTATCAGGCTCCCTTTTCGTGGACGATTTCACCATCTATTGCAGCGCGCAGTGTCCACGTGTCTTGGAGCGCTGTCTTCAGCGTTCTCTTGACCGTCTTTACTCCTGGAGTGTCGCCAATGGCTTCCGTTTTTCTGCCGAGAAGACGGTCTGTATTAACTTCTGGCGCTACAAAGAGTTTCTCCCACCGTCCTTACGACTCGGTCCCGTTGCTCTCCCACTCGTGGAGACAATCAAATTTTTAGGCCTTACCTTTGACAGGAAACTTAGCTGGTCTCCACATGTGTCATATTTGGCCGCCCGTTGTACCCGTTCTTTAAATGTCCTCCGTGTTCTCAGTGGTATGTCGTGGGGAGCGGATCGAACCGTCCTACTTCGTCTATATCGGTCGATCGTCCGCTCCAAGCTGGATTATGGGAGCTTCGTATACTCCTCTGCACGGCCATCCATCTTACGCCGCCTCAACTCCATACAACATCGGGGTTTACGACTTGCGATCGGAGCATTTTATACCAGTCCCGTAGAGAGTCTTCATGCTGACGCTGGCGAATTGCCACTCACCTACCGGCGCGATATACTGCTTTGTCGGTATGCCTGTCGGCTAATGTCAATGCCCGACCATCCTTCTTATCGTTCCTTTTTTGACGACTCTCTTGACCTTCAATACGTGTTGTATGTCTCTGCCTTGCTACCCCCTGGAGTTCGCTTTCGTCGCCTCCTTCAACACCTTCATTTTTCACTCCCTGCAACCTTTCGAGTGGGCGAGAGCCGCACGCCACCTTGGCTCCAGGCTCAGGTCCGCGTTCACCTCGACCTCAGCTCGCTCCCAAAAGAGGTCACCCCCGGTTCGGTCTACCACTCCCGTTTTTTGGAACTTCGTTCGAAGTTCAACAACATGACTTTCATTTATACAGATGGCTCTAAGACCAATGACGGGGTCGGGTGTTCCTTTATTGTCGGGGCACAAAGTTTCCAATACCGGCTCCATGGCCATTGTTCGGTCTTCACAGCTGAGCTCTTTGCCCTCTACCAGGCTGTTCTGTACATCTGCCGCCACCGACATTCTGCTTATGTCATCTGCTCAGATTCCCTGAGCGCCATCCAGAGCCTCAGTGCTCCGTACCCGGTTCACCCTTTCGTACACCGGATCCAACGCTCTCTTCAGCAGCTGGTGGACGTCGGTACGCCGGTTAGCTTTATGTGGGTTCCTGGCCATGTCGGTATCCCTGGGAACGAAGCTGCAGATGCCGCGGCCAAGGCTGCGGTCCTCCAGCCTCGGACAGCTTCTTGTTGTGTCCCTTCGTCCGATTTTAGCAGGGTCATTTGTCGGCGCGTTGTGTCGCTGTGGCATGCCGATTGGGCTGCACTTACCGACAACAAGCTTCGGGCCTTAAAACCTCTTCCCGTGGCTTGGACGTCCTCCTCACGCCCTTCTCGGCGGGAGGAGGTCGTTTTAGCAAGGTTAAGAATTGGACACTGCCGGTTCAGCCATCGCCATCTGCTGACGGCTGCGCCGGCGCCGTTCTGCCCATGTGGGCACTTGCTGACAGTTCGTCACATTTTAATGTCCTGTCCCGATCATAAAACACTGCGCCTCGATCTTAACCTGCCTACTACTTTAGATGCCATTTTAGCGGATGACCCACGAGCAGCTGCTCGTGTTCTTTGTTTTATCAATTTGACAAACCTCGCTAAGGACATTTGATGTTTTTTAATCCTATGCCTGTCAGTCTGTCTTTTATTGTGTTTTCCCTTTTAGTTGTTGTTGTCAACTTGTGCCTCGCGGTGCATTCTTAGAGTAGTCAGGGCGCTAATGACCATTGAAGTTGTGCGCCCGAAAACCACAAAAAAAAAAAAAAAAAAAAAAAACCACCAATAGCCATAGACCTTATATGTGACATAACATTGAACTTTATACGCCAGTCTGTTCAAGGGGATGTTGCAACAGACGGATGAAAAATGCCAAAACATATCTTTCCGTGCTATGTAATTATAAATGAAGTTTTCGGATTTTTCCTGTACTTATACAGCGAAACCTTGCTTCTTGCCAAATCTCATGATTCTGGGTCAACGGGAAGCACCCTACAGGTTTTGATTGAATTTTCGATTATCAAAATATGTGACACAAATGGCCGTATGTTAAATTTCAATTTACTTAAGAAGCTTCAAATTTTTACACTGCCAAGGGATCATAGACCTTGGGTGACAATACCTTTTATTATGTTTATCCGTTCCTGAGATAAAGGGCTCATAACAGTCCGACTGAGAACAAAGTAACCCCATATGGGTTCCGCTTTTACAGATTCAGGCACAGAACTGTAAAAAAATAGCATTTTGGCGCGAATGGGCCGATGCTCGAGCCCGTGTATGTTGGGTAGTTTCCAGGCAGCGATTTGCGCAGTGGAAAAAGTACAGAATTGTAACCAGAGGGTTGTGGTGTCGAGTCTCTATGGCACCATTTTTTTATATTTCATTTACAGTTTTTGCAGTGTTTAGACTGCATGTAAACCGAAATAATTTTAATACATTGTGTTTGTTATTATGTTCATAAAAGGCACGAAACGGAAAGGCAAAGGAAAATTTGGGAAAGTAAGTAATTTTCGAAGAAGGAATTATAATTCAAGCGTAGACAACTTCGTTACGCGTGGTTTGCTCTCAAACTGTACACTGGGAGATGACGTTTTTTATGAATGTAAACCACATTTACTTTTCTATATAAACTATAAAATAACCATGGAACTGTAAAAGTGCAGCGTTCTTAACGTGTGCAAGATGCCGAGAAAATTACGGATTCTCCCGTTTTTACGATGAATATAACCCCAGCACTTGTAAATTATCAGTTGCTAGTTAATGAAATTATCTAATTTTGTATTCGAAGTCCTCGTGTAAGCTCCGCAATCCCTGCCTGGAAGTTTATCAAACGCAAATTTTGCCTTGCCTTCCCTTTTCATGATCTTTAAGAAAATTGCTAATAATTAGAATATATGAGCATTATTTCGGTATTTACAGCGCAAGTAACGTAAAAATTGAAAACAAAAAGTGTTTCCACATAGAGATTAGATTCACAACCCTCGGATTATCGTTCTGCACTATTTCCGTTGCAGCAACCACTGCCTGGATACCACACTAACGAATAGCTCATGCCTCATCCGACCCGCGCAAAAAATGTTTTTTTCTAGCCGCTCGACCATCTGCAGCTTCCACTTTGCCATAGCAATTTGGGCGAAGTCGGTGATGACGAGTAGGCGCGGTCCCTTTCGTATGTTGTGCGCCCTAAAACACTAATCCTCATCATCATCATCATCATCCCTTTCGTAGTGTCTCTCGCCTACCCTATATACAGCGTATCCCATTATTTGATCATCCCAAATAATGTCTTGTCCAGAAACAAAATAAATAAAGTATCAAGCAAATGACGTTTTGCTACCATTGCGGTTGCCTTTCTTGTAACTTTTTTCTTTTCGATGATATGAACAGAGGTAAATATTTTTTAAATAGTGCAGTATATCTTTTAATTCAGTAATTCACTTTATCTCTTCAAGACCTATTCAAAAACGTACCTCAGCGCACCGTTAACGTTAACGTAAACGTTACATTAATTAAGAACGCAACACAAAACGTACATTGACTCGCCTGTACTAGCAGACATCGGACTACTCTGCCGCGATATTATTGCAGTTGGCCTTTATCGGAAACACGTGGTGATGTTACAGTAAACAAGTACAGCGGAACTAAGGAAAACTCATCCCAGTGTCAGTGCTTTCAGGTCAGTTGTGCATATACTATCAACCCCGATTGCGCGGAACCACGGTAAGCCGACCGAAGCACTCTCACTCCCAAATGGTTTAATATTGTGGTCGACTGATACACAAACTTTTAACTAAAGACGGTTGACGTGAACGACAGTTGTGCTGTTTCTTTCTGTTTCCATTTGTTTACTGCCAACTCCAGCGTTTTTAATAACGTCATACACCGTGATAGGTTTTTGAACGGGTCCGGAAGAAAAGAAGTGGATTACCGAATAAAAATATTGGGTACTTTTCAAAAAGATATACACTTATTATCTTCGAAACGAAAAAGATAAGACAGACAGTCATGCGTGTTAATGGCCCCTTGGTATCTAAACATATTCTTGACACAGTTTCTCTTTCGCTTCAGGGCAAGAAGAAATTAACACAACTAATCGAAATATCCATACCCAATACAACAAATATACAAAAGAAAACAGGAGAAAAAATTGAAAAATACATCCAACTGGCTGAGGAAGTCAAGGACATGTGGCATCAGGATAAAGTTGACATTATACCAATTATACTATCAACTACAGGAGTCATACCACACAATATCCACCAGTACATCAACGCAATACAGCTACATCCAAACATATATATACAACTACAGAAATCCGTAATTATTGATACATGTTCAATTACCCGAAAGTTCCTAAACGCAATGTAACATGTACCGTACAGTTAAAAGGAAGTCACGCTTGATCAAGGTCCGCGTCACTTTCATTTCGAACCAGACCTAAGGTCTGAGAAAGGAAAGAAATAATAATAATAATCCCCGTGGAGGTCCGGAAAAAGAATAGGCCTCCGGTATGTTCTGCCAGTCGTAAAAAGGCCACGAAAAGAACAAACCACTAATAGGGCTAACCCCCCTTTTAGTGTGATGAGTTGGTTCAGGACAGAACTAAAGAAGCCTCGGACAAGCGCCGTCATGGTCGGGGACGACGCTTGAACCCTATGCCCGCCCACAATGGTAACGACACTGCTAGCCAACTGGAAAACGATTTAAATCCAAATAGAAGGAAAACAAAGGCAGAGGATGAGATGGTCAGATGAAGATAATCGACACCTCATGTTCTGTTATTACCAAGCAACAAACCTAGGAACCAACACAACTAGATTCAGATCACAAGTATACACAACATTTATTACCAGATACCCAGAATTAAAATTTTTAACTGAACAACGACTAGCTGATCAGATCCGTGTAATAATCAAAAATAACAGGATACCCCAGTCAGAATTAGAAAGCATCAAACAACAAGTACAACAAATACTGGAACAAATTAATGTGCAAACAGAAGAAGAAGAAAATAGAGTAATGGACTCAAACATCCCAGAGCAAACAAACAAAGAACAACACGCATCAATTAAACAATCAGAGGAAAACGAAATCTTGCGACAGCCACCAGAACAAGCACAAATAGAACACGAAGTGACACACATGTTAGGTATAGAAGAAAAATTTCAGCTGACATATATAGAATACAAAGACACAAATACAGACATTAGACCATTCTTGCATAGAGTGCCAAGTAACCCACAAGTCGAAACCACAATAAAAACTATCAACACAATCATACATAACAAAATAAATGAATATACAACTATGGAAGAGTTACAACTACTGGTTTATATAGGAGCACTGACTACACTAAATATACACACTAGGCGGAGATCAGAACCAACCAACACACAGAAGAAACCCACAAAACCAGCATGGCAACACAGGCTACAGATCAGAATAGAAAAACTGAGAAAGGACATCGGACAGCTAACACAATTTATAAGAAATGAAATGTCAGAAAAAAAACGAAAAACGTTAGGTAAAATCTCACAACAAGAAGCGATAGAGCAATTAGATGAGAAGAAGCAGAAATTACAAGCATTGGCCAAACGACTTAGGAGATACAAAAAAAGTGAAAATAGAAGGAAACAAAACCAAACATTCAACGCAAACCAAAAGATATTTTACCAGACAATAGATAACACACACATTAAAATAGAAAATCCACCAAACATAACAGACATGGAACACTTCTGGAGCAACATATGGTCAAACCCGGTACAACATAACAGGCATGCACGGTGGATACAAGCAGAAACAGACACATACAAGATGATACCACAAATCCCTGAAGTGATAATTTTGCAACATGAAGTCACCCAAGCTATTAATTCTACTCACAATTGGAAAGCCCCTGGAAAAGATAAAATAGCAAATTTCTGGCTAAAGAAGTTCACCTCAACACATTCACATCTAACTAAATTATTTAAGTTACATTGCAGACCCATACACATTCCCTGATACACTTACACATGGAATAACTTATATGAAACCTAAAGATCAAGCAGACACACCAAACCCATCTAAATATCGCCCCATAACATGCCTACCAACAATATACAAAATATTAACTTCAGTCATTACACAGAAATTAATGACACATACAACACAGAACAAAATTATAAATGAAGAACAAAAAGGCTGTTGCAAAGGAGCACGAGGATGTAAAGAGCAACTGATAATAGATGCAGAGGTGACATATCAAGCTAAAACTAAACAAAGGTCGCTACACTACGCATACATTGATTACCAAAAAGCTTTTGATAGTGTACCCCACTCATGGTTACTACAAATATTGGAAATAAACAAAGTAGATCCTAAATTGATACAGTTCCTAAACATAGTAATGAAAAATTGGAAAACCACACTTAATATCCAAACAAATTCAAATAATATCACATCACAGCCAATACAGATTAAGCGTGGAATATACCAAGGAGACTCATTAAGTCCTTTCTGGTTCTGCCTTGCTCTGAACCCACTATCCAGCATGCTAAATAATACAAATTATGGATACAATATTACTGGAACATACCCACACAAAATCACACATCTGGTATACATGGATGATCTAAAACTACTGGCAGCAACAAATCAACAACTCAACCAATTACTAAAGATAACAGAAGTATTCAGCAACGATATAAATATGGCTTTTGGAACAGACAAATGTAAGAAAAATAGCATAGTCAAGGGAAAACACACTAAACAAGAAGATTACATTTTGTATAACCACAGTGACTGCATAGAAGCGATGGAAAAAACAGATGCCTATAAATATCTAGGATACAGACAAAAAATAGGAATAGATAATGCAAATATTAAAGAAGAACTAAAAGAAAATATAGACAAAGACTAACAAAAATACTGAAAACAGAATTGACAGCAAGAAACAAGACAAAAGCTATAAATACCTATGCTATACCAATATTGACCTACTCATTTGGAGTAGTGAAATGGAGTAACACAGACCTAGAAGCACTCAATACACTTACACGATCACAATGCCACAAATATAGAATACATCACATACATTCAGCAACAGAAAGATTCACATTAAGCAGAAAGGAAGGAGCAAGGGGATTTATCGACATGAAAAACCTACATTATGGACAGGTAGACAATTTAAGAAAATTCTTTATAGAACGAGCAGAAACTAGCAAAATACACAAAGCAATCACTCATATAAATACATCTGCTACACCACTGCAACTTCATAACCACTTCTACAACCCTTTAGATCACATAACATCAACAGATACGAAGAAAGTAAATTGGAAAAAGAAAACACTACATGGCAAGCACCCGTATCATCTAACACAGCCACACATCGATCAAGACGCATCCAACACATGGCTAAGAAAAGGCAATATATACAGTGAGACGGAAGGATTCATGATTGCAATACAGGATCAAACAATAAACACCAGGTATTACAGCAAGCATATTATTAAAGATCCCAATACCACAACAGATAAATGCAGACTTTGCAAACAACAAATAGAAACAGTAGATCACATCACAAGCGGATGTACAATACTAGCAAATACAGAATACCCCAGAAGACATGACATTGTTGCAAAAATAATTCATCAACAGCTTGCCTTACAACATAAACTTATAAAACACGTTCCTACATACAAGTATGCACCACAAAATGTACAGGAGAATGATGAATACAAATTATACTGGAACAGAACCATTATAACAGATAAAACAACGCCACATAACAAACCTGACATCATACTAACCAATAAAAAGAAGAAATTAACACAACTAATCGAAATATCCATACCCAATACAACAAATATACAAAAGAAAACAGGAGAAAAAATTGAAAAATACATCCAACTGGCTGAGGAAGTCAAGGACATGTGGCATCAGGATAAAGTTGACATTATACCAATCATACTATCAACTACAGGAGTCATACCACACAATATCCACCAGTACATCAACGCAATACAGCTACATGCAAACATATATATACAACTACAGAAATCCGTAATTATTGATACATGTTCAATTACCCGAAAGTTCCTAAACTCAATGTAACA